>NC_092874.1:130216743-131416743 GCF_028372415.1 Notamacropus eugenii | reverse complement strand
ACAAAACAAAACACATACACCAGAAAATATGGCAATACCATTTTTTTTTTAGCGATTGAAATTCCAGTGGGGTGGTTTGAATAGCTTCATCTTCTCTCTCTGGACTTGCACAGAATTTAGATCATTTGGGTTACATAAACATGAAGAGAGGGAATGTGACACAACTGAAAAAAATGCTGGAATTGGAGTTTATAGGAGCTGATTTTGAATGCTGGCTTTGTAACTTTCCAAGAGTGGTATTAGGAAACTTACTAAACTTTTCTTGACTTAAGCCTCCTTATCTATAAAATGATGGGATTGAACTGCATGGCCACAACGGTCCCTTTTAGTCCTAAATCAATGTCCACTGCCAGTTGCAAGCATTGGGGGCTGATGGTTTCTCTTATCCCAGACCACAACTTCTATTGCTGGCCATATTTGTTGTGCACTTGGGATATGGAATGAGTAAAGAAATAGAGTGAAGACATGCAGTCTAAGGGCCTATGGCTGAGATGGCAGAAATGATGGATCATTTTAGATGGCTAGCTAACACTAAAATTTTCTCAAAAAGGCCCTCATTACAGTGATGAAGAATATTTATACTCCATAGTACAGAACAGTTTGGGTATTGAGGATTGGGGAAAGCCTAGATCTTTTCTTTTTAATAATGCTTCTACATATAAAGCATTATGCTACTGAAGGCAATTAGGCTCTTCCGTGGTTTTGCTTGATTCTGGGGGAATGTAATTTGTTAGGGGATGGTATTAGGGTTTTTGTTGGGAATTGGAAGTTGTGTTTAATTCATGAAGGGTTAAAACAATTTTAGTATTGAATTAAACAATGTTTACTCACGTTATTTTGAGGTTTCTCATACCTACAGTGATTGAATAATCTTTATAAAATTTCATTGAAGTTAATTCTAGGCAGTAATTTTTTATTTGCTAGACACATGATGCATACCAAAATAGTAACAATTGATCATTTCACCTAGCTATCATTTATAAATGTCATTTACACAATTAGACAGCTTTGTTGAGGAAATGAAAAAAAGCACCTCAAAAGTTTCCATTTCACCCTTTTCTCAGCAGAACACCTCCCAGTATCCATGCAAGAGACAGTTGCTCTTCAAATTTAAGTATATCTCATTGTGGTACAATAGAAGCAACAGGGGTTTAGGAGTTCAGAATACCTGTTTTCAAATCTTGCTTCTGAAGGTTACTATCTGTGAGATAATGGATAAATCACTTAACTTCCCTAGATCTCAGTTTCCTTGGATGCAAAATAAACCCTCTGAATAAACTTCAATATACATCCTCTGAATTCTCTTCCAGCTTTTGATCTATAATCTAATTCCAGGAACATTTATTAAGCACTTACTATACGTATGACACTGAGTTCAGTTTTGAAAATTAAAACAAAAAAATACAAAATTGAAAATAGTCCCTGCCCTCAAGGAGCTTAAATTTTAGTGTTGAATACATGGCAATAATTTTGGTCATCTGAAAATTCTGGGTCCCATTTCCATTATAGCAATAGAAAGACTTTGAGAGATCTATCAAATTATATCTAGATAAAACAATGAAATTTCTTTTTAAACATAAACTATTTCTCAAGTGGCTAAGGTAAGCGTAGGACACAATTTCACTTGTAAGTGTGAAAAGTATTTCATAATGGATTTGTATTGTGTAATATCTCCCAGAACTTTTAATGGAACATTACAATACTATCCTGAAAGTTTTATAGTTGTCTACTGAATACATTTTAGATTTCAATTGTATTTAAACTTGTACATCTATTCATAATTCCTAAAATAATTTGGATAAAATATGTCATAAAAGAAAAAAAAACATATTTGTAAGTCTTAAATTGGCTGAGGACATCTGTCAACCTATCTTTAGGCCGTACTATACTTTGAAATTCAGATGATTTTCAATTTTGTAAGTACAAATGCTAGTCTACATAATGTATATTTTGTATCAAGTCAGACCTTTTTAGATCAAAAAAATCATTGTTCAAGTCTTTTTCTTGTCAGTTGAAATGTACCATAACAATGGAAATAAGTCTTTTCAGTGGGCTGCAAGAATTTATATCGAGACAATGACTGCACCTCAGAAATCCTAAATTCATCAGCAAATGCATTATTTTTATGTAGATAAAAAAGATATGGTTTTCAATTCTATTACATGAATTGTCATCATAATATCACAGTTGAAGCTAATGAACCATCATCTGACATTTGAAAAGCCAGTTAACATAGCATTTTCCTGAAGAGTCTCAAGTTGATAAATGAATTAAGTCTAGTTGTGTGGCTGTTATAACTATCCTGAAATTATTTATCAGTGTTATAAAATAATCCCCTTACTGCCCCCCAAATTAAGGGCTGTATAACCTACAAAAAGAAATGTATTAATTTGACCAAAATAGAACGTGTTAGTTTTTAATATATATTTTTTACATTCATATGCATGTATTTATGTATACACACACAGGATACAGTAGTTGCTATAGCAAAAATTATGAATCTAAAATTAAGTAGTATACCTTCAGAAAATGTTGGTTCTAGGATACTTCACCCCCCTCCATTCCGATGCCTCTTTCTCCTGAATATTTATCTCACCTGGGGATAAAGCACTCCACCATCAGCTCTTACACACCTTTAGACACACAATTAGTTATCATCTAGCAATATCACACAAAACATAGAAATGGAATGTTCTATAGATTCTCTTTCTTCTTGCTTGTCTTTTGCTTTCCCTTCCTGGCTTTTTATTGAATTTTAAATGAGATAGAGCTAATGTAAAAAATAAATATAAAGAGACATGTCACACAGTGTGCTAAAAATATAATTACTTACAGAATTGGAAATCTATGTCTTTTGAGAAACTTGTATTGGGTTTCATTTGCCTTTTCATAAGTGTAAATATTAAATAACCACTAATATATTATGTTACAGATTCAGTGTCTTCTTACAACTGCTTACTAAATAAAACTGACTTTTACTACTTTCTTGGAAATTTGCTATAGCACATTCTCTCTTATTGTGTGTGTGTGTGTGTGTGTGTGTGTATGAGGGGTTGTCAGATCTTTTTGTTATATAACTTTATTGTGAGCTGAAAAATCATGTAGAACTGTTCATTGATTTGTTTATTGGATAGGTTAGAAGAAATAAACTCAATAAACATTTATTAAGCAACTACTGCTATATTCCAGACACTGTGCTAAGTTCTAGGATTACAGAGTGGCAAGAGACAGTCCATGCCCTCAAGAAGCTTACAATCTAAAGAGAGAGAAAACATGTAAACAAACATATACAAAACAAGCTACGTGCAGGCTAAATAAGAAATAATTAATAGAGGGAAGGCACTGGAATTAAGAGGGATTGGAGAAGGCTTTCAGGAAAAGGTAGGATTTTACTTAGAGCTTAAGGGAAGGCAGGGAGGGCAGCAGTCAGAGTGAAGGAATAAGAGCATTTGGGGCATGCAGGATAGTCGGAGAAAATACTCATCTCTGAGAGATGAAATGTCTTGTTTTTGGAAGAACCAGGAGGCCAGTCACTGGATCAAAGAGTACATGGCTAGGATAATAATGTATAAAAAGACTGGAAAAGTAGGCAGGAACCAGGTTAGAAAGGAATTTTAATGCCAGATATTCTTTTTGAATTGGCTCTTATAGGCAATAGGCAGTCACTGGAGTTTTTTGAGTAGGGGGTGTATGACATGAATGGACTTGTGCTTTTGAAAAATCACTTTAGTGGCAGAATGGAAGATAGATTGAAGTGGGGAGAGAAGGCAGGCAGATCCACCAGCAGGCTATTGCAGTCATCTAGAAGTGAGATGATGAGGGTCTGTCTGCACCAGAGTAGTAGCAGTGACAGAGAAGAGAATGTTCAAAAGGGGTTCCAAAGGTGAAATCAATAGACTTTAATAACAAATCAGATATGGGATGGGGTGGGGAGAGGTAAAGGTAGTGAGAAATTCGAGGTGATTCCTAAGTTGCAAGACTGAGGGCATGGTATGATGGTATTGCCCTCTTTAGTAATAGGACAGGTTAGGAGAGTGGTAGGGGGTGGGGGAAGGATTTAGGGGGGGAAATAATGAGTTTTGTTTGGGACATACTGAATTTTAGATCTCTACTGGGTTGTGCTACTTTTGCCTGTTATTCAAATCTAGATCTCTACACCACATTCTCTCCCACAACACATGAAGTACAACACTTTTCCTCAATTTTTTCACTGGTGGTGTGATTTTTCTGTGAATGGGTACTCCAGGTATGCATACTGGGAGTACCAGTATGCATAGATTTATGCACAGATCACACAGATCTTCTTTGGGAGTTCCCTGTTGGTACTGAAAGTTTAAGTGTCTTCTCTCTAGTCACTTGCCACTAAGTTCAGCTCCCTCTCCACTAAAACAAATTTCTGCTACCTCCCAAATAACAAAAGTTTAAGACTTAGATTTTTCATGGTACTAGCAGGCATGAAAGTTTTGTCCTTTTAATTCTGTGATAAGATATTTAGAAGGAAACTAGAAATTCTTCTCCATGTTTCCTGGAATGCTCTTTATAATACAGATTATTAAAAAATAGAACTTCTCTTACTACACAGTAAAAAAAACTACACAGACTCATAAAATTTCAGAGGCAGACAAAACCATAGAGATCTTTAAGTCTGATTTCCTCATTTTAAAAATGAGACTATAGCTTGGAGAGATGAAGTGATTTGGTTATGGTCATGGCCCTATAATTCTTTATTGTTTAGGTTAGAACTAGAATCTTGAGCCACAGATAATAGATTAGGGCTTCTTAACCATTTTCAGTGTCATAAACCGCTTTGAAAATCTGTTGGAGTCAATAGAACCCTTCTCAGGATAATGTTTTTTGATGCACAAGCATGTAAGATTATAAATGAAACCAGTTATGCTGAAATGCAATGATCAAGGTATTTAAAAAAAAAAAAAAACTTTCTGAACCCTAAGTTAAGAATCCCTGTTGTAAGGTTAATGATATTTTTCCTAAAGCTGCACTGCATTCAATACAAGAAACCCAAAATGGATTTTTTTTTTAGACTTCATCAGTCAATGGGATATGCCATTTGAGTTTTTAATATCATTTTAATGTACAGCTAAACAGAACAACTCTCTCAAAAAAAAATCAACTAAATTTAACAAAAAAAGAAAGACAGTTATGCAAAGCTGTTCATTGAAGAATTGACTAGTGTTTCGATCAGCATGCATATTTTTAATGAATCTCATAGACTGGAAGTGTTCTAGTGACTGAAAGGGGTGATAAAATCTTAGTTGTAATATTACTTTTCCCTGGTAGTAAATGACTCATGTCTTCCACTGTAATCTGTGCAGGATATTTATATGCCTCTTTAAGAAAAGAGCTCATTTGGATCTGAAAATACAATAAAGCTGAAATAAATGGCCAGAAAATTTTAAGAGTCATTTAAGGGTAGACAGACCTCTCTGTAAGAATTCTTAAAGGAAATATTCAATAATCTTTGTGCTACAAGGTTAACTCTTTCTTACTGTTATAATAAATAAATCTCAATTTAGCATTACATAATTTAAACCAAGACCTTAGTCTTATTTCAAGTTTGGGAGGTATTATCAAAGCGCTATAGTCTTCATGTTTAGTTGTTCCATATCATTTTAAATAACTGTAAAAATTAAAAATGATAAAAATATTTATACCACCTATTTTCTTTCTGTAGACTTTCAAAATGCTTTCACAATTGGATAAAAATTGAGCTTGCTATTTTTTTTCTTATTTCTCTTCTATGTTTTAATAAGATTAACTCATTGAATTGATAATTCTACTAGCCCTGTGGGAAGGGAGTTGGGGTCATTAACTTTATTCAAGGTAAAAATAGGAAAAAATTTATAAAAGACCTAAAATAATTTTTAGCTTTCAATATCAGTTCAGTTTTAATAGAATTGATCGCCAAAATTCTTGATTTCTATCCTCCAAAAGATTTACAATAATTTCCTCTTTTGGGTACTGACAATATTTCTACTCCTACAAGAACTATGACTATCTTCTCTTTTGTATCTTTCATACTTACTTGTACACATTTTAAGAAAACTTCTTCGGGCGCGGAGAAAACTTGGATTCTAGTACTGTGGAGAAGCAGCCGTGCTTGTGCTTTGTTACTAGGGGAAATTGTTTTTGGGTTTACAGAGATTATGATTGTTAGAAAGGGAAGAATTAGCCATGATGAATTTTTGCAATTTCCAAATCTTAACTCTTTTACGAATCATAAAAATATGAGGATGAGACTCTTTAACTGATCATGTTCAAAAGATGTATAGAGTTAATGAGATATTAAAATACTGAGAAATACAGGTCATCACAAAGTTAAACAAAGAATTATAAAATGTGGAACCTGAAAAGAAGCTTAGGGATCATCTATTCCATAAGCCTCATTCTTTAGGTGAGGAAAATTAGATCGTAAGACATTAAGTGATAGATTCAAAGTTGTAGAGTTAGTCAATTGCAAAACCATCCAGTTAGGCTTCTCTGTCCCTAGGCTCCTGCTCTCTTCATTCTTAAGAGATGAGTGCAATGAGTTATGGCCATATCTGTATAAGCAGACAGATATGTGAGCAGTAGTTTTTTTTTTAATTACTCATCTTTTGAAAACTGTGTGATATGCTATAGCAGAGGCTATCTGTGGCAGTTTCTCCTCTTCCCCTAGTCTCCTAAACCAACTAGGGCACAGAGACTTCAATCACACAAGTTTCACATGGTAACTCCATAGGATACAATGGTCATTCTAACCTCTGTGCTGCTTGTCATACTATTTTTCCATTTTCTGGAAAGCCTTCCCCCAACCTCCACTGTACTTACCCAGATCCTACATATCTTTCAGGGCCCAAATCAAGCCTCACTTCTCACAGGAAGTCTTCCCTGAACATTTGGGCACACAGTGAGTGATCTCTTCCTTCCCAACCATTTAGCAATAACCATCTGTTCCATGCAGCTTACTGGTTCCTAGTGGTTTCACATATGTGAGTTTTCTCTCTCTGGTACATTGTGACTCAAGGGCAGGTCTTATATCTCTTTGGGTATCATTCTTAACTTCTTATGTTCTGTTAGGCACCCTATATGCAATCAGTAAATATTTATGGATTGTTGGTGATATGTCAGGTAAGCACATCTGTTTTCAGCTGGTGTTCCCCAATATCTCAGAGTCACATTCCACCTTCAGAAGACAGACTTCAGCACAACATATTACTCAGGATTTCTGCCATTGGCAATCAATCAGTTCAGTTGATTAGTTAGTTGTCAGCTATTCTATGGATCCATTCTGTTCAAGAGAGCTGAACTCAGGAATAAGATGTCTCCCAAATTGCATGCAATGAGGATAAGCAGGGTGGTCCTCGGAGGCAAGCTGACTGACAAGAATGTTCAGAGGAGAGCTAATCAACACAATGGATGTACTAAAATCATACCAACATAAAGACTTCCTGGATTGCCATAGATTTAAAATAGAATAAAGTGGTATCTTAAAACAAGAAAGTCTCTTGAAAATCTTTTAATTCAAACTCCCCTCTCATTTTAGAAATGAGGAAATAGTGCTAGAAACTTAAAGTGATTTTTCCAAATAGTTTTGGACTGATAGTCTATCAAGCAATCAGGAAACATTTATTAAGTGCCTACTATATGCCAGATAATGTGTTAAGAGTTGGTGATATGAAAACAGTCAAAGGACAGCATTCTCTCCTTCATTCCACACTCATTAATAGGTACCACTGGCCAAGAAGCCCCTTTGCCCTCCAGGAATTGTATTACTTGCTTTTGGTAATAGATTAGGGTTTGTGGACTGGGTACTACATGATGACTGTGTGCAGGAAAGAATTTATTCATTGTTGTGCTGTGACTGGAACAGAAGAAGCTGGGTTTGGTCTCTGTTTTCCATTCTCATGGCAAATAGAATGTAGATAAATCCAGCGAAAAGGAATGTCCTTTAGAGAATTATCAGCCATTTTCTTCATTATAAATTGTTCTTTGGAATTATGTAAAAACCCCACTCCATTATAACCTGAGAACCTTGAGGGCAAGGACTGTTTTCATTTTTGTTTTCCATCTTTAGTTCCTAGCACAGTGTTGGGGAAATAGCAATTGCTTAACAAATGTTGGTTAGTTGATTGACTGACATAGTAATATGGATGAGAAGAAGGCAACAGGGTGCTAAGCCATACCATATCCTGGCACAAAGAAAACCTCATTTCCCTTTTATTTATCGATCCCTGGAGTAACTCCATTGCTTTCCAACTTTGTTTTCAGTAAATATTTTGTATGTTTCAGTGGAAGAGGCAGTAGTTTCCAATGGAGCCATCATAACAGATGGAAAGAGTTGCACCAGAGAGCTGACATTCTCTTCGATGAAGATCAGCAGAAATTGTAGGTTAAATGAATACAGGCACCAAGGAATATAATCCTATGAAACAGGAAAGAAATATCTAACATTTTTCAAAAATATTTGTTACTTAAGAGTTAGAAAAAAATTTCCAGTATTTATAACTTTAGGATTTTCTCAGTTTGGAGTTTTGTTTCATTCCAAATAGAATAACCTAACTCAAGTAGAATTGACTCTCTGGCATATTAAAAAAAAAGATCACCAGATTCAGGTATGCTTTATGATGCACAGATGAAAAGCAAAAGCAAATGGAAAATTTGATTATACTTGGAGGCAGCACCAAGAGTAAAAATGACACTAATAATGCAAACCAATAATCTGTCTGGTCTTATTCAACGAAAAGAAATAAAATGGTCATTGGGGCTATACAGTTTCTGTGCCTCACTTTAATAGTTATAGTTTTATCTAGAATTCGATCAATTTTTTGGTGTTGAACTCATCCATCTCTTTATTTGACAAGTTTGCAGAAGTCATTGCAATAAAGCTTTACTACAAGCCAACTTATGAGGCCAAATCCATTTCTCTTAAGGGAAATTTTAGTTTCTTTTCCTTCCTTTTCTCTCTGTCCTTCTCTCCCTTTTTCTTCCTTTTTCTTTCCTTTTTCTTTGCTTTTAAAAAAATGTCTCCCTTTCCTGTACTTTTGGTTCGACAGCAACACATTCAGACATTGGCTAGAGTCAACACAGCAACATTCAGGCTGATAAGATTTGAATCAAAGCCAGTTCCTTAAATAACTTCTGAACTTACTTATTTAATAATAGTCCCAATGGAGGTACTCATGCATTTAGTTAATCACATGCTAATAAAAAGATAGTTATTATCCATAGAAAAATCTAGTCTAAAAATGTTTCCTTTGTGCCAGTAGTTAAATGAATTCAACAGTATCATGTGCTTGAAAAAAAATGAAAATTAACACAGTTGAGCTCATTTTGTCCGAACATTAATATATATATTATATATGCATGAATGTTTATCCGTATATATGAATGAAAATTTATATACGTACGCTTGTTTATTTATTTAAATAACCCATGACTCAATCCAGAGACATGAGGAAGGAAGAAGTAGGTTGATGCTTGTCAATATCAGCACTTGTTTTCTATAATGCTTCATTGAGAGTGTGGCCAATAATGTTAAATGTGAAAATTGTTTCTGCGGGAAAACACCTAGGAAGTAGCCTGCCCTTTACCACTAGATTTCTGCCCTTCTTAAGGTAGAAGAAGACAAGAGTAGTCTTGAAGTCAATGTAGCATTTTCTGGTAATATACAATGATATCAGATATTGAGACAGTCATGAATTAGAAATGTGAAGTGATAGAGGGTTCACTCTGGAGGGGACCCTAGAGACAGTCTATTTCAATGTATTTATTTTATTAGTGAAGAAAGTGAGCCTGAAAAAAGTGAAATGACATCCCTTGTCCCACAACATGTAATTAGTAAAACTGAAATTCAGACTTGTCTTCTGATTCTCTAGTCCTATGAACTTTTCACTAACCTGAGACCAAAGCATTTTAAAACAGACTACATACAAATAAATTGCCCAAGAGGTCTTAGTAAAAAAATAGACATAATGCACACACACACACACACACACACACACACACACACACACACACATACACACACACACACGTAGGTGGTGCACACAGTTAGGTGGTGCAGTAGATAGAACACCAGGTCTGGAATCAGGAAGACCTCAGTTCAAATCTAACCTTAGACAATTAGGACCCAGGCAAAATCATTTAAACTCTGTTTGCTTCAGTTTCCTCACCTGTAAAGTAAGAATTAACAACAGTGTCTACCTCCCAGGACTGATGTGAGGATAAAATGAAATATTTTAAAGCCTTTATCACAGGGCCTAGCACAAAGTAGGTACAAAGGACTATCATCTATCAATGTTATGTGTGTGTGTGTTTGTCCTTCATTGCTGAAGAAGACCATGCCATCAGAGAAATAATGACATGACTTGCACTTGACTTTGTTTTGAGTGAGGGAGGGATGTGCAGGTCACCAGCCTCACTTCTCCACAGCCATCTGAATCCAGTGACCTGATATTCATCAGGATGACTGGAGATGACCCAGAATGAGGCAATTGGGGTTAAGTGACTTGCTCAAAGTCACACAGCTAGTGAGTGTCAAGTGTCTGAGGTGAGATTTGAACTCAGGTTCTTCCTGACTCCTGCACTGGTGCTCTATCCACTGCACCAGCTAGCTGCCTGATATCAATGTTACACACACACACACACACACACACACACACACACACACACACACACACACACACACACACACACCCAACAGCAAGATAGATATTGGTATCTCACTATATGTATATCAATTTTTATATCTATATTATTTATCTATATCTCACTAAGAATTATTCAAGTCATTTGTCTGTAGCCTGTTTTAAAAAGCTTGTTTTGGGGTCAGTGGGAAGTTTTTGGAACTAAAGAGTCAGAAGACTTGAGTATGTATGCTCAGGTATATATACTAATGCACCCACATTGTCCCCCTAGTTTAAGGTATTAAATTTCTCCCTCCCTCCCTCTCTCTTTCTTCCTCCCCACCTTGCTCTCTCTCTCCTGCTCTCCCTCTTCCTCCAATAGAAGCCATTGAAGAATTTTTAATAGATAAGAGATATAGTTAGGTCTGTGTTTTATGAATATCAATTTGGTAAGCATGTGGAAAGATAGATTGAAGAGGAGAGAAACTATTCTAAGTCTGAAATAAATGAGTAGTGACCACCTGATGAAAGATGTTGAGTAGAAGTAACTTCCTCCCCCGCCCCCCGGGGGGGTGGGGAGGTGTTGGGACGCAAACAGGATTACTACTTATTAAAGGCAAGACAAAGATATTATTATTCAAATTACTAGACCAAGTGCCATGAAATGTCAAGTAGAATGTTCACTCTGGTGGGGACCCTAGAGACAGTCTATTTCAATGTATTTATTTTAGACTTTCATGAAATCCCTTATTAGTATCTTTAGAGTTTAGTGCAAGAATTCCCTTTTTGTTTAGTTTTAGAATCCTATACATCTTCTAAAATTTATTTTGAACAAAGCAAATAAAGAAGCAAAGGAAATATGTGTGTGTGTGTGTACACATGTTGGTATATGCGTATCTATGAATATGCATGCATGTGTATATTGTGTGTGTGTGTGTGTGTGTGTGTACACAGACACATAAGTGCTTTACAGGTCAATGTTGTATTTGACTTCAACTTGCCATATGAGATCAGAATCATGGGAAAGTGCATTATTGATAATAATAATACATTTTACCTTTATTACACTTCAGTGAGTCTCACGCATACAGATTAATCCTTTGGGCATGTGCTACGCAGTATAAGAATAATCAAATCTCATTTCAAAGGTATGCTCTGTCAGCCTAAAAATGTAAGGCTCATTTCTTAACTCACCGCGTACCGCACATACCTGTCCCCCCTTACTCTTAGCTCATCAAAGCCGTGGGCTCCCTTTGAAGTCAAGGAGTTCAGTACTGATGTGAGCATCCTACTATGTGGAAATGAACAAGTTCATGCGGACAACCTAAGAGCAAGGATTAAATATAGCATTACATTATTCTTTGATAATGAAATATAGACTCTCTTCTCAAAAAGTCAAGTAAGAAAGAATAAGTACACCTCTCTAATTATCATGTCTTTAGAAACTCAGAAATCCTAATGTGAACCTGTCATCCTTTCTTAATCTGCCAAGTCTGACTTTTTTTAAGTTTTTCTTTTTTTCTATTGGTAGTCCCACAGATATCACTATTTTTTAAGACATCTTATGACACTTTAAGTCTTCTTGTTGCATGACCTTTCTTTGTATTTTAATTAGCTTCTAAAAATAACTTAAGGAGTTAGGGGAGAATGAGGAGGAGAGTGAGGAACTGAGTTTTGATTTTTGAAATAGGAGGTTGTATGCTTAAAATAGCATGTGGTTAGTGCCCACATTCAAAGTAAAGTTAGAATTATAGGATGCTTCTGATATATAAATGTGACTTATTATAATGCTGAAAGTGCCATATTATTAATAACACTGTCCTGATTTCATTACAGATAAAAATATTCTCTTTTCATCAAAATTTTCACTTTCATTTTATCTTCTAAATGAAATCAAGATAATGCCCCAAGACACAAAACTAAAAACCCTTTTTTCCTTCCTTCCTCCAAAGTAATGTTAGTCCCAAGTTTTTATTCCTGTTCAAAAGTTAGTGACCGAATTTTAACTCGTATCTATGTTGCAAACTGAGTAGAGGCATTTTCATGCGTCTCTTTGGGCGTAATAGCGGTATTCTTGTGTTTAGTTTTTGTTCGTTTTATTTTGAAAGCTATTAAGAAAGCAGCATGGAATCCAAACCACATTTCATAGATAAACTTAATTAAATAGCTTTTCCTAACATCCACTGTCACATGCATAATTGGCCCAAAAGAGCAGGAACTTAAGGTTACCCCAGATCCTATGGGAATGGGTGAATCAGCATGTCAAGATTGATTGCGTCTTTAGTTTCTAATACACTGCAACATCTTTTTTTTCTTTGGGTTTCAAATCTTGTTAAACTGCTTTAGATGGTACTTTATAATGAAGATAATTTATTTTTTATGATTGAAGGGCTGGAAGTGCATCAAGGTCATCATTTCAAGTATCAGTTATCATTGTGCATTACTGTTTGGGGACTAGTAAATGCTGTTCACTGGGCTGGGCATTGATGAGTTTATAAAGATGAATGACATGGCACTTGGTCGAGTAATCAATTCTTGTATGATAAAATGCTTTTCTGAAAGGCTTTTGATTCATTATGTAATGAAAAAATCTAATGAGAATCATGTTAGCTACTTTCCTATTTTTGCTTCTTAGCAAAAATTATTTATATATTGGTTTTAAGGAATAAGACAACAGATAGAATCTTTAATTGTTCCAGACTTAACTAGAACAAATTCTGGGGGCAGCTAGGTGATACAGTGGATAGAGCACCAGTACAGGAGTCAGGAGGATCAGAGTTCAAATCTCACCTCAGACACCTGACATTCACTAGCTGTGTGACCTTGGGCAACTCACTTAACCCCAATTGCCTCATCCTGATGAATATCTGGTCACTAGATTCAAATGGCTCTGGAGGAGAAGTGAGGCTGGTCACCTACACAGCCCTTGCTCACTCAAAACAAAGTCAAGTGTAACTCATGTCATCATATCTATGATGGCATGGTCTTCTTTGGCAACGAAGGATGAACACACATAGAACAAATGCTATATTTGGAGTCAGAGGATCTGGATTTGAGTTCTGGTTCTGACCCATCGTTTCAGCTCACTGGGCCTCAGTTTCTTCCTCTGAAAAATGATGGGATTGGATTAGATGATCCTAAGTCAGGCAAGGAAACCTTGATCAACTCAATGAATTCAAGATGTCTTCAAGACCTCTCCTTGTTGAATACTCTTTTCCTGCACTATACAGTTAACTGTTTGTAAATTGTTGCTCTCCTTGTTGAATGAGTTTGCCACCAATTTTATTCCAATATTAAACGCAAACAGGGACTGACTGGCCTGAGTCTGACCCAGGTCTGAATGGGGTCCAAAGAGGAAAAGAGTGTGTATTGTACTTAAATATCTACTACCAAAACTGGACTGTATTTCTTTCCTTTCAGGACAAGACCTTCTGTAGCTGGTATCAAAATTTAGGCTTTCTATTTCCTCCAGTTTGCTATGTTGTTGTTGTTGGGTTTTTTTTTTAGTGGTAAAGTTTAATCATTTGATGTATACCAGTTTCCTTGGACTACTAGCTTCTAATTAAATTGACCCTGTTTTCCATTCTCCTTTAGGTAAAAATCATTACTATCTCAACTATACATAGAGAAGGCACTTTTGAGCTTGCTTCTAGCTTTTGAGCTCATTCCTCTCCCAACTTGGCTTCCTTCTTGAGAACTCTAATAACGAACCCTCTTGATCCTGCTGTGTTCATGCTATGGGCAAAGTTAGGTCAGGGAGCACAGAGCTGATTATAGTCAGCACTTCAAGAACTCAGCATTTCCATCGTTTCACATAAGTAGTGCTTCTGGGGTACTCACTCTAGAAAGGAAAGTAACTATCGCCGAAAATGTACAAGATTCCATATTAATCCAGGACTATGTAGCAAGCATGCACCCTACTAACAGAGTTTTATTTTGAGAATGGCAGGTTGAGAATTAAATTAATATTGTGAATTATACTGGAAATGTTACACTTATGAAATAACAATGTGAATACAATATATTATTTGGCTTTTGTCATTTTTCCCTCCAGTGAATTAACTGATATATTTCCTATGATTGCATGCAGAAATGGAGGGTAATGAAATGTTATATTTGGCAACCTCATATTTTTCAAGCTTGTAAACTTTTCAGCAGAAAATTCTCTCATTCATTTGCTTATTTCCCTCAGAAAAACCATTTTAAGGTCTTGACCCCTGCTTCTTGATTTACAGTAGTATTTTTAAAGTGAGTTTTGAATGATATAATATTCCAATATTCTCTACTCAATTTCCATCCTTATTAGTAAGTTAAGTACTTGGTCAGACCTGAAGTTTCAATTTCTGTCTTTGCTCCCTGCTACCACCACCCCAGCCCTTTATTCTCCATGTATCAACTTATCCTTGGTGAATTCAAGTTGTTTTTTTAAGTCATCGCATCATTTGGTATGTGATTATGTAAGTGTGAAGATTTTTTCAGATTTATAAATTTCAGGATGACTGTACCATTTTGGAGTTCAGGTTGTATGCAGATTATTCCATGTGTTGATTTTTTCCTGTTGCCCTTTGAAATATCTACAGAAATTACTAAACAAATTGAAAGATAAGGCACATCACCTTCTTCTTTCCACTACCACAATGGTTTGTCTTATTTTTAGACCATGGGGACAGCAAGGTGGTATAGTGGATAGATCACTGGTCCTGAATTAAGGAGGGCCTGAGTTCATATCCAACCTCAGTTACTAGTTATGTGATCCTGGATTAGTCACTTAATCCCAATTGCCTCCCACAAATAAGCAAATGAATATTGTGATTTGTGCTTTTGCTAACATATATCTTGAGATGACTTTAGCTTCTTTCTAAGATATGATATTTTCCAAATATGTTATATGTGTTTTGTGCATATGTTTTAGAAATATATGTGTACACAAATGTATATATGCAGATATATAAATATGTATATTTATGTATTGTTTACTAATATTTTAGAATGAGGACAGTTAAAGTTACCTAACAATTTTTTGAAAATACTATCATACATGGAATTGAACAGAAAATAGAGGAGTATTGATTACACAGGAAAATAAGTAAAGCCTATCTTTAATTATTTGCTCTGATTCCTATGTTTTTAAAGATAGAAGCTGGATACTAAGACACAAAATCCTCCCATTTTTAGAAATTATTTCATTAAAACACTACTGCGATTTCACCTTCCTCTCCCAGCTTGTGATACTAGACTTCCTGTTGTAATTAAACAAAGGGTTCTTGCTGGAATTTTCCAGATAAGAGCTGTCCAGCATTATCAGTGCATGTCATGACTGTTTAGATCATCTTTTCTTAAATAAATGATAATCTCCTAGGGATCAGGGACATGTCCTTTAGTTGTAGTTGTATATTGTATCCAGCAAAGTTCCCTATTTAGAATAGTACTTAGCAAATAGTCTGACTTTTAATTCCAAGGTCAGTATAATTAAAGTTTTATTAATTAATTATAATATTCATTCTAGTTCTCTGACCAACTTCCATGTGAGTATTATTGAAGGAATTCATATAAATATTAATGTGGGGTTTTCTGACATTCCATTTTCTCAATTGCATAGATATAGAAACCTAACCTCAGAGATATTTGCTTTGCTACAGTCCAGAGAGGTTAACCAAGCCAAAGTGTCCAGGGCTGGTCTCAGGTTACAAAGATTTAGAAGATACTGAGTGAATTTGTAACCTTTCAGAACTTTAGGAGTAGAGCAGTTAGGTGGCTCAATGGGTAGATTGCTGGGCCTGAAGTCAAGAAGACTCATCTTTCTGAGTTCAAATCTGGCCTTAGACATTTACTACCTGTGTGATCCTGGGTAACTCTGCCTTAGTTCCTCACTAATAAAATGAGTTGGAGAAAGAAATGGCAAGCCCCTCCAGTATCTTTTCCAAGAAAACCTCAAATCGGGTCACAGAGAGCTGTACAAAAAAAAAACTGAACAAGAACTTAACACTTAGCACTTTTTTAGATTAAATTGGTTTAGAGTAAAGGTGTCAAACTAAATGACCCACAAAACTCCCTAGTGTGTCCAGAACACTGTTAAGATATCATTGGGAAATGTTAAGCAAAATAAACAAAAATAAAATACAACATAGATAATGTTAATTTGTGGTTTCCTAGGTCAGTAGATGGTAGGTGGGGATGCATTTCTGTTTGAGTTTGCTACCAGTGGTTAAGAGAGCTCCTGCTAAGGAGATTCCCTTTACCTATGTAGATCAGAGCCTGCTCTGAGGTTTATAATCTTGGGAAATTTCGTGGGGCACTGAAAATCAAAGATGATTTAACCAGTTACCTACAGGATACATGTCAGAGGCAACACTCTATCACACTACCCACTTTGCTATGCTGCCTCTCAAGCACCACATTAATGGATTCTCAAGTAATTTTAAAAGGAAGCTGCCTGCTGCAACACTTTTTCCTGCTTCCTATTTCAGTGTTTCTTATATATAACTTTGGGCCAGCACCTTTTCAGGCTGCCCCAATCCACCCCTAGTGGGAGCTTTGTGGTATCCTTTGCTCTCTCCCCACCATGACAATTTGAATTCAGAAGTTAAAATTCCCTGCTCCCACACCAACTGTGTCTTTTAAAAACTGATTGGAGAACACTTTGTGCTGTTTGCCTCGGGGAATGTTCTATGGTACTTACCCTGGGAGCCAGAATTGCTAGCTACAGCTCCGTTAGAGTCACATAGCTCATTATGTTCCCTACCAAACTCCACATACATGACTGTCATGTGTCCTACTATAAATGTGTACTGGTGCACAACAAGTAAGTACAGTTACTCATAACCATAAATAAGTGAAAACATTTTATACCAGTTTTCAGTGGCTTCCAGGTGCTACTTATCACCTTGAATTCAGAATAGGCTTTTTGAGACCAGAACAAGTAAGGCTGTATCAAGCAATTACATGTTTAATAAAAAGCACGAGAGTGATAAAAACTGATAAATAAAGAACTGAAATGCATTTTGTTATCCTGAAATTTTGCTTCTATATTGATCAGACCAATTGTATAATGATTTCACTTCTCCTCTACTCTTATAGAAAAACTTTCACAATCACCAAGTAGAAAAGATATGTTCCTTGCTAACAGTTCTATTATTTACATTCTAAGGCTCCAGAAATAGGCCACTATCTGCTGGAAGTCTATGTCTGTGCAGCTACTTGCTTGAACTAATGTGGCACAGCTCTAGATTATTAACTATTCGAGCTAGCTAAAACACATAATTTTATGTTGCTAACATTTTTTTTCTTATAACAGTCCTGATCTATTCTAAATAAACAAAAGAGTTAGGATTTGAGAAAAGAGTTGACAAATCAGAACAATAACTGAAATTAACAGGATGAAATGTAAAAGACATAAACAAAATGAAATGACTTTTTTTTTAAATTACCTAAATTCAGGAGGAATGAATCTAGCATAATAGCATTTCACACACAAAAAGACCTTAGTTGGCTGCAAGTTTAACATCTATCTGTTGTATGTTGAGGCTGTCAAAAAATCCAATTTGAACTTTGGCCTCTTTAAACAAGAGCAGTCATATTCACACTATGCTCTGTGTTGTCTGTCCTCATTGAGAGTATTATATATAATATTATATTTAATTCTGGGTATGTTCAAAGGGCTACAGACAAATGGATTGTATTGTTAGGCAGCTGGTATGATAAAGATACTAGAAATAATCCTTGAAGGAACTATAGATACTTATCCTTTAGAAGTGAAGATGAGGAAATATTTTAGCATGGCCACCACTGATTGCTGCTTCCTATGTATAAGGCATTGTGCAAATAGATATGCAGAGATGAAACTAGAGTCCCTGGTTGTAATGGAGTTTACACTCTCCTTGGAGTAAGGGCAAACACAAATAAACCTTGAGCACAAAATGATATGAAGTAATTTGAGGAAGGAATTAGAACTGGGGGCCATCAAAGAAGCTTGCACCTGAAGTGGGCATTGAAGCAACATAAGAATTTGGAGAGATGTGGGAGAGCAGGGTTACGACCTGCGATTTCATAAGTGTAGAACAGTGTAGAATGTCTCTGTAATTTAGAATCTTAGAGAGCTTCCTAGATACAGAGGTTAAGTGAATTGCCAGAGATCCTATAGCCAGTATGTTTCTGAGAAAATCTGTGACTCTCTAACCACCATGCTACCTTGTTCCTATAAAAAGAAAGAATATCTGAACAGTCACAAGGAAGAAAGATAAGACATATTCTTTTTGTTCTGGTTTTAGGCAGAATCAGAAAAAAATGTAAGCTGCAAGGAGGCAGATTTTGAACAGATATGAAAGTTGTGTAACCATAACCCAGAATGAGTTCAAAGTGTATGTCCTGCATAAAGCAGGCTGGTTTAGCTGTATTGTACAGAAAAAAAAGTACATTTGTTTTGTAATGTAGATATGTAACTTCCTAGATCGTTCTACTGTTCACTTTATCCATTGTTAATTTACTCCCTCAGACTTCATGAAGCCAAGCTCTGCATATTCAATGCTTTACAATTTTCCTGAAGTCAATCTTCCTTAGTTGTTCTTGTCATGCTTATCTGAATTTCCTCCAGTTTATCTACATGTTCCTGGAAATGAGGCACTCAAGGCTGTATTGTTGCTTCAGTCTCTGTAGAATAAATAATGAAGCATTAATACATTAACATATCCTATCCTACCATGATAAATGCATTTTTGTATATGGACCAATACCTTCTTGGTCACTTTTGATAATTGCTTATAAAAAAATTCAAGCAAATTTTAAGCTATGTTTACTAAAATTACTAATCAAATTAGGCAAATTAAGTACACGTTTAAGCCAATATATAGATTACTCTGTTAGGTGCCACTATAGCTTACTTTTTTTTTCTGTAACTCTACCTTACAGAAGATACTATATAGGTATTATACCTCTTTTATATCTAGAATAGGAATATTCCCTTTGAATTTTCTACACTTTCTTAAAAAAATATTTTAATGGTCCTTTCTTTTGAATGTTATTTTGACTTTGTTTTTAAAAGATAAATGATAAATCACACAATTCAACTTTTATTAAGCACCTACCATCTGGTAGAACTTCCACCAAACTTCCATACTGATCTTTCATCATGGCATGGAGATGACCCTGAGTTCTCAAATGCTATGCTGGAGAAGCAAAACTTTGGCTGGAAATGTTAAGGATAGGCCTGGTGAATCATCAATCAAGCATTTATTAAACACTTACTGTGCTAAGACCTGGAGAGAGAGAAACAAAAGCAAGGTACTTACCCTAAAGGGGCTTACATTCTGACTAATGCCTGGTGATGGTATAGGTGTCTATCATCAGAGGAACAGTCTGTTTAAGGTCAGAAAGGCTTGTGCGTAGAAGATAGAATATCAGACCAAGATTTCTCTGTTAATGGAGAGGGTGTATTCTCACTGCTAAAGTCACAGACTTTTTGGAAAAATATGGAGGAATGATTAGGGCACTATACTAGATGCTGAAGATACAAAAATGAAAAATGACATTGCAGGGATTGCAGGAATTTTCTAAAATTACAGAACTGACAAAGAAACCTAAGGTAGTTTCTGGTCCATTTAATCTAGACTTTTTCATCCAAGATTACAACAAAATTATCTAAAGCAATTGACTTTGTCTTAAAAGTCCAAAAATCTTCACAACCACTCAATTGTAAATGTTACTTCATTCCTTTTAATAAATGATTTTTAGTAAGAGAAAAATCTTTATAATGCTGTCTGTTATTCTTGTTAAGTCATTTTAAGTCACATCTGGTTCTTCATGACCCCATTTGGGGTTTTCTTGACAAGGATACTGGAGTGGCTTCGCCATTTTCTACTCCAACTAATTTTACAGATGATGAATGAAGGCAAACAGGTTAAGGGACTTGCCCAGGGTCACAAAGCTTGTAAGTGTCTCAGATCAGGTTTTTAACTTGCAAAGATAAGTTAGAGCCTCACAATAATGCAATATGGACACAATCCATAAAAAACACAAACACCAAGATTTCTGAGTCAAAGAACTTGAGAAATTAAGGTCACATTTCCCACACAACATATAAAATGCTTTCATTACCATTTAGAGAACATTTTTATAAAAGCAAAAAGAAATTAGAGGAAAGTAGAATGCCTATGTTATCATTTTTTAATTGTCTATGTCAAGGCACACATCAAGACATGGAACTGATTGAAAAACTTGTTAAAATGATATACCTCCTGTTTTTGTATGAGTATTCCAAGGATCATTTCTAGCTACTTTCTGTTCCTTACATAATTTTGTAAAGTATGTTTTAGGGCAGATAAACCATGTTTTTCCCCATAGGAATGTTATAACAATTTATGCTTGTATTTCTGATCAAGGACTTGGTAATCAAACAATTACTGATGTCCCTGATTCTTGGTGTAGAAAGGATTCATTGGAGTTATTTAGTCCTATTTTACCTCAGTTTGTATAGTTCCTATGATGGAAAATTAACTACTTTACAGGCTCATCCATTCCAATTTCAAATAGCTCTAATTGATAAGAAGTACTTTCCGATACTAGATGAAGTTTGCTTTCTTCTAACTCTCACTGAATGTTTCAGGTTACATTTGCTGAGACCGGGTAAAAAAATAATCAATTCATTTTCATATGGCTTTCTTATAAATATTTGAAGACAATTACTTATCTTGTATCCCTAATATATGCTAAATACTTGCTAAGAGTATGAAGATGGGTCAGCCAGGTGATGCAGTGGGTAGATGCCAAGCCTGAAGTAGGGAAGACCAACGTTCAGATCCAGCCCCAGAAACTTACTGGCTATGGGACCCTAAGCAAGCCATTTAAGCGTGTTGGTTTCCTTATCTGTAAAATGAGCTGGTGAAGGAAATGGCAAACCACTCTAGTATCTTTGCCAGGAAAACCTCAAATCGGGTCATGAAAAGTCAGATATGACCGAAATGACTGAACAACAACTGAGTACACAAAGGATCTATGATTTCATTGACATGGGGAGCTTCCCTTGTTGAGATCCACTCCCCAAATACAAATCCTAAGCAGTCCTAGAGAGTTGTTTGAAGAACATAGAAATAAAATTATTTGCTCAAGGTGGAATAAGTGTCAGAGGCAGAATGTAAAACCTCTTCTCTCTAATTCCACAACCCAAACATTGTCCATCCTGCACTGCCTTTACAAACTATAGAAATTACTATGAAAAAGAGGAAATGAAGTCATAAGTGTATCTTATAGACATGAATATATATTTCAGTGCTTCAGAACCCTAAAGAACTTCTCTCTAAAAATTAAATAAAAACCAGAACAATTGTCCTAGAGAAAGACTTTGTCTCTAGCCCAAATACTGGATAGTTCATATCAGTATCATTGTAATAAATTCAAATGGCTGGAGCTATAGTAAGTAAAGCAGGAATGCTAGGTTCCCATGTAAATACAAACTGTCACAGCCAGTGTATGTTTACTGATTGGGGTGGAAATGGTAGGTATTTCTTATGCTATCAGCTCAGCTGGGAAGCAAGATAGGTAAGTATATATGGATCAATATGTAATCCAGTTCCCTACTGATTAAGAGGAACCTCAGGTTGAGGTGAGCACACTTAAGCTCCCCATCTTCATTCTGTTCTGGTGGCCTGCATAAAACTACTGTGCTCCTAAGACCTTGACCACCTTACTCTGTATTTTTTGCTTTTATTTTCTCTCTTCTTCCTTAACTCAGATCATCTAAGAATGAAGAGCTAGATACCTGATAACACATCAGTGTTACTGCTAATGATGCAAAGGACTCCCACTCACTTTGTCATAAGCTCTTCCTTAGGCAAACACCATGCTGAGTTCAGTGGAAAAGTTTGTTTCTGTTTATCAGAAAATTATTTTTTCCATATTTTAGTATCATTATTAAAAAAATATTTAGTTGTCCCATTACTTACTAACCTGTTACAAAAACAAATCAACAGGATTATTTATTTAGGGTTCACATTCTCCCGGAATTTTAAAATTTTAAATTAAGAAGATAACAATAATCTTTCATCTTGCCTTCCACTCTGCACATAGTAATTTTATTGTTTGAATATTAAAGTGTACCGTGTTTCCAGGAAACCTGAAGTAAATTACAACTTGGAGAAAATTGGCCATAAATAATATATACAGTTCAAGGTTTCTTTTCCTTATAATGTTTGTATTTTTCTCTCACATTTTCTCTTATTTATATTTCTCCCTCTGCATAATTTTTCCTTGGCTAATTAGAAAGTAAAAACCAATACTGTGTCTATGCAATGCCATCAACTACTGTCATGTCAAAATATATTTCTATTACAATATAATAACAGAAATGGTTCAACCGTCTTGACTATCTTAACATTTAGTAGTATATAAATTTATTCTAAACAGAAGGAAGTGTTATATTTTTGTCTTCATATCCACAATTCCTGTCACATAGTAGGTACTTAAATGCTTGTTGAGTTGAATAAAAGGCTTTTCCTGTTTTAAATGGGGGAAGAAAATATGCTCATTTGGTCTGGAACATTTAAAAAACCATCAAGTCCAGCTTTTTTAAGCTCCCATGGTTTTGACACATTATAGAATTATAATTTTACTTATTTGATGGATTTGCGAAGCAACATTGTCTTATAGGTTCTAAGAATATGCAATACTTCGAGCTAATATGTGACCAAAGAGAGGTGCTATAGAGTTTACTGAATTGTTCAAAGGTAGGAACCTGCAGTCTTGAGGCTTCTAGGTCTCCAGGTTCCCCAACCCTAGTCCAACTAATCACTAGAATATTTTTAATGGAAATAGCTATTGCTCGAATTGCTGTGAAAAATTTTCTCATATATGATTTGAAAATTTTTCATCAGATCGTAGATTGAGAGGTAAAAGTGACTTTGGAGGTCATCTACAATAAGTCCAATTCCTTCTTTTTAGAGGCAAGGAAATTGAGACCTAGAAAGGCTGGGCAAGTTCTTCCAGGTCACAGAGGCAATAAGTGAGAGACCCAGGTCATCTGATTCCAAGTTTAGCATTCTTTCTGCTCTTCTATGGTTCCTCTCTACACTCTGCCCCAGTCTCAATAAGCCCTGGTGGTATATGATATTCCTCATCATGGGGACAGGTTCAGCAGACTATGATAATACTTTGTAGTGTAGAACAGCCCAGAGGAGCTATTGTAAATCCAATACATTTTTTTTTAATTTTCAAATGTCTTTATATTTCATCAAATTGAAATGGACAATTTTTTTTTGTTGTTTCCCCATCTTTAATCATATATCTGTTATCCATGCACATAACTCATGACCATTTCTTTTATTACTCTCCTTGTCTAAATTCTCATTGGGGGGATATTTAGGTTTTTTTAGACACTAACACATTATATATTCTCTTATCCATCATTCCTGATCCTAAAGGCTTATTTTTTTTTTTGTTTTATGTCCTGTTCAATTCAGACCCTGAAGCACTTTCAAATTATGTGTTACACACCTTGATTTTTACCATATCCTCAGAGATAAGGCACAACTGACCTATATCTCTAAAAGCTGATACCTGAGGGTGTCATATCCTAAGTGTGCCATGTGTCCCAATGAAATGAACAAGGTTGTTATAAATGTATGGATAGAGGGAAAGGAAAATAAAATGACGAATGCCATTCAGTTTCAAGGGAAGAATTTAGAAGAGAACATGAGGTCTTCTAACAACTCCTTAGGACCAGAGTTAGAATATATTGCTTTTTATTTCATTTATAAGATAGTTGCACTTTCTTGTATGCTCTGTTTATTTGCTCTTGTTACTATAAGTAACACCTATTGGCAGGGACTTTTGAAAGCCTCACGTGAAAGAAATTAAATCAAGGTAAATACCCTTTTCCCTATCCTCTCCCTCCCCCCACCAAAAAAAGATGAAAGCAATCATATAACATAATATGTTGTGTCCTAAAATCTAATAATACATAACTATTACTAACATGTGCAGTTTCTGTCCAGTGCAGTTAAGATAAAGGTGCAAGTTAGCTTTTGAATAGGTGTTTTCTCTTCATTGCTGCCTTGAGATATATAAGATACTAAAGAAACTATGGACAAATCAGTTGGGATATTTGGATTAAATCCTTATTAATTGCTTTCCTCAGTGACTGTAAAAGCAGGATACTATTTTAAAATTTTTAGTCACATGGTATCAGACCTTGGAGTAGGAATTTTCATTGTAGCACAAAGGTGATTATGTGGTTTCATAGGGGAAATTTAGGAAATAAGGTCTTTGCACATTCTAACAGTTGTGGCATTTGACCTAATAATTTAATGCATAGGATGTATTCTTTCTTTTTTTCTTCTGTCCTCCTCATCCTCTTCATGCTTCTTCTTTTCTCCTTCTCCTTCTTCTTCTTCTTCTTCTCCTTCTCCTACTTCTTTTCCTTCCTTTTCTCCTTTTCCCCCTCTTCTTCCTCCTCATTCTTCTCATCCTCCTCTTGCTCCTCCTTCTCCTTCTCTTCTTTTTTCTTCTCCTCCTCTTCCTTCTTTTTCTCTACCTTCTTCCACTTCCTATTCTCCTTTCTCCTCCACGCCCACTCAATTCCATCCTGAACATTTCAAAACAGTAGAGCCGTCTTTACTGAATAGCCCAACTGATCATTAGCACATTTTAGTGAAGGTATCTAAATTAAATGTTATCATAACCATTAAAAGCAATCTAATATTGTAATTTATGACATTCTTCTTTATTGACTAAACATTATGTATTGAATCTTCACTATACATATATATACATATATATATATTTGTTATAATTATCTTACATGGATTAAGATCTGAGATGAGACATAAGAAGCCATTTTCTTTGATACCTCATTTTGCAGATGAGGAACCTGATATACTAGGTAAACGCAGTTATGTTCTAGAGACTCAGTAAAACAAGACCATTCGCAACAAGACCACAGTCAGGAATATATTCAAAGCATGACTTAATATGTAAAATATCCAAATTTTGATAATGCACAATATAATGATATAGATATTCTTGGGTACTTAGAATAAGAAAGAGGGAAATATATACATATATATTTAAATATTCAGTTAATATGTATTAATATGTGTGCTTATATGTAATAAATTTAAAAAAAAAAACATATTCCCCAAAAAGAGCTTTCCAGATTTCTCAAATTTTTAAATGGCCAGCTGTAAAAAGTTGAAGGAGAGACTCATAACAAGGGAAAAATATAAAAGAACTTCAGGAATCTGAAACTCCAAAGAGCAGCTTGCCAAAAATTGGAAAAGAGTTGAGGGTATTTTTTTTTCTTTATATTATGTTTGGAATAAGAATAAGGAAAGTATTTGCCTACTACTGGAGGTAAAGGATGAGAGAGAGAGAGAGAGAAAAGAAAAAAACCTTTTCTTTTCTTCTTCTATAGCAAAGAGAATAGTTTGCAGTCAGGAGGGGGAATTCAAGTCCAAAGTAGTTGTTAGATAATAATCAGCTACTCTATAGGAGTTCATCTCCAGTGTTAAATCAGTAACTGAAAAAGCTTATAGATGTGACTGCTGAAGTGATGTTAATGATCTTAAGAAGTTAGAAGAAATCAGAGAGATGGCAAAAAACCAAAACTAGATAAATGTTCTGATTTTCAATACAGGGTGGATGGGAGGGGAACAGGGATTCCAGAAACCACAGGCCATTGAGTTTGATTCAAATTTCCAACCAAATATTAGAAAAATTATAAAAAGTCAGTTGTGTGTGTATGTGTGTGTGAGAGAGAGACAGACAGACAGGGAGGGACAGAAAAGGAAACAGTGATCATTAGAAGGCAATATGGGCCCATGTTTAACAAAGCATGTTGTCAACACTATTTCTCATTTTTATATTGTTACTAGATTCATAGAAGCAAATAGCAAAGACATACTGTATCTCGATTTCAACCAGGCATTTGACAAAGTTTCTTAAGATATCCCTGTGGACAAGGTGTAAAAATGTAGGGCAAATTATACTATAGTTAGAGTTGGTTGAAGAATTGTTCATGAATGTATCGATAACAACCTAGGGGGAAATCTCTAGTGGAGTGCTAAAAAGAAGAGGAGACAGTAGAGCTATGAAAACTCTTTCCAAATATTTGGCATACTGCTATGAAGAATGACACACATATACAACATTAGATACATGTCAATTCAGTATCTATATTTGATACAGATATTATATGTACCTGTATAATATTTTATACACACACACACACACCCACACACACACACGCACGCACGCACACATTTGTACAAAAAGGAAGCGGGAACATATAAACATTAAGAAAGAACAAGCATTCTTGCAGAAAGCCAGATTTTAGCTGAGTCTTAATTAGTAAAGAAAAGAGGTGAAAGTGAGGAGGGAAAGAATGTCCTTCCTGTGAAAATATGGAGTTTGGAGATGGAGTGTCGTGCTTGAAGAACATTAAGAAAGCCAAAGTTACTAGGTTGTAGAGTACACAAGCAAGATGCAATAGGACATATGATAAGATACAAGAAATCATATTTGTCCACCCACATTTGGACAAAACCATGTATACACACAAGTATAGCTAATAACACAAGGCTGTTTTATGGAAAGCTATCATGTAATAGCACTTATTTTCTATACAACTCAACTAGCAATTAAAACACCATTATGTAATAATTTTTATACTGTTTTATTGGATCATTATTTAATACATGTACAGGAAAGTACAGATAGACCACAACTCTCAAGAATTTGGGGAATTGTCAAGAATAATTTTAAATTTTAAAAGTACTAGCTATTTCAGGGTAATCATTTTGGGTGGGAACTTTCTAAACTCCACTATATACTTTTTTTAAAATAGAATACGCTAAACATGATGTAATCTTTTGCCAAGAGTTATTGACATCATTATAGGCATCAGATATAGTCACCTGCATAGTGAAGGCACAGTTGTAGGTAGAGATGGACATTCTGCTATAAATGGTGTGAACAAAAGATAAAATGAATACTGGCCCCAGTAATCACCCTGGAAACTTGATTTTCAGATAGTCCCTGATGTCAGTTTGCATTTTTACCACTTACCTCCTTCAAGTACAGGTAGAGTGAAACATGTTTAGCTAGATGACCTCCTGGGCAGCATAGCGTGGGTGCCTCTCTACCAAATGAATAAGAAAATTCACAGCTGAGCATTGTTTTCTTAAGTGGTTTTCTTACCCTCCAGAAAATCATCTTTTTCACTCTTGTTATTGGTGTTCTTAGAATTCTCAGCTAAATTCAAAACTTTATCTCTAAGTTTAACACAGTAGACTATAACCCCATTGTCCAATTGTACCTAGTCTTCTGTCTCACTCTGATTGTTCATGGAGCATGTTCATGGAGCCTCACCAATTCAAGAATTTGTGCTAAGATATTTTGAAGAAAGCTTATAATAAAACCATCAAATTTTCATTATCAATGGAACAGTCTACAACTTTCACTCATCTCTCCTTAATGCTTAATTTTAGAAAAAAAGTTCTAGCCACAATCAGTAGGGCAGAATTGAAATTAATGAGTAGAAGTAGGAGAGAGGCAACTTTAACATAAGGAAAAAAATGTCCTGATGATCGCAGACATCCAAAAATTGAATGGGCTGCCTCAGTTGTTAATAGCCCTCCTCCCCTTTACTTGTGGTATTCCAGCAAAGGCTAGGAGAGTTAGAAGGGGATTTTTTGTAGGAATGAGTTGGAACCACTGAGGACTATAATTATCTAAATTTGCCTTTAATAATATCATTAGATGTAAGGTCTTATTTTGCTTAGTGCTTATATGACAGATCAACTTCTCATGAATTATCTTTTGTAATAGAATTTCACGTTCTGAATAATGCCTTGATCTATGTCTTAAATCAGTGAAGCAACACTGAAAGGTGAGATGGGCTCAAACATTAATTTCTTCAGGCTGTAACAAAGTTATTTTACAGATTTATATTTGCTGTTTCTTACCAGCTATATCTATCCGTTGCTAGCCTTCCAAAAAATACACTGGGCTCTGTTTGTGAATTTGCTTATAAATACATGCCTTTTCAGTGGACATTGAGCCATATAAAGCATCATGCCCTTTTTTTTCCCCATAAAAAAATATTCATACTGAACATAGTCTTAAAATATGCAAAACGTTCCAGCTGTGGCCCCTTTCTGCTCCTTGATATGATATAGGGTTGGTCAGCCAATATGGTATTGAGCTATTAAGAGTTTTTTGTGACCATTTTTTTCCAAGTCATTTGCAGACATCAGTTTTCTCTGATAACAACACAACCTTCTTTATCTTAAAGCAGTCTTGGCTCTCACAAGGGGAGGATTGGCATCTTTAACATACATTCCTGGATTCACCCAGCTCTGTTTGTGCCATGCCTAGCTAGTCTTGTATCTGTTGGGATTCCACTAGTTTTTAAGTTTTTAATGCCATCCTAGAAGGTTTAAAAGCATTTGTGGAATAAATATATTCAAAAATAATTCAGATCAGCAAATCTTTCTATAACCGTACCTGACTTTCTTATTTTCTTATTGACTTTGGACTTGGACACCTTGGTTTCCCAAACACTGGTTGTGCTTGCCTTACATTACTCTGTTTGCCATAACTGTTGGCCTACTTTTCCGGAATTTTGGCTCCAGAATCATGATCCTGATATCCTGATTTCCCCCTCCATAATCCTCATTTACTCTTCACTCTTGCTTCAGTCAGACAAGAGTACAGATACCTGATTTTTTTCCTTTTTTCAGCATATATTCCCCAAGTAGACAAAGGCATCATCAGTTACTCACTGTTATTCTTCCACTTCCCTTTACCTTTCTGTTGGTAAACTCAGAATTAAATAAGCTTGAAGTAAAACTACAGTTTAAATTTTAGCACTCTGAAGCTAGTATTTCAAATCATAGCATGACACTAATTCCAAAATACTCAATAGAGTTATGAGTTAACTTTTCAGTGAAGTGGGTTATACATTTCAGAAATTCACATATTGCCTTACTTCCTCCCTCACCTGTGCAAACAGTGCAGATTTCTTATTCCTACTAAGACAAATAGTTTTTAACCCCCAATCCACGATGAAGAGTTAATCTGCCTCTTATTTCTTTTTTTTTCATTTCTTTATTTCTTTATTTAACTTTTAACATTCATTTTCACAAAATTTTGGGTTCCAAATTTTCTCCCCTTTTGTCCCCTCCCCGTACCCCAAAACACCAAGCATTCCAATTGCCCCTATCACCAATCTGCTCTCTCTTCTATCATCCCTCTCTGCCTTTGTCTCCATCTTCTCTTTTGTCCTGTAGGGCCAAATAACTTTCTATACCCCTTTACCTATATTTCTTATTTCCTAGTGGCAAAAACGGTACTCGACAGTTGTTCCTAAAACTTTGAGTTCCAACTTCTTTTCCTCCCTCCCTCCCCACCCCTTCCCTTTGGAAGGCAAGCAATTCACTATAGACCAAATCTGTGTAGTTTTGCAAATGACTTCCATAAAAGTTGTGTTGTATAGGACTAACTATATTTCCCTCCATCCTATCCTGCCCCCCATTACTTCTATTCTCTCTTTTGATCCTGTCCATCCTCATGAGTGTTGACCTCAAATTTCTTCCTCCTCCCCATGTCCTCCCTTCCATCATCCCCCCCACCCTGCTTTTCCCCTTATTCCCCACTTTCCTGTATTGTAAGATAGGTTTTCATACCAAAATGAGTGTGCATTTTATTCCTTCCTTTAGTGGAATGTGATGAGAGTAAACTTCATGTTTTTCTCTCACCTCCCCTCTTTATCCCTCCACTAATAAGTCTTTTCCTTTCCTCTTTTATGAGAGATAATTTGCCCCATTCCATTTCTCCCTTTCTCCTCCCAATATATTTCTCTCTCATTGTTTGATTTCATTTATTTAAGATATGATCCCATCCTCTTCAATTCACTCTGTGCACTCTTTCTCTATGTGTGTGTGCGTGTGTGCATGTGCATGTGTGTGTGTGTATGTAATCCCACCCAGTACCCAGATACTGAATAGTTTCAAGAGTTACAAATATTGTCTTTCCATGTAGGAATGTAAACAGTTCAACTTTAGTAAAGTCTCTTATGACTTCTCTTTGCTGTTTACCTATTCATGCTTCTCTTCATTCTTGTGTTTGAAAGTTAAATTTTCTTTTCAGCTCTGGTCTTTTCATCAACAATGCTTGAAAGTCCTCCATTTCATTCAAAGACTAATTTTTCCCCTGAAGTATTATACTCAGTTTTGCTGGGTAGGTGATTCTTGGTTTTAGTCCTAGTTCCTTTGACTTCTGGAATATCCTATTCCATGCCCTTCGATCCCTTCATGTAGAAGCTGCTAGGTCTTGTGTTATCCTGATTGTATTTCCACAATACTTGAATTGTTTCTTTCTAGCTGCTGGCAATGTTTTCTCCTTGACCTGGGAACTCTGGAATTTGGCCACAATGTTCCTAGGAGTTTCTCTTTTTGGATCTCTTTCAGGTGGTGATCTGTGGATTCCTTGAATACTTATTTTGCCCTCTGGTTCTAGAATGTCAGGGCAATTTTCCTTGATAATTTCATGAAAGATGATGTCTAGGCTCTTTTTTTGATCATGGCTTTCAGGTAGTCCCATAATTTTTAAATTGTCTCTCCTGGATCTATTTTCCAGGTCAGTTGTTTTTCCAATGAGATATTTCACATGATCTTCCATTTTTTCATTCTTTTGGTTTTGTCTTGTGATTTCTTGTGATTTCATAAAGTCATTAGCCTCCATCTCTTCCATTCTAATTTTGAAAGAACTATTTTCTTCAGTGAGCTTTTGAACCTCCTTTTCCATTTGGCTAATTCTGCTTTTGAAAGCCTTCTTCTCCTCATTGGCTTTTTGAACCTCTTTTGCCAGTTGAGTTAGCCTATTTTTCAAGGTGTTATATTCTTCAGCATTTTTTTGGGTCTCCTTTAGCAGGGTGTTTACTTGTTTTTCATGCTTTGCTTGCATGTCTCTCATTTGTCTTCCCAGTTTTTCTTCCACCTCCCTAACTTGATTTTCAAAATCCTTTTTGAGCTCTTCCATGGCCTGAGCCCATTGAGTGGGCTGGGATACAGAAGCCTTGACTTCTGTGTCTTTCCCTGATGGTAAGCATTGTTCTTCCTCATCAGAAAGGAAGGGAGGAAATACCTGTTCATCAAGAAAGTAACCTTCTATAGTCTTATTTTTTTTTCCCTTTTCTGGGCATTTTCCCAGCCAGTGACTTGACTTCTGAATATTCTCTTCACACCCACTTTGCCTCCAGATCCGCCCAGCCAGTGCTTGGGGTCTGAGATTCAAATGCTGCTTCCCAGCCTCAGGGCTTTGGCAGGGGAGGGGCTGCTATTCAGTGTGAGATCAAGTTCAGGTGCTCAGATGGGGGCAGGGCTGCCTCACGGGCTCAGGTCCCTCAGGGGGTTTATGTGGAGACCTTCAACAATGGATCTGGGCTCCTGCCTGCTTGGGGAGCCCCAGTCTGTTCCCGCCTCCGCAGCTGCCTCCCGAGGGGGCCTGAGTTATGGGGACCCCCCACTCCCCTCTCAGCAAGCCGAGGAGACCCTCTCACCAACCTTTGGGGCCTGTGGGTGGAAAGACCCATGTGGCTGCTGGAGATTCTGTCCCTGGAGCCTGCTTGGATCTGCTCCTCTCGGCGCTGCATGGCCAAGGCAGGGCTGGGCTCAACTCTGGGTCTGCAGCGCGAAGGACATTTGTGAGAGGTTTTCAGGTCCTTCTGTAACAGAAATCTCGTCTGCTCTGTTGTTCTGTGGCTTCTACTGCTCCAGAATTTGTTGGGAGTTCTTTTTTACAGATATTTTATGGGCTGTGGGTTCGGAGCTAGCGTATATGTGTCTTTCTACTCCGCCATCTTGGCTCCGGCCCCTGCCTCTTATTTCTTCAACCACTTATTCCTTTCTGTCTTGTCACTGGTTTTGCCTTACCTCACCTCATCTTCTTTTCGACTACATTTTGATACTTTTTCTTTTTTTCTTTTTTCTAATATTATGACTTTTTTTCTTATTCTCTTAGCTTTTACATGAAAAAAATGATTCTTTGCTAATAGCCATCAGACAGCCATTTTCTTTCTATTTAGTCAGCTGACCAATCACACAGTTATTTGGGTGTAATCTTGGGATATTTTGGATTTTCCAAATTATGTTTTTGTTTGGTAATCAAAGGGTACTTCTTTTCTATTCTGTGTGTGTGTATATATGTGTAAATGGGAGTAAGAGGTCTTGTTACACACATACACACATACACACACATACCTTCCTACATAATCTGGTTATATATTGTGTGTATATATATATATATATATATATATGATTACATGATGCAAACATACATATATACATACATATACATTTATTTATTTTGTTGTTTCTTTGATCAGAGAATTTCTAGGTAGTTAATGAGGGGATTGGTTTCTGGTTAGCTGAAGTTACTGTTCTTATTTAATGGTAGCGTGCTTATATCTTCTCAATTATGCACTAAGTTCCTCATGGCATATACAATGCATATCATTCATAGTTATAGAATTTGACAGTTGCAAGGGACCTTAGAGCCTGTGTATCAGATACCTTCATATCTAAGAAAAGAAAATGAAGAGCCAGAGAAATGAATTCCTTTCCTCAGGTCACACATAGAGTCAGTGGCAGAGCCAGGGCTTCTGTTGTCAAATGATTTCCTACCGCCCTTATGCATTTTTCAATGTTGGCAAAAAAAAATGCACCAGACCTAAGATTTCAACAAACAATATAAATTAAGGAAATACCATCACTACCATGTAAATGCTTTAGAACATTGTTGTAGCTGCATTTCAACTATTAAACTACAGCTGAAGCACTCATTTATCATGTACATTTTATCCAGATGCTATCACTAGACAATTTCTAATTTGATACAACAGAAAAAAAAATCAAGGCAAATCCTTATACTTTAAAAAAATGTCCTATGACTTTGCTTATAATCCTTAAACTCTAGTTGAATATTTCTGTATTCAGAGCATGGAAAAGATATTGTAGCCACAGTGCAAAATTGCAAATGAAAGATTGTGGTTTCCAAGCTTGTCTATTAGAATGCATTCACTCCATGTCTAGTAACCTGAATTCAGGCAACTTGCATAAGTGATCTCATACATTAGGACTGATGACAGGAAGCAATACAACTGACTAAAAACAGAAAATTCTGGGTCTTTATTTTCCTGTTGCTTCCAGACATGTCCTTTCTGTGTTTCACTTCCTAACAGAGCTATTGATAGCTCTTCCTAACAGCTATTGACAGAACTCTGGTGGCAGTTGAGGCAGTGCCTTTTTCTATCTGTCATCTAGATGTGAGTCACTCCCAAATCAACTGTCCCTGGCATGATCAACATGACATAGCAATGAACATTGGAGAAAGTGTGAAGATGGCAGCATCATACCAGCATCTGACTTAGTTCCACAGATCTCAAGAGTACCTGTTACTTTTTAAAAATCCCTTATAGCTTTCAAATGGAGTACAATTGAGGCCTTGCTTCTCTAAAATTCTCTAACAATATTCTTTTAACCTGAACTTGAAAAGATCTCATTAGATTTTCGCCATGTTCCTTAACAGTGACTAATACAAAATGCTTAAAGCACTGTGCTTTGTGGAAAGTCCATTTCAAAATTAAGCATTGAAAGAGAGAAAATGTGACCAGGTGTCTCTGCCGGGAGCCTCTGACAGAGGCAGCATCATAAAATGAAGTAAAGAGTGTATCAGTCTGAAAGTCAAAACTGTTGAAATTCTAGGTAGCTGTGTGAATTGAAGCAGTAAAATAAAGGGATCAGAGTATATCAGTGATGTCAAATTCAAATAGAGAAGACAGTCAATAAATTTTGCATAAGGATCCTTATGAGTCACATATTGACTTAGCTTTAAAATATAATTTGTTTTGTTCTACTTTTATTTATTTTGCTAAATATTTTCCAATTACATTTTAATCTGGCTTGGGCTACACTCAGGAATATTGAGGGCCCATGTTTGACCCTTTTGGAATGGTATATTCCATGTATTTGGAAAGCTTTGGTAATCTAGAGCCATAACCAGAAGGAGGCTTTGACCAGTGTGTCAATTATGAAAATGGCCATACTTTCTACCCCATGATATCGGCTGCCATCATCACATTGTCTGCCACCTTGCCATGCCACCACACAATGAGTACATCCCCTGGGTCACTAGTCCCAGGGTCCTATCATAAGATTGCCCCTTGCCTATGCCCTATCTTCTCTCCTAACCTATAAGGATGTGAAGTGGATGCTTAGCCTCTACTCTTGGGGAGATTGTATTACTAGTCAGAGTATCCTTTGAACTATTGCCTCCATGCCCAGTCCCATTCCCAAATTAATTTTACACAAGTATAACCACAGGCATAACTAGAATTCCTAGTTATGGTTCTGATGATTACAAAGATCCCTATAAACACTACAATTCCATGTTACCATGCTAAGGCTAAGGACTAGCTATTAGTTATTAATTCTTCATAAACATGTAGTGACCAGATACTCTATTATTGGTGAATTATTTAGTCAAGATCTTCTAAGTCCTAACTCATGACAGTTCATTATGCAGAAAACATAATGGGAAATGTATTTTAAAATATACTATTAGTTAATACACTATTAAAATATACTATTAGTTAACAATCTACACTGTTTCAAATTATTAATAATAATAGTGATGGAGAATACTAACTAGACTTTGCATTAATCTGCCCCAAGTAGTTTTTTAAAGATAGTTGGTTCATGTAGAATGCTACTTTTTGTTGTATATGTAAAGAATACTGAGTTCTATTTTTTAAGTCTGAATTAAATTGATTCATGTTTATTATAGTATTTTGTCTTTAAAGGTCAAAGCCAGAAATAAAGGATGCATTAAAGTAAGTTCAGTGCATCACGCACTATTTCAGATTTTAGAATTAACATTGACCATGTGTTACTGGAAGTCAAATTTACAAAGCCTGTCACTTGATGGTATCTAACTTGATGGATCCCAGTTGAGTTTCTAATGCCTCTTCATGACATTTCCCTTGGAGTGAATGATAGTTTGGTAGGTCTAGTTTTACTGAATTGTGTGGGCTGATGAGGATACTGCTAAGCATTAGTAGTAAGAATGAGTAGCAGACTTTTAAAATGCTGTTAAATTCTTTTCAAGACTACACAAAAATACAGGTTTAATTCACCAGAATTAAAGAAGCAATGCATATTCAACATAGAACCAATTCAGTGTGCTTCAATTAAGCATTAATGTAACACCTACTATGTATAAGACACTGTGCTAGGCACTTGGTATACAAAGGAAAAATGAAGCAGTCCCCTATCCGTGAAGAATTTGCTTTCTATTGAGGAGAGAACATTCTCTTAGAAGACAATTAATGTGGTTAGGTATTACATGCAAGCAATTAAGGAAATGCACATTTAAACTTAAATTAATCACCCATATGTCAAATATAGCAAAATCATGAAAAAACACAGTTGTAAGGTTATGCTAGCCACATTTATAACAATAAATGTCATTTAAAAAATCAAAAGCAAGTGAACTTCATGGAACAGTTAAAAATCATCTGATTTCCATCAGGTCCTTACTGAACTACTTGTCATCAGATGACTAATTTGTCTTTCTAATGGCAGACTCATGACAGATATTAAATGTAGAATGGAAGTAGGACTATTCAATACATTTTCACTGTAACATTTTAGCTCTCAGGAAAGAAACTCCTGGGGAAATGCCATATGCTAGTAAGAATATAAATTGCATTGAGCTTTTATTGGTTTCTGTCACGGTATGGTAGATATTGGCTAGTGATGAAAAGAAAGAAAAATTCATTTGTTTATAGGTTTCATTTTTAGGTTATGTGCTTACTAGTGGATACATTTGTCTTGTAAGGGAGATAGAAAACTTTTGTTCTTAGAATTTAATTCAGATAAAAAAACTACTCTTTAAACAATATTTTGGTAACTTGGTATGGGGAACCAAATGAACTAAGGAGAATAAATAGTTAAACTCCATTGACACAATATAGGTTTATTTCTTAGCTACAACAATATTCCTTTCAAATATGCCATTCTTTTGTGTAACAAAGAGGTGAATGATATCAATCCTAATAACCTACATTTAAGGTTGTATAAAGCACTCTCCTTGCAGCAATTCTGCAATGTTAGTTATTATTCTTGTTAATGTTAATGATAATAATAACTGTTTCCATTTATATAGTATTCTATGATGGAGTGGTTCCAAGATCTTATTTGGTATGGGAAATACCTCTACCATGATTGGCTAAGTTGCATTCCAGCCAGATCTTATCACCCTTTGTCTTTCCATAGAGAGCTTAGCCAACATGGCAGAGGTCTTCTTAGTTAAAAGATTTTATTAAAAGCAGGGCAGTGTTCGTATTACTGCAGTTAAATGGGAATCACATCAAATTAGTCTGCCAGTACTCATTTCTTGGAAAGGTTCGGCATGTTATAAGTGAGTTAGACCCAGAACTGTGTAGGAAAATATAGGGAGAAATATAGAGCCATCCACAATCTCAAGCTGATTATCTGCCACAAATGCCAATATCCAGAATGTTCAAATAGGAGCATCCCTACACTGATGAAATCATAGATCTGGCAAATGAAAAAAAATCCTAGTGATGTTATAAGACTCTGAATCATGAATCACCATGATTCGAGAAGAATTAAAATTTCACACTTCAAGAATAAAACAAAGAATCATGGAAGGTAACAGGTCACATGTAGGTAGCAGTATATTACCAGCTATGGCCTGTCAATGAGAATTATAATATAAAATATCAACAAGGATATGTATAATCAGAAAAGAAGGTGGTTTGGTCATTCATTAAAAGTAACAGATAAGACCTATACAGTCTTTATGTTGTACAGGTATCCATGAAAGGCCATACTCTGTAGTCTACAAAGTGCTTTCCTCAAATGGAAACTCTGTAATATATTAACATAAGAATTATTACCTCAGTTTCATAGATGGCAGAAGTTCATCACAAATCTTCTGCTCCTGAATTTTATGTTGTATATACTATGCTATGCTAATTGTTGCATAATGAAAATTTTATTGAATCCACATTGTTTAAAACAAGCAGGATTTCTTTTTAACTGAGCACTTACTATGTGCTAGGTATTAGTGGAAGAGCAATATTAGATACAGAAAAGTAAAAGGAATGATTCCTACCCTAATTTAATTTTAATCTAGTTGAGGAGATGAGAAGCAAGCATATGAGACTTATAGGAAGAAAGAGTTTGGAGCTGAAAAAGCTGAGTCCAAGTCCCAACTCTGCCGATTACTTCCTTATTGTATGACATGAAATGAATCACTTCATCAGTTATTTTAGGCATGTCTGATTCTTTGTAACCCAATTTAGGGTTTTCTTGGTCAAGATACTATAAAGGTTTGCCATAGTCTTCTCTAATTCATTTTAAAATGAAAAACTGAGGCAAACATAGCAGGGTGACTTGCTCTGGGTCTCACAACTAGTAAATGTCAGAAGCCAGATTTGAACTCATAAGGAAGAATCTTCCTGACTTCAAGTCTGGCACTCTATCCCCATACCACCTGTTCCCTATTTTTGGTTTCCCTAAGTTTCAGGGGTGTGTTTTTCTCTCCTTAAAATAAGAATATTTGTGCTAAACAACTCCCAGGTCTATTGTGAATATCCAGTAAGCTCCTACAAAGACAATGCTCCGTAATGATGAAGTGTGTGATATTATTATAAGAGATTTAAGTAACAATATGTATAAAAAAGAAAATGCCATAACTAGATGATTATTTATATAAATCTTAAGGATAATAACTGGCGGAAATTTAGAGAAGGAAGAACTAACTTCATTGTGGAATTCAGAAAGTAACTTTTGAGTGATCTTGAAATATTTGGGAGACAGAGAATGGAAAAGACATTTAAGGTATTGGGAATAGTATTATTAGAAGAGGAAAATGCACAGTTTGTTTTGGGATAGTGAGTAAACTGCTATTCACTTAGAATGGAGTATTCACATTGGGGATCAAAATTCAGGAAAATAATATGAAAAGGATTTCTAGCACTACATGCTTTGAACTTTATCCTATGTTTAAAAGGAAAGCTTTTGAGGAATAGAGTGGTAGAAATGCACATTAGACAATGTTTACTTCCTGATACCCTATAAGCCTAAAACGAGAACAAGTACATCTTTATTCAGCACTCCTAATTCCCTGACCGGATAGTCACATTCGATGTTAATACATTGGCTAGCTCCTGGTCAATTATCGCCCTCCAAGAATTGTCTTTCCTGTCTCTAAACTGAATTTCACTGGCTTCTTATCCTTAGGGAGAACCTTAACCTCCTGTCATTATACCCCTATATGGACGGGTCCTTCGCTTTGACAACCTACTTGCTGCAGATCGATGACTACTACATATGTACCATTTTGGACCACTGCAATATAACAGTATATAACAAAGAGACTTGTTAATGTTAACAAGAGGACAATGGTCCAATCCCTTTTTCTTGAGCAAATCTTCCATTGGGTTGATATTTACCTAGTCAATTCTCAACTGTTTTACGATTACTTTCTTTCCTTAATAGAAGTGCCCAAAAGCAGGAATTCTCAGATTCAATTTGTTTCTAAGTCATCACCTCACCATGATAAGTGGAAACCAACAAAAACTATCTTACAAAAGCTTTTCCCTAGGCAGGAGATCCAAATGAGTCCAAGTTATTTACAGAAAGATGAATCTGACATTGGCTTGTGTGAAAGGTTGATGGGAGTAAGTTAGGGGCAGACAGAGGAGAATGTGGATCAGAAATTCACATTTGATGCTTATTATAAATGATGGCCAATCTGAAATCCATATACATAATTAAGTTAAAGGAAAAGGTCAATTTTTAGGATTATGTTCTGAGACATAAGCAAGCTACATAATTTACTGGACTAAACTTTGCTTGGTGAATAAAGTACCCCCAAAAGTAGGACCCATTTTCATAATGTCCAAAGTTTCTTTGAGTAATGTGCCATTAAACTCCCTGGCTAACAGATTAATATCCTCTGAGTATAATAGTTGAGTCATTTAACCCTACTGGAAAGTTACATCAGCTATGAGTATCAATCCTAGCTATGCCACTAGCTTGTTTGTAAGGTGGATTTTGTTTTCTAACATAGTGGAGCCCTGTTGTAACTCATTATTATGTACTTTAGGATTTACTTGTCTCTCAGAAATATTAGGTTGGAGGTAGGGAAGCTCATACCTTGAAAACTGGGGTCCATTTCTGCCTCTATAGTATGAAATCTAAATAAGGTGGGAGAGGAGGATAAGATGAACTCTGGTCCTAGATTAGGTGAGGATATGGAAAAGAAGCACTAATCAGTCAATATGTGAAAATGAAAGTTCTCCCTTCCTACCCCTTTTGCTCCTTTTATTGGAGGTGGTTTAATATCAGGTAAAATGTGGTGAGCTTGTTCCATTTGTTAATGTCAGAACAATTGTGGTATGAATGCCACATGACCTGAAATGTCAAGCAGAACTGCCTTCTGAAAGTTAGAGAATGAGTTTCTCATTTCCAACCTTATCATCATAAGACATTACGTTCTAATATCCCCTCTTGCCCTCTACTCTTGTTTTAAATGAAAAAGTGAGTGTGACTTCTTCTTATATTATGTAGGTACCTCGTAAGAAGATATTTACGTAAGGGCTGTCATAAGCCCCTGAGGTATATATCAGTGGCTATGCATCCATTCAGAAAAGCAATGTGATGTGATAGAGGTCACGCTGGACTTGAACAAAGAAAACCTTTGTTTGTGTCCTGGTTATAGAATTTGCTATGTGTGTGACCTTGAGCAGCACAATCAGAGTCTCCACATCTCAGTTTATTGATCTGTAAAATGGGAATAATGATACCTATACTTCTTACTTCAGGATCATTATTATCAACTCTTCAAAATGCTTCAATGCTTCAAAAAGCATTCAGTAGTGACTAATATGGAAATATGTTTTGCATGATTGAACATGTATAACCTAAATCAAATTATTTACTGTCTCAGGGATGGGGTGGGAAGGCAGGAAAATAATTTGGAAGTCAATTTTAAAAAAAAGTTTTAAAATGTTTTATATGAAATTGGAAAAAATATATATTTTTTTAAAAAGCACTGGCCATATTTGAGAAAGCCACTTAAATCCAAAGGGACTGTTCAAGGAGGAAAGAACTAAACACACAGTCTTGAATTGCTCTTGAAGCATAGGGTGGCTATATAGTATAGAGCCTAGCATGTTACATGAAGTCAAGAAGTCATGCCTTTGAATCCTACCTAAGACACCTACTAGATGTGCCCTTTGAAAGTCACTTAACCTCCAATAGCCTCAGTTTCCTTCTCAGCAAAAGAAGGTATTACTAGCAATTACTCCACAGGATTGTTATGAGGATCAAGTGAGATTATATGCCATATTGTAAACCTTAAAGAGCTATATAAACGTTAGTAATCATCGTTATGAATTGTTGTAACAGAAGCCCTTCCACATTGGTCAGAGACAGTATGGTCACACACTATCATGAATTTCTTCTGTGTGTTATACCAATAAGCTCCAGGGAATAATGTTACCAGCTCAGAAACAATGCTTAAAATTCCTTCAATGGTGCTCATTACTATATATATCATCCACATGTTATTCTGTGTGATCCTCATCCACATTTTCTTTTACCCCATAAATTCTTTATATGGAAATCACTTCACATGCTGGAGTCCCTCTACTGGTTCTTTAAACTGTGCACAGATACCATGGATACTGGTGTACAAGCACCCAGACTGATACAAGAAATGCCTGCAAAGGAGAAATTTAAGAGTTAGAAGGTCTTACTTTAGGTTCAACATTCTGGAAAGCAGGAGAGAGTAAAATAGAATGTCAGGCGAAAAGAGGAGAATGGCCATGTATCTGTGAACAGAAAGAAAGATTAAGACAGAGAGAGTATTTGAAAATATACTCAAATATAGCATCTTCTCCCACCCTATCAGGAATTTCACATCTCTGTATAACATAGTAATTTGGATAGAATATTTAAAGTGCTGTATAAAGCGGATAGATGTAGAGTTGGAAGGGAATTTAGATTGTCCACTCTCAAGTCTTTGGCTTTCTTGGGATCCCTTCATATCTGAGATTAATGGTGAGGTTTTATTGAATAGTTAAAGCCATTGGTATCCTTGCTTTATATAATATGGCTTTCTTAAGCATCTGTTGTTTGATGCCTATATGCTTGTGCAGACACAAAGGTACAACAGAATTTGGGCATTAGAGTCTCCATAATCTAAAGTCAGCTGGCAATACTTACTAAGCACTTACTATGTGCCAGACAGTGCTAAGGACTAGAGATGCAAGGAAAAACAAGAGCGTTCCCACCTTCAAGGAGGGAGACAATACATAAATGACTAGGTACAATCTCTCCCTCACCCTCTCTGTGTCTATGTATATATAGATATGTGTGTGTGTGTATATATATATATGCATGTGCATATATGTACATATATAAATACATATATCTGTGCATATATACAAACATGTATATAGGTGTATATAAGTAATGTTTGCATATATTTATATGTTTAGATGTTTATATATATTCCTGTATGCATTCACATATGTTTGTATTTATATAGATATTAACAGAGAGACAATAAATGGAAGACAATCTGAGAGGGATATATGCTCTTAGCTAGAGGGCAGGAAAGGCCTTCTGCAGAAAGTATAATTTGAACTGAATCTTGAAAAAGCAAAATAGAGAAATTAAGAGGTATAGATAAGGGGGAAAGAACATTCCATATGTAAGAGAAAGCTATTGTAGAGGCACAGAGACAGAAATGAATTCTTATGTTCAAGGAATAGCAAAAAGCAGCTTCTTGCCTGCCTATAAAATATAAACATGAACATAGGAATTTTTATTTGATCCTGCAGATAATAGGGAACCACTGGAAGTCATTAAACAGGGGAGCGATACGATCAGACATATACTTTAGGATGTTGTGAAGGCAAAAATGTCAAGATCTGGCAATATATTGGATATGTGGGGTGAATGAGGCTGAGAAGAGTTAAGGATGACAGTGAGGTCTGGGAGCTGGGTCTCTGAGTTGTCGATAACAAGTACAAAGAGTGAAAATGTCATATAACACAGTTATACTAGAAGACCTGTGTAAGTCAGGTATCCTAAGCAATAGATTTTAAAATTCCTTTCTAAGCCAAAAAAAAAAAAAAGTTTAAAAGTGTGTATTATATTATCCTTTACAATGATGACATTGCATATAGCTTATGTATTTAAATGTAAATTGTCATTCTGAAGATTTATAAATCTTTAATAATAATTCTTTAATATAGCTGGTAAAGACGTTAAATAATAAGTATTTATGGGTAAACAGGCACTCCTTAATGCCCAAAGTTAATAATTTATGAAGATGAATATTCTTGTCTTAGACCACTGTCATATCCTATGTTATGCAATACGAAACAAAATATTTTTCCTCTTTAGTCAGCCCCTTTCATTTTTTTCTATTTTATATTAGTCTCTCAGTAGAACAAAATGTGTATTTTATTATTTTGAAAACATATTTTATTATTGACACAACTATAACTAGGGAGGGGTAACTGGGTTCTTGTCAAGAATATTATAATTAAAATGACAGCAGGAAAAATTTACCTAGCACCTTGTTATAATGGAATAATTACTTAAAATAGAGAACTATTCCCTTCCTGACAGTACTTCAGGTGAGCCTCTAATGCAGTAGTAGTTACCCTAAGGGTGGCTAAAAGTTATCTCAGGGTCCCTCTTTCCACAAAGCCTTTTGTTCCTATGATCAAAGTCTCTTCCTTCAACTGAATTTGTGTTAAAGAGTTCATTTGAAGGGATCTTTTGTCCACCTTTCCCTAGGGCACATTTTGTGATATTTTCCTTGAGTTGTAAAAGTACAAGTTGTTTCTTTGTCTGTTGCTCTTAATAACAAGAGAGTCACAATATTGTGAATCTTGTGAGAAATGCTCGTAGGTGTAGTCTTTTCTAAGATCCCTAAAAACTGGGATGTATAATTTATTCTGTATTTGGATATAGCTTATTCACATTGACCAGCCTTGGATCTGGCATTGTTCTTTGTTCTTGGGGTAACAGTCTGTTACGCTCTTATGGAAGGCATATTTGGAGTTCTGTGGGAAAGTGCATTTCATTTCATAATGAATTATTTTAAATAAGATTTCTCAATTTGATTAGAAAATAGTAAATTCATTTTTCTCCATGTTATTTGGCATTTCCTACCTGAATATATGAAATAATGTTTCCTATTTAGGTTATTAACATCGGCTGGTTTTAGTTTTAGTTGTGTTTTTTTCATTAAAGGGCTTAAATACATCAACGATTCCTGTATGCTTTTTACTTTTTTGGCACAATATATAGTACTATTTTATCTTCAATGTGATTTATGTTACAAATACTTCCTAAGCAATTTCCTCTCCCTCACCCTCAAATATACGCAGCAAGTTAATCTATTAGAGTGACGTTCTTTTTTTTCCTCCTGTGCTAAACCTAATGGCAAGCATATTAGTCTCTTCTTCATTCAGAAAGGAAACACCCTCTATTCATGGAAAACCTTTTTGCATTTTATTATTATTTATTACTTGTTGAGAGCTGACTATTCTTAGTGCATTATGAGCAAATGTCGAGATGAAACTTTAAAAGCTAAGTTACATAGAAACACATTAACTTTAAAAGCAAGAAAACTGTAAAAATTATATGTAATCAAAACCGTTATCATGGATTACGTTACCATTTTAGTTTGATTGTAAACCAATTTTGTTTAACTGCCAAAATGCAATCAACAAAAAAAAAAAATACTTTTGCTAATGGCTTAATCATCATATCAACCAGTTAAGTTTATCCTTTATCCCTTGATTACAAGTTGTGCCAATAACCTAGGCGGCTATATTGTAAAATAATATCCACATCTCCAAATAGGGATAAAGAGGCCCAAACTACATTTCTTTCATTCAATTAAATCAATAATTTCATTTAATTCCATTAATGGTTCAGGGCAAACATTAGCATTACTGAAAAAAAGAAACCTCAAAGCACATTCTCACTTTGTTCTGTACTAAATATTTAATAAAAACAGTATATAACCTCAGTTCAAATCCAGCCTCAGACATTTACTGACTGTGTGACCCTGGGCAGGTCACTTAACCTCTGTTTACTGAGGCTCGCTTAACTATAAAATGAGGACAATAAAAGCACCTACTCATAAGGGTATTATGAAGATCGAATGAGATAATATCTGTAGAACACTTAGCACACTGTCTGGCAAACAGTAGGTGCTATATAAATACCTGTTTCCTTCTTTCCTTCCTACTGTATAAAAGAGGCAATGTCGTACAATGGATAGAGTGGTGGGCTTAGAGCTAGGAAGGCCTGAGGGCAAATCCTGTTTCTGGTAATAATTAATATTGTGGTCCTGTGCAAGTAATTTAACCTCTTTCACTCTTAGTTTCTTCATCTTTAAAATGAAAATAATAATAGCTCTAGTAACACCTTCTAAGAGTTATGAGACTTAAATGAGATGTACTGTGCAAAGTGCTGTAGAAACCTTAATGCTCTACAAAAATCAGTTAGTATTGCATTCATATGTCTGTACTATCCTCTCATTTATTTAATTTTCTTGTTGAAAATCTAGCATAAATTCAGTTGAAAGCAATGAAATTATGTCTGTTTCATAGAGAGGAAAAAAAGTGCTATGGGATTTGGTAATCCAAGCAATAACAGTCTCCTTATAAATCATCCTCATCATCATAACTTATATTTATATATTGCATTAAAGTGTGCAAAATATTTTATATGCATTATCTCATTTGAGCCTCTCAACATCCCTGGGAGATTGATCCTACAGATTTATTATCTCCATTTTATAGATGATAGAACTACAGCTATAGAAGGCATACCACAAATCCCTTTCTGGTGACATAGACAAACTAGTTTTGTCATTTAAAATAATTTGAGTCACCTGAAAAAGAAATACAGAAATAACTGCAACTAGATGACTTTGACATCTTAATAACTTACCTAAAAAGTCAATTTAGTTATTGAAGTCAAAATATTTCATGCAAGTATATGTATAGATTCACTATGTACTGATTGGAGTGTGAGGTTTAAATAATAATCATGTAAATGTTAATTTAATTATGAATCATTTATATGATGAAGGCTATGTGAAACAAATTCATTAGTAAATGGGGAAGATGCCTAAATGAAGGTTGATTGGAGAGTAAAAAGGAGAAATTTAACTGAACACACATACAGAAAGCTATCTAGGAGATAAAACAATGAAATTTAATTTTAAAGATCTTTTTAAGTATAAAAAATAGTAATAATTTTAGAATTTATTTTTCATTCAGTAAATTTTTTTATTAACGTTAAGTCAAGAATTAAGATTTCCCTTGAGTTTGAATGGGTCCCATTTTCTGACTTGCGAATGGCTTGACTGAAGGCTTATTAGCTGATTTCTGAAGATGTAACTTTATCTGTGTTCCTAAAGCAAGCCACAATTTGTCGGATTGGTGCGCATAGTCAAAATAGTTTTCATTAATCTGTGCCTTCATCAGTATTAATTGTTCTAGCTAATGGTAGAGATTGCGCATTTGAAGCTTTGCCATCCTCATCTTGGATAATTCTTATCCATGTCTTTCTAAAAGTTATCCTTAGCTGAGACGCATAATACAACGAGGGTTTTACTCTTTTCAAATACAAACACACACATGTACACATACACACACAGTACAAAAGTTAGTCTGTCCCTCCATTATATCCTACTTACTCCATGACAACAGACAGTCTCCACTTTTTATCATGAATGTTATTTCTTATGTCTTTTTATACCAACGATGACTTCATCGTAAAGTTTCAGGTAAGTTCATTGTGGTTCTCCTCTCATAAGACAGCACCAGAGCAGGAGTCAAGAGGACCTGAGTTCAAATCTCACCTCAGACATTTAATACTCACTAGCTGTGTGACCTTGGGCAAGTCACAACCCCAATTGCCTCATCCTGGGTCATCTCCAGTCATCCTAATGAATATCTGGTCACTGGATTCAGATGGCTCTGGAGAAGAAGTGAGACTGGTGACCTGCACAGCCCTCCCTCACTCAAAACAGAGTCAAGTGCAAGTCGTCATTACTTCTCTAATGGCGTGGTCTTCTTCAGCAATGAAGGATGAACACACACACCTCTCATTATCCTTTTATTCCTTCTCTTTCTCTTCTTTCAGCTCCTGTTCTTTTTCTTCTTCCTCCTCTTCTTCCTATTCTCATGTGTGTTGATTTCATCAGTGTAGGGAGCTCCAAGTGAGCAATTTTTTTTTGGTCATTGTAGATTAGGAGCTTCTTTGCAACTTCTAGTTCTTGAGAATTGTTTGGGAGCATTGAATGGTTAAGAGACTCATTCAGAACTGCAGACTCAATACAAATGAAAAGACAACTTTAGATCCTTTTTTCTCTGAATCTGGCTCTCTATCCACTCTACCACATTATCTATCTTTAGCCAAGTTATTGTTGATAATATATTGCAACCTATGCATACTATTGACACCCATTTTCTTTCGGGTGGTTTACAATTTGGGATCTTTTGAGATTGTGATGTTTCATGATTGGCATGATACAGTATTAATGGTAAAAATAATTTTGAAAAGGAATAATTTTTGCCCTGGATGATAGATTGTGAAAAAGAAATCTTCCCTCTTCTTGGTAGAGAGATACAATAGACTATGAAGGTAGAATATTACATAAACCATAAGATGTGCTGATTGTCTCTGCTAAACTAATTTTCTTTATTACTAGGGGCAGGGAAAAGATATCAGGAAGTGACTGTAGTATCAAAAACCAAATGCATCTATCTATACAGTTTTTATCAAAATTATGAGAAAGGCTTTTGTTGTAGTGATCACTTAGGGATCATTAAATGAGCTGTACAATTTTCTAGTTATTATGTAGCTCGATTTCTCCTTCCTATTCATTCCTAAGTCTAGCAATGAATTTTAATCTTCAATAATCATTCAAACAAGTTGCTTAACATCAAGAAGAAGCACTATTTGAGAGTCATGGTGAAATAGTAAGGAAAGTTCTAGATTTGGAATCAGAGGACCTTGTTCCCAGTTTTTTCACTAGGCACCTAGGTGGTAGATTGAATGCAGTAAGTACTTGGAGGACTTTGCTGTGTCCTGAGCCTGAATCCAGCCTCCCATACTAACCTAGTTAAATAACCTTTCAGTGCCTCAGTTTTCTCATCGATAGAATGGAAAACATCATAGCACTTCCATCACAGGGTTGTTGTAGGGGTCAAATGAAGTGACCTATGTAAAGTGCTTTGCAGACTGTGAGGTAGTATATAAATGCTAGCTCTTATTATTAGTACTTCTTACTAGCTATATGACCTTGAAAAAAATCATTTACCCCCTCTGAGCCTCACCCTCTTCATCTCCAAAATGCAGAGTTTAGACTAGTTGATTTCTAAGGATTCTTCTATTTCTAAATGTATATTACCATATTATCTAAAGGGCATAATATTTTTTCTGTGGATTGAAGTTTTTACTAGTCATTTTAGTTTTAATGTCATCTGTTTCATAGCCATCATCTGCCATTAACTAAATTTTGTACGATTTAAAATCACTACAAGTGTGCATTTCCATTTTTTCAACTCTATTCAACAAGTATGAATTAACAGCCTACTACTATATGTGGAAGTCATGGTCTCCAACTAGGGACATGAAGATGGATTTAAAATAACATCTTCCTATTTCCCTATTCTCAGTTTGCTTAAATTAGACTGGGATGTAAACATTACATGGCAGAATAAATACCATATAGTATGAAGAGGGAGAGAATGCTAGAAACAAGGGGGATAAGAAAAGACTTCCTGTAGAAGATGACACCTGAGATGATCCTTGGAGGAAGCATGTTGGAATGGAAAGAAAGAACACTCTGCTTTGAGTAAGAATCCAGTTTAAAGTCTGGCAATGCCATTTATCAAATGAGATACTGTACAAGTGTTTTGTACTGTATAAATATTAATTGTTAGATATATGATTTTAAGCAAGTATGAATTCTTTCTGAGCTTCAGTTTCCTTATCTTAAAATAATTACACTGGTGTTGGCACTATTTAATTCATAGGAATGTTGTGTGAATGAAATTCTATGAGATACTATGTATACAATATTTTACAAACCACAAAGCATGATTTGAATGTGAATTATTATCAGTAATAACTGTTATTAAGGGATTTGGGGTATTAAACCATCATTTAATGCATCATTCAAATAGCTAATGAACATAGAGTAATGAATTTTACACCACAGGTATTGACACAGTGGACAAAGTAGCTACAGGATGGCCTTCAGACATGGATTGATTTAGATGGCATCTGAGTTTCTAATTCATATTCTGAGAGTCTATGAATTTAAGAGACTTCTTAATGTCTAAGCTGTATAGAAATGGAATGCATGATCCCAGGAAGTAGCAAATTCCCTATCAATGGGGCTCTTTAAGCTAATACAGAACATCATAAAGAGAATTTATGGTTGAAGAATTGATTTGACTATGTGATATATGGAGCACTTTGAGAGTTGGTGTGAAGTAGTGAAAAATACATTGGATTTGGAATCACTGAACCCTAGGTTCAGATCTCAGCTCTGTCATTTACTGCCTGTGTAATCTTGGGCCAATCATTCAACTTCTCTTTGTCTCAGTTTCCTCTTATGGAAAAAGAGGCAAATGGACAAAGATGGCCTCTAACATTCCTACCAGATCTAGGTCTATTATGCTGTGACTCTGTCCAGCTCTAGTGATTCTATGAAATGTTCATCGATGAAAGAAAGGCTCTGCTTAACCATTTAATTAATATTGATTTGAGATGAGATCCCTGTTGTATCTTGTAGGAACTCTGCTGGGAAGTAATGGTGAATTAGAGGAGGGAGAGGTTAAAGCGGGGCAGATGAGTAATCTAAAAGAGATATAAAAACATTTCTGGTAAAATAAATAGTACTTCCTATTCCCAAGTCTGTGTTCTCACTGAAAATTACTGTGCCCCGCAAGCAAGCAAAAAATTTAGTCAGTAGAAATGAAATTTTGAAGAGAATTACATGAAATTGCACAATTGCTTTTCTGGGTGGCTAGATAAATCTGAAGTGATTATGGTCTGCCCTTCCCCCACACTTACCTTTTATTTCTCCTTTTCACAGAATACAAAAAAAAAAAAAAAAAAAGATTTATTGAGACCTTGGGGCTGTTCACTTCCTAATAAAGTTCTCCCTCAGTCATCTTTCTAATTTGGTTGACTGGTCTATTTTTAAAAATTAGCAGTTTTCAGAAGCAGCCTCCAGTATTATGGCTGTGAAAAATCTGTTGAGAACAAATAAAAGGCTAAAACAAAATCTCATACTGTAAGCAAGGATAAATTTGGGGAAATGATATACATGACTTTGTTGTGCCTGTTCAGCCCCCAAGGCAAGGAAGAAAGCAATCTGGTTTTCTGAAACATTCAAATTCCTCACCTAAACCCAGCTAAAAATATAGCAGTACGGAAAGCAGACTGGAAATTTACCATGTCTACATTTTAATTTCCAGGGTTGGAGGATTAGAAACTAAACCAGGTTAAGAGTTGAAAGAAGCAAAAAAAGCAACCTATTTATGTGTAAGTAATAGCAACGTTTTCATAGCGAAAATAAAATAGGGGTGTATGTGTGTGTGTGTGTCTGTGTGTGTGTGGTATATCATGTAGTCAAATCTGGGGAGGTTGAACCAGGAGTCCAGAGCTTGCTCTGTAGAATTAAAATTAGGAGTTGTGCATTTCTTGGAATTCCCTTTTACAACTTCCAGAAATATTTTAAAGCTGTTTTCCCCCCCTTAAAACCACTTAACCCTATTAAATGTCAAGATCATGCAAATAAGGTCCTGAGATTGTGGGGTAGCTGTTTGTGAGTAATTTATGGTTAGTTATGGAGGAAGAACACACTGGATTTGCAGCCATTTCTGAATCAGAATATCCTAGACCTCGAGTTGGAAAGAATTTCAGCAGTCAAGGTTCTTGCTTACAGATGAGGAAACTAAGGCTCAGCAAGGGTAAATGACTTGTTCAGTGTCCCTTAGGTAGTAATCATTAGAGTACTGGATTTGTTGGTGGTGGTCATGTCTGACTCTTCATGATCCTGTGGACTACAGCACACCAGCCCCTTCTATCTTCTAATTGCCCGAAGTCTGTCCAAGCTCATGTTCGTTGCTTCTAAGACACTCTCCTTCTCATCCTCTGCCAGCCCCATTTCCTTTCCCCTCCAATCTTTCCCAACATGAGTCTTTTCCAAGGAATCCTGTCTTCCCAATATGTAGCCAAAGTATTTCAGCTTCAGCTTCAGTGTTTGTCTTTCCAATGAGTAGTCCTAATTAATTTACGTATTGACTGATTTGATCTCCTTCCTACCTAAGGGACTCTCAAAAGTCTTCTTCAGCACCACAATTCAAAAAAACCCCTTAAGCAATAATAATAATTGCAGAAAATAATCCTCAGTCTATTTATAGTTGAATTTGAATAGCCCCCTGAATTTATATTTTCTTCCTAAAATGTTGTGTACCTGTGGACAAATTGGAACAAATGTTGTGTCTATGTATGTGTCTGTATGTATGCAATCACCCCCAAGCCACTTTTAAACTTGGATCACCATTTCTCCTGAAATAAGGAGGTCTGGGAGGAGTGGGGGAGCAGGAAGACCTGGCTCTCATCCGAAGGTTTCAATCACATTCACACTTGTTATTTATTTCTAGAGTTTCATTTGCTGCTTCTAGTGAATTTTCTTCTATTCCTTCATCTTTTATGAAATGGAATTTTTTAATTGTTCTAGAAAAGGAAATTTCTCTTTTTATAAGAGGTGCATTAGTTATTTACAGAAATTAAAAATTCAGTGGCATCCCATAGTTATTTGTCATGTTATTTCATGAATCTGATTACACACTTGAATCTCTCTCTAATGCTAGGTGTTACTCTAAAATGAATTTCAACCTTCGCTTGTTCATATAGCCCACTCACTGAAGTTTAGGCATTAAATCACCTTGAAAAAAAATCTTGTTATAAGCTGATTTCATAATGCATTGGAGGGGGGAGAGAAAAGCAAAATTAGGAGAACAGAGTATATAGGAACTACAACTGTATAAAATGAAAAATGAATATAAATGAATAAAGAATCTTGATGAAGCCTTCGGGGGAACGAATAAAAAGTTTTATGACATTTTGTGAGATGAATTTCATTTATTTAAATGTAAATAGTTGCAAGGTAAGTTAAACTGATTTATATCAATGTTCAATGTTGTTTCTAATAAATAATTTTAATTAAATATTTTTACCTACAAGATATCCCCAAGTCTATCGGTTTCCCACCAAAACAAGCTTTTTCTTTACTCTTCCTGTCACCTGCTCTATAGATCTATCTGTTGTCCTTGACTCTCCCTCCTTCCTTCCCTCCCTACATTCAATCAGTCCTCAACACCTGTTCAATCCATTCTTCATGCTGTCTCCCACATTGTTACTTCTTGTCTATTCCCATCATCACCACCCTAGCTTAGAGCTCATCACTTCTTACTAACGTCCAACAATAGGTCTCCTCACATACAGTCTCTCCTGACTAGAAACTATTCCATATATGATCAGCAGATGAATCTTCATAACACATACCTCCACTGCTTCACTACTCTTTTTTTCAGCCTTTGATGGCTTCCTAAATACCTAAACTCCCTAGCCTGACTTACAAGGACTATGTTCTGCCTTTCGTCTATCTCTTTAGCTTTCTTTCACTTCATACCTTACTCCTCATATTACAAAAGTGAACAACAGAATTCAAATTCAGCCTTAGATACTTACTAAGGGAAGCTTTGTGATCTTGGGCAAGTAGCTTAACCTCTGTATGCCTCTGTTTCCTGATCTGTAAAGTAGGCACAATAATAGTACCTACTTCCCAGAGTTCTTGTATAGATCAAATGAGGTAATTATTGTAAGGTGCTTACATGGTGCCTGGCATATGATAAGTGATATATAAATGTAAGCTAATATTGTCTATTATCTGAGGAGATCCATGTTCCAACAGTATCACTCTGCTCTTAGCTTGTTCTTACCTCATGCTACATTAATCAGAAATGTAAATACAGATTATATGTGTTTTATTTTACTTTGTGTTTTGGCATTGTATTAACCCAATCAACATCACAACTTCTGTAGAACTGATTAATACAATTTCTATGAGGTATGACCATCAGAGAGAGAGGAAGCATGGCCTAATGGACAGTAGATCAGTCTTCAAATCACGATGATTCCAATTCAAATTCTGCCTTTTCAATAACAGCTATATGAATTGGACAAGGCAATTTATCTTTCAATAACCAGAGCAACTCTCTAACATAGATACAAGTAGTACAAGTGGCCAACATGAAGCGTTGGTGAAAAATCCTCCTCCCACGCAGTCACATGTAAGTGACCCCTTATATCCCAAACATCAAAGTGTTACTCTATCAGTTAAGTAGTGTTTCCCTCTCTCTAGACTTTCTAAATTGATAAAAGTACCAGAAGTTCCTGTTTTCTCATAAATCACCTAAACCTATATACTAAGATTACTTGCTCTTCTGATGTAGTGGTAGCAGCTAGGTACAGTGGATAGAATACCAGGCCTGGAGTAATGAGTTCCTGAATTAAAATTTGGCCTCATGCTCTTACTAGTTGTACAACCCTGGGCAAGTCACTTAACCCTGTTTGCCTCAGTTTCCTCATTTTTAAAATAAACTGGAGAAAAAAATGGCAAACCACTCTAGTATCTTTGACAAGAAAACTTCAAATGGAGTCACAAAGAGAGTCAGGCATGATAAAAACACATGAACAACAACAAAATTTGTATCTCTTCTGCCATAGAATTGGGTGTGACAGGACGATGTGGTGAGCCCAATTTACTTCATTTTACTAAAAAGGTGGGATTGGCATTTCCATGGAGAGAAACAGTCAATTTGACTGATCAGATCTTTTGGTCACATCTTGTTGAACTCTGGTCCAAAGGAGCTAGCTAGAGAACACATGTATAGATTTCATAGGATAAAAGACACTAGGTAGCTCTAGTGGTACAATTTTCTTGAATGGCTCTCTGATCTTGATGACCTGCCTGTTGTTTTGCACAGCATGCATATTTGCCAACTTAACTTTGCCTAGACTCCCACTGCATAAGCAAAGATCACAAATAGAGATACTGGAAGAGCTCCTCATCCAACCACTACAGAGAATAATGGGAAGCATAGAAGTCAATGATATTGCTAAAGAAATTTCTCAGCTTATTTGATAACAGATTCAAAGTCAGATTGAATCTACCACTGTATTCAAAGATAAATCAGGAAAAGGGAGTCACCCCCCCCCCACAACGCATACACAAACATATACACGTGCACACACACACATTCATTTAAAACAGTTAATTAAATTTATTCCTGAGGGTAAACTTATTTTGCTAGTTTATTTCCAGGATAAATGGCAATTGAATGTATTTGGCCTAAGAAAGCATTTTGAGGCAGATTTTGCTAAGAGGACAAACATTTATTATTTTATAGTGAAATCTCAGATATGGTTATTTCAATAACGAATAGTGGAATCAGGTTCCTATTATTTCTATATCATCTTTATCTGTATCTGTATTTCCAATGTAGCTTAGAGAAAAGGAAGAGGGGATATCTGAGCTGTTTTTAGAATCAAAGGATTCTAAGATGAAAAAAGGATTTGTTCTGTTTGTCCACAGAGGGTAGAACCAGAAGCAATGGGAAAAAGTTGCCAAGAGGCTGATTTAGGATGAGCATAAGAAAGAAATTCCTAGCTATGAGAGCAATGTAGGTTTGAAATTGTTCCTTCTGGAGATAGTGGGTTCCTTCTCAATGGTGGTATTCAAACAGAGACTGGAAGACCACTCATCACTCATTAGGTTCATTGTAAAAGGCTTCTTGTTCAGACACAAACTGAAGTTAGTATAAGGCCTTTCCAATGCTTGTGACTTTTTAATTGCAGGATTCCAGTAGGCGAATAGAAAAGGCATGCAGATAAGCAAACAGAAAGCAATTTGAGGAAGATTCAAGCTATAACAAAAACTTAGAACACTGGGGAGGTGACATCTGAAATAAGTAAAGAGGAAAGAAAAGTGTTCTGAAAGACCTAGATGAAACATTAGTCCATTCTAAGCAGGAAGGAGAGCCTGTTGGAATGCCTTTGGGTAAGATTCCAGGAACGAAAATAATACTAATAATTACTAGCATTTATACAACAATGTATGATTTGCAAAGCTCTTTACTGGGGTTATCTCACAATAGCCCTGGGTGCTCAGTGCTGTTATTTTCTTCTGTTTACATATGAGAAAACAGCATTTAAGTGACTTGCCTAGGATCACACAGCTAGTGAAAATCTGAGGTCAAATAAAAACTCTGGTCTTTCTGAATCTAGATCTAGTGTACTATTCACTGTCACCTAGTTGCCTCTGGAGATGAATTTGTCCATAGATGTATTTGAATAGAAAGCTGAGTCATTGAAGTTTGTCAGAGTACTTTGTCTGGATTTTTCTTTTGTCTTTAGGACACTGTGTTTTGTATTGTAGCTGTGTTCATGTCTCATCTCCACTATTAAAAGTAAAAACTTCCTTGTCACCAAAGACCAGGTCTCATTGCGTTTTTATATTCCTATGTTCTGCACATAGGAAGTGCTTAAAAATTTTTTCTTATTCTGTATCTCATAACCCATCTTGCTTAATAGAAACCATAAGTATAACTTTGGACTAGAATTTCCAAAACTCTTAAAATTTTGAAGTTTGAACAAATTTGAAGAATTTTTCTCCTGGTTTCCCTCCACAGCAGTTTCCTTTTTCTTGGACCCCATTTTGGAAAGTTCAGTTGCAAATGGATTTTGTTATTTCTGAATGGCAGGATGGATCACAATCTTCCCATAAGTGAGTGTGAGAAAATTATTGATCTGCACCTTGAAGGCATTAGGTCATTTCCTTGAGTTTATTCTGAAGTAGAGAAAAAAAATCTGAAAGCAAAAATCCTTCTAAATTTAACTTCTAAGGTATCTTTCCTCTAGTTTATTATTATCAGTTTTACCTTTCCCCTCAGGATCATTTTATAACGAGGGTTCTAAAGCAGTCTGCCAATACCTTAGGTCTCTTTGTAACTTCAAAGAGCATAAGTAAACCAAAGTTTCCAGAACCCCCCTCACCTTTCCTTCTCTTTTCTCATCCACCCTTGAAACTTGTAAGCCCAACCCTGACAGTGCAGAGTCATTAACTCATAACTCAGTGAACCAGTACTTCTCGATAAATTCCATTGAGTGAAGAAGGACTTAACATGAGCCTAGGAGTAAAATACCATTGTTCTCCACATAACAAAGAAATCAAGACCATTAGCATACCCAAAGGAGAAATAGAGTCATCTGGGACTAGCTACACTATAACATATAACCATTAAAAACATATGTCTGACAAACATGCAGGTATAAATTTATTTCTAGATTTACTAATAATTACTAATAATTTTACTTATTAAAGTAAAATCTGTAAGGAAACATACTTCACCATCTAATCACCATTCTAATAACACTGTTTATTGTCAGGTATGTTAAGACTAGTATTTAGATAATATGACTTTCTTTGTTTGAGGGGGGTATAATAAAATTTCGTACTACTTTCTTATATCATAATGGCTGATAATGCATGTTGCTCTGGCTGCTCTCAGTCTGATACTTAAACAGCTGCTAATGGGTGGAGATCACTCAAGTCTCCATTCAGTACAGCAGCTGACAAGTGGCAGAGCTTTCCTCCCCTACACCCACTCAACCTCAAACCCTGCTATTTCTGAGAGACCTTCAGTTTGTCATCCTTATAGCAAAAGTACCCTCTTGTATAGCCATAAAAATGACTAAGATTTAGACCTGTGCCCTCAGTTTCCACATTTATGTCAAAGAACTGGAATAATGGGGGAATTTGACCTTCTGAGTAATTAAATGGGCTTATGTCATTGTACAAAGTACCAAGAAAGGAATTCTTGAGGGTTAGAGAATTTTCATTAAGGATTTTAAGCTACCACATTCTAATTTTGATATTATATAGAGGTGAATATTACATTTTGGAACAAAAATGGATTTGTCATATTAAACTTGGTATTTGAGGTCTGTGACAGCCTACTTAAAAAAATCCATTCTACTCTCCAGGCTCTGCACAATCAAGTCACTATGTAACTAATTCCTGTAGGTTCATAGTATTCTAGTTACTTGCTCTGGAATGCTAATTAAAATCTTTCCAATTTCTTTGAGATTTTCAATGGGAAAGAAATAAAATGGCATGATAATATTCTTTAGATTGTACTAAATACAAAAGTTTTGATGTCTCACCTGGTTGTAGGTATGCCAAGAGTTATAATATTGAGTAGAGTTAGCTCATACCTTTGCTCGGCCATTGTTAGTACTTTTGCTCATTTGTTTGGAACTGAAGCATGTCCGTTTTTATCCATGTCTGTTTTTATATGTGAGCAGCATGTCATCATGCCTTTACATGCCTTAGATGATGTGAGCAAAGTTACTTAGCACACAGATATGTATGAGTGAGACCTTAGGAACTTTATACATCTTTATACAAGCTTTATACATCTAGACATAGATGTGGTTTCATCAATGTAAGGATTCCCACCATCAACAAAATAATGTATATAAAATGATTTGAAAAACTTAAAACACTATAAATATTGTCTACTACTACAACAATAATTTTTAGGATATATACAAAATGAATAAAAGGTATATTTTGGGGAGGGGAGCACTACTAGCTAAATCAGGAAAGACTTCACCTAGAAGATTTGTCCTTGACATGACTCTTGAAGGAACCAGGCATTCCAAGAGATGGAAGGGAGGAGGGAGTTCATTCCAGGAATAATGAGAAAAGTATGCAAAGTCTTGGTGACCTTTGAGCCAGCATTTACTGTAGAATGGTGTAGTGGGAGCCAGCAAGAGATTTGAACAGTGATTGAGTGAGTGGAGGGTAAGGTACAGCATTGTGTCTGATAATAAATATTCAGTGAATGAATAGATGAATGATTCTTTCATTCCAAACCAATTTCACATTCATTCAAGAGTCCCTTCTACAGGATCCTTAGAGGGACATAATTTAGAATATGCTTACATGCCTCCAATGGTAATAAGAATTTTGACTCACTATGTGATTATGACCAACTTTCTTTAAATGTTCTGAAATCTTTCCAAAAATATGGGGCAATTGCTTTAATATGCTCAATATTCCTGTTTCCATTGCTTTCATATATAATAAATTAATATAAAGTTTGCTTAATTGTTTTATATATTACTTTGTTTAATCCTTACAATAAGCCAGATAAGTAAATTATATTGTTGGGGTTTTTTTGGGGTTTTTTTTTTTCGTTTTTTTTTTACAGTTGAAGCTAAAGGAGCTTAAGCTATATTCCCAGGGTTATATAGCTAGTAGATAATTGAATCAAAATAGTTTCCCTAACTCAAACTTTATTTGCCTCCAGTACGTAATACTTACATCCAGTATTTCCAAATAAATTCTAGATTGAGATTCCTTAATTTATAATTCTACCTTTTGCAAAATACCAAGAATTTATCAGATTATTTTAAGAAGGGTAAGACTTCTAGTAGATAACAGGATAATTGACCTTCTGTCATGTTGTCTTACCTTTATTGTCAATTACATTACCTGTAATATGAAAGCAGTGTCCATCTGCCTCCTCTGTCTGTTATCTCTCCTTGGTCTATACTTGTGCTAAACTATGTTTTAGGTAGCTTTTTTTTCCCCATGTGAAAGTACAGTGTTAACTCCACCCTCTCTTTAAATGTTTCTTAGACACAAAATACATCCTTCTATTACTGTATTCTATTGATGAGTTTCTTTCTTTTCCACCAAGGCTTACTTATGAGATACCTAAGAGATCTTGCTTTCCTCTTTAAGTTGAAATTTCAAATTCATTTTTTTTTCCTTTATGGCATACCTAGGTGATATAGTGATAGAGCACTGGGTCTGCAATCAGAAAGACTGAGAACACATCCTCAGAAATGTACTATAAATGTGATCCCAGGCAAGTTGTTTAACCTTTGTGTGTCTCACTTTCTTCATCTATAAGATGGGGATAATAATAGCACCTACATCCCAAGGTTGTTGTGGGGTCCAGTGCATGACACATAGTCAGCTCTATATGACTATTAGCTATTATTATTATTACTGTTGCTGTCAATAATGTAGCAATACATATATAGATATCTGAGGCCATATATTTTATTCCCTATCCACTTCCCTGCTGTTTATACCCCAAAATTTCATAATATCTGCCCTATTCTGTAGTTTCTGTGTCATATCTGTTGATCTCTGTAGTATTGAATTCTGGGCATTTAGCTAATCATTTTCCCCTTCTTTCTTAACTCTCATCGCAAAAGCTTCATGATCAGGTCAGCAGAATTCCTGCCAAACACATTATCTCCAGTCTTCTTGGGATGCCTTCTATTCTTTGCCAAGACACTTTCATTCTATTATAAGCCATGGACTGGGAAACTAAATCCAGTTCTCCAATAGTATTTATGTGGTGCATTTTTCACTTCCTATGACCTTTCTCATCCAAAGTCAGAATCTTCAGTGAGAAGAATGAAAATAATACTTGTTCCCCTAAGCCCTTCAGATACCTCCCTAGAACTCCAACATCCTCATATATTCTTCCTGACTGTATTATTTATCCCCACATAAATCACCAGTTGTAGGAAGTTATTGGAACTTCAATGTGTTCTGGAGAGTTTGCTGTCCCATAAAAGGCAGCATAGTCTAATAGAAAACTGGACCTGAAGTCGATAGAGCAAAATTTGAACCTTAGCTCTAATACTATGATTGCCAACTTAAACAATTTACTTGAATTCTGAACCTCATTTTTCATGTCTTTAAAAGAGGGATAATAATTTCATATTACTGTGATATCAGTAGAAGTATAATATAGTGTTTCCTACTGTCCTGGAGGCAGTCCAGGATAGAAAGTATACTAGGGATTTCCAACAGGTGTCTTCTTCTATTTTCAAATAACATCACACTAAAGTCTCTGAGATTCAGATTTTAGCCTAACAATCCACGAAGCAAAGAATGGGTAGATGAAGTTCAGACAAATAAGTATATTTATGCAAGCATATGGAGCTCATTCATCTTATTCATCAGTACATATATCTTGGTCATATAACACATTGAACAATGAGCAGGATTCTGATTGAGTGGAAGAAAGTGAGAATTTTAGATTGCTCTTGAACAACTGAGCAGTGCTTTCAACATTAGCCAGCTTCTCCCTGAAACAAAACCAGTCCTTTAAATGTAGGATTCTTCTGGCGATGATTTAAGGCTGCGAAGCATCAAATATCATAGTCTTTAAAATTTTTGTAGACCACAAAAAGGGCAATTGAATGATTCATGGTGGGCATAAATGTGCTGCAGTGTATTCCCTATGATAAATGCTATGCAAGTAGTAGTATACAACATGTAAACAAAGATGATTTGGGTTTGTATTCTAATGAGGTTGAGACAATTGTCTAAATACCCGAATGCTGAAATGATACTCATTTATTGTGTCCTAGAGGAAGATTCCAATCATATTTGGTGGCCTCTCCATAGAGGATTTATGGGAGTCATACAATATGTGAATAGGCTGTTCTTTTTGCCATGTAAAGAAGGACCCAAATCATTGATATATATTAACAATTTTATTAAGCACCTATTACATCCCAGACATTGTGCTGTGAAATGGGGACAAAAATGCAAAAGTGAGGCATTCTCTGTACTCAATGAAAATATGTTTTAGAGGTGATTTTGAATTTTTTTAACTAGTCAAAAAACAAGATGAAATGTAGATTTAAACTCTGGATAGAATTTTCCTGACACTTTGCTCTGGACAAAGCAGGAAGAAGGAACTATTGAAAAGGCCTTCAGTCTCATCAGTTGCCATAACTACCAGTCTAGCCTACCATGTACCTCTCTTCTCTCCTCTGGCTCTCCATATATGCTCATGCTCCCATCTTGCTTTTATGTCTCTATTTCCCCTGCCTACATTATGGATCTTGGACTAATGTCCGTTTCTCCATGCCTCAGCAACCCTCAATCTAACCGAACTTTCCTGAATGCCTATGATCATTCTAACCCAAGAATTCCCTATCATGTTAGGAATGTCTTCAAAAGTATCTATGATGCCTTAGAGGATTTCTAAAGTCTTTTTGGTAGTAAAGAAGTTCTCATCAGGAACTGGATTTTATTTGCTCTTGGAGTTGTCTTGGTTCTTTCTGCTTCTCCATCTTTCATATTTAATTAAGTACTAATTCCTACCAATTCTGTTTTCATATCTTGCCCAAGCATCAATCCCCTTCTCTCTGTTTCCTTTTCCTAGTACCCTCCTATAAGGTGCTGTTGGCATCCTCCTTAACTAGGATAAGGATCAAAATCTCTTAAAAAGTTTTCCTGCAACTACCTCTCCCAATCCATAAACCATATTTATACAGAAATTTTCAGTTTACAAAGTGAAACTCCACAGCAAAACTCTGAGGTAATAATAGACGTTATTCCCATTTTACAAATGAGTCCACTAAGTCTTAAAGAGGAAGTGATTGCCCCTAAATCACTCATTATTAGTAAAGAAATTTAAAACCAAGTCTTTAACTTTAAATTCACTGTTTATTTCCCTTTCCATTTGTAAATCACAATACCAATTAATAATGAGAATAGTAGAAAATATCCATAAGAAAAAATTAAGTTCTCTACTTTATGGAGAATGCAATTTGCATTGGAAAAAATACATTGATTTCTATACATTTGCTCAAAGAATAGTAATTATAAAATGCACAGACATAAATGAAGAGATAAATGAAGCTATTGTGTTTTCTAATGAAGGATCATAAATGAACTTCAAAATCATAATAGATCTTAAGGGTTTCTTGCTTAAGTTAAAATCAGTACATTCTCAAAATATTTGCAAGGAATATCTCATCTCTTTTTTGCAGCATATGATCACCTCGATAGACTGAAAGCAAGATATCTCTAATAAATGTTTAAGTAATGAGAAGACCTAGACCCTCCAAAAATAATCATAATCTCTCTTCTTTATTCTTACCACATCCTTACACATAATTCCCACCCAAAATCTTATTTTTTGTCCATCTCTTGTGACTGACCTTTAAATAGATTTGCCACCTCCAAAACTGACCTGTAAACGTTTTCCATATCCCTTCTGTTGAAATGCAACTACACATTACTTACTTAAATTCTGTGACAGAATTGACTTCTCAGTAGTTTAATCAAATATCCAATTAATTTACTTACCAAAATAAATGATTTTTAACTGTATACACCAATTCATTCCATAAAAAGCAATCACAGTCTTAAGCTTTATGTATAGAATTTACATAATCACAAGCCTCCCCAAAAATACATAAAACTCCAATAAGTCAATTTATTCAATTTCTCAGAATTTTTTAAATATCAGCTAATTTGGGGGGAAATTGATCAAAAAAGTTATTTAATTCCATATAGACAGCCAATTAGTTGAGTAAGCAAGCACTGCACATATCAACTTTTTGCTGTGATACTGTATAAGCACAACCATAATTCTTATTTTGTAGGAGTTCTGGCCCATTTGCCATCTTTGTTATTTGTGGAATTCATTATCCCTATATAAATTTTTCCCCCATTTCTACTTCAGTGGAGTATGTTATCATTCTGAGGCATATGCATGGAAACCAGAGAATAATTGTTGTTTAATTCTACAGAAGAGTTAAAAGGTCAGGTTTGTCAACTATTCCAATATGTAGAGTGATCCCCATTTAACTTTGAAGGCAAAAAAAGAATGAAAGCTTTATAACAATCTATACAATTATGAATGACATATTAGAATAAATGCATAGCCAACAGCCAACTCGATGAGTAGAAAATGGAAAATCCTTTTTGAACAACATATAATTAACCTGTAGAACATTTTGCTTTACATAGTTGGAAAGCAATTAATTGTTGAATGAGTTTAACAAATGACCAGAGATGGAACTAAAACTAATTAGGGAGAAAAATCCTCATGCTTTAGGGAATAGGCTTATCATCAGTTGTGGTCAGAAAAATAATATATGTGTTCAAAATTTATGGCCCCCACACCTCTGCTGGTGACTATAAATTTCTTTCTGGCAACTTGCTGTTATTGCAACCCTGCTATGCACTTCAATAAATATGGCAGCCTTCAGGATAGTGCTTCCTGCTTGGAAACCACTCAGCTGTCAGTTTCCACTGACATAGAAACTCTTTTGAGAACAATGTACAAGAGCCCGTTAGCAGATGTAAATTGTTCTGATAGTGTTAAGACCCACCTGCCAAACCAATAAAGCTGGGTCTGCCCTTCTAATAGGGCTCCAGTGTCTACATGGGAATATCAGCATCTCAGCCATTTATGTCAACAAAGCACCTAGTCCCTTTCTCAATGGACAGAGTTAACAATAAGAGGTTATATATCTACATGGAGATCTCTGATCAAAAGTGTGGATCTGTATTTGATTTTGTTCACTTTTCCCTATATTATAGTCAAATATCAGGACTATTCATAATTTCTCAAGTCTCATTCTGCTCTCTTGCTATGTTACTCAAGAACCCTTGCCTGTCATTGACTCCTACTGTCAATATCATCTCTGTCTCTGAACATCATTCCCTTTCTTCAAGGTCTGGTACCAACTGCACCAGAAACAGACTTCACTAAACTTCCCCAGCTAGATATAACTTCTCCCTCTTTAAATCTCTTAGGCTATTCTCTTTTATTTCTCCTAGGCTCTTAATTTTTCTATAAGTTGTGCTTTGGTGAATCTGTGATGTCAGCATGAATACTCCCTCCATGAGGGCAGATCATAAATCTCATTCTGCTTTCTCATCTTGCACAATTCTTGTTCATTTTGTTTTGTTTGTTTTTCTCCTTTACATTCTTAATAGAAAGATATACCCAATGTGCTGGACACATTACTTTGCTTTTGATGTTATTGTTCTTTATTTTAGGCTGCATTGTAATTATTTGTGCTCATGTACAAAAATAATTACAATATTACAATCTCTGTAAAATCTTGTTTTCCTACCTTTGTATCGCCAACATCAAATGCAATACTTTGTATGAAGGGTCACATAACGAGTATTTATTGAGTTGGATGGAGTAGGTATTTTGCAACAATTTATAAGAATAAAATGTAAGAAAAAGATCCCTAAAAGTTAATTCAGTAAAGATGGGAAGCAGAAAGTCCTTTTGTGTGTCACACATCATTACCCTTTAGAACTTTTTTTTTAACTTAGTAGAAAGCAATTAGTTGCTTCAAGTGTTTGACAAAAACAACAACAAATATCCAGCAACTTTGAGGGATAGCCATATCTGTACAAAATAAACAAGAACATTTTCAATGTCACAGCATCATATGCTTAAGTGTATGTATACGGTAGTTTTCATTATTAGTTGGCAATTCTGACTTAGCATCATAGATCAAAATAGTTCAGAAGTTTTCTAGTCCAATCCTATTGTTTTAGAGATGAGGAAAGAGGCCCAGGAATATTAAGTGACTTGTTGAAAGTCACAGAGGTTGTCAGCCTGATTTGAACTGGGATACTTTGAATCTGGAATGAATAACCAACCACATTTCCAGAGGACTGATGATGATGAATGCTATGCATGTCCTGAAAGAGAGGTAACAGTCTAAATATGCAGAATGAGACATATAATTTGGACATGGCCATTGCAGGAATTTGTCTTACTTAACGATGCATTTGTTATAAGGATCATTTTTCTTTCTTTTTTTTTTTAAATTTCAGTTGAGGAACTGAATGTTGGGAGGAGAGAGAATAAATGCTTGTTAACTAAAAAACATTAATAATTTTTTAAAAAGTATTAGTGCTTTTTCCAATGTATCACTGGATGAACAAAGGAGCCAGAGGGGATGTCTAGGATATTTTAATATTTATATTTGCATTTTCACAGCTTTTTCTTACAATGAAGATCTCTTGTATGCTTTTCTTAACTTGACAATCTTCTAGTTAGTGCATAAACTAGAGGGGGTGGGGAGGGGTTGTCAAAACAAACTGACTATCTCTATATAGTTGCATCTTTCATCTTGAACAAAAAAGGTTATAAGCAACAGTGCATCACTAATACTATTAAATTTAATTTTGTTTGGCTTTTTCACCATAAAAATATGTATGGGCTGTTACCTAGAAAAATATATAAAAAGCTGAAGGTTTGACTACTGCTTGAGTTGTGCTTCACCCCCACCCATTTCCTGGAACCTTATGCTCCCAAATTTTGCAGCTGATCAAATCCGGCAAATTCAAGGCAGGTCTAGCCATATACTAAGTCAAGTTGAGTGTTCTTTTCCTCTCCCTTAAGACCCTATCCAGCAGAAAAATATTGGCCAGATAGCAGTTAGACTTCAAGTAAATATTGATTTGGGATTGGAGGAGGATCTGTGTGGCAAGTTTGTATATTTTAAGTCTTTCCCTAAAGCATCAGACTTCTATTATAGACAATACCTGAGACTAAGAAACCCATTGCCTCAAGCTCAGAAGAGGATGCTTTTAAAATTGGAAACACTGGAACTTTGCAAGGAAGATTACCTTGAAGAAGTCAGGGCAACATGTCACTTGTTTATATAGTATTACCTTTCCAACCATAAATTCCCAATTACCATAAACTTTAAGGGAGCATCTAATATTATCCTTTCTTTTTTCTTACTTCCCTTCCTGGTACAGTTCTATTCACGGACACTATTATAATCTGTTGCTTCCTTACACAAAGAGTCTAGCAACCTGAATTTTGCCAGACCATAAAGAGGTCAAGGGTTAGCTAGTGATGGCTATAAATATGCTTTAAGGCAGAAAGTCAGACTTTTTTGTAAATATTAAGACTATTCCCAACTAGAAGCTTGGAGTGTTGTAATTGTACTCCTGACATTTTGTGTAAAAAAAAAAACTGCCTAAAACCTCTGTAGATAAAAACCACATGGTCTTGGCTATTATATTGCCCCTAGGCTTAAAATAAGCTAATCATTCTAACGTCAGCTGGGCATTGTAGTGGAGAAAGTACTAGACTTGGAAGCAGGAAGTTCAAATCTGAGTTCAAATCCTGACTCAGATCCTTGCTTCCTAAGTCACTTCATGTCACGCAGTCTCAGTTGCCTCATCTGTAAAGTGGGGATGATAATTCCTGATATTGTTTGTGAAGATCAAAAGATATATAGATAGATAGATATATAGATAGATAGATAGATAGATAGATAGATAGATAGACAGATAGATAGATAGATATATGTAGCATTCTGTAAACCTGCAAGTGTTATACACGTTAGCTATCACCATTTTTTTTACATGTGGAAATTAAGGCTTCAGACTTCTAAGTGACTCATCTAAGATTACAGCTAGTTAGTATAAGATCTAAGACTAGAACCCTGGTCTCTGATTTTTATTTCAATGCTCTCTTGGCCTCATCATCATTTTTATAGTGCTTTACCCAACTTGTATACTGTCGTATTAAAATAAAATGCTTGGGAAAAGTTTAATATTCTGCAGTTACCAGATGTTAGCAGTAATGTTTCAGTGCATTTGAAGGAAAGGTAGTCTCACAACTTCTATTAACATCAATGAAAAGCATGTGGCAAAATCCACACATATCTCTCTGGAAACATGACCCCTACTGGTATTGAACATGTTCCTTTTTCGTGGTGTGTGATTTTTTCCCTCTAATTTGAGGCAATTTAATTTTCTGCTTACTTCACAAAGAAATGTCAGGCTGAATTGCTGGAGCATTGATGTTGAAAATCTTTTTTTCACACATTGTATTTACACTAAAATTGACTCTTATACTTGGTATAACCAAAGTAAAAGCAGAAATACCATTATCCTTTACAATATCCTTTCCTTTGAAGAAAATGAACCTGGAAACAAATTATAACCACAGTGGCCAACCCGCTTATTATATGTACTGGGTTTTGTAGCATTGTAGCAAACAAATATGAGAAGGCATTATTGAGGACCAATTATGTGCTATGATGTGTACACTTTGGATGTCTTGGAGCAAAGTCAGGAGAAATTGGGAACAAATGATTATTCCTAACACAATTTTAGTATATTTGATTTTAATAAATGTGATAGGTGCCCATATTGAAAATCCTAGGTAAGATACAAACACACATTATTCTATTTATATTACATTCTTTCAAACTTCTGCCTTAGACTGACATTTGTATTATTTTGTGTTCCTACCATGTAATAATATACACTCTGACAAATACATTATTAAAGTTCGATAGAATATGATTCTGGCAAATATTGCCTTCATAGAAATCCCAATATGGTACCATTCCATCAAATAGGAATTATCATTCACGTGTTGTGTCACTAGCATTGCAGTACTACTTATTTTATTGATTATTTCACATTCTGCTCTTACTCTATCAAGATAATTCGCATTAGTCCACTTCATGTGCCTTCCATTTCAATCACTTCATTCCTCCACCCTCCATGTGATGTCTTAGAAAGAGAACTGAACTCTGAATCATCAGGAGAGACATTTGATTTTGATTTGGGGGACTTTGGGTTAGTTACTTAGCCTCTTTGTTTCCCAGGCTTCTCATCTGTAAAACGGGCAAAGTAATACTTGTAATGCCTTATGCATCAGGGTTATTGTTAAAAATTTAAAGTATATCTAAATGCACATCATACCATGCCACACTCATCCCTCCCTCCATGCCTTTGCTCATACCAATTCTCCCATCTGGGATATAAGTCACCTATCTTCACTTTTCTACCTATCCAAAGTTTAGTTATCCTTCCAGGCCCTTAAAATCCATCTACCTCAAGATTAAACTTCCTAAAAAATGCCAAACTTATCATCTCATACCTTACAATCTTATAGCAATTTCAAAATAATTTTTAATATTTTATATACCTTGTCTAATTTCACCTTCATCATAACTATGTTATTTCAGTCCCCATTTTATAGTTAGGCAGTAACATGTTCTAGGCATTGTTATAAGCCCTGAGGACAAAGAGAAAGGTAAATGACAGTCCCTGCTCTCAAGGTACAATTAGGTACTACCAATTATTAGGAAACATTTCGATTTTTAATGAGATATCATTTAACCAATTGAAGGAGACTTTACAAAAGAGTATGATTTTATTTTATTACTCTAGAATAATCTACTGTCTTTCCTAATAAAAAACTACTTGCCCCTCACTCTTTAAGGAATGCCCTATAGAAGCCCAAAGCTTCACAACTAAATCCTGGGCTATACAAGATCTGCTCCATCATTTGATTTTTAACCTAACTTTCCCGTGATTTTTTGAGATTTGCATTGCTATATTTCCAGCATTTGCAACATCTTAAAGATCATGAAAAATATTTCTTTTTTTTATTTTTCAGTCATGAGAACTTACATCACCACATAAACAAGAAAATGCCCAAATTGGCCAATATCTCTTGAATTTCTTTAAATTCCTAATTGTGAAACTGTAATTTATATCGACATAATTCTTCTCTTCTCTTCTTAGAATGGAACTGTTTTCTCTCCTTGAAATTCTTCATCATTTCTAATTTCAACTCTCTGAAAATCAGTGCTTCCATTATTTCTATAGCTGGCTGCAACTTTGATTCATGAATCATTAGCCTCATAAATGATCGAAAATAATACCATTCAGATATCTTATGAAGAAATTAGTATTTGATAAAGTAAGAATGAAATCATTTGAATAATTTGGACTTCTCTTGCATTTTTTGGAGTAATCCATATTAGACAAGAGGTTTATTTCAGTGCAAAATCATCATCTTCTCCATCTTTCCACGTAATTTGGTTCCCATATTGAGACTTTAAAATGGTAACTTAGTGATTTAGTATCTGTCAATGTCATACCTTCTTTAGCAAAAAAAAAAAAGTCAACAAAAAGCTTCCCTCTTTCATTCTCAAGGTGTAGCTGAACTAACTCTGCCCACCCCACTTTCCACAGTTCTCTCCCTGCTTGCCTAAGGATAAGAAACAAGAACACAAAACAGCCCAATTTCTTTGTAGGAGATAGCATGCTATGTTCCCAGTTTTGCCAACCATGGTTTGATTAAAAGCTATGCATTTTAATATTAATAAAATCTATCCTAAGTTAATGCCAAAAGGGTATATTTCTCTTTGTGATAAGCAGGAATGTACATGTACTTACTTTCTATTAGCATTAATAGAAGCAAAATGTGTAAATTCTAAAGCATTGAGATAAGAAAATCCTCCCATAGGGAGAATTTCAATTGACAGAAGCAACAAAGTTCATAGTTAAGCCTGCCACTCACTCTACAATTCACCTGCCGTGCCTAACTATGTGTGATGTCACACTACATAACACAACAGCTTGCTTAACCAATTTAAAATCTGAATCTATAATGACAGCTCATGTGCCAGGTTTAAGTCTTTTGTGAATAAAACAGCTGAGCAAAACCCAGCAAGTTAGAAAACATCACTGCAGTCGCACTCCGAAATAGAGAACTTTGGAAGAATTCAAATCATTAGGAATTCCAAATGTGAAGCATCTCATTAAGTCCTGTAAAGATTTTATTGAAACACTGTGCAGTGCTTGTCACCAATCCCAGTGTATAACAAATTCAATTCTCTGTGCCGTTGGTCACATAGTAGGCACTCGGTAAATAAGTATTAAATTGAAATTAATTGCCAGGAGAGGGCTGAAGAAGAGAAAGGGGCAAGGGGAGGAAAAGTGTTCGAAGGAGAGAAATTAGAGGGGAGATAAAAGACTATCATAAATTGAGAGAAGCTTCCCAAGCTTACATAGGCAGGAAAGACTATCCATGCATGCATATGTACTGATATTCTGCATTCAGCTATAGTGTGCCAGTTTGTCTACTCCTTGGTCTGCCGTTTCATTTGAAGTCATGGCTGGATTTTACAAAGGACTAGTAGGGCTGGCATAATGCACCTTGGATCCCTACACCCCCCTGCACACTATTTTGATGATCACTAATATTATACTGGTAGTAAACATATTCTCTAAGATCTTTGAGAGCTATTTGGCCATGAATAAAGATAATCTGGTATGTCTTAGGAGGTTATTCTTCTGAGTCAGAGTTGGACAAATAAACGCATAAACTTTAGCTCAAAATCAGTGATGACAGAGTCAATCTAAGTTCTGAGAAAAATAATGTACTTGGAAACTATTCCCTTTGTGCTTGGTTTGTTGTCCATTACCAATTTATTTTGCCAAAATCTTGATTTGCTATCAGGCATTTTGTGTGTGTTCATCCTTTGTTGCTGAAAAAGACTATGCAAACAAACCAGCTGATCCAGACCCACTCGATGCAGCACTGACAGTGATCTGATGTGTGTTCATCCTTCGTTGCTGAAGAAGACTATGCCATCAGAGAAATAATGACATGACTTGCACTTGTCTTTGTTTTGAGTGAGGGAGGGCTGTGCAAATCACTAGCCTCACTTCTCCTTCAGAGCCTTTTGAACCCAGTGACCAGATATTCATCAGAATGACTGGAGATGACCCAGGATGAGGCAATTGGAGTTAAGTGACTTGCCCAAGGTCACACAGCTAGGGAGTGTCAAGTAACTGAAGTGAAATTTGAACTCAGCTCCTCCTGACTCCTGCGCTGGTGCTCTATCCACTGCACCACCTAACTGCCCCACTAGCCAACAGGCATAGGAAAAACCTAACTCCCCACCCCAACTCCTTTGTGCTTTCATCATTCAGGGGCATAGAATAGAGAAAAATGTTCTTTTGTTGTAATTGTTATTTGGGGGGCATTTCATCAAGTAGGTAACAAGAAAAATGTCACTACCTCTCAATCCAAGTCATAGAATCATAAACGTTTCTCTACTCTTTGGGAATCTAGGCAAATTTTAAAAATTCTCATACTCCTAGCTAAATTTTCCAACTGGTAAAGTGGTAGTTCTTTTTATAGCATATGAACTTTAATTATTAAAGAAATTTTTCCTTTCATTATAGTTCTTAGAGTAAGGAGAGAGAGAGAGAGAGAGAGAGAGAGAGAGAGAGAGAGAGAGAGAGAGAGAGCGAGAGAGCTATATATTAAAAACAAAAGAAAGTACAGTAGAGGGAAGAAAAACATCCTGGTTTCAAGTCCTGACTTACCATTATCTAGTTGTCACCTTGGATAAAACTATTTATGCCTCATATTTGTAAAATGTAACATTCCCATGGGACAGTTAGGTGGTACAGTGGATATAGTGCCAGGTCTGAAGTCAGAAAAGCTCATCTTCCTGATTTAACCTCTAGTCTGAGATATTTACTAGCTGTGCGACCCTGGGTAAGTCATTTAGCTATTATTGTTTGCTTCAATTTCCTAATTTGTAAAATGAGCTGCAGAAGTAAATGGCCAAGCACTCCAGTATATTTGCCAAGAAAACTGCAAATGGGGTCACAAAGAATCAGACATGACTGAGAAATGACTAAACAACTCAAAATATTCTCACTCTGAAAAATGAATAAATTGAATCAGATTATCCCAAAGGTCCCTTCAATGTCTAAAATTCAGTGATTCAAAGTGAATTTAGAGACGCAGAAATAAATAATGTATCCCTGTATGGTCTGGACCTTTGATGTACTATGTCCCAGTATAGTCCAGACCTTTGATGTACATGGCCAGAGATCTTTTAAAACCTCAAGTATGATTTTATGTGTATATATATATATATATATATATATATGTGTGTGTGTGTGTGTGTGTGTGTGTGTGTGTGTGTGTGTGTGTGTGTGTGTGTAGGGTGTATGTATGTATATGTATGTGTATATATATATATAAACATCCTAGAAAATACAGTTACTAGTTGTAATCACATAAATATTTATTTGGACAAAACTAAAGTAAAACAAGTAAACAAATACCCTAAGCATTGTAATGTCCATCACTGAAATTATTTTAAGCAGAATGGTAGTAGAAAGAGAAAGGTGACCTTGCAATCAGGAAGGAATAAATGAAAAAAGGATTAAGTGGTTGCTATGTGAAAAGCACTGGAGATACAAACAGAATAGTAGAGACAACCTCTGCTCTTAAGAAAATTACAAGACATATACGAGGTTTCAACTACAAGTCACATGGAAAGGTCTCACAGTCCCTGGGGGCTTTAAGATGTTTCTGTCTACTGCAGAGATGTCAAGAAGGATCAGGACTGAGAACTTTCGGTTTGCTAGTTAAGAGATCTCTCTGATGACTTTGGAGAGAGCAGTTTCAGGTAAATGGGATTAGCAGCTGGATTGCCAAGAGTTGAGAAGAAAGTAAAAAGAGAGGAAGTAAAGACAACAAAATAAATAGTAATGTATCCTTTTTAAGGTCATTTCCAGTGGGGAAAAAAATTATCATTTTCTATATTTGAGAGTGTCAAGGATTTTGGTGTTGAGAACTTTCTTTTCAGGGTCTTTAGTAACTCTTGGGGTTGAGACTTAAACATCTCCCTAGGAGTACTTTCCTAGAATGAAAGTTCTGGGATATGGACTGCAAGAAGGTCTAAGATGAGGGCATTGCACACCCAGAAGTCTTGACTGACTTACCCTTTGGTAGAAGCATTTTTTCAAGGATTGATCTTAATGATGGCAAGAAGAATGAGCTCCTCTTTTACAGGGATTCCTGTTGTCAGTCGAAAGGACCCTCTAAATGATGAGTGTCAAATCCTGTCTAGAAGCAGAATTCATGATCTGGGGTGTGGTGGAGCCAGGGTTCTTGGCTTCAGGGTCCTAGACTGTCTCCATAAACTTCTGAGGGGAGACAGTGGGTTCACCTTCTCCATTTGGCAATAGTTTACTGACCATGGTGAAGACAAGCATCTCAAACATTATGAGTTAGAAAAGAATCACCGATCAGCATCTGTGGAGGATGTTACCAGACCAAGACTTTCCTACACTGATGAAATCACAGATCTGCCAGATCTGCTTACCGTCCCACCTACTCCCCAGTTAAGTACTCTCAGCTAGCCATGTTTAAAAAAGAGGGTCTCCTCCAACCTACAACTGATGTTGTGCATACCAAAGGTCACCTTGTTTCCATTTTTAGCTGCTTTAGAAAATGCTTAGAAGATAGCTAAAGGATTTTACCCCAAGGTATTTTATTGCAGTTGTTATTATTTTTATTCTTTAAAAAATTATTTTTGTTGTTTTATTTCATTAGCTTGGGGATCTCAACCAATGGAGTTAACAATTGCCTAGAGTTATACTTTTTGAGGGTTTTTTTTTCAATATTGCCCTACATCTATGCTCCCTTTCTCAGTAACACTCCTAGAAAAAGCTAACAATATATTTTGTCCTACTTCCTCTCCTTTTACTTGTTTCTCGACTCTGCAATCTGACATCTAACCTCATCATTGGCCTGAAACTGGTCTCTCATAAGTCACTAGTGACCTCTTAACTGCCAAAATTGAAAGCCCTCCGTCCTGATCCTTCTTGACCTCCCTACAATTCTGGAGTCTGTTAACTTGGATAACCTGGAAACTCTCTCCTGTTTATTTTCCTGACCTGATCCCTACATGGCATAAACGATATTGTGTTGGGTTAGGACTCAGGAAGAACCGAATTGAAAATCTCCTTCAAACATTTACTAACTGTGTAACACCTGGCAAGTCACTTAATATCTCTAACCCTCAGTTTCTTTATCTAGAAAATGGAGATATAAAGAGCACCTATTTCTCAAATTATTTGTGAAGATTACATGAGATAACATAGGAAAAGTACTTTGTGAAACTTACTACACTATGTAAATGATGTTATTTGCATTACTATTAATCTCCTTCCTGACTATGTAACTGAATCTTAGTTTTAGTTTTTTGATAGGTTATCATTGTTTCTATCATATTGTTTCTAATTCTGGGTGTATCTCAAGTCTCTGTCTTATGACCTCTTCGCTTTATTCTCTACACTCTCTTGGTAAACTAATCGATTTAGTTTTCATATAAATTCCCAGATCTATCCATCTATCTATCAAGTCCTAGTTGTCCTCTATCAGTTGTAAATTCTCCCAACTATTTCTTTTATTTACTTTGGTAAGTTGATTTTTATTCTTCTCTCTAACTTTCAATAAAATTTGCAAATGGTCTATTTTATTGGTCTTCAAAAAACAGCTCTTATATTTATTTGCTCAGTAGACTGTTTTCAATTTTTAAAATCTCTCTGATTTTTTAATTTACTGCTTTAATGTGTTGATTATGTAGCTGTTTTTTAGTTACATGCAATACTCACTGTTTTTCTTTCTAATTCTGTTAATATAAATGTTAAGAGACATTTTGTTAAATGATTGCTTTAGTTGCATCCCACATATTTTGCTATATCTGTTATAATTTTATATAAAATTATCATTATTTATAAGGTTATTATTATGAAAGGCATTCTATAAAGAAAAAATATTTTTGGTGATGTGGAACTGTATGGTTCACATTAAATTAAACTGAATAGGCAATCCTCTATTGTGTTTCCTTGTAGAGCTCATCTTTGACTATAACATATTATTGAAGTTTTATGTTTGTTTCAATATATACAAGGTTAATTCAATCCCCAAATTCCTGTTTTGTGTGTTCCTATGTGTATTCAGAGTAGTAAGTACTTTAAAACATGTATCTGTTAGGTTGGGTTGGTTTTTTTTTTTTATTTGTGTTCCTAGAGCAGCATGGTTTAAATGAATAAAGAGTTGGCTTTGAATCCAGGAAGAAGGGATTTCAGTCCTATCTCTGACACATACTAGATTTTGATACTAAAAAATCACTTAACCTATTAGTGCTCTAGACAAATTTCTAAGAGTTTGTAAATTGCACAGAAGGTGATTACCTACATCTAGAGGGAATTTCCTAACCTGCAAGGGCAAGTTCAATCCATATCCTACTCCTGAGACAAAAAAGTGCAAGTTGTACAAGTCTGATTATCAAAATCATGCCAAGTTAATGACAGAAAGCAATGTCATGTGGTAACTTGGGTTACCTAGAGTAGGTAGGGGTCCAAATAAATTGCCTCTACTTTTGCTTTGGGGCAGGTTGGAAGAGGTCATCCTTTTCTGTTAAAAGTATGAAACAGATTAAAAATTAGGAAAGAGAGAATGACAGAAAATATAGTTTCAAACTGTATCTACACACTCTATGGCAAAAACATTCCAGATGTAAGTAATCTGCTAAGACTTTTATGGCCAGAGGATTCATCGTAATTTTTTTCACTTACTTTTCTTGTAATGCATATTTAATAAAATAAAATGTATGTGTGAAGCCACACTGTATACCTGTGGGCATGTAGTTCTCAATGTTATTGGGGAAAAAATTTTTAAATGAGAATGCAAAATGGAAAATTATGAATGAACTCTTCAAAAAGTAAGGATATCCTCTTGGCAACCCCCTTCCCAAGGTCTGTATAGGGACTCAATCACATATACTAACAATGAGACCAGGCTTCCAATCTCTTGTAATTCCTTAAGAGTCTCTTCTCATGCAGTTATTACCCTCATACGCTGGTCCTGCCTACCTTTTACTTCATAAAATCTTGCTCGGGGAGCAAGATCACTATTTCTAAGAGAGCAACCTGGTTGGTTGGTATCCTTCATTCTTGAAGTCAAGATACAGTGTGTCTGACTGTGGCTGATCAGACCAATATAGTCTCAACAGCCTCTATCGCATGTTGGGCACAAATAGTCCACATGAGCATTTGAAGTGGAGATGCCTCTAAATTTGTGTATCTCATGTTTCTTTCAAGCTACTGCAATTCTACTTCACTCATAGAACACAGTGCCTTCCTTGATGCAAGCATGCCATGCTGGGCAGTCCTTTGTCTCCCATGAGTGTCTCCTATGTCATGCAATCAACTTCAAAGTTCTTTAGAGAGACCTTGAGAATATCCTTGTATCCTCTTCTGAGCTCCATATGAGTGCTTGCCTTGCATAAGTTGTCTGTAAAATGATCTTTTAGGCAAATGTTTGTTTGGCTTTTGAACAATGTAGCCAGCCCATTGCTGTTGCATTCTCTGCAGTAAAGTTTGTATGCTTGGATGTTCAGCTCAAGAAAGGACCTTAAAGTCCAGAACTTTATCTTCCTATATGATCTTCAGAATCTTCCTGAGACAATTCAGATGGAAGCAATTCAGTTTCCTGGAATGGAATACTGGAATACTGTTCAGGTAGTGTCACAGGCATACAACAAGGTCAGCACAACAGCTCCATAGTCCTTCAATTTGGTAGTCAGTCTAATATCTCTTTCCTCCCAGACTTTTCTTGGGAGCCTCCCAAACACTGAGCTAGCTCTGGTGATGTGTGTGTCAACCTCATTGTTAATAGGTACATCCCTAGAAAGTACACTACCAAAGTAAGTGAACTTATCCACAGCATTCAGAACTTCTCCATTTCTTGTAACCGATGGTTCCACATATGAATGGTGTGGTGGTGGCTGATGGACCACCTGTGTTTTCTTGGTGTTGATTGTTGGACCAAAATTAGCACAGGCAGCAGCAGAGAATTGTTCCATACTTTGTTGCATCTCAGCTTCAGAGGCTACACTGAATGCACAATCATCTTCAAACAGAAAGTCATGCACCAATACTCCCTCCACTTTGGTCTTGGCTTGTAGCCTTTTCAAATTGGAGAGTTTACCATCAGTATAGTAGTTGACCTTGCTTCCTTGTTCATCCTCATTGAAAGCATTTGACAACATGGCTGAAAACATCTTGCCAAAAAAGTTTGGGAGCAAGTACACAGCCCTTTTTTACTCCATTGGTGGCTAGGAAGGCACGAAAGCATTGACCACTATCTAGAACCTGGACAAACATGTCATCAAGAAATTGACATACAATGCTGATAAACTTCTCTAGGTAACTAAATTTGGACATAATTTTCCATAAGCCCTCACGACTAACAGTGTCAAAGGTCTTGGTAAGATCTACAAACTTTGTGTACAGACCTCTGCTCTGCTCCTGGCATTTCTCCTGGAGTTGTCAGGCAGTCAACACAATATCAACTGTTCCTCAGCCCTTTCTGAAGCCACGCTGGCCCTCAGGTATATGACCATCTTCCAGGTGAAGGATTAGCCTATTAAAGAGGACACTAGCAAGAATTTTGCCAGCAATGACTAAGAAAGACAACCCCCTGAGTGTGAACAGTTGGCTGCTAATTTGGAGGGAAAGTTGAGCCAACACACAGTTGGCAACAGTGGAGCAGAAAAGGAGTGGGCAGCTTTCAGAGATTTGGTGTATAGCACTACATTTGCTCAGCTGGGTCAGAATACTCACAAACACCAAGACTGGTTTCATGAAAATGATGGGGAAATCCAGAAGTTGCTAAATGAAAAACGGGAACTCCACAGGATTTACCAGCAGAATAGTTCATCCATCTCTAAAAAGGTAGCATTTAATTCCATCAAAAGTAAAGTACAAACAAAGCTTAGAGAGATGCAGGATTCTTGGCTCAGTAAGAAGGTAGATGAAATTCAGTTTTATGCTGATAGTAACAATCCAAAGAGATTTTATGATTCCCTGAAAGCTATTTATGGACCAAAAACTTGTGGTGCATCACAACTACTCAGTGCTGATGGAGCCACATTGATTAGTGATAAGGACATGATCCTATAGAGATGGGCTGAACACTTCCATAATGTTCTCAACAGACCATTATCAATCAATGATGAGGACATTGACCATTTACCTTAGGTTGAAGAAAATCCCTCCTTAACTCAATTTCCAACTGAAGAATAGGTTTCGAGGTCCTTTTCCTGTGGCAAAGCACCTGGTGCTGATTCTCTCCCAGCTGACATTTACAAGATAGGGGGACCATTACTCATACAAAAGCTGACTGAAATATTCCCGGTTATATGGCAAGAGGAGGTTGTTCCTCAGGAGTTCAAGGATGCCTCCATTGTCCATCTCTATAGGTAAAGAGAATATCAGAATAGTATTCCATACCTAAATGTTTCCTTCAGCAAAGGGGCCTTTAGCACCTGGTCATCACAGGCACCGACAAGAAGTTCCTAAGGTTGATGTTAGCACCTACAGTAATTTGGACTTAGTGACAGAAAAGCAGCTAATTAGCCCTCCTGACTTGTCAGTTAAGGTCACTTTGTCTCTATATCCTTTGACAGAAGGATCCAGCGGAATGTTGTGTTTTCTCAGTAGTGTTCTTAGAACATATTCCAAGGACTGGCTTGGTCTTTGTAAAAGAAAATGCTTCTTCCTTTACTGCTATGTCTGCAAGTACCCAAATACAACATGGGTTCCAGACATCCTACCCAGTCCTCTATTTTAAAAACGTATTGGATCTTGCTGAAATCCTCCATTTTAGATCTCCATCTCACTTTCTGATTTTGTCTTTTCCTTCTTCATTCATGTTATTACAGTATTCCATGAATACATATTTGGATGTTTGGAAAGACAGTTAAATATTTGAGCTACAGTTTGGAATGATATGACACTAACATGCATTGACTGTCAGTGCTTTATATGACATGCTAGATATATTTTTAAAGAAGTCTATAAATATATTCATGCAAATTCATGAAAATTTCATTATTTTTATATTAGTGTTGCTTTTATGACAAAATAAATCTTTTCTTATTGGGTTTGCTTTTCTGCTCTTTCTAAAATCATAACCATCCCACACATGTACTTCTAGCTTCCTGTATATAGATCATTTGTGAATCTCTGGAAAATTTAGTAAATTCAAGAAATTGTCAAATGATCTTTGAAATTCATTCTAGAAAAACAATATAGCATAATGAATAAAGGGCTTGGTCTTAGAGTCAAGAAGATCACACTTCAAGGTCCATATATACTCCATACTAGCTATGTGACCACTGGTAAATCATATAGCTTCCCAACAGTTAAGTTACAATCAGTTGCCAATCTGCATTAGTGAAGAGAGTGTCCATGCTGGGAGTTCCCTATATTTCGTTGACCCAGAGTTATGTACATTGCCTCTCAGTATGTTATTTTCTTATTTCAATTTTCTTTTTAATAATAAAGATTTTTATTATATTTGGTCACTCAGGCATAAATTAATGCTTACCTACAATTATAATTTCTTACAAGAAATATTCAACATTTTTAAACTTTCAGATATGTGCTTTTACAACCATAGAGAAATGTTCTGAGAGATTTCTGGTGCCTATAATTTTCCTAAATGCATTGTCATTGTTCCTTGGGACTTGTTTAGGTTTTTTCGTCCTCATGACTCTCAAGAAGAAAAAAAATCTAAGTTTGGTATCCAACAGTCTGAAGTGTTAAGACTATCAATTTCTATTTATAACTTGGCATCTGAAGTGTAGACTTACAAAGTAACATTGATTTGCCCTGTTCTAAGATTTTAGAGGAATTACAGCTATCTAAACCTGAGACAGCAAATCTGGTGCAAGAACAAGAATATGGAATTTGGAGTCTGAGGTTGTAAATTCAAATTTGGACACTTACAGTGACCATCACTCCTTGGGGCCATCCACGTAACTTATCTGGGATTCAATCTCCTTATCTGAAAAGTGAGGGGTTAAGACTAGGTGACCCCTAATCTCCTTTCCAGCTGTAAACAAGATAGCATTTTTATAGGGCTTTACAAACTTTGAAATGCCAGAAAATACTAATTATTATTGTTACATCTATGTTCTTGTGATCATATGGTTAATACTCAAGGTGCAAAACCTCAAAAGAGCAATGAATTCCTATTTGGATGCTCACTAAACTGTTTTCCACACAAACTGTAGAAAGGAACCTGAAATCTGTCAGATTGGCAGTACCTAAGAAATGGATTGGCATCTGATGGTTGTTGCAGTGTCCATGAACCTTAGGTAACCTGTAGGATGAAAAGGATGACTGTAATGGGTGTCCACCCAGAAATGGATCTATTCCCCACAGAATAACTTTAATGGCATATTACTTGCCAGCTTCTAAGCACCTAATATGCTTTTGAAAGAGCATCATTATGGAAAAAGGGCAAAACATGTGGCCTCTGCCCAGAGCCTCCCTCTTGTTAGCTGGAATCATTGTCTACCTTACAACTTCATCAAGAAATAAGTAAAAAGCAATTCCTATTTTCGCATGCAACATGAAACTGCGTTACTGAAAAAGCAATAAACCAAGATTATGATTGCTAGAAAAGCACTAGAGAAGAAAGAAAACCCTTTTCAAATAAGAACAGACAAAATCATTTACAATCATCAGATTTTTAATGAAGTATTCAAATGCTAGAAATTCAAAGCAAAACCAAATTGGCACTATTCTTCTTTTCTTTCTTCTTTCCACTTCCATTTGTTCTCTGTCCTTCCCTACTGTTCCCCTCTACCATGACTTTATTACTTTCCCACCCCACATTTTGCCTTTTATCCATTCTATTTACATCTCCATCAACCTCCATCTCATTATTTTGGTGTTCCAGTAATGCAGGAGATGATTAGAAAAGAATAGATTAAAAAAGTGAATGTTCATAAGGGAATTGCCAACTGAGTATTACTCTATATAGTATACTTATACATCTTTTATAATAGCAAACATTCCCTCTTTTCATCCCCAGTACACACACATTTATTCCAAGCTTCTCAGCCCTGTTATGTTACTTCTGACTATTAAGATGCTGTGACTGCTGAATATTAAGAGAATGAATATATTTCTAGGAAACACAATAACTAAGTTTATTGAATTGTGTCTGCTAATTTAATTCTAAGCCTTGACCTGGAGTCTTTATCTGTATCTTAGGAAATTAAGGAATTGTTTTGCTTTTTAATTATACATTCCATAAAAAAAATCTTTAAATAGCTTTGGGAAAATGTGACTGTCACTTTCCTTTACTAAAAATGTCCTTTAAAACTATTATACTCATTCAAATCACAGCTAGGCACTTTTCACACTTCACACATTGATGTACAATTTAATAATCATAAATTAATAATAATGACTGATAATTAGGTAATACCTTGCATACATGATCACATTTGTTCATCATAATGAACAAGCATTTCTTTGTATCACCACTGCTTAGCACAGTGCTTTAAACATAGGAGATTACTCACTAAATGCTTACTGACTAACTGATTACTACCCAGTAAGATGATTGCTGTAGGTATTATTGTACCCATTTTACAGATGGAGAAATTGAAAGAACAAATGATACAGTGATTTGCTCATGTGTGTGCTGAAGAAGACCGTGCCATCAGAGAAATGATGACGTGACTTGCACTTTGTTTTGAGTGAGAGAGGGCTGTGCAGATCACCAGCCTCACTTATCCTCCAGAACCATCTGAATCCAGTGACCAGATATTCATTAGGATTTGCTCATGATCACTGACTAAATATCTATATCTAAGGAATGATTTGACTCAGGTCTTCCCCTCCCCTCTTCTTTTTTTTTTTTTTTGATGGATAGACAGTTATAATTTTCCTCTATCTAGTTATTTTCATGTTGGTCTTGTGAATATCACTGAATCACATAGACTTCTGACCTAAGTCTTCTACACTCCAAGTTTAATGCATGATAGTTGAAATCAGTAACAGGAAACAGGATAAAAAAAGAATTTTTCTTCTTCTTAGATATTCTACTTAAAATGTGCTCAGTTCATTATACATTCAACCTGGTTTACTAACAAATGCAAGATATCAATTGACTTTAAAATCTATTTCTTTGATAGGCAAATAGGCAGGTGGGTTGTATGTAGCTAACATAAAATAATAAATATATGAGTGTTTCTTCTTCTGTATATTCTCCGAGGTTATAAATCAGAAGATAAATTTTAACAGCAGTAAAATATTTGATAAGGAGAAACCAACATAGGAAGCATATTTGAGGGATTTATTCTTTTCTATTTATCTCTGATTTAAAGTTATAGGTGATAGTGCTGATAACATTACTCCCCTCAAAAAATAATAACCTAGTAATCACACATTAGCCTTTTCAATAATATCTTTTATTTCTTTCACCACAAAACATTAATGACATATCCAAATTAGAAGAATAAGACTAAGAGACTAATTTTGAAGTAACAGCTAATGGACCCATAGTCCAGAAATTTGAGTTTGAATTGCTGTCCCAATGCTTACAAGGCCTATAAATCATGGAGAATCTTTTTAATATAATTGAGCCTGTTTTGCCATCTATGGAGTTAGAATAATAACATTTGCATTTTCTCTCTGTGACTGACCTAAAGATTTAAAGTATGACAAGAGGAATTTAGAACCACAAGCAACCTTGGAGATCAGTGAGTCTGAGTTCTTAATTTTAGAGACGAAGACACTGAGGTCAAGAGAGGAAAAGTGACTCACCCAAAGACATATGTATAACATTAGAACCAGAATTTAATAACCACAGCCTCATTCTAAATGTCATCTTCTTTTTACCACACTGTGGAGCCCCCTTCACCAGGTTATGGTAGGAAAAGTGTGAGTCCTAACTGTTCATTCTTTCTCTTATTTTTATTGGTGAGCTTCCCACTCTACGCTACCCATAATCCCCCACTCCAGCTTGGAATGCTCACTTCAATCTTTCAAAAACTAGTTTCCTTCAAACTTCATCTCAGGTACTAACTTCAGCATGAGGCCTTTCCTGATTCCCCCAGCTTTTAGTGCCTTCTGTTGCAAAAATTATCTTGTATTATTTATTTTCTATGTAGTTACATGTATATATGTTGATCCTGGCATCCCTCCCCAACCAAAAAATAAAAGCATGTAGACTTCTTATGGAATAACTTATGTGAAAGACATCATGGTTTAGTGAGGGCAACTAGGTGGCACAGTAGATAAGGGTTCTGGGCTTGAAATCAGGAGGACTCATCTTTCTGAGTTCAAATCTGGCCACAAATGTTTTACTAGTTATGTGAATCTGGGCAAGTCACTTAACCCTGTTTGCCTCAATTTCCTTGTCTGTAAAATTGCTGGAGAAGGAAATGGCAAACCACTCCAGTATCTTTGCCAAGAAAACCAGACATGTCTGAAAACGATTGAACAGCAACGTCAGCCTTGAAGTAAGAAGGCCCAACTTGAAATATTGTGTTTGATATATATTGACTGTGTAACCTTTGGCAAGTCATAATCTAATTCTTGAAAGTAATAAGTTACATAGATTTGCACCCGCACACATACAGTAATACCTTCCAAAAATAAGGTGATAACTCCTGACCAAAATAGTAAGTATAATTATAATCACAAATAATAAGAATTGGTAAAACCTAAAGGTCCTTTAATATGGACTGATTGTATGTCTTGATGGTCATGTTTGAGTGCTATGCATATCTACTTACCCATTTAGTTATTTATGTTTTGTTCCTTTTATGGAAGGAAATACATTTTCTATCTATCACATTATAACCAGGTTTAATGCTGTTATCCCCTAGCTGTCAATTAAACCATTTTCAAATTGATTTTCCTGTAGGACCTCCTCCTAGATGGGTATACTGTCATGATGTGATGTCAATAATTCATTCAACTGGTCAAAGTCATCAAAAACTTTTAAAAAGATATTATGCTAACAATCATACCTGCATTGAAATTTCACACCTCCAACACTTACCAGCTATGTGTCCTTGTGTACATCACTTTACTTCTCTGGGACTCCTAGTTTTTTGTGTACAAAAAAAAAAAAAGGAGTTGGATTCAATGACTTCTAATATCTCTTCCCAATCTAAGTATATGATCCTGGGATCAAAACTATTGCAAATCTAATTCATATGCTACAATATAAAGAGTGCTAGATTTGGACTCAAAGAATCTTGAATTTGAAGACTAGCTCTTCTACTTCATATATATGACTTTGGTAAGTTATTTCCTCTCTCTGGGCATCAGTTTCCTCATCTATAAAATGAAAGTTTGGAACCAGGTGATCTCTAAGATCTTTTCCATATGAAGAGCTGTACTCCTATGATCCTACAAATAAATGTGCTGCAACTGATTTTTATGGGATGTAATATTAATTATGTTAATAAGAGTTAAAGATCTTTCCCACCCATTAATGGACTTTCCCACCCATTAAAGGATGTTTAATTAGGGGAAATTTGTTTTGTAGGAAGGCCCAAGCCTTTTTGTTAATTTCTAATGAGCCACAGGTTCTCAAGGATTGTGATGCCCTTTGGCTCTGAGAAGTGTATATATACTTAGAGGTGAGGTTTTACTTTGGGGCTTACTCATTGGAAGTGTTTGTTTGGCCAGATGAGACTATGGAAAGCTGTAGCCCACCCCTAACCCTCCCACCCCAGTCTGGAATGCACTCCCTCACTTCAATCTTTCTTCAAACCTCAGCTCAAGCACTACTACCTTCTACATAAGGGCTTTCCTGATTCCCCCAACTCCTAGTGCCTGTCTTGTATTAATCTTCTATGTACTTACATGTACATATGTTGATCTTGGCATCCCTCATCAACCAAAAAAAAATGTATGCATCTTGTGGGAACAGATTATTTCATTTTCATCTTTATATCACTACCACCAGCATAATGGTACAAAGTAGGTACTTACTAAATAAATGCTTTTGTATTGACTGAAACCAAATAACTTCTTAGCCCATGGCAGGGGAGAGTACTGTATGGGTCAACCTGTCCATAAATCTTTTACCTAAATCTGAGTTTTGATCATCTCTTCTGTTAACAAAGTTAGTAGTTCAGTGCACTGTCATTGTATTTTGATAAATGTGTTAGGAAGAGATTACAATAAGTGCCTGAACTATGATAAAGGCTTTATAAATAAAGAAGAAAAGGGATAAGTTTAAGAGGCATTTGGGGAAAAAGTGATTATGAAGATAGTTCTTAGGAATAAAACATTTTTAGTCAAAGAAGACCTTAGAAGAAATTATAATGACTGAAAATAAGAAAGGTGTCAAAGAATGACCCACCTAACCTGGACCTAACATCATCATAATAATTATCATTACTGTAAATTGATATTTTTATAATAATTTTAAGTTTCAGTGTGTATTATCTTCCTCTGTTAGAAAGAAGTCTTTTGAAGCAAAAAGTTTGAAGCACAGTTTTTAATATTTGGGTTTTTTGCTTTGTTTTTGTTTTACTTCAAGGATTGCCATGGTTAAATATGCATATGTAACATATATTATCACCAGGTAAGCAGCCTTCTGGTGATTCATCTCTCCATAATTATCTAGGCTGGTCCTCAGAAATCACAACTGGTCTGTTATTAGGTCCAGCGTGAGAGATCCTGCCAGAGCTTGAATTCTACTAACATGACTTTCAAGAGCCCAGAGTCACCTTCCAACCATAATAAATTTTATGAAAATCCCATGAAATAGAGATGACAGGTATCTTACAAATGCAGAAACTGAGGCTCAGAGAGGATAAATAGTTTGTCCACACTCATATAGCTAGCAAATTTGAGAGCCAGGACTTAAACTCATGTTTTTACAATTCCAAGTCCAAAATTTGGATCAGGATTATTATCTTAGAGTAAAGATGTGTGCCACAGAAATGGTCTGGGGTATTTACTCACTATATCCTCATCTATCATATTTCACCAAAAAATTGTGCAGGGCAATTTTCAATGCATTTGGAAAACATCAGGTATCCTTAAGTACAGATTCATAGGAAAATAAAGGTCTAGATTATATAGCAAGTAGACCTTCACAAAGGAGCAATGTGGCAGGTCCATGTATTTGAGATATATTTAGATAGGTCAATAAAGAGAAATAGAGATAGAAATATATGTGTATATAGATGTATGTATGCATGCATATTGTACGTATTGTATATGTATATGTATGTGCGTATATGTATGTGTATTACATTCATGTATATACATATATTCACACTGTGTGTGTTTATATGTGTGTATATACATATACGTACATATGTATATGGTTATATATGTATATCTCCTTCAAGAAAATATTGAGTTAAACCATAGTAATATTGACTAGAGTCTGAAAATAGTGTTCCCCCCCCCAAAAAAAAATAAACCACATGTTTATTTTGTTTTTGTTGGGGATGTGGATGTCATTTGGAACTGGAATTCTACTCTGACTTCAATTACTCACATGGTGTTTTTTATTTGATCCTTTTCTAATTATGCCTGGTTCTTTGTGACCCCCCATATGGGATTTTCTTTTCAGAAAGATACTAGAGTGGTTTGAATGAACTTCTCCAGTTCATTTTACAACTGAGGCAAGCAGGGATAAATGACTCGCCCAGGGTCATATAGTTAGTAAGTATCTGAGGCCAGATTTAAATTCACAAAGATGAATCTTCCGGATTCCAGATTCCTAACAATAATTAGGCTCTTTTTTCCATAACTGCATGGCTAAGATCAAAATCATACTACATGTTAAGACATACATAATATATTTGCCTAAGCAGAAAAGCAATGAAGTAAATGAACATAATCAAAAACTGAATTTGATCCCTAATATATGTAAATGTATCAAGGAACTATTAGACAATGAAAACTAGCTCCCATGTGGCACTGCCATCTGGAAAATATATCCATAAAGGTATGTTTAGCTTTTTTGCAATGGAAAAAGGATTGGGTGTTAATAGGAATTTTTAATGGTCATTTATCCAAAGTTCACAATTATTAGTGATGTTAATAAATGCCATTAAAGAAAGCAAGGTGTGGGAGAAGGGACCAAGAGATACAGATCAAGACTACTCTACCCAATTATATCTGTGTATAAAGGAAAGATGAAGAACCATGAATTAATTGATGTCTCAGTGTGTAATGCTGTATTCATAACCAGACCAGAAAGTTTAGGATTCAGAATTATTAGCATGATTTCCTGTTCAGAAGCCTTAAAAATATGAATGAAAGAATTTTCTAAACATCCTTTTAAATTATCATGTAATAAATGGAATAACTAAGAAATGCATACCAGATAACCTATTTGCTTATACCTGTAAAGGAAATGATGCCCTGAAACGTCACCATATTATTACATAATATAGAGTTTTAGTGTTAGGCTTTGACCCTATTAAAGTAGCTTATACATTCTAGTAAAGGGAACAAGATAAGAGACTTGAATAAAGAAACCAATCTCAAAGATAGTTGAGACCAAGAATGTTTGGTTTAGTTGAACCTGAAAGGAAATTTACCCTGAGATAGAAACAAACCATTCTGTGTAGGGAACTTCAGGTGTGGAAACTCCCTTTACCTACCCAAAAGTATAGAAGTACAGAATACTCCTCTTTTATTTATTGTGTTAGATAATTGCCTGGGGCAGTGAGAGGTTTAGTGTTGCCCATGGTCAGAGAAAAAACAAACTCAGATCTTTGTGACACCAACGATGAGACTTTCCCCCTCATGCCATGTTGTCTCTCATAATTTACACTAGATTACATAAAGTTTTACTTGAATTACTCAATTTGGACCAGGCAACTTTTGCATAGAAACAATTTTTGGATATCAGTCTTGATGGAGTAGTGTATTTTCTTGTAAATAAAACAGGCAAAAATTCCTAATAATTCTAGGCCTACTTTGGGTTTCAAAGACATTTTGTTATCAAATTGATTTTTACTGCTGATGATTTCTGTGCAAAGAAAGTTGAACTTCTGGACTAACTGTCCAAGGAGAGATGTGAAATACATAATAAATAGTGAATACATTGATTTCTTAGAAACCCATCATAACGAGATTGCACAGTGGGAAGGCACTGCTGCTGGCTAATTCTGGACTGATCCCTACCTGAAGGCAAGGAAATTTTCAAAGGTAGAAACTTATGTTCTCTCCTTTCTAGGAGGCAAAAAATAAACTTTCTGAAAGATGGTGAACAGGCAATTTTTTCAGATTTTGAAAAGGTCCCTAGAGAGGTAACCTTGATGGTTAGATATTAGTTCCCTATCCCTTTTCCCATATTTGTAGATTGAACTAAAAATTTACTAGGTTTTGATCCATTGTGCATTTTATTTAGTAAATTCTTCAGATGTCAAGCATGAGTGAGTCACCAAACATAGATGAATTGGATCCTCTCACTTGAGAACCTCAGCACTTCATCTTTGTCATGCCTTTATAATGAAATAGGCTTAGTTATTAATCTGAATATAATTTATAATGGTGTGTATGTCCAATTAATACATCTTACACATAACAATATAATTGTGTTTGTAATTTCACTATAAGAATATTTAAATTCACAGTAAAACACTTCACTTTGATATTTTAAATATTATTTTTAGTGCATTCCTGCAATGACAAGTAAAATAAGATCTTTTGCTGTTTTTGTTTTAGTATAATGAAGAAGTATAATGCCTCTATATGAATGTGATTAAGGAGGATCTTCTCCCACTCATTGTCTGTCCTGGGAAGATTTGTAGGAAGGTCCATGTCTTTTGTTAATGAGGCACTGGTTCTCAAGGGATGTGATGCCACTAAAGGAGCCCTCCCCTCCCCACTTTGAAAACCCAGATGTCCATGCTTCCCTCTGTGGTGACTATGGTCAGGCAGTTGGGGTCCAACTATCTGTTGAGTTCAGGTAGAGAAGCTATATCTGCTGATCTTTTGATTTCTCTGTATTTTCTTTGAAGTTCAGCGTGCTGACTCTCCTGAACTAGGTAAATGATATATGTGCTTGGATAAAGGACTGATACATATGCTTGATTAAAGTGATTGTTAACCCCTCAAAAGTTGCCTTTCTTTTTATGAATGCAGATCTAAGAACCTGTGATAGCAGGCCCCCCTGTGTACATTGGGGTGCTTATTGTTACAATGCCTAACTTTGAAAGATTTAGTGTATTACCCAATGCCTGCAAATAGTAACAAAAATGTCCTGATCATCTAATTTTTAATATACATTTGTACTTTTATACGAAACACACTGCAGCTTTGGAGTTTGAGTCCTGAGGTTTAGTTCCCTTTTTGTTCACATTTATCTGTCCTTTACCATGAATGACATTTTCCCTACTTAAAGGTATGGAGGAACATGAGGAACAGAGAGGAGATATGAGGCAAGGCCACCAGCTAATTTGGTACAGAGGAGTAAAACACATGATGAAATTATCCACCCTTCCAAAAGCACCTTGTAAACTTTATGGTAGTGTATGAATGGGAATTCTATTCTTATTCATTGTTATAATACCTAGCATACTCTATTATCAATTTCTAAACTTTTTTTAAGAAAAATTCTAAACGAACACCAAATAAAATAGAAATAGATATATTTCTTATACATGTATATATATATATATATATACATATATATATTAGAATAGGAAGGGAGAGAAGAGAAGTGCTGTACATGAAACTGTAGATCTCTATTTCCTAACAATATACTTAATAATTCTCAGAGGGAAATAATTGCAAATATGAACAGGGGTTACTTAATGAGAGCCTGCTAGACTACACTAATGCTATTAGTCTTGGTGCTACTGAAAAGATGAGTCAAAATCAATAGCTTTTAAAAATTATAGATGGATGTAGACTATCTAGCTATCTAGCTATCTCTCTGCTCTCTATCTTTCTATTCACAGCTATTGATATCTAATCATCACAAAAAGGGCTAGGGTATACACACACATACATACATATACACACATACATATATATACATATACATATATCCACATGCATATATATGCATATACATACATGTGTGTATAAAATTGTTCAAATATTGGCAAGTACAGTCTAATCCTACATTCCATCTACTCAGTATCTCTGTTAAACAATCTGACTATTCAGTATTTTAGATTATCATCTATAGTTATTAAATATCACCACTTTTGTCCATGGTGAAGGAAGCTTTGTTTTTTTAGATTTAACATAACCAAACTTTCATTTGCATCCCCAAAGTTTTTGAGATTCTTTTTTCTATTAATCTGTGGTGTCATATACATACATACACACATATACATATGTATGGTTCTACATACATATACACATACATATGTGTGCATCTGCAAATACCAGCACTTTTTGTAGTAACAAAGAAGTAGGGAGAAAAGTGGGAAAATTGGGTACCCTACCACTAGAATGGAGGAACAAATTGTTCTAAATGACTATTATGGAATAATAGTTACAAATATAAGAAATTCATGGAAACAGGGTAAGATACTTGAAATGATATGGAGGGGGAAAAGAGCCAGAAGATACGCAGAGGGGCGGTGGTAATTTAAGTGAGAACAACACTAATAGAAATCAGAAATAAGAATATGCTCAATGACTAATCTTGGTTCCTGAGATCTGGTGCTAAAATATGTGTCCCTTCTTTCAGAAGAAAGGTGGAAAACTAGAGATGAGAAGTGTTTCATGCACCATCGGTCAGTCTCAGTATCATTTGGTCTTGCTTACCAGTTTTTTCTTTTGTTAGAGATGGTTTTGTAGTGAGTGTGGGAAGAAGGTAGTTGTTGAAACGTGACATGACAGTAGGATTAAAAACAAAAAGCTTCAATAAAACAAAAAAGGGGAAGAAACATTAGGAATCATAAACAGTTAATAGATAAGGCAGCTGATGTTAAGGTCTTATTAGCCATAAATAAATCCACAGATGTCTTTCTAGCACCTTATGCTGAGGGAATTGTTACTCTGTCATCAACCTGTGTAATATCTATAATTGCTATCTGACCTCAAGGGAGTCAGAGGAATCTATTGATAACCCGTTCATCCATGCATTTATTCCCTCATTCTGTTTTACATTCCCACGATCATACAAAGCAATATTAAACAATGTTTATCATTCATTTTAAATTCAGGTTTGTTGCTTGAGAGACTCCATCACCTGAAGGGAATTGCCTTTTTTCTGTCTTGGTTTTTGCTTTAATTTTGTAGGGGGAATTCACCATATTAACTCTCCTTTCATTGATGCAGATGAGCAACTTATCTAAAATTTTTAATTCTAAATAGTTCTTGAAGCACTGAGAGGTTAAATGATTTGCCCATGATAACTCAGTTAGTATGTGTCAGAGACCAGACTTATACCCAGATCTGTGTGACTTCCAAGCCATTTCTCTATCCACTATAGCATGCTACCTTTTAAACAATAAAAAAAGAAAAAGAAACATTATTCCTCATAAAAATTAATTTAAAAACATCTTTACACACACATCAAAGTATTTAATATTCTTTCTTTATTTTTTATGCCAATTCAAACACATGGTGATAGCCATCCCTGAGAAATATAAAGACCTTGTATGAAGTACAGGCTATATACAAGATCATTTCATTGACCTCTTCAGCAGTTTCCTGTGCTCAGAAAAATGGGGCTACAAGTCCTTTGCTTTTAATGCTCTGATTGTTCAATTATTTGTATTCTAGTCAATGATTTGCCTAGTGATAACCTCTGAAGGACAGAAGCATGTACAGCTCATGTTTCTCCTCATTGTTCCTATTACTATCAAGAGCTCTACCGCTGAAGTAAGATTTATTCACATCTTGACTTTGTTACTTACTGTGTCCTTTTGACTAAGTAACATCACTTCACTGGTTCCCAATTTCCTCATGTGCAAAATGAAAGTCTTGTACTAGATGACCATTCAAGTCTCTCCCAGTTTTATCTGGTCCTGTATTCCATCTATCTAATATATCCAGTATCTCTATTAAATAACCTCACTACATCATTAGATGTTTTTCAAATTACCATGTGATAGTCACTAAATTCCATTTTTGTCCAAGGAAAAGAAGCTTTTTTTCAGATTTGAATTAACTAAAAATGTGGAAATTCCTCCTTGGCTAACCAAAGTTTTTGAGTCTCTTTTGTCTATCCATCTGTTGGGTTATAGATAACAGTTCTCTCAACGCAAAAGGAAAAAGAAGACAAATAGAAATGTTGAAGGGAAGACTACTGCCCCAGCAAAGGGGATCTTTGTAGGGTAGGAGAGGAGAGAAGGGACAAATGCCATAAAAGTTTTTCTCCCATTGTCACTCATTTATTGTGATATTGGCAGAAACCATTGCAGCCATAGCCTTCATCATCCACATTGTGAAAAAGTTCTAAAGCAGTTTCACGTGATCTCAGAGCAGAGCAGTAGTAGATGAGCTGGAAACAGCTCTCCCTCCCTCCCAAACTGCTGTTTTCATCAAATTACACCACCTTCCATTAGCATAGGTCAGGGAAGGGAAAGGTGCTGTGGATAATTGAAGTTGTGGGGAATACTGAAATAAATGTAGTTCAATTAACTGGACAAAGACTGACTGAGGAAACTGAGGTTGGCATGTTTAATTTTACATCCTATTCAATACCTTACACTAAGAAGCCCGTTGTACTTAAAGTATTATATAGAATCCAAATGAGAGAAAATGGCATTTTTTTAAAAAGTGATTTAAATGCTACCAAAGAAAATCTATTTTTGAAGTACTTTGCAATGTTCTAACTTCTTAGCAAAGGCTAAATTTGCTTGCTCTAATTAGTACCATTTAAGGATCAATAAACAACTTTAATTCATTATCTTTGGCATCCCTACCTGTCCCCACATTGAAGACATCATTAGTTTCCCTTTAGATGTTAATCCACGGCAAGATAAAGGTAATTCATTGTGGCAGATGTACAAATAGCAGCAGTTTATAGCGAGCTTGACTGGAATATGAATTGTACTTCTCTTCAAAAGAATCTTTCAAAAGTGGTTTCTAGGCTCTACCTAGATAGAAAAAGCACTTCCTGGTAAAAGGGACAGAATTCAAATTTGATACTGTTCTTTTTATGACTTAGGATTGTAACTATATGCCCAACAATTTGTATTTTCTCCTGTAGCTATCTTCTTTGACTTTGGCCAGATTATTGGAATTCTCTGGGACTTCAATTCACTAGGAATGTATCTGTCTTCAAAATGGAAAACAAAGGCTCACCTACTAAGGGTATGAGATAGCTTTCTGATAAAGTCTTTGTATTCATTCATTAGCTATTGCCTGTCTTGAATGGGACACTAAAACTACCTTTTACTGAATTCTACCTTAACACAAATATTATTATGGAGAATTTCCAGTTTTTATAGCTCATAAGATCATTACATAAAAATTGTAGAGTGGCCTTTACAAAGCATTTTAATATCCTTGGGATAAGATGTTATGGAAGGCAAAACATCATTTTCAATTCCAGTACTTTTATAATTGTGATCATTTCTACACTCATAATATGACAAGGGAATGTCCAAAAAATGGAAGTGCACATAAAATAGTTTGTTCGTTGATAAATATTGTAATATGGTCAATAAATATTGCTTTGATCATGCTCCCAACACAAACACAACAAAAACTACCCAAACAGTTAAGAATATTTCCTTTCTCAATGACAACAATAACAAAATCAGTTAATAAATTTGCTAACCCAAAGTACAAACAGATGGAGGAAAGGAAATTAAAGGGGGGAAATTGAATAAAATTCTGACTAACTCTATTCCTTCTGTCTTGCATCATGTCCTGAAGATATGACTTTGCAAAGCTGGCAAATGTGGCAGCTTTCAAAGGTGAGGACTCACCATTATTATTACCAACCCTGGAAAAAGGATGACTCAATTCCAATGATAAAGCATTGAACAGGCTTTTCGATAACAGGATTCCAGATCATTCAAGTTCTTTAAAAATTGCATTGCTACCTCCATTTGTTCTTACAAATGCCTGACAGAAAGTATAGACAGAAAACCAAATGGAGACCTAACCCAACCTATGGTAATCATTCCATGTGCTTTTGGAATTCATGCTCTTTTGCCATGAACTTATTGTTACCAAACAAGGTTATTTGGTTGTGTTTTAAGGACAGGAGTTTCTGTTCATTACCAAACTTCCTCTATCCCTTGGCACTCCTAGTGCCAAGTTTAGTAGTAAATAATAAGTAGATGGTCCCAGAATCACAAGACTCAAAAATCATAATAAACTCACGAGATCACCTTAACCAACTTATACCTAATCAAGAATCTACCTACTGCCTCCCAAAGCAGCCTATTCTACTTTTGTACAGTACTAATTGTTATGAGAATATTCCTTATACCAAGCTAAAATCTAATATCTACCTCTGTTCAACTTTGACTAGGTCTACCCTCCAGAATCAAACAAAATAAGTCTAATTCTACTTCCCTATTTTATTGTCATTGTTCAGTCATTTCAATCATATCTAACTCTTCATGACCCCATTTGGGGTTTGCTTGGTGAAGATAAAGAAGTAGTTTGCTATTTCTTTCTCCAGCTCATTTCACAGATGTGTATATTGAGGCAAACAGAGATTAAGTGACTTGCCCAGGGTTACACAGCTAAGTAAGTGCCTGAACTCACAAAGATGAGTCTTCCTGATTCCAGTTCTATCTACTATGCCACCTAACTCTCCTTGATCGCTATAGATTCTTTTAATTCTAAACTCAGTGATTTTTCCACTTCCACAGTATTTTACAATTTATAAAGCATGTTCACACAATGACTACTTTGTTGAATTATTTCATTGGTTCACAATGACACTGTTGTATGCAAAGGAAGTATTATCCTCATTTGTAAAATAAGGAATCAAAGACACAGAGAGATTAAATAGGGGAAAAAAAGATGTAGGGGGTAAGCAGCAGAATTTAAGTGGTATCAGTCCAGTGCTCTTTCCAATACAATGATCCATTGCTGCTAATAAAGACTATCAGTGGAATACAGCTAAAAATGAATTCATCGAACATTCTTTATTCATTCATTTATTCTCCACCTTACTTGGGGGCATGTGTGGATGTTAAGCAAGCTATATTTTAAAAAACAGATAATTTACATACTCCCCAAATGTCTCTTTTAGATTAATTCCAGTAGAAAAGTTATCCTAGTGAACTTTCTAGTTAGGTGGATATTCCATTTCTACTTCCCATGTGTGGCAAAACAGGAATCTCCATCTCTGCAAACCACATCCTTTAAAACTCAACTAAGGTGTTATTTCTTCTGCGACTTCTCCCTTCCCCAGTGAAAATTGTTATTCAAATTTTCCATGGCATTTTATCTGGGTCTACCCTGTGTGTGTGTCTGTGTGTCTGTGTGTGTGCATATTGAGGATATATGTGTCTGTGTAGGTAGAGAGAGGGAGAGAGAGAGAGAGAGAGAGAGAGAGAGAGAGAGAGAGAGAGAGAGAGAGAGAGAGAGAGAGATATCTCCCCATAAATTGTGAGCTTCGTCTTGAGGACCTGTGTTCAAATTCTGACCAGGTAGCATCTTCTGATATTATCTTGGGTAATTCTTTCCATCTCTCTTTGTTTATTTCTCCAATTGTAAGATGATGATCTATCTTTAAGGTCCTTTGTACCTCATATATGGCATTTCCCAAGCACAGGAAAGTGTATTTTTTTTAATTTTTCTCAATTTGTTAAAAACAAAAAATCATGGTAGAGATACTGCTAGAATCATAGATTTAGAAATGGAAAGAATCTTAGAGAGCATTAAGACCCACCCCCCTATTTTACCAATAAGAAAACTGCAATACAGAGAACTTAAATGACTTGCCCAAGGTCACACAGTAGTGAATATCTCTACAATGACATTTTATCCTAGGTTTCTTGATTCCTGGAGAGGACCCTATTCTCTATAACACATGACCTTCTCCTACCCAGTTGTTTATCCTTCCAGATTCCTCACCCTTATCATCATCTAAATAAATCACTTCCTCTTTCCCATATTCCTCTTTTCAATACCATTGTAAATGTTCTATCTGAAAATGTCAATACATAAAGCAATTTCAGTTTTCTGGCAGGAGGGGACTTGGTCTGGGTACTAATGTAAACTTCATTGCATCTTGCACCCTAAGGCCCTGAAAAAAGTGGAAAATAACTTTTCCTTGAATTAGCATGAAGTATTCAATAAGATGACTCATCCTGACACAACTATGAAAAATAAAGTAGTTTTTATTGAAAATCTCCTATGATCTACAAGGGGGTGTGAATAAATATATTTGAATAATACAATTATGCATACAAGAAAAGGGTATAAAGAATCAGGGAGAAAAGAATCTCACTGCATTTCATATCCCTCATACTGTACAAACTTATCATACTGGCCTCTGGCTAAAATGTTTTCTCTAAGACTCAGCATACATGATCTTTCATCTCACTCCTAGATAAGCATGGAAAATAAAAATACTGGAGATCTGATAATTTTATCTTGGAGTAAGATAGCAAGAAATCCTGATGATCTCTAACTTATAGTGCATTAATCCATTAATATTTTGTTTCTCATCATGATTTTTTTAAAAAATGATACCTTAGAGTCTTCTTTGTAGACCAAATGAAAAAGAATCATTCCAATTTACTGCTAACTAGGGAAATGAGTGTTTTTCTGGATCCTTGGTCCAGGGAACAGTTGAAACAAATATATTGAAATTCATGACACACCTTACTAGAGGCAATATCAACTTAAAATTCAAGGTTGTAATGTTGCATATGAGTTATAGGTCTTCCTGCACGTAATATCATCAACTAGAAACAGAAAAGAATGAAAAATCTCATGATTTTTTTACCTGTAAAGTACGTTTTAACAGTTTATTTACAAGTTCTATTGATCTCTCTCTCTCTCTCTCTCTCTCTCTCTCTCTCTCTCTCTCTCTCTCTCTCTCTCTCTCTCTCTCTCTCTCTCTTCCCCCTTCCCTCTTTTTCTCTGCTTCTCTCTTTTTTGTGTTTCTCCCTCTCTACTTTTGTCTCTCTGTCTCTCCTCCCCACTGTCTCTCTCTTCTCTCTCTCTGCCTCTATCTCTCCATCTTTGACTCCCTCCACTGTATCTTTCTCTCTGTCTCTGCTTGCCTGTCTTTTTAAATTTTTTTAACATTTTTATTTAAAGTTCTGAGTTCCAAGTTCTTCCCTTCCTCCCTTCTCTTCTCCATCCTTGAGATGGTAAGAAATCAGATATAGGTTATACATGTGCAACGTAATAAGAATCTCAGGGTGTGGAATTTTAGATGTCAGTATTGCATGAATTTGAAAAACAACTAGGAAAAATATACATTCGTGTGGGTGAGTGTATTTTCTGAAGGTTTTTCTTTATAGAAATGGAACATGTCTCTAAATGAATAAATGAATATAATGGAATTAAATTGAAGATTTTTAGATAAACATTTATTATAGAGTCCTAACCGTGGAAGAGACTGATGATCATCTGCTCTAACCACTACATTTTACAAATTAATAATTTGAAGGTCAGAGAGATTTTTACTGACCCTCCCAATCACAAAAGTGAGAGGCAGTGTTATAATTAGAATCCTAGTCTTTTGGTTTCCAGTACAGTATTTTTTGCCAATAATAGGTAATCTACATTTATTTAATGTCAGCCACAACTTTCTATTTAACCAACTTAAATATCAGAGTAAAGTTTTACTTGGAAATCTATGCAATGACAAATTTCATTTCATCTTAAAAAATCAATTAGGAACTGTCCAATAATTAAACAGGTACATCATCAAATAATATACAAAACATAACTGTTCCTTAACTTGACTTTGAAATAAAAAAATAATAATTTCTACTGAGGGTGTGAGCCCCAAAACATGAATGCAATAGAATAAATGAGATAAGATCATAAAAGAGTTAGAAAAACAAATTCAGTTATAACATCAATATTCCCTTGAGGAAAGAATAATAAAATACAAAAAAAAAAAAAACTGATGGAAAATGTTGTTGATTTAGCAGGAAAGGTTTCCAAAAAAGGGAGTTTTTAAATAATTTTTTAGGTTTTTCTAGAGAACTTACTTAAGATGGTCATAATTGCAAACCTAAATATCTAGCTTCCTTTAGGACACAGCTTAGATCCTCCCTCTTATGCAAGCTCCTTTCCTGTGTCACTAGTTGTTAATGCCCTCTCCCTTTTTAAGTTCATTTTGTATAAAATTTGTGTTTAGTGATCTGTATACACTACTTCTCTAATAGACTATAAGCTTTTTGAGGTCAGGGACTGTTTCATTTTTCCCCTTTGTATGACCAGTACCTATCAAAAATATATATTACAAAGTACTTAATATGTCTGGCACACTCTAAAGCCCATAGATTGGACAACAATGGGTCCCTGCCCAGACTCCACTTAATGGCTGGACTCTCCTGCCTTCAGAGTGATTATCAGTAGTAACTGTAGCTTTTTCCTTCCCAGGTTGATTTACTTATATTTTGTTCTTTTGCTCATTAAAGGGGCCATTCCCTGATTACTTCTTAAAGAGGCCTATTCACTGAATGGATGTCACCTCACTCTAACCTGAATAGGCCTTAACTGAAAAAGGCCAAGGTCTCCCATTGCATCCTGGGCCATCTCCAGTCATCCTGATGAATATCTGGTCACTAGATCCAGATGGCTCAGGAGGAGAAAGTGAGACTGGTGACCTTGCATAGCGCTCCTTTACTCAAAACAAAGTCAAGTACAAGTCATGTCATCATTTCTCTGATGTCATGGTCTTCTTCAAAAATGAATAATGAACATAGCCTCTGAGTAGACAGAGATGCCTGAATGGGGACCCAACTAACTGGATAACTCAGCTCATCCTCCTTCTGTCCCCTACCCTTTCCTTCTCTTCTCCAAAGAAAGGTAAATTTGGATGACCAAAGGATGCCCAGTTAGGTTGGGGTTTACTGGCTAGATTTCTTTCTTTCTTTCTCTTTTTCTCTTTCTCTGTCTCTCTCTTTCTCTGTCTTTCCTTCTTTTCTTCTTTCTTTTCTTTCTTTCTTTTCTTTCTTTCTTGTCTTTCTTATCTTTCCCAAAACCTTAAACCCAGTACCCTCTGAAGCCCATAGATTGGACAACAATGGGTCCCTGTCCAGACTCCACTTAATGGCTTCTTTTGGGATCCTCCTGGCTTCAGAGTGATTATCAATAGTAACTGTTGCTTTTTCCTTCCCAGGTTGATTTACTTATATTTTGTTCTTTTGCTCATTAAAGGGGCCATTCCCTGATTACTTCTTAAAGAGGCCTATTCACTGAATGGATGTCACCTCACTCTAACCTGAATAGGCCTTAACTGAAAAAGGCCAAGGTCTCCCATTGCATTCTGGGCCATCTTCAGTCATCCTGATGAATATCTGGTCACTAGATCCAGATGGCTCAGGAGGAGAAAGTGAGGCTGGTGACCTTGCACAGAGCTCCTTTACTCAAAACAAAGTCAAGTACAAGTCATGTCATCATTTCTCTGATGTCATGGTCTTCTTCAAAAACCAAGGATGAACACAACAACAACATGTCTCACAAATGTGCCTTTAAGAAGGTTTAGAGAAACACTAATTTGAAAATGTAAATCATCAGATTCTCCTCTTTTGTATAATCATGCAAAACAATGGCATGATCTCTTAAGTACAAAGGATTTTATTTGTAATGGAAGTATAGGCTAATGGTTCTTCTTAGTCTGGAAAAAAGTCCTTGGGATCTATGAATCAGCCTTCATGTTCTCATTAGTTGGCTAGGCCATATATTGATTTCAATTAGATGTGGAAATGAGCCAAATTATAATTCCTACTGAACCTCATTTAGGAATATCTTAACACTTACCATAGAAATATCTACAAATGTAGGCAGAGCTAAAGAAAGAGCAATTTTGAAGCACCTTTAATAAATGAAGTACTCATTTAATGTTACATAATGGCATCTGACAATCAGACCCAGCATTCTACAAAGAGAGCTACTTTCGAATGTGGCCAAATATAAGGTCACAGATAAGTAAGACCCAGAATAATTTTTAGAACTATAAAGAAAATGGCTTTTTTTCCCACTGTATTATCAAGTCTCTAATTAAATTGGGCATTACAGATTCTTTTTTGAGGGTGTTAAAGGAGTAGCATCTGAGAAGTGCTATTTTAGGTGACATTTCGAATTAGGTCATCTGTTATCCTTTTTTTTTTTTTTTTTTTTTTTTTACCTTTAAAGTTTAACTTGCAAATATTTTAGCGATAGTCATGTACTTTCCCTCCCTCCAAAACTAGAACCACCTTATAATTCTTGTCCTACTCAAAACTATTCTGAAACAGCAATTCTTACCATACTTTACCACATTAACTATAAATACTTCTCTCCTAGAGGTAATCACTGGATAGATTATTACACTAATCAAGCCATGAAGCTGATATAATTAATGTTAATTAGCTGATCTCTCTACTCCTAAACCAAGATAGCCCAGTACAAAATGATTCATCTTATGTTGAGCCAAAGTGAATCAAACAAAATACAGTTTAAGAGTAAACTAAAATACAGTTTAAGAGTAAACTCCAGAATACTATTTGAAAATTATTCCTTCAGTAGCATTGAATAATGGCACTTTAATAACCTTAGAAAAGTTAATGGTCAAGCAATTAAATGTAAAATAGTCCTCAGTCTTTACAGTTCATTAAAGTGATCAGTCCAAATATCATATTTGCCTGTACTGAATTTCCATTTTTCTTCATTTTAACATTTCAATCATAAGCACAACTTATTCATTTTGTATAAATGGAAGATGGTTTAGGCAGAATGTTAAAAATAGAAAGTACATTTTATCTGAAGTCAGAGGACCTGGGTTTGATTCCTGGTTCTTTCATTCATATGAGTGACCATGGGAAAGTCAGAATCTCTTTGGGCTTCAATTTCCTTATATGTTTAAAAAAAAAAAATGAGAGGGTGGGAAAAGGTAGAATAAGTAAATTCTAAGGACTGTTCTGCCTCTCAATTTATGATCCTATACACTGATGAATTTTCTCATTCTTTATTTCAAATCAATATGTCTGGGGGGAGTGAATAGAGAACCTCTCTATAAGTCAGAAGACTCAGGTTCCACTTCTACTTCTGATACCTATTGGCTATGCATGACCTTAGGCAAGTCATTTAACCTGTCACTGCTCTACACAACATTCTAACCCTACAAGTTGCCTGTTTGAATTGATTGAGAAATTTTCCTCACCTGGGAATTCCCTGTATCAGTGAAATCACAAATCCAGCTCTTATTCTTATCCCTTATATGCCTGGCACTAAGCTGGATATAAAGACAAAAATGAAACAATCCCTACATTCTCATTAGTAGTGGGGTAGAGACTATGGGGTAGTGGGGTAGAGACTGTGCTTATAGATGATTAAATACGAAATATACACAAAATAAATACAGGGTAACAGTGTAGCAAGAGTGATGTTTGTTTTGAGAATCCCTCATGGGTCAATGTCAACATGTCTTATGTGAGGACTTTCTTAGCATGTCCGTCTTAGGGCAGCCTCAGCACTCTCCACCTGGGCATTCTTCTTTCTGTGACCAATAATCAGTTAATAAATATGTGCTAAGGTAGTCTTTGGCACTGTGCTTTTAAGTGTTATGTATACAAAGGAAAAGCAAAAATAGTCTCTGATCTCAAGACTCTTACATTCTAATGTGGGAGACAGCATATAGATAAATGTACATTCAGAGAAGATGGAAGGTAACTTTAGAGGTGAAGGCACTAGATTCTGGAAGGACCTGGAAAGATCTGCAATGTCTGACTTCAGGTTTATAGGAAACCAGGCATTCCAAGAGCAGAGGTTAGGAGGGAGCGCATTTCAGCACAGTCATGTCTTTGACAAATTGACTGACAATGACAATGCAAATGGATTTTAATCCATCTGAGCTGTTTAAAAAGTCAAAGTCGCACCTATTCTTTTTATCAATCCATGGCCCTCACGCACTCAGCCATGCACAATACCCATTCCTAATTTTAAAAAAATCTTGTTAGGCTTTTTTTTTTCTTTACCATATCAACAAAATGACTTTCTGCGTATGATCCTATGTCAAGTATACATTTGAAATAGATAAAGAATATGAAAAAGAGTATTCAGGCTTACCAAGGAACATTGTCCCCCTAAAGTACACACTTCAGTAGTGGTTGTCAACCACATGCCTTTGTCCTTTTCCTTTTCTTAAATAGCTAACACTATCTAATTAGAAAATCCTAGAAAAGGAAAAGACTTCAGGTAGCCAAATGTCTGAAGAATGCAATACAGATGTCTGTTCCCCTCCTGAAGATATCCAGGAACAGAAAATCCCCAGCCTACGACCCATTTCAGTAGTTTACCCCTGATGGCTAAGTCATTATTTGTGTCCAATCCATATCTCTCCTCCTATAATTTAAGTCTATCACATGCTGCTTTCCCAGTCAAATATAAGCTCTTTAAAGATAGGAACTGTTATATTTTTTCCCTTGTATCCCCAGTATCTACAATATTGTCTACTACACAGTAAAAAGCTCAGCTAATATTTTGGTGAATTGAATTTTATTCCTTTCTTGTTAATTGCTTCACAGACGTGAAGAAATAAGTATCACCCAGCTTTGAGGATGAAAAGGGGGATAAGGAGCAATATTTGAACATAAAAATCTAATCCAGCCAGCATTTTAATCTCTTCTTTAAGCTAAATTCATCCTATTCTTTACATTTTTCCATACAGGTACTACTTTCTTTCCCATTTCTTCATGTTTCCACTATTTTCCAATTTCTTCACACTCTTTGAGATTGTACAGGATAGACTAACATGATATGGAGTTCAAAAATGGCCCCAGTATATTACGAAGTGCTGCCTTTCCAAGTACTGGAAGAGTAAAACATGTTTCCAGCTCATGCTGGCAATTAATAAATATCAATAGAGATATTTAGCAGGTCTGTTCAAAGTTTTAGGGTTCAGAAGGTCAAAGGTCAAATGACCTTTGTTTCTGTGCAACAGTGGTAAATGTCTTTCTTTAACCGTTCTCTTCATGTCAATTAAAAGAGGGGAAAATATCAGCTCTAAGCCTATGCCTGATTCCTGCAATAGCTGTTTCAAATGTCTAATTCCTTGAATCCCTTCCCAATTCTGTGGTGGTAGTATGGAACCCTAAACATAGTAAGAAATCAGGCTATATGCTTATTTTAAATGGATATATTGCAATATTCCCATGGATCAGTGTCTGACATATAGTATGTGCTTGAAAAGGTTTATTAATTAATTAAATTAATTATTCTCATCAAGTTTACTATATCTTCTAGCAATACAAATCACAGCCCATCTATGCCTGTCCATTCTGTGTGATCATCATCTATGTTCTCCCATGAGTTCTGCATGGCAGTTCACCCAGCCCAGTAGGGTCCTTTCTTGTGTCATTTTGAGGCTATACAGTTACACAGACATCCAATGATTGTCCCTTGCTTTTGCTATGTAAACAAACCATGCATTTCTTCTCTGATCACATTCCTTAAATCGTTTCTCCTATGTAATTCACCCTGTGTAATGTGTTGAAGCCTACCCATGCCTGCCCACCATGATGCACCCCATTGCCCTTCAGGGGATCCTAAACTCAAGTTATTTTGGAAGCTATATCAGTAAATATTTAACACTGTTTGCTGGGTTTTTCCTTTCCTTAGATTGTGGGAAAAAACACACTCCAATGAGCAGTAAATGAAGTCATCGTTACTTTGTTACAGTAACTGGCAGAGTTGGTATTACATTAATGAAGGGCAGAAAAACTTAATTAGCTTATACTCTGAATGTACCTTTTGCATATTATTAAATCATCACCGGAACATTGTATGTATTCCATGACAGAAGTGTGATATACTTCTATAAAATTATAATTGGAAGGTTTTAATTGAATATTGAAAATTAATTCAACTGATAATAAACAGAAGGTTTTCCTTCAAAGAAGAGCAAAGAAAGACTTTCCATTTGTGAAGATTTAGGCTAAATTTTCCATTCATTTCTGAAACATCGATTATCAAATATGCTTTTATCTTTACCATTGTCACTTTTTTTAGTTTGACGCAATCTTGATTGTGTAGGCAAATGCCCATTCAGTTTCTTACCCTACAAGGAGCAAAGATCTCTATTGCTTTTCAAGAAGACATAGAGATGAAGCTGAAGTGGGCATGGACTGAATGCTTTGAGGAAGGGAGAATGATATGAACAAGTTCTGCCCTCATTCTTCCCCTTTTCCTTTAATGAATTCTAAGTTGTCTATTCCCATAGCCTTCCATAGCTCTAGGAGCAAGAGTGGATCACAATAATGCTGTCCTATATTCTCCTTTCATGCATACCTCCAAGGAAGAGATGAGATAGGTTTCCCTAAAGATATGCCTCTGCTCTAAATTTCCCCCCAGGAGGATCTAATAATTTTACTTCCCAATGGTATTTGGTAATTTTGCTAAATTCCTTTTTATGAAAGAAATAGAAATGAAAACAAAAATAAATGAACCAGATTATGTATGTATATATGAAACAAATATTAATGAAAACGTATGATATGAAAAAGTGGATTTAAAAATATTTATTAATCATTAATAAGTTCTAGGTACTATGCTATGTTCTAGGGAAATGCAAGCAAATAAAATAATCCCTTCTCTCAGGGAGCTTACATCCTAATGGTGGGAAGTCAAAACTCCAATGAGAGCTAGACAAAAGGAGGACAGAAGTGAGAGAAGATATAGTTTGGAAATTACTGGAAAGTGGCATGGTGCTCTGGTTCTGTGAAAGAGAAGTCCAAAGCTCCTCATGGCTTCTAGGGACTGAGGAGTTCAGGGGTAGGGGGATGAAGAAAATGTTAGCATACAAGAGGTATGGTTTGGAAATGGCTATGTATATTTCTTTGTAGTGTTCATTTTGATCCAGACATGTGGTTTCATTGATGTAGGAAACTTCTGGTTCAGAACTTCTGCAGAGGACCAACTCAACTCATGTTTGACATAGTCTTAGAGAGTTGTGCATGTCACTAAGAAATGAATGTACTCCTTAATTGTTACACAGGTAGTGTGTAGCATATGGTAGACATGAACTCAGTTTTTCTTGCTCCCAAAGTTTCCAACGCTGGAAATGGGTATACAGAGTAGTGCAGAAGACTTAGCATAGTTATAAGCCTTAATAGCTTTGAAGCTTTAATAATTTAAAACTGCATTGCTATTTTGAGGACATTCTGTACTATGCCAATTCACACACTGCCAGTGAATTATGCCAGCTTCAAATATAATTTCCTAGAGCACGTAGCTATACCATTCATTCATTCATTCAACAAAGTTGTTTTTTTTTTTTTAAGTCCATACTCCACATTGTATTGTGCTTCAAATAGGAACGTAACCAGAGTCTCTATCTGAAGAATAACTTGGGAAACACATCTTGGTCAGCCAATCATTTTGCAGTTGAGGAACCTGTGGCCTAGAGAGATACAGTAGCCTCCCTAAAGTACATTAATTCATATCAGTTAAGGTAAATTAATATCCTTTCATTCTAATGTGAATGACTATGCAGTAATATCATGCCTAATCTATGGAACATGTGTGGAACACACATGTAGTAAACATTCAGCATGGAAAATTAGTGGGAAACACACACAAATACATGCACACACAATCTAATGTATACCTCTGTGTGTCATTCCCTCAGAAAATGTTTCTATGTGACATTATAGGACACTCTGTAGGGAAGTTCCTCCATCATGTCTAGAGAGGGAGAGTCATCACCTTTTTCTCTAGTTTGGAGCAATGACCTCATTTGTATTCTTGCCTATTTTTTCCACTTCAAGCTCTTGTGCCCCTCATTTCATAGATTGCAAACTCTGAGTCCCTAGAGAACAAGAACATGTTCCTATTCTTCATTCCTATGATCCTTTGAAAAATGTTATAGGAAGTCATTTGCCTCAAATGTTCTGTCATTTCTTAAGTAACCCAATGGCTTATTTTCATGCCTCCCCCTATAAGTCCATACAAACTCCATTCTCACATTACCATCCATTTCTTGGAATCTTCACATCGGGTATCTCTAGCTTCTCCTACAAGAACCTCACGGATCATCTCTCTTAGAAAAATAATCCATGCCCCATTGTGTTCTCACTAATTAGATGGGTAGATATAGAGATGTCTATAGATATGGATGCACACACACACACATCAGTATGGTCTATTTGTAACCTAACATATGGTATTTGTGTGTGTATGTGTGTGTTCTGCATCACAAACTGAACACTGCTTTTAAAACTTTGTTGAGTGTGGCAATAATTCTACAAAGGAGCCCACAGAAATAATACCCTGTATATTTGTTCACAGTCTCTGAGTTTTTGTTCTCTGTGTACACTGAGTTCTCAGCTTTTATACAGAGGTTTCACTGTAGGTTTTAGTTGATCACAAACTGATATGAATGAGTGGTAGAGGCTGCACCACTTCATAAAATGGTGAATACCCATATCCAAGGACAAACTTTAACAGGAATAATGTAGGAAATATTTCCAATTTAAGATAAAGGGTAGAATAGATGGTATCTATGCTATTCTTATGTTAAAAATTGTGTGGTAGTGTGTGTGTGAACAGTCAGGACCACGGACAAGGGTTGCTATCAATTAACCCAGTACTTTGCATCATACTCTGAAACATTCTTTTCCAGGAGTATGACTTATTGGGGCTTATCTAAACTTTAATTAAAGCTCATACCTTCTGTTCCTTCCCATCCAATCAATACTTCTCCACAAAGATCATAATCTTATTTAGCTTTCTGATTGAATTAGATTTAAAAATTAATAAAATGCAAACAACATATACACACATCTCAGAAGTGGCAACTATCACAATTTCCACCCACCCACAAAGTGGAACCTCTCTCCCTTGCTCTTTGTTAAGGGTGAAAGAAACAGAATGTTCAGGTGCTTAATATAAATCTTCACTCCCACTGGGTGTAGGGGTGGTGGTGGTGCCAATCACTCTTGACAGTCAGTGTTGGCTTGTATCATGACTGCTCGTACTACTCAGATGGCTACAGAACCATGGGCCACCACACATTGCATATTTATGCTGTTTCCTCCTTAGTTCAATGGAATAGAAATATATTTACTTTTCTGCAGTCATTATTGCTTACATTCAGGTCCAGTTCAGATCTGTCTAGAAAGGCATATATAGTAGAGGCAATTTGCTATCCTTTCCAAAATCTAAGGAAAAGATCACGCTCCTGGAAATCACCTTTCTTTCATCATTCTCTCAAGTCCTTCAAACCTTCACGTTCAAATTCCATTTGTGCTGTCACATGGGAGAATGCCCCTAGCATTGACCTCTTTGACTAAAAACCTTTTGGGAAATGTAGTCTGTGGGAAAAAAGCAAGCAAGTCTATATACACAGACATATTATACTTTGCTTCTCAGACTTTCTAAATCATTCTTATTTAGTAGCTTTCATCTCAGAGAGGTTGAATGACTAGGGATCAGGCAGCTAGTATCTGAAGCACGATTTAATTTCATGTCATTCTGACTCTAGGCACAACGAGGCAGCTGGGTAGAAGAGTAAATAGAGCACTAGATGTGGTCAGAAAGATCTGAGTCTAAATTTTGCTGCCAATCCTTACTAGCTGTGTGGCCCTGGATATTTCATGTTAGCTGTCTTGGACTCAATTTCTTCCTTATTTGTAAAATGGCTATAATAATATTAACATTATTATTGACAACAATTAATAATAATAAACAACTTCACAGTGTTGTTGTGAGGTATAAATGAAAAAATGTGTACTCTGCAAAATCTAAATTGTTATATACGTATTAGCTAACTATTAAAGTGATCTGTCACTGAAGTTATATAAAACAAGTTATTATTAGTATCTTTTCAGTATATTGCCCTTTTCAAAAAAATAATGGTGTTATTAATGTAAAACATTTCTGACCCTAGTAGTTGAAAAATATTTTAGAAAAGACTATGGAACTAAAATCAAATGTAGAATAACTATGTGTTTGGGAGTGCATATGGAGTGCCGACAGATTGATACCTGTAGAATGAATGCAAGTGCCACATTTTCCAAACCGGGGAAGTTTTCTATGTTGCTTTTGTCACTATGTAGAGTCTCTTGGCATGGGAACTTCCCCTGGACTATTTAGGGGTGACACAAAGTATGAAGGTGTGTGATTTGCTATTAAGATGAGTGCTTTGGAAAGAGGTGAGATGTGGGCCATAGTTGATGGGTCAAGTCGGGATGGGCAATTCATTCAAGTGTGAATTAGTTGAGTTCATGAAGGGATGTAATACAGAAAGTCTGGATTTCCTCATACCCTATGAAGCAAGAGATTGGGGATGAATCATCTCTAAAATTCCTTCCTATAATTCTGATTATTTCATCCAATAACCAAAATGAATCAGTTTATTTTGAGAAGTTAAAGGCATATGTATGTGTGCGTATATACAAATACACATACATTAGTGATTACTATGGTTTAGTAAGGAGACAGTTGTATAGTAAAAAAAGAACCGTGAACTTGTATATTGGAGTCTAGATTCAAATCCTGCCTCTAACCTGTGCTAGATGTATGACAGTGAACAAATTATTGAGCTTTTCTGAGGCTGTTTTTTCAAAGAGTTGGTAGCACCTTCCCTCCTTGCCTCACTACATTGTAAGGAGAAAAACCCTTTGCATATATTCAAGAGCAACATAAATGAGTTATTATTAAATCAAACACAAAACAGCATAGTTGTAAACTTCCTAAATTTTATTTTGAAATAGCATACCTCTTTATAGCCAGAGAACTTCAGAAAGAATGGACATGTCTGTTCATCAGTGGGATTTCCTGGTCTTACAACGTTAAAATGCTCTGGTTTGCTTCTTTTTTTTAGCTCTACCAAGTAATCTGAGTCATTTTATAAAACAATATAACCCAGGTGGAATTGGTAAGAGACAGAATGCAAGCAATGCTACTGTTAAGGCTGATGTCTGAATCACACATATAATAAGCACAAAGCATATGCTGCTTTAAATTGAGATGCACTGGACATTAAAAAGCAAAATCAATGCTAACTTCAGTCCCAATTTAAATGAATTGAACTTTTAAAAATCTGAGGGACAAAGGAAACATGCTGCCACTGAAAGATTTTAATGTTCATGACTGACATAAGCAAATTGGAACTATAAGAAGGATCGGAGCTGCAAATGGCTTTGAAAGCCATAAATTGTAAAATCAATATGGTAAGCTATTGGAAGCCAGTGTGAAAGGCACAGTACAAGAGTACTATAATGATCCAACTTGGCTCCCATCAACGTCTGGCATCTGCGTTCTATAAATTAAAATACAGCAGGTTTGGCTTACACTCCAAGCATGAATGCTGCACTTACTAGGAAAAGAAAAAATTCTCCAAGTCCCTGAAAAGGAAACCATATCATTTCAATGGGAATAAGCAGAAATTTACCCTTGATGAGATGAAAGGAGCTGAGCAATACTTGTGGATAACTAAGACTAAAACAAGGGACAGAGAGAATAGAAAAGGGATGCAAAAGAAAGACAGAAAAGTCTTTTTAAAACAAAGATTAGAGATTAGACTTAGAACAGAGAGAGAAACAGAGACAGAGACAGAGAAAAATGCAGAAGTCCTAATAGCATGAAAAAAAATTGGACCGAATGGAATGATTGTCCCAGACCTGTCCCCCTCTTTTAAATCAGTATTTAAAATAGTCATTTAACCAGGGTACTCAAAGGTGAAGGAAAAATGCAATTCATCTCATCTACCCAGGTTGTTCTACTTCTATTTCATCTTTCCCTTGATAAACTAAAATACAATGATATTAAAGATGGTCTAGGCCTTCATTTTACCTATGAGGACACTGAGGAACTGGATTTCTCTTCTTAGAACTTCTGTTGTTCCTTTCCTTCTGCTCCTCTGTTCTATCATAACCATAACCATTATATCTTCCATGCTTGGGAGGAAAGTGAGTCTCCATGGTTCAGCCTCATTCCCTTTACCTTAGTTCTACACAGAAAGAACATCATCTGTCCATGAGTAGAGTGACAAACCTTTTGTTAAATATATCCTGCACTCCAGGCACAATGTTAGGTGCCAGAGATACAAAGAAAAAAAGCTTTTTGGAGCAAAGAAAAAACTGCCTCCTGGCCCCATCAAACTCAATCCACTTTCTCATTCCAATTGTAGAAAAATAGGTATTCTTAAAACACTTACATAGCTGGGTTTGCTTTTATTTTAAGTCATGTATGTTGTTTTATTTTGAAATCTAAGATTTTGTTGAATAAAAGTTTTCTTTTGGATTTTTTTTAATTAAACACACCCTTCATCATTTTGCTCCAAGTAATCTGTCTGGATTACTTTTTTCTCTAGCCCTCTGAAAATGTATAAAGTTAAATTAGGATAAATTGTCAATTACAGTTAAATCTTAACAAATGTCCTGATTAAAATTGCAACTCTATTACAAATAAATTATATCTTTTGCATATGTGTTAATACATCATATATTTCAGATCATATTTAGGTTAAAATATATTCTACAATCCCATTCAAAATAGTTTTTTATTTCTATAACCTGATATATCATATGCAGGAATTAAACACAAATGAAGAATTAATTAGTTCACCCAGTGAATGATAATTTGAATGATGAAAAGGTAACAAACTTGTAAATTAAAATGTTACTTCTAAAGAGGAATAACTCCTGTCCCTTAATTTCTTGTCTTTTGATTTTTATTTTCCTTTGAGTAAAGAAATCTAGGTTTTCTTGCAAATCACGTTTATACAAGGTAAGATACAAGAAGTGACATCGTAGCATCAGGATGACTGGAGATGACCCAGGATGCAATGGGAGACCTTGGCTTTTTTTTGGCTAAGGCCTATTCAGACACTCACTTAGAATGAGGTGACGCCCATTCAGTGAATAGGCCTCTTTAAGAAGTAATCAGGGAATGACCCCTTTAATGAGCAAAAGAACAAAATATAAGTAAATCAACCTGGGAAGGAAAAAGCTACAGTTACTACTGATAATCACTCTGAAGGCAGGAGAGTCCAGCCATTAAGTGGAGTCTAGGCAGGGACCCATTGTTGTCCAATCTATGGGCTTCAGAGTATGCCAGACATATTAAATACTTTGTAATATATGTTTTTGATAGGTATTGGTCATACAAAGGGGAAAAATGAAACCGTCCCTGACCTCAAAAAGCTTATAGTGTATTAGAGAAGTAGTGTATACAGATCACTAAATACAAATTTTATACAAAATGAACTTAAAAAGGGAGAGGGCATTAACAACTAGTGACACATGAAAGGAGTTTGCATAAGAGGGAGGATCTAAGCTGTGTCCTAAAGGAAGCTAGATATTTAGGTTTGCAATTACGACCATCTTAAGTAAGTTCTCTAGAAAAAATCACCTTTTCTCTGAAAATATATGAAAATTTACAAAAGCCTCTTACCTTCTATTATTACTGAACCATTTTCCAAATTTTCCAACTTACTGAAAGCTGCATACTTGCTGTATACCAAACAAGTTATTTTCTAAGTCTTTTTCCTAGGTTCATTTCTCATTCATAGTTTTTCAAAGTATGGATGCAGTCTGGATTATTAGAAGTGCCTTTGTACATTCAGCCATACCTGGGTCAAAAGAATGTTAATCTTGCAGGGATGTTTTAGACGACAGTCAAAAAATATGCTAGAATATGATACAAAAGGAGATGGCCATCAGCTCCATCCCAAAGATACATAGATGTTTCTAAAGAAGATGCTTAAATTAAGAAATGTCATGTGGCTTGGAAAGAATAAATATTTACAAATTAGTTCTATTTTCTTGCACTCCAGACAGCATACTGCCAGTGAGCTAGGAAATGAACTAAGCACAAAGGTGGTGCAGTGGATAAAACACTGAGCTGGAAGTCTTCTTGACTTTCTGAGTTCAAATCTAGACTCGGATACTTGCTAACCATGTGACCCTGGAAAATACACTTAACTCAAGTTTGCATCATTTCCTCATCTGTAAAATCAGCAGAGAAGGAAATGGTAAACCACTCCAGTATCTTTGAAAAACAAAATGGAGTGATGAAGAGTCAGATATGACTCAACAATAATACAAAGGTACTAATAGAATTGGTACTGTGATCATAGGTGTGTTCCAAAAGATTTGGTATCATCACTTCCATATGGACATTCACACTGGTTTCATGGATATGGAAAGCCTCTGGAAGAGAAAGAGAGCCTTGTTTTTTCCTAAATGGCTTGAATTTAGATTTCTACCAAGGACACACTAAGCGGTACATGTTCAAATATTCACCATGCCCAGGAATTTCTCAAGGTTGCCTAGATCTAAATGAGGGTACTAACCACTATGTCCCACACAGGTATTCTGGTACAATGTACAGTCCGGCCTGGAGTAAACTCACCTCAGAACCCATTTATAGACAGATTCTCTGTGTCTCAGGCTCTAGAAGAGTCCAAGAGTGCAAACGAATCAAAAGGTCTTTAGAAAGGTGACAATGCTTGGGTCACTCATTCTAGACTGGAGAGGGAAAAATGTATCTTCTCAGTGTTGCTCAAGGTCCTATAACAGTAGGTTCTCCTTTTTTGTGTGCCTACTATGTACAAGTCACTCAGTCATCATCCCCACAGTTGCAAGAACTTTTCATGCCTCCAGGTTTACAGACAAGAAAATTTTGCTTTTTGAGAAGAGGATTTTTTCACTCCCTGTAAGCGCCTGATGGTTGACAAGGGAAATAAAAATTAGATGACAGAACATTCTGACTGACATTATTTCTATCTTTAATTCTTGGAGTTTAGCTGTCTCTTCATTCGTAGGTGGGACTGTGGTAAGAAGATGTTTACACTCCCTTCACTTGGGAATTGTGGCCTAGATTCCAATCCACCCTCCAGCACTTCTGTTTCTCTCTTCAGGGAAGCTTTCCTTAACATCTAAGGGAGCTCTGTGCTTGAAGAAGTATAAGAGTCATGTACTGAAGTCTTAAGAGTATACAGAAAGTTTGGCCTCTAATTCTTTGAAGTCTGTTCTGCTTCACTTTGCTGCATTAGTCTCTCCCCTTTTAATACACAGTTCTTATGGGAGTGGTTTTTTGAGGTAATTAGCTGCTCATTTAAGTAATATTTTAAAGTACTTCTTCTTTATAAGATTAATGTAATTGTGTGATTAATGTAAACAGGTATAATCATACAGTTATAATTCATCATATAGTAATAAAATTCTTATAAAACAGTCTTTAAATATATTGTATTCATGTAGAGGTGGTTGCCTTTCCCATAATGATTTGACAGATTAAAGTATGTTTTCTTGGTTTCCACAATCATTGAATTAACATTAGGAAATTTCTCTTTAGGTAATGTTGTGCAGCTTCTTATGCCAAAATCTCTAATTCTTTTCAGGGGTGTTGATTCTTCCATACCAGCATTTACTTAGCCTTTACTTCACTGGGACTTTTAACTATACTAGGAAAAGCTGATTTTTCTAGATGTCATGCTGGTATACTGAAAATATAGCTAACAATATATTAATATCCTATTGGAGTGATAGGCAAAATCTGAATTTCTGTAGGTGGAAAGTATAAGCCAGATGACTGGCTTATGGTCACTCCATTATGAAGTTGAGAGTAGATTTCACTGGATTTGCATTTTTTTTCTTCAAGATCACTTTTTTTTCCCTCTCAAGTGATTATTGAGAAAAAATAAATACATATCATCCCTTCTACTGTTTTGTCATTATAGTGAATGAAGACTTAGACCTTGATGTTAGAAGAAAGTAAACCTATAATGAGTCCCTCAATCCAAATATCTAATAACAGCCCCTACACCACAGTCATACCCCTATCTTTACCAGGTGCTTTGGGAAGGAATGAGGTTAAAGAAGAAGAAAGAGTGGGAGTAAAAGAGAAGAGTATTCTTGAGTTAGCTTTCTTTCAGAAATAGGAACAAATCAAAAGAATTTGAGCACTGTTCCTCTTGGTTCCTACTTTCCTTCCAAAATTTCCCCCTACACCTTCTATACACAAACTCATTCAACATTGACTATGTAGCAATCAAGAGATTGCTATTATTTACCTCTCTTTGACTTTAGCAAGAAAATATTTCTAAAATAGAAAACTAGATAAAGGTAAAAATTTCTCAAGCAGAAACCTAAGCAATTAAAAATCAAAAATTGCTTCTGACCCCTTTTGCAAACCAACGCTTTGTGTACTTGAAAGGAATCCTCAGGATAAAAAAAATAAAACGTTAAAGCCAAAAGATCACTCAAATATCTTGTCCTCATAATCCCAAATTTTGGAGTGAATGATTGCATCTTTTCCTTTTCAACCAAAAGTTCTCTGTTATAGGAATGATAATGATACAGAAACAGACTTTTTTTTTCTTAACTATCTTTCAAAATTTCAAAGGTTCTTCAATGCATTCTACAAAAGCTGCAAAGTCCCCAACAACCTTCAAGATGGTATAGAACTCAAATTTTAAATTAATGTATTAAAATCAAGACTTTGGAACATATTTCAGAAAAATTTTAATTTTATTTCTCTTCCGTTACTGGAATATGGACCCACTTTTTGAATGGCAATTTTCTTCCAGTGATGTGAAATCATGGGATGGTATAGTCTTTGAAAAAATTATATTAAAGATCATCCAAAGGGCAGTGGAGAGATGCAAAATGGTTTTCAGCAGGCTGTAAACATACTAACAATAGGCAACATTAATGAAGATGGTGGAGTAAATGCTGTCATCAGAAAAAAAAAATGCTATCACCGGAAAGAAAAAATGTCAAATCTTAGACCATCATAGCTGGAGTAGGAGGTAGACAACTTATGAACAGCTTGTGTGACCCCTTATTATCCATATCACGTCAACCAAATATAAGGGCATTCCAGTACATTAGGTGGACATGTTGTGGTAAATTTATGGAAAGACATAGAGTCAGTCACATAGGTTGGGGTAGACATGAATTAGTTATAATCTGAATCATTGAAGAGAACCCCCATTTCTAAGAGATCACAGCTCCATTTGGAATATTATGTATTTTGCACCTTAGAATTATTCATTATTATTAAAAAAAAACAAGTTCCTATAACCACTGGGTATTAAAATGTATAATATTCTTCTTTGGAGCTAGTAAAAAATAAATGCAAACGAGTGTTCCAAATAAGATCTAATGGAACTGTTCAAATAGGCTTGTTGAAATCTGACCCGTAATTGTGAATGTACCAGAATGTTGTCAATTTTACTTACCACTGCTGGTTGATCACCATAGGGCATAAATAGCTGTGGAGTGCATAATTGGTGCTATGGTTCCACAAATAGTTATTTAAATTCAGTACTTCTTGGCTCCTGTGAAATCATATGCATAAGTAATAATAAAATTGTAGAAAGGAGGAGATGCTTTGGAAACATGTTTCAAACTTGTTAGTTTTATTTCTTTTCTCTCCCAAACTATATTAACCTTGAAATACTACGTTTATATTTTCAAAGATTTACTTTTAAGCTTTTCTTTCAAATCATAGACTTTTTAAAAGCAACACTACTTAATCAGTTAATAAGATTCAATATTCTACTGAAATCGAGGCTATTAGGAATAAAACCCTTATACTATATTTTTGAAAGCAGTTTAAAATGACAACCTCAGGCCTCTTTAACACAATGCAATATGATCTGGATTTTGGATGAAACATACTCCATGACTGAGGTAAAGGAAAAGACTGTCAAACCAATTTTCCTAGGTCACCAGGCCCCTTTCAATCAGTGAAGCAGGGACTGCAGTGTCACTGACCCAGAACTATGTAGATTGCACATTAGCATACCGTCTGATCAGACTAATGCATTTTAATACCATTCACTTTGTTTTATCCTGAGAAGGGAAAGGGAGAAAAGTAAAAGGTTGCTATTTTGGATGTGTCATTGGCAACTCTTTGACCCAGATTCTCGGAATTCCTAAAATATTTCTGGCTTTAAGAGAGACATCTATGGAAGTTTTCACTCAGGGTGGACCCAGTATTGAGAGAGCAGCATTTGGGGGCTGGGTAGCCGAGGACAGAGAATTTCACAGAAAGGGATCCTGGTACTCCCCCTAAGCTGTGAATCATATACATACCTCCTGTTATGTACAAAAGAAAGTGTGACTTCTAAAGGTTTTACTTGTGATCAAGACTATGCTTTCTGGGATTAGAGAAAAGGGGATCCTCCTTAGCCCCTCCTAAGGAGAACTGACAGTAGAGGCAACTCTACCACAGAAGCAGTCTGTTCTCAAGAGCAAAGATGTGGCAAGATAGCCTAGATTCTGCTTTATTTCATACTCAAATCTCACAGCATCTACTCTTCTTCCTCTCTTTTCTTTTTATACCCTGGAGAAACTTCTGTCCAAGGATTCCATGCGTCTGATGGGTGACAGCCTCTCCCTGACCATAATTTCAGGAAGGAATAAAAAACTGCCACCCTTCACTGCCCCCCTATGCCATCTCCTCCTTCTCCTTGAAAGCTGTGCTGTACCAGTATGAGTATTCTTTTCTTCTTAGTACCATCCCTTGTTCTAAGACTTGGAATCATGATCATATCAACTACCTCATTCATTGCTCCTAAATGGGATATTTCAGTCTATTTCCCCATAGTCCGCTCACTATCCCTGAGATTTTCTAGACCAGAGTGCCCCATCTTGGCCACCACTTCCTTTGTATGTTGTCTTCCCTACTCCTTACCTGTGAGCAGGGACTGTCCTTTTCTTTTGTATTTGTATCCTCAGCATTTAACACAATGTTTGACATGGAGCAAACACCTAATTAATGCTTTTTTTCCTTTATTTATTCAACTGTCCATCTATTGAACTGAAAAGATCTATAGGTTATTGCACGTCAAATCTCTTTCTGTTAGGAAGAGATCTCTTCCTGTTAGGAATCTCAACTATTAGGAAGCAACTACATGTAACACAGCTAGACTCATGTTGATTATTACAGTGTATAATCCCTTCCCCCTTTTCTACCATCCCCCACATTCTTTCTGGAAAACAGCAAAACAGGTCTGGTGAATTATCAAGGAAGGATTTGATGCTGATGACTTGATCAGTTATCCTACTTTGATGAGGAAAATTATTGCAAAATTGGATCTCTAAAATTGCAGAGCACAAATTTTTATGAGAGACCTCTTGCACTAAAGAGCTCCATTGACCCTTGTTTGGTATTTCTCCCTTGGCTGCTTATTTCTGTCTCTTCCTGGGTCAGAGCCTCAGGCATTAGAGAGAGATATATAGTTTTCCCAGGAGAACAGTGACCTATGGGCCCACCACCCCATCATCCCACTAGTTGTTATGTATCTGAGGAGAGAAGGAAGTAATTAATGAACTAACCTGTGCTGGACAGGTTAATATAGGCAGGAACTACTGTTAATGACTAGCCCCAAAGGTGTGTTAATTAGGCTCCTATCTGAGCATGTGGATTAATACCTTCCAGTAACCTAAATAGCTTAGTGAAAGAAAAGTTTCTCTCTTGATGTCTTATGGAGGTCTTGAGTGCTTTCACCCTGATATCCACAGGGGTACTCTTGAGATCCACTCCTCTCTAAAGTGTTCTAGGTATACCTATCTCCCTAGAGTTATACTTGCTAACTATTTTGGGGTCAAACAAACATGGTGGTCAATGAATTAAATCAACCAATCAATCAACAAGCACTTTGTAAAGTACTTACTACTTACCAGACGCAACAATTATTCAAAATGAACATTTGTTCGCTCAAAAAATGAAGCTCTTTAGATTCTTTCATTAGATGAGAGGACCATGTCTTGTGGCCTAACTCCTATATACACAAGAGTGTCAGTATCCTTTCCAGGGCCCAATAGGCTGGTTAGGATCAGGGAGTGATGAGAGAGGCTTGTTCTCTCTTGCTTTTAATACTGTGCAGTGGATAGAGTGCTGGACCTAGAGGAAGGAATATCTGAGTTCACATCCCAATTCAGATACTTACTAGGTATGGACAAGTCATTTAACTGTCTACCTCAGTTTCCTCATTTCCAAAATGAGGAAAATAGTAGCACTTTCCTCCTAGGGCTGTTGTGAAGATTAAATGAGATAATGTTTTTAAAGCAAGTAGCCTAGTGCCTGGCACATAGTAGGCACTTAACAAATGCTTATTTCCTTCCCCTTCCTTTCTCCCTTTCTTCCTTCCTCCCTTCTTTTCTCCCTTCCTCCTTTCTACCCTTCCTCTCTTTCTCCCTTTCTCCTTCTCTTCCTACCTTGCTCCCTCTTTCTCTTCTTTCCTTTGTTCCTTCTTTCTTTCCTGCCTCGCTTTCTTTCTCCTTCTCTTCTTCCCTTTCTTCCTCCTCCCAAGTAGAGGATAGAATTTAGGTCTGAAACCAGAGTACAGACTTCATTGCCTCTCCTAATAACTTTTCTTTTTAAATTTGTTTTTATTTATTTTATTTTTAATTTATGCAATAAAACAAGCAGTTCCATAACATAGTATAACAAAAGAGGTGATTGCACATGAAACTGCAAATCTTTTACATACAACTTGACATTCCTTTTAAGTATGTAATAATGTTATGTAAGTTTCTTTGTTTCTTTTTTTTTCCTCCCCTCTCCCCACTCTAGAGATGGCTGCCATTAGGTACGTGCACAAACATACACATACACACATAAAATCATTCTATTCACACTTCTATGTATCAGTTATTTCTCTAGATGCAGATAACATCCTCCTTCATATGTCCTTTGGAGTTAATTTGGATATTTATAATAGCCAATATGACTAAGTTGTTACTGTATACAACATTCCCTTGGTTCTGCTCATTTCACTCTTTATTTTGTGCAAGTCTATCCATATTTTTCTAAGTCTTTTTCCAAGTACTTTTCAACTGATCATGGTCAGAGAACCATTTTCAGTGTGGTCCTTATGCTTCAAATCTCATCCAAATTGAAGGCATGAATATTAAAAGCCACATCTAGCACTGGTCTTTAGAACCATAGCCTTTACCAATTAATTATTTTGACCCTCATAGAGCCAGTTGCCTATAATTTTGTGAACTATATATTCACAACTTACATAGACTAGGTATGAGGAGGGAGGCATTATAATCTGTTTTTCTTAGTCAAGGGTCTATAAACTAGGGGCTAAATAAAGTCTGCTTCCTGTTTTTGCACTGTCTAGGAGCTAATGATGATTTTTACATTTGTGAGTAAAGGTTTATTGTATTTCAAAACATGAAAAAAACATTCTTAGTTCCCAGGCCATATATACAAAAACAGATGGAAGGCTGACTGTGGGTCATAGTTTATGGGCAGAGGACAAAAAGCAATAATAGAATATTGGATGTGCCTTCAAAGTATCTAATAATTAGAGATTAAAAGCTACTATTTGGGGATTTTGTTGTTGTTACTGCGACGGGTTTGATGAAGGGATTGCCAAACTATATGACCAGGTTTTCTGCCATATGTATAGGACCTTTTCTAGAATTCATTGGCAGTTAGCATATCCTTTATATATGACTGTTATATGCTTCAAAAAAGGTTAGATGTTAACTTGTGGGTCACACAGCTTAACGAAGTATTTTTTTAGCTACAGGGAGGGATTTGTGTGGATTAAGTGCAAGATAATAATAATAATGACAGAAACAGTAATAATAATATATATATGGGTAAGTGCCCAACATATAGTAGGCACTTAATAAAAGCTTATTCCATTAATAATAATAACTGGCATTTACAAAGCCCTTCAAGATTTGCAAAGTTCTTTGTGCATGTCTTCTCACTTGAACTATATCTCAGTGCTTAGCAAGCAAAACAAGGGTGAGGGTGTGACATATTTTGAATAAAGGATAGAATTGCATTATTGAATGTAGGATCAAAAAAAAAAAAGAAGAGATTGCTCCAATTATCTCAATGGCATGTTGTTAATGACAATTCTCTGGTTCGACTTTCAGTTTAACCTCTGGAAGGGATAAGTGGATGGTGAATGAATAATGAGTTCTGGGGCTTAAAAAATCATTTTCTCATGTGAATGTGGAAAATATGGTAAATCAGTGTTCTCAGTGAGAAATTAGCTGGTTAGAGAGTTCCTCCAGTTAGAATTCCTTCTAAAGGAAAAAACAAGGAGTAAGAGGACTGAATGTAGGTATTGCCTGGCATCCTTTGAAAAGAATTATCTTTCTCAAGGCATCTTTACTAATGATGCTGGTGATGAATCATTGCAGTGTAGCTGTAACATAATGGGAAAAGAAATTAATGGGGGTTAGTTGGAAGACTTGGTTTTGAGTCTCATTTCTGCTACTTATTGTTTCTATGACCCCTAGAAAGTCATATAACCTCTCACAGTTGCAGTTCCATTACAAAATGGAAGTAATACAATCATTAGCTTTAGTGCTATAGGTAACCTAGGATAATCAGAGAATTAGACAAGGAAGGGACTTCAGTGGTCTAGTCCAACCCATACGCAAATGGAATCCTCATTATCATACAGCTGACAAATGAATGTCCAACATCTGCTTAAACTCCTTCAAGAAAGGGGGAATTCATTGCCTCTTGAGACAGGTCATTTCATTTTGGGGCAGCTCTGATTACATGACAGTTTTTCCTAACCATGTCTAAGTTTGCCTCTACACACTTTTACAGTTGCACATTGTTCCTGGTTTTGGCTTCAGGTCAGATAAAGGAAGTCTAATCCCTTCTCTCATGAAGTTCTTACAAGTATTTGAAGACAAGAATTGTGTTCCCCAAATCTTCTCTTCTCAAGGCTAAACATGTCCAATTCCTTCAGTTGATGCATATGTCATAAACTCAAGACTCTTCAATCCAAGTTGCCCCTTTCCTGGACTCTCTCCAGTTTATCCATTTCCTTATTAAACCATGATACCCAAACTAAACAGAGGTCTCTAGTTCCTCCATATGAGGTTGCAACGCCACAGTTTAAGAAGTACTGAAAGAGTCAAGAATGGAAAAAGTTTAAGAAGTCCTGCTCTAGATAAGGCTTGATAACGGTAGAGTACAGTGAGACAATTATCTCCCTAATCCAGGAATCCATGTCTTCATAATACATACCAAAGTAGCATTAGCTATTTTTTTGCTCCTTCATCACTGCTAACTCATATTAAACATGTAGCTCATTGGAATCTTTGGATGTGTTTCAGAACTACTGTCTTTCTATGCCCCCCTCCAACTTATAAAGTTAATTTTTGTACCTAAATACAAAACTCCGAATTTATCCTTATTGAATTTTTATCTTGCTAGATTTGGGGCAGTCCTCTGCTCTGAAAAGGTTTCTTAGAATCCTGACTCCATCATCCAATTCTTTAGCTATTGCTTTTCATCTGCAAATCTGAAGGGTGAACTATTTCTTCTTTTATCTAACTCACTGATTTTAAAAAAAAAAATGTTATATAGCAAAGTTGAGCACAAACCCGGAGGGTCTCCTGCTACAGTCTTCTTGTCACATTGGCACTGAAATATTAACAACTTCTCTTTGAGTTTAGGCACTTAGCCAACTTGGAATGCATTTGACTGTGCTATCATCTAATCTATTTCTATATATACCTCATTAAAATAGTATGATACATTATTTCCAAAACTTTGCTACAATCTAGATAACTTGTATCCATTGCACTCCTTTCATCTGCTTATTTAGTAATGAGACCAAAAAGGAAAATGAGTTTCTCCTGGCATAACCTGTTCTTTATAATTACTGCTTTGCCCCTCTAGAATTTCGTCAACCATTGCTTTACTGGTCCTTCTAGAATGTGCCTCAAAATCAAAGTCAAGCTCACATGCCTAAGGTTTGCAGGTTCTGTTCTGTGTCTTGTGTGTTTCTGTGTCTCTGTCTCTTTCTTTGTCTGTCTCTCTCTCTGTGTGTCTCTCTGTCTCTCTGTCTCTGTCTGTCTGTCTCTCTCTCTCCGAAAACAGAGATATTTACCTTTCCTCAATTGAGGGGTGATCTTTTAAATATCACTTTTCAGCAGTCATATCTACTAGTTCTTTCAGAACCCAAGGATTTAGTTCATCTCGGGCAGGTTACCTGTATTCATTCATCAAGGGTAGCTGGATATTCTCTATCTTCTTACTTTTCTTGCATATCAGTTCCACTAGTGATTTTTTGTTCTGTCACTTTCAGGGTTTTATCATACGCAGAGAAAATATAAAATAATAATTGAGCAACTCCTCCTCATTTCTATTGTCATGTTTCGTTATCCCACACACCCCAAGTAAAGATCTCTACTTTTTGTTGGTCCTTTATTTTCTCCCAAATCCACTTTTTAAAAAAACCTTTTTTTCATTGTTCTTATCCTTTCTCACCAGACTCAGTTCATTTTGTGATTTAGTATTCTTGAAACTATTTTTACAAAAAAAAAAAAATCATATATCTATTTTTTGTTATTTGAACTTGCTTGCATCTCATCTAGTTTATTTTAAAAATCAAAATTGGTTGGCCCCTATCCATCTACTTTGGTTTCTTCAGGCAAATTTCAAGTTTCTTCCTCAATAGTATTGTTTGCCTGTGTGGCTGCAAAATTTCATTCTTGAGTATCTTCTATTCATTCTGAGCTGAATTCTCCTTACACACAGGATTCCACCTAATTTTCCTATAAACCCTTTTAAATATTTTTTTCAAAACTTGGGTAACACATGAGATTATGCCCAGATTTCCTCTGCTTTTTTTTTTTTAACACAAACTCTAGGACAGGATGATTACTTCCTCCAAGGATCCCATCATATCTATTCCAGCAACCACTTCCTCGTTTTGAGAATTAGATGCTCAGCAGAATGTCCTCTTGTATTTTCCTCCATTTTCTGAAAGGTTACATTTTCAATCAAACAAATCTAGAAGCTGCTCTGTTTTGGTAGAGAGAACTCTGAGAGACACCTGGATCACTACTATAACACCATGCCTCTGTTCCACGCTTTCCAAACTTCTCATTAATCTCCTCTTTGTTTGGGTGGCCTATAGTATACTCCATTGACAAAATTATTTTCACATCTCCTTCCTTTGAGTTTCACAAAGATAATACTACACAGAGTTGTTATGCATGCCAAATTTATTAAAACATATAAAATGCTTTTAAAAGTCCTATGTAAATGTGCTGTTATCATTATCACTATTAATAAAAAGAATGAATTGTTGACAAAGTCCATGATGACCATAGAGCAGCATTTCACTGATTTACAGAATTGTTACATTTGGTTTGTTTGAATGACCTGCCACCTAGGCTCATATTTCATATATAGCTTCATACTGACATACTCTTTCATATTCAGTATGAGCAGAAGTACTAAATAACTGGATGGAGTTTTGTACCATCTGTAGTAACCATGGTGCATGGTTAAATAACTGAAGGACTTTGGCTCTTAAGGAGATTCCCTAAGTATTTGTTCATGTTTTCTGTAATACTGAAATATTCTGGGTCAAGATAGTAGAAATTCAACCACTGAGTTTGTAGTTCTCTAGGGTATCTCAAAGTGGTCTTGGTAGATAACCAGGTTTTAACTTGTTGTACAGTTATTTTCAGCTATGATCAGCTTTCTCATAAGAAAAGATTGGGAACAGATGAGAAAAATTCCAAAATAGGCTGATGTGGAATCATATCAATGACAATTTTAGATAATTTATTTATTTAAAAAAAGGTGATTGGGAACCCAGGTATTCAGGAATAAAGATGATCATGCATCAAAATGTCAAAAGAAATCGGAGGCTGGTTGAATGTTAGAAGTCTAATGGAATGTTTAGTTCTTTCATAGTAAACTGGGCATAGCAAAGAAAATGGTACAATTAAGGGTATTTAACAGTCTCATAAAATTTAGAGCTGGAAGTTACTTTAGATAATATTGCATTTCTTACCTTCTGCATAAATAACTTACAATAATTCAGGAGTTGATTAATAAAGGAAAGAGATTTTGATATCCCTTCCCAGGTGTCTTCTTCCTGGATTATGTTACTGGACCTTCCTGAATTTGGTTAGGAGGGACCATTGGTTTTGATTCAGTTATTGGATTTACATATGTAAGACACTGACATCTTAGTGGCATCCATATATTGGGGGATGCTCTAAGGTCTGTTTTGATTCATGGATATAAATCCCAGTGTTATCCATCCCTAGGATGTGGATTAAATGAAAAGGGGTAACTCATTGGTTAGTACCCCTGATTAGCATGCTGATAGATTTATATATAGCCCACCCAAACAAAAAAGAGATAGACTCGGATCCAGTCCATCAGAAAGAGCTCAGACCTAAACTCCACACACATATAGGGACTCAAAATAAATGATGCAGTAACAGCTATTGAGTTCCATTGCACTTTGCCCAAGCCTAAGGACCTAGAAAACAGTTTGTGTGACTTCCTCACATTTGTGAAGTGACATTTTCTTTGACTAATTGTAATTGGCACCTCCCTGGGATTTATACATCAAGTTGTAGATGAATTGTGGTCTGTGCTGGTGGAGGAAGTTCCTACATGAGGAATTCTTCATGTTGAGACTTTGAATATTTACACAGTTTATAGAATTGCTTGTTTAATGAGTTCACCTCTCAGAACTGGATATCTCAGATATCTACATCCCACAAAGAGTTCAGAGAATGCTATTGAAAACCTGTCTATGACACTTAGCTGCCAGTTTAGAGGATAAGCAAAAAATATATTTGAATTATAGTAAATGTGCCATAGTTCACACCTGGCATAAGTGGAAGCCCAAGTTATATAAGGCATATGTAAATAAAATCAGTTAGCTGGCATTACGGACATATGAAACCAGGAGGTCAAGGATCAAGGCAAAATGATACAGTAAGTCAAACACATAGGATTGGTAGCCTTCTTTCTGGGTCTCTGTATATTAAAATAGTCTTGCCTCTTTTATGCCAGCTTAGTCTTTTGATTAAGACTAAGACTTAGACATTTGGTCCTTTTCATCTCCTCTTGAGATGTCATATGTTAAAAGGGACAAATCTTCTAAATTTATTTGGGGATTCCCAGAGGAATCCATATCCTGAGTATCCTTCAAGGTGTTCATGTAGTTTATTTTCCCCCTCTGCCAAGCATCTTTCATCCTTAGGCGTCACACCTCTCTTCAAGTCAAGGGTATGGTCCAGTCTAAGGCAAAGGATACTTCTTTGATTCTCTCTTTGTTACAAGTTTAAGTATGAAAACTACATAAAATGAAATACCCCCTCCATCCCTGGCCAAGAATTACAGAATCATGTTTTTCAAAATTGAAAAGGATGTAAAAGAATGCATCTGGCCTGATCCTCTTATTTTCCAGATAGAGCTCATCAAGATTGAGTTATTCAAGCTTATACAAGAAGTAAATGCCAGGTTGTGTGTATTCAATAACAGCCTTGGGCAATGACAATATGAGCTCATGAGAGTTGAGGAGATGCTACCCATCTCTTTACTCTTACCTCTCCTTCCAAATATATATTGGTGACAACAGAACTTTTTTTCTCTCTCTTTCCCTCCTCCCCAAAGAAGGAGAGCATTGTGCTAAACGATGATGATGGCATGAAAATTAGATTAATTTTTTTTTAAAAGATGTCAGGCAAATTCATGGAAACTGTCATTTAAGGAAAATTGTAGTAAACAGGTTTAACTACGTATCCATGCTCTGCTAAATTCTATCATCTATGTCATGTAAAATAGCTGCTTGGTTACTTAATTTGTTAATTAGATTGCAATTTAAAGTGAAAATAAAGGACAAATGCTATATTCATAGATAGAAATAATACGTAAGGTCTCCAGTGCTGGCAAGAGACTTTTAATTGAATTAATCATTTGCCCACAAGCTATCTATGAGGCTATTGAATTCTTTGGGGCATGTCATATTGAGCCCTTTCCCTTGAGGATATAGTCACAGATGCTGATATATTCACATGTACGTAGGGAATATGAAGGGTCACTTTGCCTGCGAAAACTCTGTGGAGGAGGCAAATCCTATATTAGAAGGTATGAGAGGGAAGTCATCTAGTTATGAAGGACAAGATGAACAAAGCTATAAAGTCAGAGCAGAGAGGAATAAATCAAAACCAGCACCCTGGACTGATTCAAAGGAAGCTGGAAATCCTAATTATTTTCTAGAGTTCTCTATACTCCTGTTTTGTCACATGAAAATTGGACATTTTCTATTTACCAATATTCTCTGAATTGCCTGTTAAGCTCTAAGTATATCAAGACTATTCATTCCTCAAGATATGAGACCATTTAGTCATATACTATACCAAAGTGATAACATATTTTGTAATCATCATCATAACTCACGTTTCTGTAGTGTTTAATGTTTTCTGGGGCATTTTCTTCACAAAATCCATAATGTCAGTACTGTGAGCAAAAACTATATAAGGAAGAAAAAGGAATCCCATGGTGGTCAGCTTCCTAAGTGTGGAAAAAATTTGCTTGAGGCTCAGAGTTGAAAGATCAATTTACAGCATTTCAGGTACTCCCAGGAAGAAGGAGGATGATATTGTTGGAGTGGGGATTGGAATGGAGCCCAGCTGTCATCCTGTGGTGGACCTATGTCAGATGGTGATAGAACAGAGAGCATGGAACAAAGAGCAGTTTCCTGAGGGGAAGGGATTAGGGTATTGTTTTGTTAGTTCTTAGATCTACCTAAGACTTATGAGACCCAAGAAAAGCATAGGGGTGGATAACCATGGATACCATCCCCTAACCCAGGGGGCTTGTCCCCTAAGTATCTAACCCAAAGATCTCCTGACTCATGACACTAGGGAGAGGGGACAAACCAATAACAGGTTTGGAATATAGCCTTCCCATCATAATTTATTTATGGTGAAATTTAATATAAAAGCAGGGGAAGGGAGACAGAGAAATCTCTATCCCTGCTGGAAGCTTATGTCTTACCAGAGACACCTCTGTTTCCCATGTCACAGGGACTTGAAGTCTGGAAGTGGGGCAGATTAAAAGAGACCTACAAAGAGAGAACGAATGAACAAGTGAATGATAAAAGTCATTTAAAAGCACATACCATACACTATGTACTTTGCTAAATTCTGGAGTTACAAATACAAAATCAAGCTAGTCCTCTTTCTAAAGGAGCTCATAAATCTAATAAGGGGAAACAGTACATATAGGAAGATCTAGTTTTAGAATGGATAAAAGTGCACAATAGTCTTTAGAGTACAATGAGATGGTACACGGTCAAGTCTGGTAGTCCAAATGCATAATAATACAATTTTACTGGAGTGTAGAGGGAAATAGGGTGGATGTACAAACATCTTCATTAGTGGCATTTTAATTAATAAAACCATATCAGTTCTGATGTTAAGAGATTTGACAGCACCAGGGACCTTGGTAGTAAGAACTTTCTTTTCCTGGTTCTTTAGTAGCTATGGTCGATGAGAGGGTCAGGGCTAGTGAGTTAGCAAAAAGCAGTTGCTGGACTGTTTCTCTACTGCTCCTCGTACAGTTTTGGGGTTTATGGTATATGGCCACTTCCACTGCTTCTTGGGATTGAGGACTGCCTTGACAAAGAGTTGGTGCTTGGAGGCCTCCTTCATTAGGCTTGTTCCATTCCTGAATGATGGTGGCAAGGGTTGGTTTAGAGATATGACACCATGACATAAAGTAGGGAGTGGAGAAGTCAACTACTTATCAATTTCTTGCATGTGGATTACTGTACCACTTGCACGAGGGTCTGAGAGGTGGCAGTAATAGTAATGTTCTCACTTCCTTCAATTAGTTCAGTTGGTGGTGCAGTGGACAAAGTGCCATGCCTAGAATCAGGAAGATTCATCTTCTTGAGTTCAAATCTGGCCTCAGACACTTAGTTAGGTGACCTTGGACAAGTCACTTAACTCTGTTTTCCTCAGTTTCCTTCTCCGTAAAATGAACTGGAGAAGGAAATGGAAAACCACTCCATTATTTTCCCAGAGAAAACCCCCAAATGGGGTCACAAAGAATCAGACATGACTAAAAATGGCTGAACAGCAACAACCCCCCCTCAATTATGCTACATCCTTTTTCTTTCTTGAGGTATCTTTCTGCTTCACCTGGGTTACTTTACCTGCCAGTTGATAGTGCATGGTTGGGCAGCAGTTGTTAATGATAATGGTTGTGATGATGGCAGAACTTAGGCCACATTTGAGGTTATTCTCCTGAAAAATGCCCAGAGTAATTTCAGCAACCACTTAAGGGACCAAACTAACCCAGGAAGGAGGAAATGTTTCCCTAGGACAAGGAATTTTCCACTATTACTCAACATGCTATGTCCATGGAGAGGTGGGGAGATGGAGATCTAGTGGGTATTTAATGTGTCCTTGAAGAAGCCAGTCCTTTATTTCCCCATCCTTGGGACACATTTCCTTAAAAACCTTTTTTCCGCTCAAGCAATAGACAAGAGTGGGGTGGTAAGTTTCTTACCGAATATGCCAGAAAAGACTAAAGAGACTCCATTTTCTTCAGCTACTTATTTTGATCTGTAAGACCAGAGACTTCTCTTAATGGTATTAATCCCTATCTCCCTATGGAAATATGTTATCGTGATGTTAAATCCTTGTTGTCTCCTCTATAAATTGAGATGGTTGGACAAAGTGGTTTCTAAGGTCTCTAAGATCTGGTGGTTTTTGAGTCTGAGATTTGAGGTTCATTTTAATCCACCTCAACTCAGCCTTAATTTGAATGACTTGAATAAGTTTTCTTACCTTGATCCTCAGATTTCTTCTCCAATAACCAAGTTGGACTGTCTAGATGATCACTAGACCATATACAATAGGGATTTGTTACTGCATTCAGTGTACTTCCCTTTCTTCCATTTCAGAAACTTATCTTTAGCTTAACACAATTTAACTTTTAGTCTTAGAGGGTTGCATAGAATGCTCAGAGGGACTTGACCAGGCTCTTCAGTTTGTATGTGTTCTGAGCTAGACTTAAATCCAGATCTTTCTGATTCCAAGCCAATAATATATTCCCAGTGCCATATTACCTCTCATTGCTGTTTTGTTATACATAAATATCATTTAAAGTATAACTATATCATTGTTTATCCACATTAGCTAGCTCATTACCTTCTCCTAATATACTAGATAATTACAAATCCCCTATTTTCTATAGCATAAGCAAAGCTTTGGATGATGAAAATAATCGATTTTATAGACAGTTACTAAAAAATGTCTGATAATGCTTAATTAAAGTCTTGACTTAAACTTGATTGCATTACCCCCACAAGTAACAATGAAATCATATGCATGCCTTTATATTTCTTTGTATTAAAAAATGCAATATTAATTCTACTAGAATCATCAGCATTCATCAGACTTGAAATAATCTTTGATATATATTATTTACTTGAGGTTTTTTGGTTTTCTTTCAGAATTAAAATTACTTACTCCAAGATATGTTAGTGTATGTCCTTCTATTGTTTCTCCATCAGTCTTTGTATTTTGATATATGTTTTCTTGGGGTAGAGGCTCATAGAGCAGTAATGACCTTGCCAAGGATCAAGAGGTGTGTCTAGAAGAATTATAATCTCTTGTAACAGGATTTATGTGATTACTGTATAAAACAGGACTTGTTCAGCAATGATTGATGACAATGCTAGAGGTATTGACTGATCATCAGAAATATTTATATGACAGTTCCCTTAAGGTGGTGGTAGAGTTGTAAGAGAGATTAACTGCACAAAATTTAAAAAAAAGTCTTTATGAGTTCTTGGTGAATGATTTGAGTTCCTTTGAAATGTTCTTAATTATATTTTTTCTTCTTTGTCCAGGCTAAAAATGATACATTTATTTGCCAAAGTGAAAGCAACAAATAATGTCTGTGCATGCATTTCTTTGAGGAGTCTTTCATTCTCCTTCACCTTCCCTGCAAGAATATTTACAATTATACAAATAATCTGAAAATTACTTGAAAGGAAAATATAGGATAGACTTAAATGAAAAACCATTCGTGTAATTTGGTTTCTAAATTTAGCACATTAATAGAATTTATTGGGTATGATTGCCGTCTCTCATTGGAAAATTGTAGTTCCCAGACTAAATCCTAAATAACCAACAGCCCCATCTGAATTGGGGAGGGGTAACGCAAGACATTATTTCTTGAATCTAAATCTCTTTCATATCTTGATTTTAATGTTGTTTATTGCTAATGAACAAGAAGGGAAGAGTGAAGCAAAGAAAAAAGAATCTTTTGAATGAAAAGTTAAAAAACAGAAAGAAAAAGTATAATTCCCAGAGTTTATACAAGGAATCTACCTAACATAGGAGATTGAGAGGTACCTGATAATATTATTTCCCTCATTGCTCATCCATAACTCACATTTCCTGCTGTCGTTTTCTATATTGCCCTGAGTCTGTAGTCTTCAATATGTCTATAAACAACTTTCCTTTAAAAATTAATTTTCCTTGAAATATTCATTCCAGTTAAATTGAAGGAAATATCTGATGAGTCTCTAAAGTCTTAAGGAGCAAAAAAACTTGGAAGGAGGAAGTTTTATCGAGCCATTTAAACAGAAGAAATTTTAAGTATATGACTTCTACCCCATTTTCCTTTCCCCAGTAGTTTGAGAATCAGCAAATGTTTCAAAGGCAACACTTTGTCCTATATCTATAAAGATGACCCAAAATGCCATGAGATTTTATTAGGGTATTTTATCATTTACTTATTTTACTATTTTCTTGGCTTTATTATTAATCTCCCAGATAGATCCTTAGTTTTCTTATGTATAAAGCAGGAGTGATAATGCCTCTACAACTTATTTTACAGAGTTGTTAGGAGGAATAAATTAGAACATGCAAACAAAGTGGGCCTTTTTAACCAAAAAGGATAGCATAAATATTAGCTCCTGCTATTATTACTGTTCTTATTGGATTTAAAACAAATTTTAACAAGATAGTTGCTTCCCTACAGATTTTTCTGAAGTGATAAAAGACTAAGGAAAGACTAAGAAAAGAGTTATATTCAACACAAGTGGGTGTTGAATATAAAAGTCATGTCATGGTGATTAAGCAAACCTTATCAGTATGCGTAAATATGTTGAATAATACAAAATCATAACTTTAGCTCTTTTGACATACTGATGCTTACATAACCAATGATGCCAAAGTACTATATAGCTGTGCTGCTTGAAAGATTTCTTTAGCATTAAGCATGAGATAAATAAACAAATCCCGAGTACTTCATCAGATGGTTATTTCTTTATTTTTACTAACACATTGCTTAAAGATAGTGGGACGTGGAACAAGCTGCCCTACTTTGTTTCATTATTTCATATAAACCTTAGAATTAAAACTTCATATATATTTATCTATTTTAGTCATTCATTGAAAAAAAGTTTTTTGATACCTTTTATTGTAAATAACTAAATTTAAAATGCTTGTCCCTTATGTTATACTGGATGGAAGTTAATTGTTGGTTGGATTTAATTATACATCATAGCCTTTGTCCTGGAAAACATCCAAAAAGTAGATCATCTCGGTGTGTAATTTACTGAAACAGTTTCCAGGCAGCCTGCCATACTCAAGAACATGTGATACAATTGTCATTAAAATTAGAAAAATATTAGTATACATATTTGAATTAGGACTGGGGGTGGCAATGAATATTCACAGAGCTTTTAGAAGTGTTACTAATGGTCAAATTCAGCCAATGGAATAATTTCTAGTCTGGCAGCAATTAGATTTATGAATCGTCCTCCTCAATCCCCCTATTTTGATAGCCTTTGATGTACTTTTGGTACACCCTGAATTCTCCTATAGAAGAGTTTTTAACCTAGGGTCCAGGAATTTTATTTTTTTTAATTGCTCAATAACTTTAAAACTGTAATTGATTTCCTTTCTAATCCTTTGCATTTATGTATATAAAAGCATTATTCTGATAATGAATCATAGGTTTCACCAAAATGCCAAAGGAGTTTGTAACTTAAAGGTTAAGAATATGTTTGCTTTGTGGCCTTTTTAATGCTTTCTCTATGTCAGAAAGTAATGCTCACTTCAGTTATAAATTGAAATTCTGAATGCTATGACAGTCCTTACTATCTTCTTTTAATTATTGCTTTGTATCTGAACACCTTATGTTGATCACTTTTTTTAAAAAAATATGATTAGTTCCAGAGAATTCATTCTTCCCTCAGTATATTGGGGAATATTTGATGCTGCATAATCTAAACAATATATTTTTCCTATTGTAAAATCCATAGCAATCAAAATTTGTCATTTTGCTTTCTTTAAATATGTGTGAAAATGTTTTGACTCAATTCATGTCAAAGAATTCTGATCATTAGCACAAATCTCAGAATGCTTTTTGAAATATACTATTATTGAAAACCACTCAACATTGTTCACCATGAGCAATCAATTTCATCTATTCCAATATGCCATTCATTGTTCAGGAAAGATTATGTAAATGGCAAGTAGAATGCCATCCAGAAATATTATGTAGTGTCATCAACAGTCTGTTTGATTAGTATCAATAACCAGTGCTTATATAGCAGACTATTTCCTATATTTCCAATAACAATCCCATTACACAAGGGTGTAGGTCTGTGTTGGAAAGAGATGGAAATGCTTTGGGAGACAATCATGCAAAGGTCCCACTATTCTGCTAACTAGCTTGTTATTTTATTAATTGTTTCACTAGTTTCAAAGTCTATCTAGTAAATATGAATTAGAATTACTTCAGAACATTATTTAAAGTACTTTAAAAAGCAAAAAAATTTCTCTTAATTGGTTAATTAATAAATGGGCTTTAAGTTCCCAAAAGGGAAACTGAGTTTGACTCCCAGAATTTCCCTCTGGAAGGGTAGTTAAATTCATCTCTCTCCAAAAAACTCTTCAGACTCTCTTTCAGAAATAATTTTGAAATCACCAAGTCCCTGACTCTCTCATGGCAGTTAACTTTAGTCTCTCACAAACCTTTTCTCCACAGTTAAGTCTGTAAGCCTCTTTAGGAAAGTTCTCTGTCATCTCTCAGTACTTCATGCAGATCTTGGAGAGATTAGAGATTACAGTTAAGTGTTGTTCCATCAGATATTATTCTCTTTCTCTTAAAGGTATAGGAACGATTTTCAAAATCTCTGTGAGAGGCTCTATTTAAGTTGAAGTTTCACTTATATTCGCAAGTTACACTTCTATGATGGTTGTAGGATTTGAAAGACTGTGGTGGAGGAAGGATTAGAGTTCTGTTTGGCCCCATAGGCAGAACTCAATACAATGGGTAAAAGTAAAACTGGAAAAGAGGCAAATTTAGGAGCTTCCTAACAATTAGAGGTGTCCTGCAAGAGGAATGAGTTACCTAGAAAAATGATGGGTCTTCTCTCAGATATGTTTAAACAGAAGTTGGGTGGCTATTTGTTGGCTAAATAATTATTGGGATTCTTTGGTATATGAATTGAACTAGATTTGACAGAGATCCTTTCCAAATCCCAAGTTCTTTGAAGTATGGTACATAATTCCTCCTTGTTTCCCCAATATTTCAGTTTAAAAAGGGACTGGGAAAATTGTGCAGGAATCTAGGTTATACACACACACACACACACACACACACACACACACACATATACACACATACACACACATATACACACACACCTACATATGTAAATACTGCAAAAATTAAAAAGAATGAGTATATATTAGGAGAAATAGGTGAAGACAATCCCACCCCACCTATTGGATAAAAGGGAGTTGAAAATGTGGTACACTGCATATATCTTCAGATTTTTCAATGTGTTCTTGTTTCTATTTTTTTCCTCTATCTTTTTTATCTTAAAAATATTTATAATATGAAATATCTTTCTGGTTAGGGGAAATGGGAGGAATAATGAGAGAAAAGTTTGTGATATAAAAAAAAAACATCAATTAATACCTTTAAAAAACAGATAAACTAAGTAAGGGTTTGCTTTTAACCTCACCTCAAAATAAAAAATGTTCTGTATATTGTGACAGTATACTCTACAAGTGTGTTTGGGAGAGACGTAAAGTAGTAAGGGAAAGAGTATGAAATTGTTGAAATGTCATATTTGCACTGAGAATTTCATTTCCTTTCAAGTTTTACCTTTGTAGATTATAATCATTTTTTTCCAGAGAAAAATAATTGGGCAGCTGCTTTAGCCCAGTTCACTACTTCATTGTCACTTGGAAGTATTGGAAGAGTCCAAGCCTAAACTGAAGTTCCAAAGGAATATAATCAAAGACAATGCAATAAATAAGGGATTCTGGGAAAATGCAACTATGCAGAGGCAGAGTGTGTACTGACCTTCTCTCTACCTCAGCTACTGGTAAATGGTCCAAGCTTCTAGGAAGGCCTTTAACTTAATCTCATTTCTTCCTTGAAATGATAAAAGGACTTTTGACTTTGTGCAAAAAGGTTTTCAAGGTAGACAAAAGAATCCCTACATAAGAGCATACTTTAAGTGAGTCATCATTATCTTTATTCTTATATCTACTTCTAGCTTTCAAAGTTAACATTTTAAAGGGATTGTAAAGATGTAGGTCATGTAGTGGATAGAGTGCTGGACTAGTCAAGTAGAGTCATCTTCCTGAGTTCAAATCTGAACCCAGACACAGACCAGCCATGTGACCCTGGGGAGGTGACTTGACTCTGGGCAAGTGACTTAACCCTTTTTGACTCAGTTTCCTCATCTATAAAATAAGCTGAAGAAGAAAATTGCAAACTACTCCAATACCTTTACCAAGAATACCTCAAATGGGGTCACAGATTGAATGAGTGAACAACAAAATAGCAATTGTTGACAACCTTGGTAGTTTCAACTCTAAAACAACAGTAATAATAAATGCTCTGTAGAGTGTTATGTGAAATGTATTCCTCTCAAAATGCATGAGAAGGAATAATATTCAAGTATGTAGAGCCAATTGTAATTCTAGAGTAAACTGTAGAAAAGCTAAGAATGGTTAAGGATATAATGCTGATGGAAAGATTTACATGAACTAGTACAATGTGCAATAAGCATAGCCAAGGAAAGAATATCCATTTTGAGTACAACAAGGAAAGAATAAGAACTGCATAACAATAAAAAAATAATGTTGAAGAATTTCAAAGAGCAAGAATGGTCCCAAAGAAACACTAGGAGATGATACCTTTACGCACTCCTTTGTGAAGGTGAAAATTCACAGAGGTTATATATTTATATATTCACATTTTTCCCATGTATTGAATGATTTCAATGACTTTTTCCTCTTCCTATTTTTCATTTTAAAAGAAATTATTTGTTATATGAGATGGCTTACTGGAGGAGGATACTAGGAGAAATGTAAGTGATGTAAAAATTAAGATAACAATAAAAAGTATTTTTAATAGAGCATTAGGCTTAAAAGGCCAAAGTCATAATCTCCGCATAAATCAACTGAGTTTTTTTCTTACTTCTAAGATTTGTGGAACATAATTTCAGCCAGTCATCTCAAAGCTGTGTCCCATTAGTCATAAGGATGAACAGGCAAGACAGTATGGACATGTCATTACAAATTACTTATCACTGTTAAAGGAAAAATAACTAAAAGGGAATGACCTACTGTCTGTGTCTGATCATAATATAAATATATAGGACCATACATTCTAATTATGTCTACGATATTAAAAACTTGTTTTGAATAAAGCAACCAGAACATATACATCCATGCACATGCCTCCCAAGAATTTTTCTTGAATATATAGTTTCTGACATATTTTTAAATGACTTCTGTCTCAGTCATAACATACACTGAGTCTGATACTTACAAATATGTGTAACCTGACTGAAAAACTCATTTTTAAAATTCTGATTTCAAATATTCTGTTTTATCTTAGCACCTTAGAAGTTAAACACAAAAGATGTTCCTTAACCAATGTAAAATTATAGTCATATCTGAAACCTGCTTATTGGAACTTGCTATTTTAAGATTCTATGGGACTGTTAACTGAATGTTCTTCTGAGTCTAACTCCAGGCATGGATAGCAAGAAAGGTGGTCTGAGCCTCCAATCCATGATGCCAGTAAGCCTGTGAGATGCTGGTAGGAACTGCAAAAGGTGATCTCAGGGGAAGAAAGGGAGAGCAGCTGTCCAGCCTGGGCTGAGGTAGGATTCTCCTGATTCAATTTCCCCGCTGACACCTGGCAGACTTTAAGCTTGACTGAATGCAAGTTGACAATCTACTCCTGCCTGGAATTGACACGAAGCTGAGTAGATATTGTTTCCCTGCAATGTCCCTACTATTAGTGGCAATTTCCTATAGTCAAAAGGTTTTTGAGCTTAATACCAGATCTATTAAATTATAGAGTGTTGGTAGGGGAACATCTGAGGTTAAGTCTAAAATGAAGCTATTAGGCTTAGGACTTTAGACCAACAACAATAAGTTAGGGTCCTTTAATTCTTAGTAATAGTGTGGAGATAATTAGGTCAAGGGCTTGTGAAGTTAGTATACATAGTTATTATCTGTGTCTCAGTTGATTTAATGTTAAAAACAATTCGTTTGTGGTCTATATTGTAAAGGCTTTAAAAGAAGTATCACTTGACCAAAAGTTGCAATTGTTTTATGTAATATGAACTGTGTTAAAAATGAAAAATAAAAATAAATAAATAAATGAATAATGAATAAAAAAATAAGAAGTTAAACAATGTTTCTAATATCCTCAGTCCAAACACCTTTGAAAAAGACAGAATACTATATTTAAATTTGTTGATCCTCTTACGTATACAAGTCAAAATTTTCATGCTGATGACCATCAATATAAATAGATAGATGATAGATAGATAGATAGATAGATAGATAGATAGATAGATAGATAGATATAGATATGACCAGAGTGCTTTTTTGAGACTTTTTTCAGAAAAAAATTTTATCAAATGAACATGTCTGATCTTGGTCCATTAAACAAAGATTAATGTTCAAATTAATACAATAGTCAGAGAAGTATTGAAATAATTATCCAAGGAGGAAAAGATCCAGATATTCTTCATCCTTCCCATTTTGGGGGAAACTCCAAATAGGCTCATAGATATAAAATAAAAACTACACAGAACTCTGTGAAATTCACACATTTCATATAATGTCAGTCCTAGATTCTCTGTAGGTAGATGTTCTACATTTATCTCTAAATTTCATATAAAGTAAATTCCTCTTGAGAATATTTTTTAATATCACCAACTACTGTTGGTTACTTAATACTTTGCTTATCCGTTCCCCTTCATTACTCCTCAAATCATCAGAAATTAAAAATGAAGACAGTCATAATCAAATCATGTAGTATGTGCCTACACAATGCCATAAACAACTCAATAAACATTCATTCAACAAACATTTATTAATAAGAGACTACCATGTGCGAGTCCATGTATACAACTATTATTTTTTAAATGACATAATATTTCTGTCCTCAAAGAATATCTAGTGTGGTGAGGGCAGAAGAAAGATCCAAGGAAAGTCTTCTAGGAAAATTTGAAGGAGAGGATTCTTTGAACTGAAGACTCGAGGAAAGCCTGAGATGGCACGTGAGTTGAACCTTGAAGAACCAAAAGGAATGTGAAAGGTAACAGTGAAAAAGAAATGCAATCCAGGCATCAGTGATGGCCTGTAGAAATATTTGGAGGAAAGAGACAACATGTCAGTTACAGGGAAAAGCTAATAATCTGGCTTGGCTAGAATGTACTCCATCATGTAAAGACAAATTTTGGAGCCAGATTATAGAAATCCTTAAATGCTAAGTAGGCTAAAGAGTCTGAATTTTAGAATATAGGCAATAGGGAACCACAAAAACTTTTTGAGCAAGGCAATGATATGATCAGTCCTGTGCTTTAAGAAGATTATTTTCATAACTGGAAAATAGTTCATGAAATAATATTTTTAAAAATATTTTCAAAGCAATGTAAAGGGTAAAGAGAAGAGGAAAGAAGTTTAAGTTAGAAAGACCAGTTAGGAATCTATTACTGTAGCTCAAATGAAAGGTGATCAGGATCCGAACTAGAGTATTAGCAGTATAAGTGGAGAAGAGAGTCTAAATGGGATATTAACCAATTTAACTACTACAGCAATAAAATTAGTCAAATTGGCTGTTTGGCATCCTTCCATGAGAAAGACTGATTGATAATCCCATTCTTCACTTTTTTTTCCTATGGTCATATAATGTGTTCTTAATTTTTCCCTCAGTTTCAACCCACCCTCCCCCCCTAAAAAATGTAAATAAAAAAGAATGCAATCTTGGAGAGTTAAGAGGGGGAGTAAGAGAGGTTCTGTTTAGCCTGGTTCTTTGCAGCAGTGTGAGAAGTTATGCTTTTCAGACTAGGATTCAGTTAAATGGGAAGGCTGGAAGAGAAGACTAGTTATATAAGATTCTCTTTCATAATAAGATTATGAAATCAAATAGATGGAGAAGCAAGCATTTGTATTAATTGCATTGAAAGTAAATACTGGGAAAAAATCCCTTCTGCATACATAACTTTGCAGTATTACTTGACGGAATGAACAAAAGGTCATGCAGCAGCATTTTACAAACAGAAGATTCTTGGGGTAAAACTCAAATGTATGAAAAGTTCATTTCAAAAAAAGTGATATTTTGATTACAGTAATTAAAGTAACTTGATAATTTAATGGTATGATGAGTTTAATTGTTTTTGTTCTCTGTAGACTTGTTAAGAGATAAGGAGAGAGTATGCTTCTACTTTGGTCACTTTAATGAATCTTTGAGTTTTGATTGCTTATTAGCTACCATGCAAATGTAACACATTCACAAGATTTTAATTGGTATTGTATTATGAGACAAATACAATCATACTACAATTAGAAGAAATGTGTTAGATATTTTTTCCCTCTCAAATCACTGCAGAAAGTTTTTTTTTTTTAGAGAACAAAGCAAATTCTGCTTAATTACTTTTTAAAAAATAACCTCCATCGTCATTTAGAAGAAGTCTTTAGTAAATTTTCAGTTTTTATAGTTTCCCATTCAATGGATAGGGAGAAGTATTTTGTATCATTTGAGACAGATTCCTTCTAGTTTAGAAAGTATTTTTAATATAAAGTCACAAGATGATATTTTATATGTTTTCCCCCTCTTCTATTCTCTCTCCTTTCCCATTTCTTCTTTCTTGGCATTAAGCATGTACTTTATGTTGTGCTAATTTTGAACGCAAGGCACAATGTCAATACTGCCTTGTTCAATCTAGAGCATACAGTCATGCTTTCTTTTAAAAAATACTAAATAAGAATGTGCAGTTATCTGGATAACTGTTCTCCATCACTTTTTGTGTATGTTTTGCTTAGCTTATTTTTTAGAGGGATTGGGTGTGTTTATATGTATATTTTGGTGTTTTGTTGTTTGTGGCTTACTTGCTTTCATCTTTTTATTTTAAAAAGTCCTATTCTGGTGATGAACCTGAGGAGGGAAAACAACTGGACAAAATTATGAGTCTATCTTAAACTTGTACCCTGAAGAATCCCTATTACAGATATTTTTAGCAGATTCCCTTTCCCATTGGTCTGTTGGAGTTTCAGAGGCTGTTTTTTTGTTTGTTTGTTTGTTTCATGTGTCTCTGTGGTGTCCTGTGCCACTGGATCTGACATCAGGGCAGATTGTTTTATGGATGTGTACATTCAGGGAGAGCATGATTCTTTCTGTCAAGGGTCCATCAGTCTGTATGTATGAATGTGAATGAGGGAAAACAAAACAAAAAAGTGATATATCATAGGATATGTAATCTAAAAGGAGAAGACCTCCAAGGCAATCTAGATAAACCCCTCATTTTATATATGGAGAAACTGAGACCCAGGAAGGTTAAATGACGTACCTAAGGTCACATAGACATTATGTATCAGAGTGGGAATTTGAATCCAGGTCCTCTGATGTCAGGACCAGTGCTCTATACACCATATCACATCTTACTTAGGGAATAATAGAAACTAAATTGAGTGCATTTTGCTAGTAAATTGATAATTAAGGATGCATCTAAAAAACTCATTAGGTATACACATACATACATACATACATACAAATACATACATATGTATATATACATGTATATACATACATAGGTATATAAATGTGTGTTTACACACACAAACACACACACATCTCTAGAGAAATGAGCATTCCCTCACAGTAACTACAACAGACAATGGAAAGAAGAAAAAGAAGTGACCCTAATAGATGATGCTATTAAAGACCTGATTTTGATACGTATTGACATAGATATATAGATATATTTAGTTTTATATATATATATATATACATATATATTCATGTACATTATGTAGTCAGACTATAAATTCTGCCAATATAACTTCACAGTGGGTGGTAGTGTTCTTCTTCAGGTTTACACCCATCCTACAGACTGAGTCCTTTTGTGAATTCTTTTCCTCATTTAGGCTTCTCTTGATGTTCAATTTAACATGATTTTATCTTCCGATGTCATTTGCCTCAAGCATTAGATCCCTTGTAGGGATAGACTTTTTAAAAATATTACTATCATAAGCAACTTACATTTTTATTTTGCAATTTCAGGTACATTTCATGCGGCAGTAACTTTGATTTTTATCCTCTTTGAATGTTTTGATGTAGTTACTATTCCTTTCTCCTAAGGAATGAGTGATATAAAATTTTAGGATAAATAGGTAAGAGGTTATGACTTTATAAATATACTTCAAAGCAATAAAGTGCCATAATATATGTGTTTATTATTGGTACCCTCAACAAAAGTGGTATTAGAAGTGATGTAGTCAGGGTTATAACCAATCAATTGCAAAGAATACGTGAAGACACTGGAGGAGGCAGATGACCAGTGTGCAGCACTGAGCAATCTCATGACCAAATGGCTCAATAGTTGCAGAAGTGCATGTGCACACATATGTGTGTGTGTGTGTGTATTCAGAAATGTATATACTTGTGTGTGTGTGTGTATAATACAAATACATAAACAAAATGTAGATAAATATCTTGGTACTAGCATCATGAAAGTTGGCATATGCACATCAAGGAATCCAAAACCTACTTCCAGATGTACAGATAAGTACATATCACCAGTAATGGCTCTTCTTATTTGTCCTGTCCCCCATCTGATCTGTATCATTTAGTACTACCTATTCTTTCTGTAAAAACATCATAATAATAATTGTAAAAATCATAGCACGTTTTGCAATTATATATGTACATATATTTATTGTTGTGTTTGTCTTTCGTTCTCAAAGAGGACCATGACATCAGGATGATGACATGACTTGCAGTTGACTTTGATTTGAGTGAGGGAAGGCTGTGCAAGGTCACCAACCTCACTTTCTTTTCCTGAGCCATATGGGTCTGATATTTATCAGGAAGACTGGAGATGGCCCAGGATGCAATGGGAGACCCTGGCCCTTTCAGGCTAAGGTCTTATCACATTCTCACTGTAAGAATTCAATGAATAGGCTTCCTTAAGTAGTTACTCACATACATACATATACATGCATATACATGTATGTATGTATGTATGTATGTATACACACATATATGTGTATATATATACACACATATATATTTGTATGTATATGATCCATAGGATCCATAGCAATTCCCCTGCTGTAGTTCTGCCATTGGTATAACCAACTCAGACTTTACTGATAGAAAAGGTTACGTTGTCCATGAAGTGCATTATGGAAGAGGCAGGCTAGCTAGTAGATTAAGAGTTTCCTTCCAGGTCAGTAAGATCTGGGTTATCACCCTGGGCAAGTCACTTAACCATACCTTCCTCTGGGAAATTCTCTAAAATGACAGTTTGTGATTAACATGTTTGTCTGCATTAGTAGAGGGATTTTCCTCATCTAGTTATTCTTGATTCATATGAAATCATAGTTCTAATTCCTTTAAATATTCCATATGTATTGTGAACTGTCTTTTGTGTTCAGTCATTTTCAGTCATGTCTAACTCTTCATGACCCCATTTGAGGTTTTCTTGACAGAGATACTGGAATGGCTTTCCATTTCCTTCTTCAGCTCATTTTACAGGTGAGGAACTAAGACAGAGTTAAGTGGCATGCTCAGGGTCTAGTCTAGTGTATGCTAGTAAGTGTCTGAGGCCAGGCTTGAAACTCAGGTACTCCTGATGCCATGCCTGGTGCTCTATTCCCTGGGCCACCTAGCTGCCTTGGTGAACTGGCTAACCTAGACATATAAAGTAATATCTTGGCAATGTCTCATTATATACATGAAGATTGTCCATGTTGTAGATTATTTGCACATCTCCAGAGCCATTCTTCATCTATCATGAGGGTCATCAAAAACCCACTGCAGACAATGAAAAGGGAAATTTAGCATAATAGATGGCGCCACTATTATTTCCTGCTTGGGAACTATAGCTCAATACCTCATCATATAACTTTTGTACCATTGGGACCACAGAACCCACCAGAAGATAAGATAATTGTTTCAATTAGAGAACCTATGGTGAATATTCCTATATCTCTTAGGAACTTAATTATGTCCTATTTTGAATGGTGGTCACTTCTGAATGTGTCAAGTTTTTCCTTTTAGATTTGAAGTTTTTGGGTGACAGAGAGTCTGTCTTATTTATCTTTTTATCCCTCACCATTCCCATCACAGAGCACTGCTTTTGACAGATATCCAGTAAACATTGGTTGAAATTATTGATGTGCTGGACAAAATATTTCCTGCTTCATTGGGCCAAAGGCAGATTTCCTTACCATTGCTTAGAGAATTAGTCCCAGTATTGTCACTAATTTGAATTAGTTCTATTTCTTTAAGTTTGCAGGATTTTTCTTAAAAATGAAAAGGAAAATTGATGTTCTACCTTCTGCTTTAATTCCCACAATTAGTGCCAAATGCATATCCACACCAGTGATTCTGTGTTAAATCAGCATCCTTCTAATCAAGGAAAATGATTTTTTAAACCCTATGAGCAAAACATACATACCCAAATAAGACTGAAGCATGTATCCTTACAGCCAAAGACAGAGAGATAGAGAAAATGAAGGTGCTTGGATTCTCCAAATCTCAGTCCAACCCAATGCATTTCAAGGTGTAGGTATGTACAAATGTAGTAGGGAACAGGGGCTGAAGGTTGTGGGAGGGTAAAGCTAAGCAGCTTACCACAGATCTTTTCTCAGCTTTTTCATTTTTGTACTGGAAAGGTTTCATCACTGATATGCATTGCGCATTTTTTTATGTGCTTTCCAAATACTCTCAAACAGTGGTTGCTGGGGAAAGTGACTCACTTTGGGATTTACATTTGGGAATTTCTGAACATTGTAGCTGGTTGATAGATAAAGGAAGGAAAAAGAGATGGTGGGAGATAGTCTGACTCAGCCTTGACTTAACCTTGAACTTTAAAAGGCACAAAAGTGTTATTTTGTGTTCATTGCCTAAATTTCTAATATAACTCTCCAGAGCCATTCTCTAGTCTCCAAAGAATGTTATGGGGTCATTGAACAAGTTAACATTCACCAAAGCCTTCATTTCACTGCATCATATACTGGGGTGTCATCCATCTAGGAAGATGAATCAGCAAGTAATTGCCTGGAGCTAAAATATGCTCTAATATTTCTAGATGCATCCTGGTACATTTTCTAATTATTAATTTTTCAACACAGACACATCCCTTCAGTATTTTGCAGTACATGGATGTCACAGGAGGGGCCTGCTATCTCAGGTTCTCAGATCTGCATTCATAAAAGGAAAGGCAACTTTTGAGGGGTTAACAATCACTTTAATCAAATGCATGTATCATTCCTTTAACCAAGCACATATATCATTCACCTAATTCAGGGGAGTCAGCACCCTGAACTTCAAAGAAAATATGGAGAAACCAAAAGATCAATAGACATGGGTTCCTCTGCCTGAATTCAACAGACAGTTGAACCCCAACTCTCTGACCATAGTCATGAGAGAGGGAAGCATTGATATCTGGATTTTCAAAGCCAGGAGCTCCTTCAATGGCTTCCCAGAGTCCTCATCTGGCCAGACAAATACTTCCAGTCAGTAAGCCCTAAAGTAATCAAAGATCAGCAGACATGGCTTTCTCTGTCTGAATTCCACAGACAGTCCAACTGTCTGGCCATAGTTACCAGAAAGGTAACAGACATCTGGGTTTTCAAAGCCAGGGGGCTCCTTAAAAGAGCCTCCCAGAGTCCTCAACTGGCACTCAAACCTTCTTACAAAAACTAAGCCCCAAAATAAAACCTCACCCTCAGAGTATTTATACATTTTTTTAGAGCCAGAGGGCATAACCCTCAGACCCAGTTCCTCAAAAAACAAAAGGTATGTGGGACCCTCCCATGAAACAACCACCTTAATCAAGATTCCCATAATGGGCACACCCATCAATGGGTGGGAAAGGTCTTTTTAATCACATTATTCAATCAGAGGCACTTTTAGTAAAACAAAAAGAGCAAAAGATCCTAATTTGATTGCCATCACACTCCACCCTTCCAGGATCCTTGTACAATCTAAATGGCCATGGATCCTGGAACAAACAGAATCATTATACATCTTGATTATAGTAAAACAAAAGTAACAAAAGATCCTACTTTGCTTGACCTTACAATGGACTGCACTTTGGACTGGCAATGTTTCCAAGATACATTTCATTTTCAAAAATAAAAATAAAGCAGTATGTTTGCCACTACTAGTGTCTGTGTAGATTTGATTGATTTTAATAGTACAAGAAAAGAGTAAAAAACTATAAAAAGCACTCAGAAGGTGGGTAGAAATTTCAATAAAGCAATGGAATGAATACTAATAGCTATTCAAAAGGAAAGAGTCCATAGTTTGATTTTGTGAAGGGTAATCTTTTTCTCTGTCTCATTTACAAATGTCATTTCTGGTGCTCAAGACTTACATTGAAAGATTTTTTCATGGGGAAAAGAGTAAGAAAAATGAGTTTTCATCCATGGATTGTTTTTCCCTCCTAAATTTAAACTATTATTTCCAGGTTTTTCCTATATTTTCCTGGCTAGAATGGATTATTTGATTTCAAATTGGGAGACAGGAAATATTTTAAGTTTTAGTACTCTTCATGGTTGTCTCCTTGGAACCACTCTTTGTTTTCTTTTAGTTTTTAGTAAACAAGAAGTTTCCTTACATCAATAGTGTTACATTAGCATCCTATTAATTTCCTCTAACCTTCAGAAATTAGGAAAAGGTAGCAATTATGCTCTTAACAATTCACTTTAGAATTAACTAATTAATCATTCATTCATTGCCCATAGCACTAATAAGTCATTAGCCTTATAGTGGCCCATTATAAGGTGCAATATGTAGAAGAGTTCATTTAGATAATCCTTTCAGAGTGCTGATGAGGTTATTTATAGAGGATACAAGCTTGAGATGATCAATTATAGGTTAAATCAGTGAAGTGTGTTGTTGTTTTTTTCCCCTTTAGAAATATAAGACCAAATAATGGATATACCATTTGGGTAGTTGTGGTTTTCAAGGAAAAATGAATATAGGGTGAAATAGTTATACAATGAAATCAATAAATTGAACAAACCAATTAGTGAATTTGAGCCAACTCATATAATTCCCATACCCCAAAGCAAGTTTTGCTAATTTGAATAGTAGTCTTAACTTTTTGATTCTTTCTATATATAAATCTATATATGTATATAGATTTAGGTTGTCAGTCAATAGGCATTTATTAAATGATTTCTGTGTACCAAGCATTATGCTAAGAACTGGGGAAATGAAAAAAATGTTTGTGTAGGGGGGAGGGATCCTGCCCTCAAAAAACTCACATTCTAATAGTGGAAACAACATGAAAATACTAAATATTACATTATCATTTATTATACTAATACCAAATATTATATTGCTTATTATAGTATAGAGAGTAAAGGGAAGGTAATCTCAGAGAGGAAGACAGTAGGAACTGAAAGGATTAGAAGAGGCCTTTTGCAGAAGTTCTGATTTGAGTCTTGAAGAAAATCAGGAAACTGAGAAGAGCATTCCTGGCTCAGGGGACAGCCAGTACAAAGGCTTGTGATGGAAGTGGCCACTTCATTTTGTCAAATAGACCTAATGACTTCTTTCACTCCATTGTCTCTGTTGAGTGGAGCAATAATTTTGAAATGAATAGACAAACCTAAGGAAATGACTGTAACTAATAATAAAAGAAGCTTTTGCTGTTTCTTTTAAATAGGAACACATTATATTATTCTAATGGCTCATCCTTGCCTTCATGATACACTATTCACACATAAGAAAGAATCATTCAAAAAGACTTTACAAAGGATTGTTTAAATTTCATTTAAGCAAATTAAAGAATCAAATGTATGAGCTATCGATTAATCAACTCTTTAAGGAGACCTTAGAAAGCCAACGTACCATGATGGAAGCTACATAGGCTTACAATAAAGAGGAATTCCCTTCCTTCCTAAGTATCTGCCCTACACGTAAATCCATCATAGCTGAAAGACAGTGTTTCATTTTTGTATTTTCATCCCCAGCACCAGGGACAGTGTGTATCACATAGAAACTTAATAAATACTTGTTGAATTAAATGAAATATGTTTTCCCTTTTATGGGTAGCCCACAAGAAATCAGCAAAGATTACAAACTTTATTGATTATAGTTACACCCATTTATTTCCTTTCCCCTTGCAGGAATTTTTTTCTACATAATAGAAAGTATTGAAGTATTGAAGCACCAAATGAAACTCTAGGCAACTGCCCATTCAAGAAAGACTAGACATTTTTCTTTTCTCAGATGATCCCTTTTCCATCTTCCCTTTGAATAAGTTTGCCCTGTTCCTCATAGGGATCTTTATGGCATATATTCATGGGAAAATGGACTTCTGCTAGAGAATCTACTTCCTGAAATCTCTTTTCTGCATTGGACCCAGGTGCAAATGGGGAACTTAATGCTAGCCTGTCCCCTGAAGAGAATTCAGCTTTGCTATGCTGAGGCATACCTGTATCTATGATTGTAGAGAGTTGCCCTGGAGTTAAAAAGGAATGTGTCACATAGCCTATTTTTAGTAACAGACCAATATTATAATTATAAAATCCATTAAATATCCTACAAATGAAAACTACAGGGCATTTCAGGAAATGTTTTGAAAACAGTTTGATGTAAAACATGCCACAATTATAGTAAAATGGACTAACATTTAATGTGTTGGCACTAACAATTTAAACTCCTTACTAATGAATATTGTAACGTGAATTTATTTGAAGTAACAGGTCAAAATTTCTCTCTGCCCTTGGAAACTCACATGTGTCTTCTACTGAGTCAGTAGTACCAGAGTTTAAAGGGTTAGTCTGTTAATTTATTTAATGTTGTATGAGAATTTATGTATTATTAATACAATCTTCATATTTAATGTAGGATATGTGATTACTTTCCTAGAAAAACAACTCAGTGTCTAAATGGTGGAAACTGAATATGGCTTTCTGCTTGGGGAAAAATAGCATAATAGACTGTCAATCAATGGAAAGGACACCAAATTTGGAATCATAAGTTTTGGGTTTAAATTTTGACTCTACTACTTTTAATCTGTGTGACCTTGGGCAAGTCACTTCTCAAATGGAAGAAATTTTCTCAAAGATATTTTCTATATGGATGTAATCACTGCAAATCTAGACCAAAAAAAAAAAAAAAGACTAAATCTGTGCTCTGTGAAGTTTTTGCCCTACTTTTTTTATTTTGTTTATTTTTAATTCATGAAATAAAGCAAGTATTTCCATAACATAGTATAATAAAAAAGATAGGTGCATGTGAAACTGCATATCTATTATGTACAATTATTTTAAATATATAATAAAGTTATCATATAAACTTCTTTTTCCTTTCTCCACCCTAGAAACAGTTACCATTAGACAAAATATGTATGTATATACATACATTTATATGTGCAAAATCTTTCTATACATACTTTTATCCATCACTTCTTTCTCTTATTCATAATCTTTGTTTTATTTAGCTTTTAATTTCAGATCTAAAGATGCAAGAACATTTCTGCATGCGGGCAAATAACTAAAAGGAGTTTCTGTAGGTGAGATCATGACTAGTTTCCATTTTATTTCAACTCTACAGGTTTCACTTTCCTTAGCTGTAAAATGGAAGAGGAAGAAGGGGACATACTGCAAAAGTCCACTCTTTTAATTCTATAACCCTATGACTCTGTGATCTTTGAGGTTACTTTCAGGTGTCACTTTCAAGTATATTTCAGCCACTCATTGGCTTTATCGAGACAGTGATGTGGAGGTATCTTTTGTTACCTTTTTTTTCTCATTGCTTCCTACAGGGAATTGCATAAAGGCTACCTTGTTTGCTCTTTCAAAGTTCCTCAAGGGTTTCCCTAGTTTCTTAAACTTGACATTCATGAATCTCCACCTTCTGGACCAATGCTACCCTTTTAATTTTATCTCTTACTACTACCTTCCATGTGTACTATGCCCCTACCAAATAACTGAACAGCATCACCCATATCTATCCCATATAGACCTAACACTGTGCTTTGGCTCCATCTTACCTGTTGATCTGAAGTCTCAGTTCAAATGTTCCCTCTTCCACATGTATTTTGATCTCCCTCACCACCCATCACCCTTCTGCAACTAATGCACACATGCAAGGCAGTGATGATCCTTTATCCTTTCTTACTTTACACAGTACTTTGTTTGCACTTCCCTGTACACTTACAAATGTCATTTGTATTATTGTTAACCATACATTTTACACCACTTCTAGATTATTCATCCGTGAGGATTCATGGATTTAAATAAGATCAGAGTTCACTTAATATTTACATGATAGGTATGTATAGAGGCATAGCATAGAGGATAATGAGTTGACCTTGAATCCACAAACACCTGGATACAGGACCTGCCATTGACACATACGTGTCTGTAGGACCCTAGGCAAATCATTCAGTCTCTCACTATTCTAGGTAATTTCTTAAGAATATAAATTGTAGAGAAGAAGCTGCCTGGAATGGGTAGAAGAAGTTTCCTTACCTGGGAATCTCATTTAGCAATGAAATCACAGGTCCAGTTCCAGTTTCTCATTTAATCTTTATATCATCATCACCACCATACTCCCCAAAGCTCAACGCAGTGTGCTGTAGATATAGGTGCTAAATAAAATTGTTTTGGAGTAAGTGAGGGGATGGTATGCTAGCCAAAGAGGGGGAGAAAAACCAAAACTTTTCTCATTACAGTGTCAAAAACACTCTCTTTCTGATGATACCTTTTTCTGCTCCCTCACTTTTTTACTATTTCTCTCAGTAGTCACTGTCAAACACACCCATGTCATTATCTAAGGCATTGGTGCTAAGCAGCAAATAAAGGTGTGGGATGCAGCCAGGTTTGAGGAAACAGATGCAAACTCAAATGTAGCAGAAAGATCAACCAGGTGGTCTATAAGGTTTGAACTTTGAATCATTAAATGCAAATTTAGAATTCATGAGCCTGAAGGGACCCTTATATTTGCTTCAGAAAGAAAAAGTATGTGTGTGTGGATACACATACATATATACACGCATATACATAAAATCATATATGTATATATATGTATATACAGCTCTCCCTTCCACATAGCAAGTTTTCCCATCATAGTTTTGATATATTTTGGCTTGGCAAAAGAAATTAAATGGGAATTTTTTGTGAGTTTTGCAGAAGCTGCAGATGATATGCAAAGGCCAGCAGAGGATACACACACACACACACACACACACACACACACACACACACGTATATGTATGTGTGTGTGTGTATATATATATATATATATATATATATATTGAGAGAGAGAGAAAGTATTGTCCTCACAATGTGGAAGAGATAACTGTGTGCTGTGTGTGGAGGTGGGGGGGAGGTATGGATCAAAAAAAAAGTCCAACTTCAATGGGAAATTGAAATGAGAAACCATATGAGTAAAAGAATGCAGCAAAACAAATATCTCTGCGTCATCTCTTCAAAAAGCCACTGTCTCTGCTGTCTCCTCAAAGACACATTCACAACCTCCCTAAATTAAACCTGTTTTAGGTCACTCCCATAAAGTTCATTATCTGATATATTATAATAAACCTAAGGCAAGGACTACAATGGAATAAGCTAAGAATTGTTATAGTATAGTACATATTAAATATGCTTTTGTGATTGATTACTGCATTGCCCTATTTAATGCATGGAATCACAATTTAGAAAGCTTTAGGCTGTGCACTTAACAATTATGGTACCTATAATTTATTAAATAGCTGATTACATATGGGATTTGTCATCATTTCTATTTTTTTAAATGAGCATTATCAAGTCTTAGATTAGAAAGCAAATACCTCGTTACAGTATATTGTTTCCATAGGGAAGCCAAACTCATATTGCTTTTGTTTGCTCTGTGTAGATTTTCTTTTTAAAGGTTCATCAATGCCATTTGTTTTTACTCCATAACCAATTCCTGATATGCTGCACACCCTCCAACCCCCTCCTTCGTTTATACCATAGGATCTTTCCATGGAACAAAGACAATTCAAGCAACACTTACCGATATTCAGTATGCAACATTTGGCATCCACAGTTTAACCCTTTGCTACCACAAAAAAAGAAAGTCTACACACATTCTCTAGAAGTATAAACTCACTGACTATTTCTAAACTACTTTATATCATTAACCCATCTGATTCAATTAACAAAGAACAAAGTTTCATGCACAGAATTACATTAATTGCCTCTGGTCTTCAGATTCACAACAAATAGGAAACTTTGATTAGGAAAAAACTTTTATTACTGCTTTGTAGATAACTGATTGGTGTGTAAAAATGAAAAGTACAGTGAAGAATTGAGGTACTATCGAGGGTGTGTCTGTGCAAACATCACTTTTACCCAATTACCTCGATATTTCAGGTGAAATGGACACGTTAAAAAAAGATGCACTTGGTTTTGCATAGACATATCTACTGATTAAGAAAGAATAAAGCAAAAAAAAAAAAATATTTTTAAAAGGAGTTGTTTTGTAAAGTCCTGCTCTGTCTCCAACCTGCTTAGTTACCTTATATTTGTTTAAAATAGTGTTTCTGAAGGACTTGTGTGATCAAAGTTAATGTAATATTTATGCAATCAAAGTTGATGTTAAGACACCTAATGATTTTATCAGGTAAGCTATGAATATAAATTGCAAATTGTCATAATTATTAAAGATCATAATATTTGCATGGAGAAAAATAATTTTTAAACATAATAGTTCTCATTAGTTGCAGAAGCATATAGCAAGTATTTATATATATGTATATATACATATAAAGAATGAGTCTACTTTATTAAAATCATCTTGTAGTATCCACCTTCACTGTTTAAGTCATATAGGCTAAAGAAGTGATTGATACCTTGTAAAAATACATCTCACAGGTGTATTACTTGATATTTATATTAGACAAGAATTAATAACAGACTTGCTAACTGAAAATTATTGCTAACATTCTTAACAAGGAAGTTTCAGTAAACTTAGCAACTTCTGGGTAAAAGTTCGTGTAGAAAAACATGATTTTCTTCTAGCCATGACATTCAACATATCCCATCTTCCACCTCCATGCATTGCATAGGGTATATATGGAACGCACCCCGCCCCCACTACCTCTTAGAAGCCCTAGTTTTCTTTCCAAATGTAACTGAGGTGTCATGTAGTATAAGAAGTCTTTCCTGATTTACATACACACGCACGCGCGCACGCGCACACACACACACACACACACACACACACACACACACACACACACACACACACACACACACACACCCCTATCATTACAGTTGCAAGCGCATAGCATATATATTTATCTCTGCATTTTTTGTACTCTCCTCCTTCCTACGGATCAGAACAAAAGATCAGTGAGGATAGACCCCATTTGTCTTTTTTGCCTTGAGGTAGTCAATAAATCTTTATTGAATTGAATGTTTGCTTTACAATGATACAAAAATATTGCTAATGATCCCTAAACACAGTCTCCCTGAACTGATGGTAAGCAAGGAAGAAGAGAATAAGCATTTCTATAGCACCTACTATGTGCCAGGTGTTTTTAAACAAGCACATATTATGTCATTCGATCCTCACAATAACCTTGCAATCACAGTTAAAGAGATTTGCCCAGGGTCACATAGCTGTTAAGTGTCTGAGGCCAGATGTGAACTGAGGTCTTCCTGACTCCAAGTCCAGCGCTCTATCATTATTCCACCCAGCTTCCTGACTGTATGACAAAGAAAGCTCAATGGCAAAGTGAATGCAGTGTTGGACCTGGGAGCAGGAATGCCTAAGTCCAGACACTTACCCTGGGTAAGGCACTTCATGTCTGTCTGCCTTAGTATCTTCAATGGTAAAAGCAGAATAATTTTAGCACCTACCTCAAGGGTCATTATGAGGATCAAATGAGGTTAATATTTATAACATGCTTTGCGAACTTTAAAGCGTTACATAAATTTTTATTATCATTCTCATTATTACCATTCCTTGCTCTTTTCCTTATATGAGTTAATTAACTCTTGTTTCAGAAATAAAATTTCCTACATGGAAACCAAAATACTTAATATCAGATACGAAGATACATGATTTAAAAAAAAATACTGATAACTAAATATAACACTGATAACTAAAACCAATTTAGATCTAAAAATCAAAAAAAAAAAAAACCTTAAACATAAGCATGTCACTTTTAGGTTTTACAGAGATGTCATCTCCATACATCATTCCCATCATAGTCAAACATCGGGCATACAAACTTAAATAATCATTTCTGGAGTGGTAACCCAAGTGTTTCGTTTCCATCTAGCAGTATCATGGCTCAACAATATCTCTATTTTGCAAAATCAGTGGAGTAATAACTAAATCTGCTTAAAACATTTCTTTCTTAGCTTGTCTGATTTATTAAAGATTTATGATTTAAGTTTTCTTGATAGTATTTTATTAATGCTATCAAATGGACTTTCAGAAAAGGTTTGATCTAAGCACTATTCAGAAATCCAAGTTAAACTGCTCCAGTTGGGCCCTGTCTCCTCTAATTCAGAGCATGGTAAAGTAGAAATCCAGAAGACTGACTTCTCCAGACTTATGGTGTGACCCAGCACATATCACTTAATCTCTTTATGACTTAGCTGAGGGAATTGCCATGTTCACTCACAGATCTGGATAGTGAAAGATCAATGAGATAATCTATGTAAAGTGGTCTTTGGAAGGAAGCTGAGAAATAAATACAATTTGTTCTTTTATTATTGCTTCTGTGGTTGCTTTCAAAAAGGAACCACTCCACTGTATTGTGTTCTGATTGTCATATAGAAGGCTGTTTTGCAAACTGGGCTACAAAGCTCAGAAATGTGTTGTTATTCAGTGCTGAACCAAGATAAGATGACTTAGGGGAGATAGGATAACACTTTTCTAATATTTGAAAAGCTGTGATATGGAAAGGGGATTAGAACTTTTTATATTTGTTTTTCTGTGTGCTTCCAGAGCAGAGGCCAATGGCTGAAAGTTATATAAGTCCTACAGAATTGTCTTGGATCATTGTTGAGAGTATGATTGTGATAGAATACTATTGTGTCTTAAGAAATGATGAGCAGGATTCTTTCAGGAAAACAAGGAAAGACTTATATGAACCGATGCAAAATGAAATGAGTAGAACCAGGAGAACATTGTTCCCAGTAACAGCAATATTGTATGATGATCTACTGTGAAAAACTTAACTATTTGCAGGAATACAATAATCTAAGACAATTCTGTAGGAAGAAAAGTGCTATCCATATCTAAAGGAAGAACTGGTAGAGCCTGAATGCAGATGATACTTTTTCTTTATTTTTCTAGTTTCTTTTTTTTTGGTCTGTGTTTTCTTTCACAAAATGACTTACATGGAAATTTCTACATATCTACATATCTTACATATCTACATACATATAACCTATGTCAAATTGATTGTATTAGTGCTTGCTTCAGCAGCACATATACTAAAATTGGAACTATACGGAGAAGATTAGCGTGGCCCCTATACAAGGATGACATGGAAATTCATGAAGCATTCCATATTTTTCTATAAGCAAATTAGGAAAGCAAGAAATAGTTTACCTGTCACATTTATTCAGAATGGAAGAATTTGTGACCAAACAGACAGAGAATATTATGAAGCACAAAATGAATAATTCTGATTACATCAAATTGAAAAGTTTTTACACAAAGCCAATGCAACCAAGATTAAAAAGGAAAGCAGAAAGCTGGGAAACAATTTTTATAACCAATGTCTGATAAAGGCCTCATTTTTAAAATATATAGAGAACTAAGTCAAACTTATAAGAATTTCCCAATTGATAAAGAGTCAAAGGATATGAACAGGCATTTTTCAGATGAAGAAATTAAAGGTATCAATGGCCATATGAAAAAATGCTCTAAATAAATATCAATTAAAGAAATGCAAATCAAAACAACTCTGAGGTACCACATCACACCTATCAAACTGGCTAACATGACAAAACAGGAAGATGATAAATGTTGCAGAAGATATGGGAAAATTAGAACACTAATGCATTGTAGGTGGAATTGTGGGCTGATCCAACCATTCTGGAGGGTAATTGGGAAGTATGTCCAAAGGGCTATAAAACTGTGCATACCCTTTGATCCACTTCTAGATCTGTACCCCAAAGAGATCATAAAAATAGGGAAAAGACTGACATGTACAAAAATATTCATAGTAGCTCTTTTCATGGTGGCCAGGAATTAGACTGAACAAGTTATGATATATGAATGTAATGGAATACTGTTGTTCCACAAGAAATCATGAGCAGGTAGACTTTAGCAAAACCGGGAAAGACTTCCACACATTAGTGCTGAGTGAAATGAGCATACCCAGGAGAACATAGTACACAGTAACAGCAACATTGTGCAATGACTAACTTTGATAGACTTAGCTCTTCTCAGCAAAGCAAGGATCTAAGACAAGTCCAAGGGACACATGATGAAAAATACTATCCACATCCAAAACATGAACACAGAGTCTAAATGCAAGATGGAAGTATACTATTTGCTCTCTTTTTTGTTTGTTTGTTTTTTCTTGTGACTACTCCCTTTGGGTCTTATTCTATTTTATGATATGATTAATGTGAAAATATGTTGCATATAAATGTATATGTAGAAACTATATCATATTGCAAACCATCTTGGGGAAGAGGCAGGAGGATGAGGGGAGAAAATTTAGACCTCAAAATCTTATAAAAGTTAATGTTGGAATCTAATAATAAATAAATAAATATTTTTTAAAAATTGTCTTATCGGTGGGGTGGTGAGAGAGAAAGAAAATTTGGAAGTCAGTATCTAAAAAAAAATGTGTAAGTTGTTTTTACATGTAATTGGGAAAAATGAAATATTAGATAAGTTTTTTTAAAAAAGAATTGCATATGTGCATGTACATACATATACAATTCTCAAAGAATTTGATAAAGGCAAATTCCTAATTACAGAACTACTTAAATTTGCTATGTCTGGCCCTCCCTTTCTACCACCCCCTCATCACAGAATAACAAAATTTTAAAGTTAGAAGGGACCTCAGAAGCATTTAATCCAACTAGTACACAAAAGAATCCTCATTGTAATAGACCTGACAGGAGGTCATTTAACCTCTCCCACTGAGGAGAAACCCAATACCCTTCCTTCCATTACTGTTAGAAAGTTTTATTTTGGTTGTTTTGTTTCTGTTTTTTTTTTTTTCCCTACTGTAAAAAATTTGCATCTTGGCAATTTTCATCCATTATTCTCAGTTTTGCCCTCTGAAGTCAAACAGAACTAATCTAAATCCCTTTCCACAGGACAATGCTTCCAATATTTGAAGACAGCTATCCTGTCTCCACAGAATCTTTTCTCCTTTAGGTTAAATGCCTCTACTTCTTCCATTGCAATTTATATGATATAAACTCAAGGCCTTTCCCCATTCTGGTTGCGCATCTTTGGATACTTTTGAATCTTACCAATTATCTTCTTGAAATGTGTTACCCAGAACACTACACAGTATTATAGATGTGGTCCGATGAGAGGAGATTTCAGAAGAAATGTCATTTTCTTATTCTTAGCAACTATGCTTCTATTAATGGAGCCCAAGGACACATTAGCTTTTTTTATATCTATATTTCACTTTTGGGAATCCCTTTTGTCTCATATTGACCTTCTAGAGGAATAGTCAGTCCTGATCCTGCCACTTGGAGAGTGTTCAGGGACAGAGATTTCATTCTTCCTTATATTGTCCAGGCAGGTTACATAGTATCAACACTTAGGATTCTTAAATTAGGTAAAAACTTCATTAAAGTCCCTGTCTATCTGGCTTTTATCTCTTCTTATTTAAGAATAACTTTTAGTTACTCTTACTATTCATATTTACTAATTCTCTTTCCATATATGAGAAATTAGGTGTTTTATGGGCTTTGTGACTTGAAATCTTTCAAAACTACAACTCCAGCTTTGATATCACTCAACTTCTTCCATCAATGACCTGTGGTAGGATGTGAGTATTGAGGAGTTTCATAAATCTCAGTCTAATTAAGTACACCATTGTGTAGTTCCTGGTTTGAAAATCTTGTTCTATTCATCATGTAGTTTTTATTCCCACAACTTAACATTAGAAAGTTCAAAGATACTAATTTAGTTCATGTCTTATAATTTTATCCAGGTTTTTTTTTTTAATCTTTTAACAAGTAGCTGAAAAAGTAAGTTATTTCTATGTCCAATGAATAGCTTGGTGACTATGTTAATGCTACTTGAGGGTGGAGGAGAAGGGTTAATCTCTTTTGTAAGCATTTTGAGAGTCTAAAGGTAAAGGTAGGTCTAAGATGGGCATGTAGACTGACTTTTCTGCCTTGCCTTTGCGTGGCAATTCGCTGTCATGGCACATCATAGAATACTAGAACTCAGATAGGGGGATCTCAGGAGAAGATTGGGTCCAAAACTTTGCCTCCAGGCAGCTGAATACCTAAACAGTCTTGAATCTCTCTTATCATTTAGTGATATACTAGCTTCTTTGGCAAGCTATTTCACAGAAATGAAGTGATACAATTGGGACTTTGGTAGTCTGGTTCACAAAATTTTCTGACACAACAGAAGATTTTGAGGATTAGAGAAACTGGGGAAAGAGTCAAATGTACAGATCCTTTCATGTCTCATAGAAAGGAAAAATGGGCCAGTCATGTGGAATAAGTATTTGTTTATTCATTCTCAGATGAAAAGTAGCAACTTTTCTGCCTTGCTCCTCTATATAAACTAAAAGAGGATTTCTCTCCATAGACATATGACAGCCTGCTATCGGAACTTTGACACTAAAAGTTGTGCCTGTTTTTCTCACTATACTAATTGTCTGCAGTATCACCAAGAAAAAGAATACTTTGATGTGCCAGCATCTTTGAACATTTCGGATGACAACATCTCTATAACATGTCATCCTTTGTGACTCATGATCTCCTATAGATCCTCCACAGGAAGTCTACCTAATATGCTGGAAGGTATTCCTGTAGATTTCTTAACACTGTTCATATAGGAGTGGAACACTCCAAGTGTCTCTTAGTTATCCTTCCTTCACACTACTACGTGACTGGCCCACCATCTTTTGTGGCAATATATCTTTCTGATGATGTCTTCTGTGCTATTTGTTTTCCCTGCAAAATAGTTCACTGGTAATATGTTGGAAACTACTCATGCTTTCTATCTGCCTTTCTAATGCCTTTTGGGAGGGTGATTCACAACTTTAGTTCTTTGGGGACTATAGTATTTTATGATGGGCATTCACACAGCAATAACAGAAGGGTATTAACCTTCATGTCAATATTTAAATCAACGTAAGATTGATCACTAGAAGTACTGGCAAAATTCACAAATGCAATCCATTGTCTCTTTCTCCAATTCAGTTTGAGGTCCATGTTTTGGGCCTTTCCTGTTATCTATTCAAGATACATATACTGATGGGTCAGCTGTCTGGTACACAGTGTTTTGGATTCAAAGCTGGATGTGTTGATCCAACTATATTTCACGGTTTGGACAATAGGCATTCTTCTTCCACTTGGTTACTTTTGTATGGGTAGTTAAGTTGAAATTTTATGAGTCAGTTAATCAACAAGCATGATCAATACCCTGTCATGTGCCAGGTACTTGCTCAGGGGATTTTGAGATAAAATAAAAAATCTCATCAAGGTGCTTATTTTCTTTTATGGTAAGCATAATATGTACTTATCAAGAGTTATCAGAGAACCTTTGTTTGAATTCTATCTTTAGCACCAACTGTATTGCCTTGGGCTGCTCAGTCCCTGGGCCTCAGTTTTCTTATCTACAAATGAGGGGATTGGATTGTATCTGTGGACAGTGACTTTTTTGATCACACTCCCTTCAGGGAAAAAAAATTACAAGGGTATTAACAGGAAAGGAAAAGACAAATTTAATATTGTGATCCTACATGGACCTTATATTTATAGTGTTAAGTGATGGAAAAGAGAGAAAACAAATTCTGAGATGAAGGAAAATGAATATTTTAAGCTTTATTTTTTTTTTACATACAAAATATCAGCTGAAAAGTCTTGCATGGTGAAGCAGAGTTTTATTGCCTCCTGATCACAGGTAAAATGCCAGAAAGAGAAATAGTGAGAGAGAAGATCAGGGAGTTGACAATTGAAAAATCGAAATTGAAATTGGTTCAATAAGAAACTTCTCTGAACTGGTCAACTGCTTTTAAAAATGTTTGTTCTGAGTGGGAGATAGCTTTTAAAAATATATGAATGCTTTGTCCTTGTGTCATTTCATCTGCCTACAACACTAAATATGAATATAACCTCCATTTGTTTAGAAATGCAATTCTGTTTTCCATAATTACCATCATAACTGCTATTACAGTAGAGCCTTGGTAATTCACACTAATGACAGGAAAACAATTGCTGAATTTTGCAAATTACTGAGTGTGTGAACAAATATAATGAAAGTCATGGATATTTCATCACAGAGTATTCTTTGTTCTTTTGTTTTGACAGCTTGAGTTTTACTTTAATTATTCTGACAGAATTTAGCAGTATACTAGTCAAGGTCCCATGGCACATTGTGTAAAAGTTAAGAGATCTTAATAAGGCTAGATGGTTTTTCCCTAAGATTATATTATATTGTTTTGGTTAGCCAGTTCTTTTGGGGTGGAGTCTGGGAGAAATTCCTTGAACAAATATAACAAAGACTTAGTGAGGTTCCCTTAAAAATAATTAAGACTTGGTGTTCACTTCTGGTATTATTAACATACTTCTAAGCCAAGTAAAATCTAATTAATTTATTTCCTATTTTCTGGAATCGTTTGATCCATTGAAGTTGACCTTTTCCCATCTTCCAAAAAAGCAGCTTCCTGGTAAATGAATAATGTAAACAAAATTTCAAAAGCACTATTCAGATTATATAAGGAAACATATTACTTTAAAGCACTTCTGAGATACTCATCTATCTCTATTGATATGCTTATTTAAATAACTCTCATCCTAGGTTCGTTGGTGATACCTGGTTAGCCTACATCTGATACTCTGTATATAAGTAGACAAAACTACATGGGTATTAAAACATTCTGTAATTCAGATGCATTCCTTTTTTAGGCTAGTGATCACCTCTCTGCTCTCTCTCTTTGAAAATTAGGGAAGATTTGCTAAAATTAGTTTTGTACTCACTTTTTAGCTGAGTGACACCTGGAGTTACTCTGAAGCAGCCTTAGTTCCAGAGGCATGGATGGTCATTAGTTTCTTTCTCAAATCCAATCCAGGCGTCTGCTAGTCAACAGGCTTTTTTAGTAAACATTCACAGTGCAAAGTACTGTGCTATATTCTGGGATTATAAAGGAAAAATAAATCAAAATTGATTCCTATCCTCAAGAATGTCCTCATTCTACCATGGGAATTCAACATGTAAAGTAAGCATAGATATGGTAACCTGAGTTGGCAGGAGAAAACTTTAAAGAAGAAGGAAAAAGGAAATGCTTTGAGAGGGATCGGTAATATTTAACATAGGCATTGAGGAAAGCTAAGCATTTTGAGTTGAGGTAAAAATGAAGTGTCAGTTTAATGTCCTGTGTAGATATAACATGAAGTTCACTTTTCATTATTTAAGAGATTCAAATTTATAGTAATCTGAAAAACCTTTCTTAAAAAGTTTTTCCAAAAGTCTCTGGTTTGGGGAGTGATACTTCAAAACTTATACCAGTGGTGTGGAAACTCACATTCTTAGATGTTTAACTTCAATTAAGAAGAGTCCTAGGAAACCTGCCTTAAAGTTTATGTCTCTCAAATCTTAGTTCAGACAAGCATCTGAGTTCAAAGATAAAATTAAAAAGAAATTCTAGCAAGCTTGCCAAAAACATTGATTCTAATTTTGTTTTGGGAACTGAATAGAATACAAAAAAAAAAAATACAAAACATGTGTGGTGTAATGAGATGCACGCAGAATTTGCAGTGCTACTTACTACCTTTACAATCTGGGGAACGTAATCACTCAAAGTCTCAGTTTCCTTGTCTTTAAAATAAGGAGATTGAGCTCAACAGCCTCTAAGTCCTTCCAAATATAGATTTTGTGATCTTATTAATGTTGCTAATCAATAAAATAATATTGAGCATGAAAGAAAAAAATCTTAAAAAATATTAATATACAGTTTGGTCAAAGAGTGTACTAGATTTCATAAAGGCAAAAGATTCCTAGTGCTAGAAAAGAATGTAAGTATCAAAGATCACTTCTCATGCATCACCATTTGCTTTCTCTATGTGGTTTGAATTGACATCCATTTAGGAATGACTTCTGAAGATACATCTTCTTCATGTCTCTCCAGGAGTACATAATTCTATATTTCTAGTAGTCCAGCAAATATCTTATATAAAACAGGAACTTGGTAAAATATCTTCTGTGTGAATAATAAGTAATATCTATATCCAAATGCCTTGTTTACACACAACGTGGATAAAAAGCAACTCCATTTATTTGTTTTTAAACTAAATCCTCATCCTTACTCAAAATTTCCACCACAGAAGGTCATCGTTCTTTCTCTCAAGTAGGAAAGCTTAGACTTATCTTTGACTTAGGTATTTTTTCACCCTTGATGTTCAGTGCAAATGACTAAGTGTTGATATATCTTTCTCAGCCCTATGTAAATAGTAGAAGCTCCCACTTCTCAAATTCTATTAGTGTATATGCCTTCCATCTATATTTCCATTGCTATTTTTCTCAGTCAACCTCTTTTCAGATCATAGCTTATCTACCAATGTGCCCTACTTACTGAGTTTTCCTAGTCTTTATTCAGTTCTCCCAGAATAGGCACCAAGACAGTCCTTTATTTCTACCTCACGAGTCTACCATCCAAAGCCTTGCCAAGTGCATGATCTTTCCAGATACCACACTCAACCCACTGTCATAATGATATGGTCATCTGTTGTTTACTTAATTTAATTGTGTTGTCAACTTCTTAAGGGCAGCCTTCCTGTCTATTGACTCATTTTATTTTGCACTCCCTTTCAGCCCACTCATAATCAAATTGAACTGCACCTAGGAAATGATATAGGGAGTTTGGGAAGAAGAAGCAGAGAAACAGAATGTTCTGAATATACTGGATGGTCAATAGATGTTAATTGACTTTCTGACTAAATGCTTGACAGGATATAGGAAGAACAGTCAAAGGATCCCATGTCAGTCTTAAGCAATTATCACTGATATACATTCACTGAAGGGTAGCCAATCTTTGAATTTATATAATTTATTTTTAATGTCTTAAAAACACATCATCATACTTTTATATTTTTTTCACTTGAAGACTGCTGTACAATCTCCTCATCTCTTTGATTTCTATTATCATTCCAATCCTGGGTAAGATCACACCTCATCCTTACTTGAACCCTCCTGCCTGATCTCCTGAGCTTTACCATCCAGAATCAGTTTTTAGAAGAGAGTAACTCATCTTTCATATCTGAAAGTGTATACAATATTTGATTTTAATTCCATACTAATAACAGATTGTTGCAGTATGTTTAGTCTCAAGAATCTACATTGTCATGATGACATATCATGTTTATCTGTTACAAACATCAGAGATATTTATTCACTTAAGTTGATGAGATGATAATATGCTTATATCTTTCCATGTACTTATGAATATCATTATAATAACAATTTAGGTTTATGTAGCACTTTGTTGTGCCATATAGTGTCATGGATAGAGAGCTGTCTTCCAAGTCAGGATGACCTGGGCTCAGATCCAGCTTGTGATACATGCTGGTTTTGTAAAGCTAGAAAATTCTCCTAACTTTTTCATTGCTCCCAGACAATTCTAAAAGATTCCCATCTGTAGTAGTGGAAGTTCTTCACTCTACAGGTGAGCCAGTGAAATAGCAAGTGGAGTTTAAAGACAATTAAGAAAATTAGGGAAGTCTGGCTTTCCCTGAATCTGATGAAGACTTACGGGCTGCTCTTATCACTACTTTCTTTTCTAAATACTCATAAGCAACTTTTTTAAGGATATTCTTGAGAACATTTATAAAGAATTTAAGACAAGGTCAGTAACTTGTCCATTAAAATCAATTCAACAAACATTTTGTAAGTGCCTACTTTGTGCCAGGCATTGTGTTGAGTGCTAAGGACATAGAAAATAGAAAAAAAAAAGTCCCTGCTCTTAAAGAGCTCACGCTGTAATTGGGGAGGCAACATGAAAACAGAAAAAGTGAGTAATACATGTTTTATTTATTTCTAAAAATGCATCTGGATTTCACTTATTGCAATTTCAAGACAATGTAAAGTTTTAGTTAAATTATCAAAGATCAATAAATTATAACTTGTAGTAGACACATCAGTATTGTTCCAAACTTTGCCACTGTGTCTCAGCTGTCTTCTCACCCTTTGCCTTCCTTGATTACTTAGGGCTTTCTCACCCTGGAAACACTCTTGTGCCTTACCAGTCCCCTTCTCCCATTAGTGAGTTCCTTCTGAGGCCTTTCATTTTGTGCCCAAGACAGCCATGTTTTATTACTCTCCCAGCTATGTTTTTGATTCTCTGGCTTTTCTACGATGTCCTTATAGGGACGTCTTCCCTTCCCCTGCCTCTCTTTTACCTTCCTTTTATATTTTTTTCTTACCGCATTAGACTGTAAGCTCCTTCGGGAAAGTCTGTATTTTTTATTGTATTTTTATCTCTGTCCTCAAACACAATGCCTAACATGTAATAAATTCTATATATGTTGGTTGCCTGCTAGATTTCTACTAAAAACTTCTCTATAGTAGGCATTTCTCATTATTCAATCTTTTAACAAAAACACTGATAAATGGTAGCATTTAACATATCCAATATTGCTAGATCCTGGAGTGAGTTTTCTTTTCTTTTCCTTTTTTGGAGGTAATCAGGGTAAATGACTTGCCCAGGGACACACAGCTAATAAGTATCTGAGGTCACATTTGAACTCAGGTCCTCCTGATTCCAGGACCAGTGCTGTGTCCACTGCACCTCAAAACTGCCATTAGAGTGATCTTTCTAGATGAGTAAACTTACCCCTTTAAGAAACTAAACTCATTTACATTTGTTAAAATTTCTTAAGAAAATCTTTCCAGATTTTTTCTCTTATATCCCTACAAGAGCATCAGTGGACATTTGTTTGAGAACACCTTAGGATGATCAACATTACTTCTTTTACTATATTTTTAAACCTTGGATTCTTCAGGTGTTATTTAAGATAAATAGGATGTTTGTTCCAACAATATATTACCAGACAGTGTAGTTTTCATATAGTTTTTCTCCTGTTTTTTTATATTTTTCTCTTTCCTAATCTACCACTTCTTAGTATTGTCATTGTTTCCTATTTATAATTTGCTGCTTTATTTTATATCCGACTTTCTCAGGGAGGGCCTAGCATTGGTATATAGAGGAGTAAAGTGGGACAGCTAGGTTGTGTAGTAGCTAGAGTGCCCAACCCATCTTCCTGAGTTCAAATCTGACCTCAAATACTTGCTAGCTGTATGATCCTGGGTAAGTCACTTAACCCTGTTTGCCCCAGTTCTTCATCTATAAAATGAACTGAAGAAGGAAATGGCAAACCACTCCATTATCTTGGCCAAGAAAATTCCAAATGGGATTAAGAATAGTTGGATACAATTGAAGTGACTCAACAACAATAAAGGAATAAAATACATGGGCTGGGCTTCAAACCACTACTATGGAGAAACCTTGTTTCCCTACCCTTGAGTATGATTGTGTTCTGGATAAGTGAGTTTACTGAATCTGTCCTATGAATAATACCGACTTTCAGAATCAAAAGAGTTCTAAACATAGCTGATATATGAAATAGATGTCAAATATAGCTTTGTCCATTTTAATTACTGAAGAAACTGAAACATACTTAAGTGTTGTATTCCAGAGTAGTAACTTCATACATGTAAAACATGTATGTACACATACATGATTTGTGTATACATGTCTATGTGTACACATCTGTTTGTAGAATGTCTTGAATCGAGTTTGTTGCTATGACAAAACCATACACTGTAATAGGAAAAAACAAAAGAAGGTTTCCAAAGTGGACACATATTATCATATGAATCACCTTGACCTTTTGGCTCCAGCTGCTAGCTGTTTGGATTCTTTCTTCCTCTCACCTTCTGTATCTCGTTGCTCAACAGAGTGTTAGCATTATACAGATTTACTTACTGCTTTACTGTGATTGTATTTCCTTTTGGTTGATCCCTGAGACAGTCACTATTATAAGACGTTAAGACCCTAAGGAGAGAGAAAGCAATTTTCTCAGGAGTTTATGCAAACTCCCCTCTTTAAATGAGATCAGTATACCTTCCATGAAGATTGCTTTAATTCAGAGGAGTGAGTCTCTCAATGGCAAAATGTGAAATAAAGATCTGAGAGTCTTGGCTGACTACTGGGGATAAGACAGAAAAAAAAATTAAATGAAGATGTCAGGCTGGGAAACAATGAAGCCTGTTATGTAACGTTTCTACTTCCTTGGTTAGCACATTATTTTTATTAACCTAAGGAATCTTGTAACAGATAATAATAACACGCAGTTATATTTTCCTCAGCTTACAAAGCACTTTCCTCACAATAATTATATGATATAGATAGAATAAATGCTATTACCCCATTTTAGAGATGAGGAAACTGAGGGCATAGTCTATGATCATGTGATTATGACTGCCTTTTCTATGATCACATAATTTCATCTGAGATTTGATTGAAATCCAGATAGTACATGAGTTGGGATTCAAATGCACATCATTTTTCTCTACATCCACTATTCTTTCCATCATATAAAAATCAATATGCCTTCTTCATTGAAGGTTTTCTTCCCATCTTTTTCCATTTGTGAAAGCCATGTAAATATGGATATTGTTGCTCAGGCATTTAAACAGCACCCATCAGAAAGAGAGAGAAAGAAGTGAGCAGTGTAGCCATGCTCCCAAGGGTTATCATAGTCACAGGATAGAAGAATTCCCAAAACTGCCCTGGTGACAGATCTATCCCTACTATTTTCTCTTGCTCCTGGCTTCTGGTCCTTTCCAGGACACAATCCTGTCAAATGGAGATGCAAAGCATCTCAAAGAATATCACTTTTCAGTATGACAGATACTGTCGTACCTATATGGTACTCTGGATTAAATTCTGCCTTTAGCTCATAATTTCCCGTGCTTGTTGTTTCTTTAGGTGACAGACACAGGATTTAACTGTTTTGTTTTTCTTGAAAGATGAGACTGTCTATTACTAGATTTTGTACAATTTGTATCTGCCTCAGTTGGCTACTTCCTGTTTTCCTATATCCCCTCCCCTTCTTGTCTGTGCCATCCATACTAGTATGCCCCACTGAGGGAGAGAAGGAAGAATAAATAAAAGAATGAGGGGATTTATAGTAGGGATACAAGGAGATGCTGGTTTAACTTTGAACCCATGAACATTTCCTAATGTCTTACTTTTCCCTTCTTCACTATTTCACACAATCTCAGTGTTTTGCTGTTTTAAATGCAATTATTCTTTCCATAGGCTACAGAGTCCCATGGAAATTCCACTGGGGGATGGGGAGGTGGCAGGATGGAAATCAGTCATGGAACCTTGTTGACCCTTAGGTACCTCACTTGTAAAATGAGTGGGTTGGATTACATGACCTCCAAGGTTACTCCCAGCTTTTGAAGGCTTTGATCCCATGAACCTTGATGAAGTACCATTTCTGAAGAGCCATTATGGCATGGTGAGTAGAATGTTGGCCATGAATTCAGGAAAAATGTGTCTGTGTCCATCCTCACAAACTTTCTATTTAACCCTAGGCAAGTCACTTTCTTCTTTTGTAAAATGAGCATAATAATAATAAAAAACCCAATCACATAAGGTTGTTGTGAGAGTGAAATGAGAATGATAGATACATGTACATATACGTGTGTGTGTGTGTGTGTGTGTGTACATGTATATATATCTCAGAACTCATGCATGTCTGCTAGACTTCTGGAATACCACTATTCCCTCCCTTGCCTTCTACTTTCAAACCCTCTTCCTGACCTTAAGACATCTAGAATCCCTATCTCATAGCTGGGTGTCTTCTTCCCCCCTCGTTAAGGTGGGGTATTTTACATCCAGATGCCACCTGTACTCCCTTTCTTCTATCCAAGCTCCCCATCCATGATGGCCAGATGTCAGGAATACTCACCACCACCAGAGGCACCTTTCCTGCTTGCCTTCCCTTTCCTTTCTCTCCTGGCTCAAGATACCCAGAACCCATCAGAACTGTGTTTGCTCACACTGCCTATATGAGATAGACAGAAAGTGTATTACTTATAGTGAGTTAGAGGATCATGAGGACTCACCATCTTCGCTCTTACTACATGCTAAGGTCTTACCATCTTCTTGCTACTTTTCCTATTGTCTCTGAGCACTGTCATTGCATCTTCTGATGTAATCTAACGATTGCAAAAACTCACCCATCTTCCGTGCAGCTGACCTTTCTTTTATGTCTTGTCTTTCCCAATGAGAGCATGAGTTCCATGAAAATAGGAACTATTTCACTCTTGTTATTTATATCCCTAACACTTAGTACTCTGCATATCACATTGTTTTGTTCAGTCATTTCAGTCTTGGCCAACTCTTCATGACCCCATTTGGGGTTTTCTTGACAAAGATACTAGAGTGATTTGCCATTTTCTTCCTTTTTCAGCTCATTTTACAGATGAGGAAACAGAGGCAAAGAGGTTGAAGTGACTTGGCCAGGGTCACACAGCTAGTAAGTGAGCTCAGATTTGAGCTCAGGAAGATGAGTCTTCCTAACTTCAGACCTGGCACTCTATCCACTGTGCCATCTGGCTGCCCTACAGCACATAGTAAGGGTTTAATAAATGCTTGTCATTGACTGATGGATTCATTTATCTATTAATTCATCCTCTTCTGCTTTCTTCTCTCAGTTAATCCTAGTTTAGTTATACCATGTTTGAGGTCTTAAAACCAGAAAAGTACTTGTGAAAAGAGCCTCAGACAGTAAATAAAACTTCATTTTAGTGCCAGTTCTTACTCTACTAGATACATGACCTTGGGCAAGTTACCCAGCTTCTTCCAGTCTCATTTTCCTCATGAAAAACATCACCAAATATTTGTATTTCCTACCATACAATGCTGTTGTGAAGCTCAAATGAAATTACAGATGTCAAGGCATTTTATAAACTCTAAAGTACTATGAAAATATTCAATATCATTTGATTTCCAACCTCATGACTACCACGGAATCAATTATCAATAAATATTTATTTAATCTACGTGAACTAGTTTGGTACAGTGCCTGAGTATGAGAGGCAAGCCTTTTTATGGCTCACTCAGAGATGAGAACATTGGGATATTCAAAAAGATTTGTGAAAGTTCTCAGTGTTTCAGACACACAAAGGGCACCTTTACTCTAGGTATCTCTTCCAGAAAGATGCTTTTTTGTGGCTCTAGCCCAGCTGGTTTTCTTCCAGCTGAACTTGAAATGCTCTTTCACTTTGGCTAAATTTCAACTATGTCAGTTAAATAAATCCCAAAGAGAGAATCAGGCTAACACCAAAAATATATTTCCTAAAGAAATAGGAGACTGACCCCAAAATAGTACAAGGGACACAGAACATCAGGGCTGTTTCCAATTCTGCTTTCACATGAACAGTCATCCACCTGTATAGATACAGTCATCTGCTAAAAACAGATGTGCAATGTCTTATACATACACAGTAGATAGGAGTTAGATGGAATGAACTTTGCAATATGGTGTTCTACTTATAACATCCAAGAGCCTTTGTTATTGCTACGACAAGATTTCATAATATATGAAGAATTTAATATTTAATGGAATAGTACTAGCTCATATTGATAGATAGCATTTTAAAGTTTGCAGAATATTCTTTCAACATCCCTAGGAACCAGGTGATGTGACTGTTATTATTTTCATTTTACTGATGAGGAAGACTTGAAGTTTAGAAAGACTTAATTAACAGGACCAGGAATCAAACCCAGGGCTTCTTGATTCCAAGACCAATGAGATCTATGAACGACAGATGATTTTCTCCTGCTCCAATTGGCTGATAATTTTATCTTTGTTTTTAAGTCTTTCTCATCTTCTAGTCCTCAGATTGCCAGGTGATGAGTGGGGATATTTTTACCATACCAGATGAGTACCCAGTAAACTCTAGTTTTACCTTCTGGATCAGTTATGAAACTCTCCTGTTTTGCATTTATTGTAAAGCCCTTCCCAGTCTCATCTTCCTTTCCAATTTTATTATGTGTTACTCCCTGCATATACCTGGTGGTCCTGTCAAACTGGCCTACTAATGTTGTACTCTCTCTTCCTTCTCCATGTACCATCTGTTGCCCATGACCAAAATACTCTTCTTCCTTTCTAGAGACTCTTGGAAAGCCTAGTTTCCTTTCATCCTCTGCTCCTATGACCTTTCTCAAGAAAGACTTTCCTAATTCCTCCCAGCTGCTAGTATCTGTCCTCCTCCCTTCTGCCATAAAAAAAAATGTGTTTATTTTGCATATAACTTGGAAAAAATGAAACAATCATTGCCCCCCAAGAGCTTGCAATTTAGTTGGAAGAGGGAGACAACATGATGTCTCTCATCCCTCTATACTGTTAGCTCCTTGATGGCTATATATATGTATATGTATATATATATATATATATATATATATATGTATATGTATATGTATATATGTATATGTATGTATATATAATTACATTTTTAACTTTGTATTTCCAGTACCTAGTGTGGTAACCAGTACATGATAGAAATTTTGCAAGGATGTGCTGAAGCCAGCTACTATGGGCTCATTACAGATAATTATTAAATTTTCGATGTGACCATTTATACCTAGATAATCAGTAAATTCTACAAACTGGACCTTGATTTGTTACTTTGTTATGTTAGACAAGAAAGTAATGGAGAAAATGTTCATGCAAATTAAATTTAACAGTGTGTCCTGCACTTTTAGGGAGCTGGTTGTTAAACATTTATCTGCAAACCATTAGCTGCAGTTGCTAAGTGCTTGTTGATTGAAAGTGCTGCCAGGGGTGGGAAGAATCACAAGGGAGCAAATTAGGTCATTGAGCATTAAAATGTAGTGATGACTTCTGGGGTGTAATAAAGAATCAGTCAATTCCACCATCTAAAAAGGAATATTTCAAAATGCTCAACTTTTACTTGGGGAAACCATGAATAGCGCTTGGATTCCCAATTGTTATTTGAGGAGTTCATGCATGTTTCCTGGATTTACTCTTTCCAATCTGTTCCCCTTCCATTTTCCCTCATCTATTGCTTTTGCCTTCATGATTTCCCCCACTGCCTTCAAGACCCAACTTGGGTACTGCCATGAACCCTCTCCACTCTACTTTGAATCATTTATAGCCCTTTGTAACTTACATTAAAAAAAAGTTTTATTTTATCATGTTTCATCAATGTAAGGAATTTCTGATAAGGAGTTTCCTCTACCAATGTAAACAGGTAACTTGTTTGCAAATTATAGTGTTAAAGAGTTGCTTGAGAACCACTGAAAGGCTTAGTGATTTGCCATACATATCAGGGGAAGACCCAGGTCTTCCTGAGTCAGAGGCGATCTCTCTCCATTTTACCATTCTGTCCCTCTTCCTATATCATATTCTAATTATCATAGTTGCTTCATCAGGGACTATATCTTATAAATCATCATTTTGCCCCCAAGTGCACAAGAAAAGGCCCTGTATGCAGGTACTTACTTATCAAGTAGGTCCTTAATAATTAATTTAATTCAATTCAACTCAGTGAAATAGAAAGGAATCTCATGAGTAGGGTTACTCTCATTCCTCCAACAAGTGAGGCCCAGACTTAGAGGAAGATTATTAGTTTTGCTTTACATGGAAACAGGAGGTAGCACAGCATGAGAGTCAGATCTTTTTTAGAGAAATTAGTCATATGCTCCACCCACTGCACAATACCATCCAAACTGCACAGAACATCCTCTGCTTACCACCTGGAGGGCAGCATAATAGAACCAAGACTCCCTGATGATTAAGATTTTAAAAGCATGCTACTTAAAACTCAAGTGGTACCCTAGAAAGATATTCTGACATATTTCAATGCAGCTGATGTCGCACTTGATCTTTTGAGGAATCTTAAGTTTTACAAATGTACACTATATGTGTTTGGGTATACATATGTATATATACACACATATGTATATAGTATCTATTATGTGTACGTGTATATTAATATACATGTGTATATGCACATTAAACATACACACACAGATGATAAGGTTAAAACAAAACCCTGATACTGTAGTAATCTTTTTGAAAATTATGGAGCATCTCTATCCAAATGTCTTCATGTTGCTAAGGCAAGGGCATGACTCAGTTCCCTCCTTCCTTATTTCTACTCACAAATAGCAGTAAAGTAAGTTCAGTGTGACCTTTGTGGCTGTCAAATCTATTTCTAAAAGGCCAGCTTACTAAGATAGATTTGCACACTACCAGTAGAGACATAAAACAGCAGCTCTACTAACTTCTAAATTCTTTCTCTACATTTCCATAAAAATTGTGAACTTCTTGAGGAAACTAAATCTTGGTGGGAGACTCCCACACATAGTTTAATTGCCAATCATTTTATGTAAAGGCTTAGTTTGTGCGAACATGCCCAGCATCCCCCCAAAAAAGGTATGCAGATATATTTCTGAATGTTTTTGATAATTCTGAATCTGTGATTGCCGTTGTCTACATTGCATAATTCTCTCCTAATATTCAGAAACCTGAAGTTTGAGCTTTTAGAACCATTTTTCTTTAGCAAATGGGAAGTTTATTCTGAAATTCTGAATGTTATTTACCTGTGGAAATAAGAAGGGAAAATCAACATCTTGTCTCCAGCTGTCAATGGGATATAAGAAGTCCATGATAAACACACACACACACACACACACACACACACACACACACACACAAAATAAATGTGGAGAGATTTTGTATAATTTAATTTGTGTTTGTAATTTATATAACTTAATTTTACATAACTTTTATGTAACTTATAAAATTTCATTCCTCCATTTTCTTAGAAATGGAAAACAGTATGGTGCAGTGGACAGAATGTTGTACTTAAAGTCAAAAAGAACAGGGTTCAAATCTCACTAATGATACATACTGGTTGTGTCACCCTCAGAAAGTCATTTCATCTCTTTCAACCTGTTTCCTCATTTGTAAAATAAGAATATGAATACCTATAGTACCAACCACACAGTGTTGTTGTGAGGTTCAAATGTTCCCTTTCTTACATAGATTGTTTCTTTACTAAAAGGGGTAAAAAAAAAAAATAACATTTGCATTAGAAATACAGAGAAAAACAGTTTGAGAAAAATATAGATAGTTCTGAGAAGACTTGAGAGAAGAACAACCTCTCAAATAAAAGTAACTGAAGAGGGACACAGTTATGAAGAGGACCTGAGTGGAAATAGTTCCCTGGAGGTAAATGTATTGACTAATGTCTACAATGCATTTTTTTCCTAGCAGCTAATTTATATAGGTCTGGTTTTTTTTAATTAATTTATCTATTTTCAGTTTTCAACATTTATTTCCACAAGATTTTGAGTTCCAAATTTTCTCCTCATCTCTCCCCTACCACACCACAAAACACCATGAATTCTGATTACCCTTCCCCCAGTCTGCCCTCCCTTATATTACACTCCTCCCTTTCCTTGTCCCTATCATCTCTCTTTTCCTGTAGGACAAGATAGATTTCTATACCCCATTACCTGTATTTCTTATTTCCCAGTTGCATGCAAAAGCAGTTCTCAGCATTCATTCCTTAAATTTTCAGCTCCAACTTCTCTCCCTTCTCCCTCCCCACTCATCCCCATGGAGGAGGCAAGCAGTTCAATATAGGCTATGTATGTGCAGTTTTGCTAAAGACTTAGTCATGTTGTAAAAGACTTAATATATTCCCCTCCATCCTATCCTGCTCCCCATTTGTTCTATGCTCTCTTTAGACCTTGTCCCTCCCCTAAAGTGTTTACTTTTAATTGCTCCCTCCTTCCATTTGCCCTCCCCCACTTATCTCCTTCTCCCCTACTTTCCTGTAGCGTAAGATAGATTTTCATACCAAACTGAGTGTGCATGTTATTCCCTCCTTTTCCCCTCCATAGAAAAAAGCTTTCTTGCCTGTTTTATGAGAGATAATTTGCCCCATTCCATTTCTTTCTTTCTCCTTCCAATATATTCCTCTCTCACCCCTTAATTTTATTTTTTTATAACATCCCTTCCTATTCAACTCACCCTGTACCCTCTGTGTGTGTGTGTGTTTGTATATGTGAGTATGTATAATCCCTCCAACTACCCGAATACTGAGAAAAGTTTCAAGAGTTACAAGTATTATCTTTCCATGTAGGAATATAAACGGTTCAACTCTGCTGAGTCCCTTATGATTTCTCTTTTCTGTTTCTTTTCATGCTTCTCTTGATTCTTGTGTTTGAAAGTCGGGTTTTCTATTCAGCTCTGGTCTTTTCATCAAGAATGCTTGAAAGTCCTCTATTTCATTGAACAACCATTTTTTTCCGCTGGAGTATTATACTCAGTTTTGTTGGGTAGGTGATTCTAGGTTTCAATCCTAGTTCCTTTGACTTTTGGAATATCATTTTCCAAGCCCTTCAGTCCCTTAATGTAGAAGCTGCTAGATCTTGTGTTATCCTGATAGTATTTCCACAGTACTGAAACTGTTTCTTTCTGGTTGCTTGCAATATTTTCTCGTTGACCTGGGAACTCTGGAATTTGGCTACAATATTGCTAGGAGTTTTTCTTTTCATATATCTTTCAGGATGTGATTGGTGGATTCTTTCAATATTTATTTTACCCTTCTGGTTCTAGTATATCAGGGCAGTTTTCCTTGATAATTTCATGAAAGATGATGTGTAAGCTCTTTTTTTCATCATGTCTTTCAGGTAGTCCCATAATTTTTAAATTGTCTCTCCTGGATCTGTTTTCCAGGTCAGTTGTTTTTTATTGAGAGAATTCACATAGTCTTCTATTTTTTTATTCTTTTGGTTTTATTTTGTAATTTCTTGGTTTCTCATAAAGTCACTAGCTTCCATTTGCTCCATTCTAATTTTATTTTTTATTTTTTTAAATTTTTTTAATTAATTTATTTATTTAACTTTTAACATTCATTTTAACAAAATTTTGGGTTACAAATTTTCTCCCCTTTTGTCCCCTCACCCCCAAACACCAAGCATTCTAATTGCCCCTATGACCAATCTGCTCTCTCTTCTATCATCCCTCTCTGCCCTTGTCTCCATCTTCTCTTTTGTCCTGTAGGGCCAGATAACTTTCTATACCCCTTTACTTGTATTTCTTATTTCATAGTGGCAAGAACATTACTCGATAGTTGTTCCTAACACATTGAGTTCCAACTTCTTTACCTCCCTCCCTCCCCACCCCTTCCCTTTGGAAGGCAAGCAATTCAATATAGGCCAAATCTGTGTAGTTTTGCAAATGACTTCCATAATAGTTGTGTTGTATAAGAATAACTATATTTCCCTCCATCCTATCCTGTCCCCCATTACTTCTATTCTCTTTTGATCCTGTCCCACCCCATGAGTGTCGATCTCAAATTGCTCCCTCCTGCCCATGTCCTCCCTTCCATCATCCCCCCCACCCTGCTTATCCCCTTTTCCCCCACTTTCCTGTATTGTAAGATAGGTTTTCATACCAAAATGCGTGTGCATTTTATTCCTTCCTTTAGTGGAATGTGATGAGAGTAAACTTCATGTTTTTTTCTCACCTCCCCTCTTTATCCCTCCACTAAAAAGTCTTTTGCTTGCCTCTTTTATGAGAGATAATTTGCCCCATTCCATTTCTCCCTTTCTCCTCCCAATATATTTCTCTCTCACTGCTTGACTTCATTTTTTTAAGATATGAGCCCATCCTCTTCAATTCACTCTGTGCACTCTGTCTCTATGTGTGTGTGCATGTACCTGTGCATGTGTGTGTGTGTAATCCCACCCAGTACCCAGATACTGAAAAGTTTCAAGAGTTACAAATATTGTCTTTCCATGTAGGAATGTAAACAGTTCAACTTTAGCAAGTCCCTTATGACTTCTCTTTGCTGTTCACCTTTTCATGCTTCTCTTCATTCTTGTGTTTGAAAGTCAAATTTTCTTTTCAGCTCTGGTCTTTTCATCAAGAATGCTTGAAAGTCCTCCATTTCATTGAAAGACCAATTTTTCCCCTGAAGTATTATACTCAGTTTTGCTGGGTAGGTGATTCTTGGTTTTAGTCCTAGTTCCTTTGACTTCTAGAATATCCTATTCCATGCCCTTCGATCCCTTCATGTAGAAGCTGCTAGATCTTGTGTTATCCTGATTGTACTTCCACAATACTTGAATTGTTTCTTTCTATCTGCTTGCAATATTTTCTCCTTGACCTGGGAACTCTGGATTTTGGCCACAGTGTTCCTAGGAGTTTCTCTTTTTGGATCTCTTTCAGGTGGTGTTCTGTGGATTCCTTGAATATTTATTTTGCCCTCTGGTTCTAGAATCTCAGGGCAGTTTTCCTTGATAATTTCATGAAAGATGATGTCTAGGCTCTTTTTTTGATCATGGCTTTCAGGTAGTCCCATAATTTTTAAATTGTCTCTCCTGGATCTATTTTCCAGGTCAGTTGTTTTTCCAATGAGATATTTCACATGATCTTCCATTTTTTCATTCTTTTGGTTTTGTCTTGTGATTTCTTGTGATTTCATAAAGTCATTAGCCTCCATCTGTTCCATTCTAATTTTGAAAGAACTATTTTCTTCAGTGAGCTTTTGAATCTCCTTTTCCATTTGGCTAATTCTGCTTTTGAAAGCCTTCTTCTCCTCATTGGCTTTTTGAACCTCTTTTGCCAATTGAGTTAGCCTATTTTTCAAGGTGTTATTTTCTTCAGCATTTTTTGGGGTCTCCTTTAGCAGGGTGCTGACCTGCTGTTCATGCTTTGACTGCATGTCTCTCATTTCTCTTCCCAGCTTTTCCTCCACCTCTCTAACTTGATTTTCAAAATCCTTTTTGAGCTCTTCCATGGCCTGAGCCCATTGAGTGGGCTGGGATATAAAAGCCTTGACTTCTGTGTCTTTGCCTGATGGTAAGCATTGTTCTTCCTCATCAGAAAGGAAGGGAAGAAATGCCTGTTCACCAAGAAAGTAACCTTCTATAGTCTTATTTCTTTTCCCTTTTCTGGGCATTTTCCCAGCCAGTGACTTGACTTCTGAATATTCTCTTCACACCCACTTTGCCTCCACATCCTCCCAGCCAGTGCTTGGGGTCTGAGATTCAAATTCTTCTTCCCAGCCTCAGGGCTTTTGGTGGGGGCAGGGCTGCCATTCAGTGTGAGATTAAGTTCAGGTGCTCAGGTGGGGGCAGGGCCGCCTCATGGGCTCAGTTCCCTCAGGGTGGTTATGCAGAGACCTTCAACAATGGATCCAGGCTCCTACCTGCTTGGGGAGCCCCAGTCTGCTCCCACCTCCACTGCTGCCTCCCAAGGGGGCCTGAGTTATGGGGGTACCCCATGCCCCTCTCGACCCACCAAAGAGACCCTCTCACCGACCCCCGTCACCTGTGGGTGGAGGGACCCACGCAGCCACTGGAGATCCCGTCCCTGAAGCCCACTCGGATCTGCTTCTCTCAGTGCCACGGCCGCAGCAGGGCTGTACTTGGCTCCCAGTCCAAGGTGCCCAGTATGCAGCACAAAGGACCTTTTGCGAGAGGTTTGCAGGTCACTCTGGAACAGAAATCTCCTTTGCTCCAATGTTCTGTGGCCTCTGGTGCTGCAGAATTTGCAGTGAGTTGCTATTTACAGATGTTCTATGGGTTGTGGGTTCGGAGCTATGTGTATGTGCGTCTTTCTACTCCGCCATCTTGGCTCCACCTCTCTAATTTTTTTTTAAAAAACTATTTTCTTCAGTGAACTTTTAAATCTCCTTTTCCATTTGACTAATTCTGATTTTTAAAACATTCTTCTCCTCATTGGTTTTTTGGGTGTCTTTTGCCATTTGAGTTAGTCTATTTTTAAAGGTGTCATTTTCTTTAGCGTTTTTTAGGTCTCCTTTAGCAAGCTGTTACTTTCTTTTCATGATTTTCGTGCATTGCTCTCATTTCTCTTCCGAATTTTTCCCCCACCCCTTTCCCTTGATTTCAAAATCCTTTTTGAGCTCTTCCATGGCCTGAGACTGTTGCATATTTATTTTGGAGGTTTTAGATACAGATGCTTTGATATTTATGTCTTCCTCAAATGGTATGCATTGTTCTTCCTCATCTGAAAGAATGGAAGGAAATACCTGTTCACCAAGAAAGTAAACTTCTATAGTCTTATTTTTTTTCCCTTTTTGGGTTATTTTCCCATTCAGTTACTTGACTTTTGAGTCCTTTATCAAGAGGAAGGTATACTCTGGGGACCTGCAAGTTCTCAGTTCCTCCAAGGTGGCTAAATCAAGAGTAAACTCCTCTCCTTGCCTGTGCTCTGGTCTGGGAGCTACTGTAAAATTTTCTGCCCGGGATCTGTGAGTAGAATTCTCTCTCCAGAGCCTCTATCAGCTCCAGCAGTCAGTGCTCCTCCTCACCCCAGGACTGCTCCTCAGGGCTGAGATACAAATTAGGTGCTGAGTTTCCCCAGGGTCTTTAGAGAGGGCTCCAAAAATGGACACTGCTGCTGCCTAGGACTGGGGCTCGGGGAGGACTCTGCTCCCTTCTGACCCAGGTGAAAGAGCTTTCTCACTGACCTTTGAAACTATCTTTGGCATTTGTGGGTTGAAGAATCTGGGAACCATAGCTGCTGATGTTAGCTCCCTGAAGCCTGCTCTGGTCCTGTCCCTGCTGCCCAGTGCATTCAAGGCTGGGTTGAACTCCATGGGCTGCACTGCAAGGGCTGTGCTCTGCTCTGCCCCCAATGTGATAGACCTTTCCTGTTAGCGTTCCAGGCTGCCTTGGCTAGAAATTTCTTTTACTTTATCATTTTTTGGCTTCTGCTGCTCTAGAATTTGTTTAAAGTCATTTTTTTACAGGTATTTTATGGGCTGTAAGGGGAGAGCTTCTACAAGTCTTCCTTTTACTCTGCCATCTTGGTTCTGCCCCCCAGGTCTGTTTTTAACACTTTTAAGTGTGTTGATAGGAAAGGCAGAATCAAAGAACTGTTTGGGTTTTATGGGAAAATTATATATTTTCCATTGTACCATATATGACAGAAATATGGATTCTGATTTTTCACAACATAAGACAGTGACATCCCTTATTTGAGGTATTAAAAGCTACTTTGAAAGTCACATAAGAAACTGGGGAATTTGAAGTTAGAAGCTGTTGAGAAAAGCTGCTTATACAAGTTAAGACATTAGAAGCCAGACAAGAGAATACAGAAACCAACAGAGCAAAAGCATAACCCAGCTTAGCCAGGTATAAACAGAGACAGATTTTAGAGTTCATATGTAAGACAGGGAACATATCTGATTGGAGGAAAGTGCATTCTACGAGCTTATTGAAGAAAGCAGATTCCTTTGCTGTTTGAAGAGTTGACTAAGGGAAGATTGCTTTGTTTTTTTAGCCCTCTCTACAACTTAAGAGAGGGCAGCCTTCTAATAACCATGCCTACAATAACCTGTCCAATTTTCTGTGGCTTGAGAGAGCTGACCTGAGTAGTTTTGCGGATCCTGGACTTAAAAGGAACTGAGTTGCACATTAAGACTATAACATGGCCTCAGTACATGACCAAAGAAAGATAATCTTGGATCCTTTGCTTATCCCAAGTTTAAGTCTTCTTTCTTCTAAGAGAACTTAACATTCTTTTAATGGCCAAATAATAGCCAAGAAGTGGCTTCAAACAACATAAGAGTTGAGTGGCCCAGAAGAGATATAGTCCATTCAGCAGGTAACATGTGATACAAACTACTCCCTTAAGAGACCAAGTGCATCAAGGCCTGCAGTCCCAAGTTGTGATTAACTCAGGCATATGGGTTTCCTTACTCACATGCTTTACTGCTAGTTTTCTTCAAGTTTGTGCCTCCTCTCCCCTAAAGACACTGTAAGTATGAACAAGGTCTATGGGAAGACTTTTATGCTGGCTTTTTTTTCTTTGTCTTCTGTTAGAAAATGTTTCATTTATAAAAGTATATGTTAGCATTTTGGCTGATATGTTTAAATAAGAATAACACTGGAAGAGGCTTTGAAACTATATTTTGGAATAGTAGACATGTATGCTATAGCTGCCTCTGGATCCCAAAATGATCGCAGTGGCCATACAGTTGACCTCTCTGGGGAACTACCTTGACCTGCCATTGTGGGTGGCAGTGGGATGAACAAGCTAGCTTTACTTTGGGAAGAGTGAAGCTATCAAGAGTTGGAGGGGAAGGGTTAGTGCCCCCACTCACCTTGTGCTACATATTTTAAGCATTTGCAAAGTTAAAGTGCTACATCAGGTGGTAGTAGTAGTAGTGGTGGTGGTGGTGGTGGTGGTAGCAGTGGTGGTGAAGTGGCAGAACAGTGATAGTAGTTATAGTAACAGTGAAAATCTAATCTAATTTCTAGATATTTGTGGGTAACATTATTAGACCCCCACAGCAATAAAGTATTTCCTAAAAACTTGATACTAGTTATAAACTAACCTAAGGTTAATAAATTAACCTAATGTTAAAAGTTTATGTGTATTATATATTATACCTATATTATATATTAGTGAAATATATGTGGACACATATACAAATGTATATGCATATATTCTTATTTAAGGACAACAAAATTTCATCTATAACTATGTTCTGTAACATGCAATGTGGATGTAGAAAGGATAATTTAATTTTCAACCTAGGTGGTTGGTTGAGATCTCTTTCTGTATCACTATAATTTTCTTGAACTTATACTTTTTCAAAATGGAAACTAAGTTACAAAGACAGAAAACACTTTTAAGTGATCTGATTATGTGAAACTATTGAAATCCCTCTAAAGCTGCCTGCATATATTAAACTATTTTGATGTGAGTATGTATACCCTGAACCAGTATGTAAATTGGATATACATTTTTGTCAATGACGTTGAATTTCATTTCTCAGTACAGAAATTTAAATGTAGAAAAGGTTCTATATATGGCAACTTTATTGTCATACCTTATTGACACTGGGTTTGAATGTGTTCTAAAAACATGTCATGATGTAGGATTGACATTAGGAATTTTCTTAATTGGAATCTCAACCATTTGAATGATACTATAAAATGCTATACTTTCATAAATATTCATGAGAAAAGTCATGCTCATATTTTACATGTTTTTTGATCAAGTCGGCCTAAATTATCATTAGGAAGCCACTCCCTTGTAGCCAGACTGTGTCTATACTTGCAACTGAGTCAACTGTTATGACAAATAAGTCAGATAAAATATCAGTCAAGTCATTTGAAAAAGGTTTTGTTTTTAGACTGACAAGACCAATTTCCTTGCCAGAGGTTGAAACTATTTGATTCTTGAAATGGGAATAATTTTAATTGATTTGATGAACTGAACACACACATACGCACATACACACACAGTATTATGTATAACACAATAAGCTTCATTTTAATGTATGTTATATCCTACATCACACTGGCCTCCAGTGTGCCAATTTTGCATGCTAGTTAGGGAATAAATTGCTATAATCTTCTGTAAAGTCTTTGAATTTATATTTTACATCTATTCCCAATTGTACAGCTCATTTATTGGTATAATGTGATGCTTATGTGACATCTTTAAGCTAAATATTTCAAACAAATATCATTGTTTATATGGCACGGGTAGATCAAGCTGTTTTCCTAACAGGACCACTTGAATTAATGAAGCTAGAAAGAAAACTCAAAACTTTAGGCTCTTAGGATTGAGCTCTGGTATCTGAAATACATTAAAAATCATAGAAAGTCAGTTGTCCAATAATAATATCAATGGATTGGATTAGACTTAGCCTGTTTCAGAGCTGTTCCAGTATCATAGAAACAGATGTAGAATGAATTGGTTTCATTTGCAAATGTCAGCCCCTTTTACGTGATTTTAAATCAGTTTTATAACTTCATGGGGGGAGAGAATAAGGGGGCAAGTAACAACACAAAGCTACTCACTTGGCTAATTAGCATGTTGTCTGAAAAAGTGGATTCAGTTTCAAGGAAATTGGGTCAGTTCATCCCCTTTCCAAAGAGGTCAAAGGTCTTTGACTCTTTGGTCCTGTACAATTGCCAGTGAAATAACAAAATTACTCAGCTATTTCTCTTAATAGCTAGCACAGCAATATCATTAAATGAATAAGAACTAATACTAAAGGTCTAAAATCTCTGTTACTTATTTCCTGGTCTCATCTGTATTTAAGAAATGTATCATGACATGGTTTGACTAATCACAATTGGGAGAACCTACATTCCTAACTAATACTGAAAGTGTATTCAGGCTACCCAAAGATCACGTGATATATGATGCCAGCTGTTACAATTCCACATGTCAAACAAATGGTTCATTGGAGTTGGTCTACTATTATGAAACATTGTACCTTATGTCTAGTGCTGACATCATATTCAGTTGCTGATATATGTATATATACATATATGTATATCCATCTACATCCATCCATCCATCTATATACCTATTTGTTTATGTATCAACCTATATTTAGTCTATCTTTCTGTCTATCTTCTATCTATATTTGTCTTGCTGAAGCAAGACAAGTTGGAGAATTTATCTTTTAACTTAGGCCCATCTGTTATTTCTAAGCCATGTACTTCAAATAATTCTCACTGAATGTAAGTATCATCTGTGTCAGTGTCATGAGAATGTCATCTGTCTTCATGGGATCATAGATTTCATCTAGAGTGAGGCATAGAGGTCATGTGGTTTAACCCCTTCATTTTACAGTTGAGGAAATGGGAGTACACAAGGGTTAAGGAACTAATCTAAGGACATATGGGTAATAAGTGATAATGATGGAATATAAAACCATGTCCTGTTATTCTAAATCCAGACCTCTTCTCACCCATATTCTAAGGTGCATTCAAAGATTGTCTACAAGTCCAAAAACTGGCACAGAATGAGCTTGGTTATGAATGAAGTATATCATAAGGTCCTTTGACTACTGAGAAAGCAAGAACTGAAAATTATACCGTTTCCATAATTCATTTGAAACGCAAATAAACAATAATTCTAGAATTTCCAGCGAGGCACTAAATGTTCAGAATGTGCTTACTGAAATGCAAGCATTAATTGGCAGTGATCTGTAGCATGGGATACCATTTCAGCCTCTAAAGAAGTTACATTACTAATGGTGCCGAATTATCAAAGAGTCCATGAACGGAAGCAGACAAGGAAAAGTACAACAAACTGTAACTGGCAGTATTAAGAAGGGGCACAATTTTGTTGACATCAGCTTGTGTCCACTAAGTAACTTTAAAAGATAGCAGACTATTAAGAATACAAAAGCTATCAAATTTCTTATTTCCTTGTTCAAAGTTAGCTGTTAGGAAAATAACTTTTAAGTGTTAATGCATATCTCATTATAACAAATGTTCTTAGAGTTATCATCATTGGAGGAAAGTAGGTAGAATGGTAGACAAAAGTACTGGACCTTGAATTATAAAGACCTGAGTTTAAATCCTGATTCAGTTATTTGCTACATGGGTGGGTGTGGGAAAAGTCATTTATTCCCTTTCAACCTCACCTTATTTGTAAAGGGCAAATTGTAATGGTACCTAACTCAAAAGGTCATTGTGAGAATCAAAAGAGATGTGAAATTTCTAGCTCTCTGAAAACCTGGCAGTGCTATATTAATGCTAGCGATTGTTATTAATATCATTCTATAACAGAGTAGGAGATGAGGAAGCAAAATGTAGTAATCCAGTGCTCAGAAAAGTGCCTGGCACATGTAGTTGCTTAATAAATGTTTATTGATTTAGTTATTAACCTTGTCTTTGTCTTAAGTTGATTCATGGGAATGTTTGTGGGGATTTAATCTTATGTGATAAATAAAGACAGACAGCATGGCATAGTTGATAGAGGGCCCACCTTGGAATCAGTAAGAATTGGTTTAAATCCCCACCAATGACACAGCTGTGACTCTGATTTGTTATCAGTAGTGAAAATTTCCATATGGGGAATTCCACCTATGGACAAAATCACTGGTGCCTCCTTTCATCCACCCTTAATTGAAATCATCACTTCATATTTGACCTATCTAGTAAATTTTAGTCTCTGTGTGAGCCCAACGTTTATTTGAAAAACAGCATGGTTTAGTGGGAAATGCATTGCATTTGGTATCAGGTGACAAGTTCAAGTTCCGTCTCTGACATTTCCTGACCATGGATGGACAGTTGTCTTAAAATTCTCTGATCCTCACTTTCCTCATCTGCAAAAAAAAGAATAGTTCTTGCTCTATTAACTTCATGGCCATTGGTGACTGACATACTCTGAAACTACAAAGTGCCATATGAATGTGAGTTATTATTCTCTGATTTTTATCATAGTCAAATAGCTATTTTTCTACTGTGAAATACTGTTCTCTAGGACTTACTTATGGCCCCCACAAACTTAGAAGATGTCTTCCTTTCCTAATGAGTTGAATTACAGACTAAAATATTTCCAAGAATGAATTTAAACAGAATATGCTCCATAGGTTTGGGGACACTTGCTGTATTACTATAATGACTTCTTAAATGTATTTTTTTTGTCTTTAGAAATATAAATTTTCCCCCAGAGGTCATTGCATTCTGGTGTAATTTGATCAAAAGTAGTTATTTGTTACTCCAGTGACTGCCTAATACCTCAAGGATTGAATACAAAGCCCTCTGTCTTCTTAAGCCCTTCACATTGTGATTCCTTCCAATTTTTCCAGTGTTCTTACATTTTTAGCCCTCTATGTACTCTACAATTCAGTGACACTGGCTTTTTTGTGCTTCCTTAGATAGGACACTCCCATCTCCTTACTATGCCTTTTCACTGACTGTTTCCCATTCTTGGACCACTCTCTCCCCTCGTCTCTCTACCCTGGATTCCCTGGCTTCCCTCAAGATTCCACTTAAATTCCAACTTTTTCAAGAGACCTTTTGAGAACAAGGACTATTGTGTGCGTGTGTATGTGTGTGTGTGTGTATATGTGCTTCTTTGCATCCCCAATACTTAACACAATGCCTGTCACATAGTAAATCTTTAATAAGTGCTTCCTGATTTCACTTGTCTTAACTGTGAAAAATGTAAGGAAAAATGGAAAGACAGTTATGAAAAAATATACAAAGCAAGAAAACCCCCACTAATTGTTAACAGATTACCTAACTTGGAAAAGATTACATTTTTGAAAGGAAAGAAGAACCCCAAAGGCACATTTTCCAATTAGTTCCCTTGCAATAAAGTGTACTGGATCTGAGATGTAGCAATATTTTACCAAATTTAGGGCATGAAACGGTCAAGAAGAGTCCTGAAAAGGACAAAGTTTCCACTTAGAAATACAACTCTTTCCCAGTAGCCCATTAAGTTAGCTTATATGTCAGCACCATTGCCTCTTCATTGATGATTGAAACTGAATATTGCCATTCATGTCTATGTTTGTCTCTATCTCTACCTCTGAGTCTTTCTCTCTGTCTCTGTTTCTTTGTGTGTCTGTGTGTATGTCTCTGTCTCTGTTTTTGAATGTCTCTCTCTTTCTCTGTCTCTATTTGTCTTTGTCTCTCCCTCTATCTCTCTGTCTCTCTTGCTCTCTCAATCTCTCACTTTCTCTCTTTTTCCTACCTAGACTTACCATAGGTATAAATATTTAGTTTCTGGACCCAGGAAATTTTTTTCAAAGAAAGAATGTCTGGCAAAGGAAACTTGATTCATTCTGCCATTGTGTGCAGAAATTACTTCTATTCCCTACCTATCAATCTTTGCACTTCTACTGTGCCTGTCACTGTAGGAACCAGATGCTGAGAGAGTGATATTAGAACAGAACAAGAGGCAGATCGATCCCCACCTTGGATCTGTCCCATTGGATCCAAGTCACATGTTGTAGAATAGGTAGAAAAGACAGAACTAGGGGAATCCAGGATTATTTTAACATTCTGGGGAAAAGAGAAAAGAGCTTTACACACCAGAGTATTGAGTAAAAAGTTGTTTGGTTTTTTCTGATTGCAGTTTTATCTCTAAAATGCACTACCTACCAGTCAGTAGTGAATAGGATATTGTACAATTTCTGAGATAATCAAGACTCTCCATGGAAGAATTTCCTTGTATATTCAGTTCTTAGTGCAACTGGAGGATCTTGCTATCTTTTTAATACCAATATAATTATGGCAGTGTCAAATGGATGTGAGTCATGACATGCAATACTTTCCATACAAGTACAATTTCAAATCACCCAGAAGTCTATGGAAAGGTAGATGATAGTGGAAACAGGCTATAACATTACAAATGAGGAATTACTCAGATGAAATTGGATAAAAGATTCTTTTTTGAGAAGTGCATAACTTGGAAAAAGAAATGGGCAGCGTATGTTACAAGATGAACGATCAGGGGTCTGATTTGGCATCCATGCAATGTCAAGAGAATTCAAGGAAAGTCTCCAGAATGATGAATTGATCTCCTTTCACAGATTTATTGGAGTATATAAATAAAGGGCACACAGGATGGGCAGATCTAGTTGGGTTGCAATCAACATTGACAATGGAAATGCCTCCATTAGTTGCATTGGAGTGTTAGAGATCCTTCTGCATTTTCTCCTCAATACACTCAAAATGTGTTGAGTGTATATAAAGGAGAATTCTACATTAACGCTGTGCATCCCTGATTGCAGGCAGCAACTCTATTAATTTATGTGTGGTACACCTGGAAAGTACAGTCTCTAGCAAATAATACACAAATAATTGGCAGCTCAAAATAGTTTGGGAAAATCTTTGAGTCTTTCGGAAATTACTTATAATCCAATGAAGAACCTGCTTGATCTTGATCTTGCTTGATCACTGCTACTACTATAAAATCCAATTAAATATAAATGTCCCTTATCCCAGCAAGCCATTAGAGCTCAAGAGGCATTGATCTTGGAAACTAGGGTCAGCTTCCATAAGTTCAAGAAATGTGTTTCAAGAAGAAAAAAAAGTAGTTAGCATGACAGATTGCATGATTATGTAAGCAAAAGTTTGTGATCCTGAAAATTAAAATGACCTATGAAAGGTAGAAGTAAATATTCCTTTCACTTACTAGATGTTTTAGAGGCATCTAGATGGTGCAGTACACAGGATCCAAAGTCAAGAAGATGAGTTCAATTCCCAGCCACAGATACCTGACTACCTGTGCAACCCTGAGCAAGTGACTTGGTCTCTGCCTGCCTTGGTTTCCTTAACTATAAAACAGGGATGATAATAGCACTTATTTCCCAGGAGCATTGTGAGGATCAAATACGATATTTGTAAAGTGCTTAACATGTTGGTTGGCATGTAATAGGTACTTGATAAATGTTTGTTTCTCTCCTTTTCTTCCTTACTTTCTTCATGGAATACTATTGATAGAATGGGTCACTTAGTCTAACCCAATTTCTTCCAGTAGTTCCAATAACCACATTGTGAAAGCATGTTGCATTTTTGAAAATTAGCTTGCTGTAGTAAAAAGATTTGGAGATAGAAAAATGACCATCTCAGTATTTTCACCTCCTATGTCTGTGATCTTGGATAAGGTATTTCAGCTCTTGGGGATTCAATTTCATCTGTAAAATGAGAGAACTGATTCCCTTCTAACTAAATTCTGAAATTTATTGAAATTATATGAATACTTCAGAAAGCTCTGCTTTCATCAGTGTTGATCCTCCTACCAATGCAAAATATAACCTATCTGAAACTTTTATAATTTTCATAATTTGCTGTGACTGAGAAATATTGCTATTTGTTGTAGTCTCAGGTGATGAATCTCTCCAGACTGACTAGGCAATAGGTATACATTCCATTACATCAAATCTCTTTTTGTAAAATGCCATTTTGGTAGAACTTCTGTGCCTTGTATTGATCTGCTATTGGCATCAGTTGGTCTGCTATTGACTTCTACACTATGATGAGATGATCAGGTATTTAGCAGAAGTTGAAGATCAGTCAGGAAATAAATTTCTCACATTTTCTCAGAAAGTCAGCAAGCCCCCCCCCCCAAAAAAAAAAGAAAACTCCCTTTAGCACCATATGTTAGGGATCAAGGGGAAATGACAGTAGCTTGGTGGTGCAGCGAATAAAATGTTGGGCCTGGAGTGGGAAGACCTGAATTCAAATCTGACCTCAGAGATGTACTAGTTCTGTGACCTTAAGCATGTCAGTTAACATCTGTTTGCCTAAGTTTTCTCGATGGGGATACAATGGGAATAAAAATAACATCGATCTCCTCGGGTTGTTGTTAGAATCTAATGAGATAATAATTGTAAAACACTCAGCACACTGCTTGGCACATACTAGGCTCTATATAGATTCAGGCTGTTACTGTGGTTAATTATTGTGGCAAGCAAAAGCGAATCTAGAGAAGAAGCACCCAGATAATAAGAAGACAAAACAATGTCCGATCAAGCCAGGTTAAAGGAATGATTATACAGAGAAGAAAGAATGAGTAAATGAATGAATAAAAAAGCATTCATTAAGTAATATTTTTGTTGTTCAGTCATTTCGGTCGTGCCCTACTCTTTGTGGCCCCTTTTGGGTTTTCTTAGCAAAGGTACTGGAGTAGTTTGCCATTTTCTTCTCCAGTTCATTTTACATATAAGGAACTGAGGCAAACAGAGTTAAGTGACTTGCCCAGGGTCACACTGGTAGTAAGTGTGTGAGACCAGATTTGAATTCATGAAGCTGTCTTCCTGACTCCAGGCCCAGCACTCTATCCACTGTGCCACCTAGATGCCTTCATTAAGTATTTCCTAAGGACTATACACTGCTAGACATTGTGGCTAAAAGTACAAAGGAGTAGCCATCCCTGCCTTCAAAGAGCTTATATGCTAATACAGAAAAATAACAAATGTGACAGACTGATGTTGAGGGAAAGGTCTTTTGGTCTGAAAAGTCAGAGGGAATTATAAGGCAATTGATCGATAGATACACTTTTTATAAAAGCTATGGTACTATTCATGTGATTACTTCTCCCAGAACAAAAGATGAAAAATGAAATAGAGAGAAGGGAAATAGAAGTGGGCATGTGACTGGCTTGTCTGGAAGATGAGGGGTATGAAGCATGGTTGGGGATCTTGGTCCATTCAGATAGGATGTACTCTCACCAATGAGGACAGATTAGCCTCAGGGCAGAAGTTTGAGTGACAGCAACACCTGCTGTAGCAGTTGGAGGGAAGAGCAATATGGAGGAGAGACAGTCAGCATAAGACATGGGGTAAAATAAAGCAAATTAGATGACATACAAATCTTTTCAATGTTGATGGGTTTTCATGGGGAAAAGGAATGAAATTTCCTCCTTTCAAGGGAGGAGCACTCAGAACAATGGGTAAAAGTGACTAGGAGACATTTGCATTTGCTATGAGGAATTATATGACAAGAAAAGAGATGGGCTGGTCATGTGGTAAGAGCAAAGGATGACAAGTAAATGGCCAGAGTGCTCTTCCAGTATCTTCATAATATTTGCAGAAAGCAATAGTGGCCTTCATCACATGGGATGTGGAACTTTAGGGAGGACATGGACAAGATTAGTAGATTTTGACCTCCGTCACTGGTGAGAATGCCCAGATAAATGAAATCATGGATTTATTTGAATATTGGATAAACATTGGACATAAGGAGCATTCTAATACTTAGACATGCCTGAAAATAGAACAAACTATCTGTATTATTAGGAACTCTTGAATATTCAATCATTGGAGATGACAAATCAGAAGCTTGACAATCACTTGCCAGAAATGTCTTAGAAGACATTTATGTTTCACATCACAATCCTTATGTCTTGTGTATTTGAACTAAATCAGTCAATGAGCATTTATTTAGTAGGTGTTTCCTATTTGTCAGGCACTATGCTAAATGCTGGGGATACAAGAAGAGGCAGAAAATTCCTGCCCTCAAAAAACTCACAAATGTCTTTTCCAAACATAAGATTTTATGATTGTTTCAACTCAGTTTTTAGCTTTCATTCATTTTTAGAATATAACAGCAAATTCTAAAGTTGCTAATGGCATGGAAAAAGAGTCTTCTTTCATTGTGTTTCCATGAAAAGGCAATTAATTCTACCTCTCCCTGTATATCTTCTCTCCATACATTTAGAATGGCCCGATGCCCAAACTACATATTGGAGAACAAGGCTGATTAACTTTTGGAAGATATATAATTCATTCAGTGCTCAGAGAGTAATTACTTATATTCAAGTAAATGTAGCACACAATTACAACTATAAGTTATGGGCTAGTATATGATAGAAAATACCAAGGAGGCAATGTGTTGTACTAGAAACAACACTGAGCTGGAACTGGGTCCTGTCTCTTAAAAAATGAGCACAATCACTTGACCTTTTCTGAGCCTCAGTAATTTCCTTATCTATTATGATACTTGCAATACTTAACTTACTGGCTTCTTGTGAGTAAAGTTCTTTTTAAGCCTCTAAACAGGATATAAATTTGTTGTTTTGTTATTCTTGATATGTTAGATAAATTATATACATATGTATATATACATATATAGTGTGTGTATAGATATATATAAAATAGATATTTGTTAAATATATAGCTAACAATTAGAACTACTTCCATTGTGAGCTATAAGGAGAAGCATATCTCTTTATATTTTCCACACAATGTCTAGCAGATTATAAGCATTCTGTAAATATTTAATGATAATAACTGTATTTTTCCTCAATCTTCTCTGCTTCCTGATTTTACCCTAAAATTGAGTGTTCCAATTACATCTAACAGAAATAGAAATGAAAACATCTGTCTTAGAAGCAAGTTTTTAGATGGCCATGTGCACCAAATCCTAGGCCCAGAATGGTTACTTAAGTATAAATTGAAATATATTGAACTTAGCATTATCAAAAATTTGATCTGCCTGTAGTTAATTGTACATTACGCATTTCCAATGTGTTATGTATAATTTGGCATTTTTCCTTCTTTTAAATGAAGATGAAATTAAAAAGAACTAAAGAACAGAGGTAGATTGCCAATAACTAGCCAACTTCAGAGTTTTTTGACCTGTCTCTACAGGTCAGATATCACAGACTTCAATGAGAGTCCACTCAATAAAAATGACTGCAATCATTCTTCATTATACTCAGCCTTTATCAGCTTGGAGATGCCCTGGTTGAAATTTTGATTTCTAGGGGAAAGTTGGTTGTTTGTATGTGTGTCAGGTTGCCCCTGAGCATTCTCACCATTTTTCTTTTTGGTATTTATTTGTAGAATGGTCCTCACTAGCCTCTCGCTCTGGCAACACGACAAATACAAACTCAAAGGATGTTCTTGTTGCAGTTCTAATGGAAGTATTAGTGCTCTTTATTGCCTCAGAAATCTCCCTTCTGTTGCTCTTAAAGTGTCCTGATATCTCATCTCTGTAGTACTGTGGATTACATAGAAGGGGATAAATTATTCACTCCTAAAAAGTGCCTTGCCTAATTGAATTGATTCCTAATAAGTAGAAATTGTTCTTTAGTTTTCTATTTGAAATTTTATTCTTAATATGTTAAGTACAAAGGATATCTGTTGGCTTCTCCTTTCATTAACAGTATAAGTAGTGCAATAGAAAGTTACTGTAGACTAAAGGTTTACAGAAGTTTCCATAATGCTGACTTGTACCTGGAGCAGTACATTTAGAATGGGAGACCACAGACCTGACTCACTCCTCTGCATACTGTCGAAATCTGACAATAAATCTCTCTGTGGACAGAAGTTGTTGTTATAATGAAGAGTTCATTAAACTGTCCTCCAACATGTGATCTGATCCTGACCCTATCACTGACCTTTTTTTTTTTTCACTTTGGACAAATGACTATGCCACTCTGAACCTACCTCAATTTCTCCATCTAAAAAGGATCTGTATGGGGAGGAGAATTTAGATTGGTTGATCCCTAAAGCACCTTTCATCTCTAACTATAAGTCTATATATAATGGTAATAACTAACATTTCTGTAGGACTTTATGTTTTAAAATTTGCTTTTGCATGCCTTATTTCATTTGGAAGGGAAAAATTCTCCCTCTGACCTCTCCACAATTATTTATAGTATGAAATGGTATGGTATGAAATGGTACGGTATAGAATGAACGGTGCTCACTCTGCCTACAGAGCAAATGAGAAACCAAACAAAAAATTACATTGGTTGTAGGAAAGGATATCCACAATGAAGACTGAACAGGATGAAGATAGAAAGGAGTTTTCTATCAGGAGGCAGATGAATGCATAAATGAAAATTTGACCTACTTCACAATTTTGCTTAGGGCTGACCCTGGAGGAGAATCAGACCCATTGATTCTGTGTCAACATTTTGTTCAGATAACATCATTTTGCCTCAGTTAAGTAATTTAACTGAAACAAATTTATTTCTTTCTTCATCTTATATTTAAAGGGGCATTGTCTCTTGAATAAGTTTAGTTTTAGTTAGTTGATCCCAGAGTTTAAAGTGGGACCATCTTCAGTATGGATCACAAGCAAAATGCTGTTTCTTGTTCAACCCAGGAGAGAGATTTCTGGTACTAGATTGACCATTTTAGGGACCACAGGTGACTCATTTCACTGCTTAGGACCTCTGTCTTCTCCTTTGTAAAGTTAGAGGCTTGATAAAAATCAATGGTGTCAGACTGAACTGGAGATAGGAGTCACTAAACTGTACATAAGCACCCCATGGGAGCATACTGACATATGAAATGATATATTCATATTTTCTGTTTTATTCTATTTTTATTTATTTTGTTAAATATTTCCTAATTACATTTCAATCTGATACAATTGCATCCAGAAGTGTTATGGATCACGGGTTTGATTTCTCTGATGTAGATGATCTCAGGGATCCCTTCCAGCTCTGATGTGCTTTGATTCTGTGAATATAAGTGATAGACAGATCAATATGTTGGCGTTAGGTCAGGAATCCCAAAGATCGAACACATTTCAGGCAATATATTTAGTTGGATGAATGACAGAGATTAAAAATCAATACCATTATTGCAAAATTAAATCATCTTTCTGGAATGAAATCAGTCAATTCACATGTCATGAAATTGAATATATATATATGTGTGTGTATATATACATATACACATATATACACATGTACATATATACTTAAGTACATAATATAGACACACTATTTGCACAAATATTTGTACAATTACTTGTACAAAGATACTAGAAGATACATCATAAGAGCAAAAGAACTCAGAAAGCAAAGAGAGAGAGAGGAGTGGGGTGATTAGAGATACAAAAGCAGTCTTCAAGTAGCTGAAAGGCTATCACAGGGAAGATTTATTAGACTCATTGTGTTTGGCCTCAGAGGGCAGAACCAGAAGTAGTGGGTGGAAGTTGCAAAGAAGCAATTTTAGGCTTGATGTCAAGGACAACATCCTAAAAATTAGAACTGTCCTAAAGTGGAAGGAGAGATAATGGATTAACTCTCACTGGAAGTTTTTGATCAGACACTGGATGACCACTTGTTTGCTATGTTACGTTAGGGTTTCCTTCTGGCTGTGTGTTTTACTAGATGGCTATTGAGATACTGTCTAAGTCTAAATTTTTTTATTATATGAAGTTTTAAAAAATGAATAAATGTATAATGTACAAAATAAATCCCTGATAGTTGGAGAAAGGCTATATTACTTGTAGAAAATATATGTAAAAAAGGTATGTATGTATATATATATATATATACACACATATATCTTATGTGCATATGTGTATATGTGTAAATAAATGTTAGAAAGTATACATATATACATGTATATATGTATACTTTCTAACATTTATTTCTATTATATATTATCATTGCATGCATGTATAATTCCTTATGAAACTGGACATTTGCTCAAGCTGGGTTATTTTGCAGGCAGCCACATTTACAGAGGTGCATGATTCTTAATGTGACTCTTAATTGACAGAGATAATAACAGTATAAAATTTAAGACCTGTGTGTGTATGAGAGAGAGAGGCAGAAACAGAGAGACAGACATTTCAACAGGCCTCCAGGATCAATGAGAGAGGGTGTGGGGAGAGGGCAGAGAAAGATTTTAGAATGTTAGGAAATGTAGTGAAAGGGGAAGTCAGTTCCTTAAACTGTCTTTCTCTCCTCCTTGTAATCAGTCTCAATGTCAAGAATCTCACATTTCTCCCTCGCTGAAGGTGAGTCCTCCCAAAAGCTCTCACATCATTTCTGCTCCGTATATAGGCATGGCTATTGACAGCATTCTCTCTGCCAATCCAAAGTCAGGAATAAGAAACAACATATAAATACCCTAGGTTTAGGTGAAAGCCCAGTTACATTTCAAATTTGTGATGTGTTGGGGAGGGGTATGTGTAATTGCTGTCTCAACTTACTCATGTCGTAACTTCTTTGCACATTATAGACTTCTTGACTTTCTGTGACCAAAGATAGTTATCAACTCATTGTCATGTGTCTGATAAAGAGTCTCTCTAAACTTCATTAGACCAGTCCCCAGGTGACTCACAGAATACATGGTCAGACCCACATATAAAGCCTTTCCAACCTATTAAGAGAAGTAAAAGCTTGTGCCTCCCTGGTATAATCTTAAAGAACATAGGGCCACCAAGATGGGCCATCAGAGACAGAGAAATATATCTCCACGAAGAAAGACAGACATGAGGATTGCAGCAGTGAATTGCAAGTCGATCATGACTTATTAGGTAGCCTGTCTTCCTCCCCCCTAAAAAAAACAGAAGCTTACAGAATCATAGATTCCAGCAATAGAAGCACGGCACCTAGAACCAGAAGAGAGTCACATTGTTCTCTGTCCTGACCAGACCACTTCTCAAGTTTTGTGTTTGGGTCTATGCACTGCCATTTAGGATAAACATTGATAAACTGCAGTACAGCCAGAGCAGGGTTAATAGATTGATGTGGAGTCTGGGAATTATACCAGAGGAAACCTATTAATGATTAGCCTAGAGAAGAAATGATCAAGAAAAGACATGATAAATGGATTGAAGTGGAAAAAGGTTTAAATTTATTTTGCTTGGCAATTTAATGCAAAACTAGAGGCAATGGGTAGAAGTTACAGAGAGGAAGATTTCAGCTCAATAGAAAAAAAAAATTCAACCACTAGAATTATCCAAATGGGGAAATGGCTACCTGAAGAGATAATAAGGTTCCCTTTCACTGAGAGTTTTCAGGTTGAGTCTAAATGACTCAATGTTCAGTCATAAATTTAGATCAAGAACGGAGTGCAGGCCATGGAGTCCCAGCCTCTCATTTGACAGATGAGGAACCTGAGGTTCTGAGAAGGTAAGTGATTTATTTGCTCAAGGTGACCCAGGTATGATGTAGTAGAATCAGATCTGAACCTAGGCCCTACCATTCCAAATCCAACATTCTTCCCAAAAATCTAATCTGGCATACAGGTTAGTAATTAGAGAGAAATAAAATACAAAGATTCCTATTCAGATATTTTTTGGATCAGATCAATCCTGAGATCCCACCCAATTATAAGGTCTCATATGACTTTGTGAGGAATATTAAGAAAAATGAAAATAGACAAAAACATCAAGGCGAAAAGCAAAGAGTATACTACATATGCTAGCTACAACTTATTACGTTTCTTCAAAACACCAGTGTTGTCACTGATATGAAGCCTTCCTCCATTGATACGTTACAAGTCCTTTATTAATCTGTAAATGATCTTCATGAATTACAATGGCTAATTGTAAAGATGCATCAACAACTAGGTAAAAAAAATGTGTACTCCAATGAATCTGTGATCTCACTGATGAACACCCAAAGGTGGGTACTAGTTAATCCAGCTCAAACATGATGACCCTTCCCATTTAAATCTGGTCCATGTCCTCTTGTAAATCCACCATAAGAGATCCACATAATTTATTGGGGCCTTACTCTCATTTTCTTGACATTGCATAGATATCAATGGAATGCATATCAGTTATCCCAAGGAAGTAGTGTGGTGCAGTGGAAAGAGTGGAAGATTAGAATTGATACAATCTGGTTTCAAATCCTACCTCTGAACTTCCTACCTATGTGACTTTAGGCAAGTCACTTAACCTCTCTGACCTTCTATTTCCTGCTTTGTAAAATGAATAGGCAGGATAAGATGGCTTTCAGAGCCCCAATACTCTCTATTGTCCATATATATAGGATAAGAGCTCTCATAGCTTCAAACTGCTATAGGACTTTTGAACCACCCTGCATAAATATATTTATATAGCCATTAGAAGGGGATTTAGAGTGTGTAAGTGATAGTGTTCCTATTATAATATACATTAAGTTCTTTTTCCTGTAGTTAAACTTCCCTAACAGATTTAGGTGAAAGGAAAAAAAAACATGCCAATTAAAAGAGGCCTTTAACTTATTACTTGATTTGACTTAATGGGCCTTGTCTTTCCTCTATATATCAATCATCATACTTTGTAGAAAATAAACCATTTTCTTTACAAGATGAAAATGAGAGAGGGAAATGGACAAGATGACTAAGAACCCAAGTACAACCTACCCCTGCTGGTTCCTCTGCTTTAGCACACCCAAGGTATTTGTGCATTGATTAGCACATTCTCAGTTATAGGCAGGAAACTGCAGCATCCCTTTAGTGGAGCCCTGTAGTAGGTTATAGATACAAGTTGCACTTAAAATAATTTCTTTTCTTTACACCTAAAGGAATTGGGAACTCAATAGCAGGCTTTTCCTTTACTTTAAAAACATCCATCCTGCTAACTGAATAAAAGGCCTGCTTTTTAGCTCATGCTGAGTTTTAAATGTAACCTGTTATAAGGTGTTTATTCTCTAGCGATTAGCTTCCATTAACAGTAATGGGAATTGCCTAAACAAATTCTCCATGTACTGGCAGAAGGAAGGGCCTCTCCCCATATTTCTTTATGAAAAATGCTCTCAGAGAGAATATTCGCTTTAATCTCAGCTACCATAAAGATTATATCACAGGGTGCGTTGAGGTACTTGTTTTTTTGGCAGTAGTGACAAAGCAGATGGATATTGTGTTCACATTTACACATCTAGAGTTTTAAGATTTCTGAAGCATTTCCACCACAACAATGTTTAGGGGAAGAGGAAGTCCATAGTGGAAACTTTATGAATGTTATTTTTACAGATGAGGAAACTGAGTCTCAAAGAAGCCAAGACTTACTGTAGTAAGTGCAAAATCCAGAATGTCAATCTAGATCCCAAGTCTATAATTTCCTTCACTACAATGGGCTTCCAATCTCACAAAGTAGTGACCTATTATATATAATATATATATACATATATATATATATGATCTCATATGCAGAAGTTATCCATGTAGTGAGATTTAAGGGATGCCTGAATATAGATCTCATTGATTCATAGCCAGCTTCAGGGTCTGGAATTTCACTTTTAGAAATTCCTTCTTTAGGATTAAGAGATTGTAGTGCCTGTGGGGGAAGGAAAGAAATAAAAAAGTAACCATCAGTATTTTAGTGTAATGAGTTGATCAGATTATTTTCCCACTGACAAGTGAGAACAGTTTTTTGTTGTGATACCAATGGAAATTCCTTGTAGATGAAAACAGGTCATTCTTTGATGACCCAGATATATCTCTACAAGATGGTAACAGATGTCTTTGAGCTCAATGAAAGCCAAGAGAATTTGAAGATGCAAGTGTCTGACTAAGGAAGATGGACTATGTATGGTGTGAAACTCATTTATTATCCGTTACCTCCATAGGAGGAAATTAACTGGAGTTTTGAAGAACCAATAAAACAGATTCATCTACTTGGCTATCAGATTTTTACTATATCTCAACACAGCTGAAAGAAGATATGGAACAGGGACAGATCTGTGATTTCACATTGTGGTGGTAGTGTTCAGTCATTTCAGTACTGTTGGATTCATTATGACCCCATTTGGGGTTTTCTTGGCAGAGATAATGGGGAGATTTGCCCTTTCCTTCTCCAGTTCATTTTACAGATGAGGAAACCGAGGCAATCTGGGTTAATGACTTGCCTAGCGTCACAGGGCTGGTAAGTGTCTGAGGCTAAATTTGAAGTCAGCAAGATAAGTCTTCCCGACTTCTGGCCCAGAACGCTATCTACTATAGCACCTGGCTGCCCCTGTGATTTTACATTAGGATGCTCTACACACTTCAACCAGGGTTCAATGTCTAGTGCTACTTCTAAAGATCAATTCTGTTATGTGATTTTGCATGGGATTAGCATAATGCCATGGTGAGCAGTAGGCCCCTGAGCTAGGATACCACTAAGTTTTCTTTTTGTGTTACTTGTACAAAGTATTTTAGACTTGATCTAGTCTGATCTGAAACTGTAACTTTACAGTGGGATGGACAACACCTAGCATTAGCATTTACCCTGTGTATATCTTGTATGGACAGTTTTTGCATGTTGTCTCTTCCATTAGAAAGTGAGCTCCTTAAGACTGGGGGCTGTATCTTTAGCTTTCTTTGTATTTGTATTGCCTAGCAGACTACCTGACTTTTAGTAAGCACTTCATATATATTTGTTGACTGACTGCTGAAAGAAACCAGTACCCACAAAATAGAAGATATTGGAGAGTCTAGAGTAGGGGTCAGGGTAGCAGTAAGCACCCCAGCGTACTCAGGAGGTTCTGCTGCATAGGTTCTTAGATCTGCTTTTCTAAAAGAAAAGCAACTTTTGAAGGGTCAGCAATCTTACTTTAATCAAGCACGTATATCATTCACTTAGTTCAGGGGGAAAAGTCAGCATCTTGAACTTTAGAGAAAATACAAACAGAAATTACAAGCAGAAATTACAAACACAAAGACCAACAGACAGGGCTTCCAACTGTCTGATCATAGACAATATATACATCACTACCAAAGGGAGAAACGCCAACATCTGAGTTTTCAAAGCCTGGGGGCTACTTAATGGCTACCCAGAGTCTCTTCTGGCCTAATCACACACTATTCCAATGATTTGAGCCCCAAATCAAAATCTTACCTCAGAGTACATATACACTTTTCAGAGTTGAAGGGCATGTCTCCCCTATTTAAGCTTCTTTTAATAGCCCCACCTTAGGCTTATTAATGGGTGGGGAAGATTTTTAACTTTTATTACCATCAGGAACCTGCAACGTCAAGGCCACATGTGGCCTACTAGATCCTTTGAGTATGGCTTTTTGGCTGAGTCCAAGTTTAACAGACCAAATCCTTTTTTTAAGGGAGGGGATTTATTCTGTGAAGTTTGGATTCAGTCAAGGGGTTGCATTTGAGGACCTAGAGGGCCACATGTGGTCTTGAGTCCACAGTCTTCCCACTGCTGTTCTAGAGTAAGTGTTGCCCAACTTGCCAAACTAAGCTGGCCCTCCACATGTATTTTTAGTGTATAAATTTCTTGAGAAAAGGGACTGTTCTTTGTTTTTAACCTTTCTTTGTATCCTTAGGACTTAGCATGTTGCCTGGCACATAGTGTTTAATAAATACTTGCTGCTTGAGAAGACTGAGGACCATTAGGGACTTGAACAATGTATGTGTTAAAGCTAGGATTTTAATCTAGGTCCTCCAACTTGAAATCTAGAAATCTTAGAGAAATAAAGTTAAAGAAAAATGCTGAAAGAGGTGAGCAGGGACGGGACAAAAAAAAAAATAAGTTTCACCTTCAGAGTTGTATTGTTGGGTTTTGGTGGTTATTTTCAACTTAGTTTTTTTAATGAATGTTCAAGGAGTTCACAAAGGAAAGGTCAAGTTTATACTGCCCATTATTCACCATAGCAGGAAGAAGTCCCATCTAAATTAGATATCATTAGGTACTAACATTGAAGAATCACAAGCTTTTTTTACATTATTTATACCTATAATATTCCCCTCACCCCAACCCTGCACCAGCTGTAATCATGAACATTACTTGTGATTACTTGAATGCTACCATCTTGGGTTTACAAATGGAGAAAGTGGCAATAAAAGTTGAAGTGTAATGCCATTGTAAGAGGCCAAAACTAGTATAGGTATCTGGCCTATATCCTTTCTACACGGTCTTAAGAGAATTTCTCCACTGCTTTGTTTTTCTTAAAGATGGGAGGATAAAGAGGTTGGCCAAAACAATGAAAAGGCTTTAATCATGCAAAACTGGTCAAACTTCAGGGTGGGTTAAAATACATATAAATTCTTCAGATGAGATTTTACTTGACATAATTTCCTTTTATATCAAGAAACTGGGTACATTTTGCTGCCAACCATTGGCTTTTTGCATTCACATATACTCCTACAGTCCCCCAGGGAGCTATTTCAGGATACAATATGTGTTCTTAACTGGGGGCCTCTACAGTAAGAACACTTCTCCTTTATGTCAGTACTTCTACATGGGAGACATATAGAGAATTCTGAGGACAGAGGTAAAGTAAGAGTGAATTTTAATATGGAATTTCCCATTCAGATGGGCATGTGAATGAAGTTAGTGAAGGAAATATTTTAAATTAACATTTCTCACAGAAGGCCTGTTATTCCATTTTTTCAGAGCTGTAAATTGGTCTTTCCATTATGTTAAGCACTGAGTAGACCAGTTTTGGAGAATTATTTCAGGGCTTTATAATGAAAAGGTTCAAAAAGAGATGGAATTCTAATGACTAAATGTTAGAAAATACCATCCAAAAGAGTTCTAATTCAATGCAATTGTGCAAGCATGTATTAAGTACTTACTATTTGCAAGATATTACCCTAGGTCCAGATGATTTTTTTAAAAAGTTGACCTTGCTTTCAATTTACTGATACTCTAACATGTTATAGCAAGTTAAATAAAGGTCAGAAGCATAGTAATGTGTAATAAGACTTGAAAAGTAGATGGGACTGAATTGTGAAGAACTTTAAAAAAAAAATAAAAGATAATTTATATTTGATCCTTATAGGTAATAGGGAGCCATTGGAATTTGCGGAGTTGGAAGGTGACTTGATCTGACCTGCGCTTTAGGAAAACACTTTGTCAGCTAAATAGCATGAAGTGAGGAGAGACTTTAGGCAGGGAGACCAGGAAGGCTGTTGCAATAGCCTGGGTGAGAAGTGATGAGAGCCTGACAGGCTGATGAGGGCTGTGTGAATGGAAGGAACTTGAGGTATGTGAGAGGTGTCATAAAAATCGAAAGAACAAAATTTAACAGCTGATTAGCTGTGTGAGACGACTGAGAATAAGGAGTCTGGGATGACACCAAGGCTGTGAACCTGAGTGACAAGCTTTCAGTGTAAATAGGTGATTTCCTGGCGATGCTCTCAACGTTTAATAGGGTAGTTGGGGAAACGGCAGCTGGTAATGAAGGAATGACGGTCAGGAAGGAGACTAGGGTTGAATATATAGGTCTGGGAGTCATCTGCATAGAGTCTGAAAAATGACCACATATTTCTCTTCTAGTACACAAAAAACCTTATTGATTCCCACTCTCCTACTTATTTGGAGATGTTTTGTTTTGTTTAAATAATTCTTTCTAGATGCCAATAGAAGTTAAGGTTTCTCTGTTACAGGAATGCAAAGAAAACGTACAAAATTGCAGGAGAATCTTTAAACGTCTTAAGACGTTCTTGATAGCTAACTTTTTGAGCCTCTTTAAATACTTGAAAAGCTTAATTTGAATACAATTGATGTGTTAAATAGCAAACCTCAGCAGGCAAGGGAAGAGCAAAAATCCGTCTAAGTAAGTACCTTAGGGACCTCTAGTGGGTAACACTTTATCAACTCTTTTTTGTTATGTAAATAAAAGCAATAAAACTCCATTCCTCAAAAATCCTAAAAGTCTGACTTTTCAAGAATTTCAAGGCAATCCTCCTTTTCAAGAGGATATCTTTCTCCCCTTTAGACCCTCCTGTGAACTCTTCCAACATTTCTTGTCTATCCAACTCCTGTGGGCATTTAGCTTATGTTATCTTACAGTGGATTTAATCTTTTCTGAACATATCCTGTCTCCTGATTTGTTGCAAGTCTCTGGACTCATCTTACAATATACATTCCTGTATGCCCCAGTCCTAGCATTCTCCCTCACATATAGCAGGCCCCAGTAAATGTTTGTTGATGATAATATTATAAGAAAGCCTTGCTGATAATAACATCAGTACTTAGATGAAGCAGTGAGTACTTTGGTGCATGTACTCAGTCTCTCCAGAGGGGAATTGCAATAACCTGTATGATTCCACTTTGAGTGTCTTTCACAGATGCATAGTGGAAGTCTGACTCTGGCTTTTATAAACTCTAGTTTATATATTGTGGCCGAACGGTTAGAATTCTACACTTGTAGCCTGGAAAAGTTGAGTTCCAATTCTGCCTCGGCTACTTGCTAGTCATGTGACATAAAGCAGGTCAGTCACCTCGAAGCCTCAGTTTTCCCATCTGTAAAATGAGTATAATAGCACTGACCTCACAGGATTGAAGATACAAAAGAAAGGTAATATTGCAAACTTTAAAGTACATTATAAGAGCTAGCTTCTTTTTCTTTTGTCCTCCTCCTCCCCATCTTCTTCCTCTTCCTCCTTTTTCTTCTTATTAATAATATTATTAATTATTATTATAAATATATAAATTTTATATATTCATAAAATTACTATGTGTGCTAATTTAATTAATTAATATTAATTGGTACTAATTAATATTAGTATTAATTAGCATTAATTAATGATAATAATTACTCAACTAATTATTATTATTATTTATTTAAAGCTGGAAAGGATCTTGGAGGCCACCTAATGTAACCTCATTTTACAGAAGAGGAACCTGAGTCCCAGAAAAGCTCTCTACCTTAAACAGACTTCTGTTATCCCTTGCCTTCTGACTAATCTATATTCTTTTCTGGTTATGCATGTCTTTCATGGCATCTTTTGTCCACAAACCATCCCAAATAATCATGACCACACCACTCTCTTGCAAATGATTGCTAAAAAAAAAAAAAATGAAGGAAAGTGATTTTGTAAAAGGATATGAAATCACATTCTCTGGGATACACTGAAATGTGGGAAAATTCAGCCTACTTGTGGGCACAGAGACAAGACTTGACCCTCAGCAGGGCAATAAAATGTTCATGATGTCAGGGAACTAAGTAAAACTTGTAGAGTATGTAAAGTTGGGCAAGGAGGTCATAGAGAGCACAAAATTCAAAATGCTTTCTCTATTCTGAGACAAGGTAGTCTTAGAAGGTCTCTTCCTCTGACATGAGTCTCTGAATTTAATATGCTTTACATGGGGATTACTGATGGTTTGATATCATTCCAAACATGATAGACTTCTTTGGACTTCTGCAGCTATTCAGTAGAAAAAGGTCAGAGAAAACAAATGACACATAAAAAAAAAAAAAGGAAAGGGCATCAGCAAAAGCCAATAATCAGGCTTTTGTGAAGAGTTAAAAAAAAAATAAGGGAACTCAATGACAAACAGGTCAGCCAGTCTTTAAAATCTAAGAGTGTGCAATTTCCTACTCCAGAAGATCTCTAGAAAATTATAAAGCAAAATGTCAAGGCTTTGCTATGTGGAGGAAAGCCTAGCAGATATGGGGAGCAATACTTTCTCAACCAAACTCCTAGAAAAATCTGTCTGTGGTTCTGCCCTTTATTTCTCCCACTCACTTCTCAACTCTTTATAGTCTAGCTTAGAACCTCATCACTCTCTCTCCAGTTACCAACCATCCCTTAATTGCCTAATCTATAATTTATTTTTCAGCCCTCATCCTCAGCCTATATACTGCATTTGATGTGGTTGATTACCCTATCCTTCTAAATACTCTTTTATTTGTGTTTGTGTGTGTGTGTGACACATGACTCTCTGATGAGTCTCCTCATACCTGTCAGATTACTCATCCATCTCCTTCATTGGTATGTCATTCATATTATTTCCCTTGACTGTCTATGTTGCTCAAAGTTTTATCTTGAACCCTTCTCTCTCTCTCCCTCCCTCCCTCCCTCTCTCCCTCCCTCCCTCCCTGCCTCCCTCTCTCTCTCTCTCTCTCTCTCTCTCTCTCTCTCTCTCTCTCTCTCTCTCTCTCAATAAGTTCATCAGCTTTCATGGATTTAATGATCATTTCCATAGAGATGAAACAGAACATAACATTTAGATGCAATTTCTTCCTGATCTTCAGTCCTGTATCAACAATAGCCTTTTGGACATTTCAAACTGGATGTCTTGGAGATATCTTAACCTAATGTATAAAAGTGAACTCAATAGCTATCCCCCCAAATGCTTGCCTCTTCCATACTTCTCTATTTTTGTCAAAGGCACCACCATACTTCCAATCCTCCACCCAGAATACTCTTGAACTCTAATCTCCCTCACACTAAATAGCCAGTCAGTTGTCAAATCTTGTTGTTTCTACCTCCATATCATCACATATTCAATTAATCTCTACTCACAAAAGTCCCATTTTAGTTCAGGTTGTCATCATTATCCCTCTATATTATTACAGTTACTGTTGGTCTCCCTGCCCTTAGTCACTCACCATGCCAGAAAATACAATATGTTGTTGCCAAAGTGATTTTCCACAAGCCAAGAGCTGACCATATCACCCCCCTATGTGATCAACTCCAGAGTTTACTTGTCTCCAGGATAGAATGTAAATTCTTCTGTTGAGTTTTTAAAGGCCTTCACAAACTGAACCCAACCTATCTTTGCCACCTCATTGTAAATCATTCCCATTTCTGAACTCTGAAAGCCAGACAAACTTGTCTTCTCTCCTTTCTTCAAGCACTACATTTCTCCACTCATCTCTCTGTCTTCAAATTGACTGTTCTACTGGTTCTTCTTTATACCTGGAATGCACTCCCTCTTTACCTCAGCCTCATAGATTCTCTCTCTTCCTTCAAGACACAGCTCTAGCATCACTGTCTAGAGAAAGCCCTTCCTAGTACCCCATCCCCAATTTCCACAATTGTACTACCTTATACTTAACTATATTTATTTTAATTTTATTATCTTTTTTAAAAATTCTCTACATATTAATATATGAATTTTTTGTCTTATTCATTCTACAGTAATATCTTTGTGGATAGGGATTGTTTCTTTACTTGTATTTATAATTCCAGGGTGTAGTATAGGGGCAATTCAATAAATTCTTAACGATTGATGGCAAAGTAGAAATATGTCCACTGGATTCAGCTCCATAACTACAATTGTGATGTGTCTATCCTTACTTCTTTTTAAGACCAATGTGAGTAATTTCTCCTCCCTCTTCTATAAGCTTGTAAGTCTAGACTGAAAGTATCCCTTTAACCTTTCCCCTAAAGCTTTATTTCTTTCCAATATGGCCATACTTCATATTTATACAAAGGAAAAATAATCTTGTGGTATAGTCGAAGTAAAGAATGTACACTTAGGGGAGGTGTCTTCAAATTCCTATCTATTATTTATATGACCATGAGCAAGGCACTTAATGTCTCTGAACCTCAGTTTTCTCATTTGTAAAATGAGATATTTAAACTGGATGAATTCTAAAGTCTCTCCACCAGCTCTAAACTTGTGAGCCCATGTTTCTCTTTGAAATGTTCCTCCCCTACTGAACAATCTGACATATAGATTTTTGGGGGTGTGGGGGTCAGGGAAGGTTGTCGGAAACAATACTGATTCACATCACTAGTCTCTGCTGCCCCCTAGTGGCTGAGGATGCATTCCCCTAATAAATATTAATTTTTAAAATATTATTAAAAACAAGCAAGACTTTTTGTTTGAGGTTTCTTGGATAAGGAAGGATCTCAAAACTTTTACAATGATTTTATTTTTATTCTGGGAGAAATTTTTGCCCTTTATATGTACTTGGAGTCCTAATTTTAATAAAAAGGGGGGAGTGGCAAATATAGTGGGAGCACCCATAAAAATTATATTAGGCAGGTAATACTATGTTCAAACCTATCTAACTCATTATATTGTATACTCAACTTTATATTGGAGAATTGAAATAATAGAGGTAAAAGGTTTTCTGTGAATACATACCAATAGACTTCAATGCCTATTTGAACACCCATTTTGGCATATGTCAATTATGTGAGTAATGACAGTCATTTCAGACCATATTTAAGGTACATTGTTTTACCTTGAACTTTTCAGTTACTACTGAAGCTGGGTGCAGACTAAAGAGCCAACAGATGGTTTGCCTTTAACACAGACCGTTGATAGTTGCCAGAACAATATCTTTCGAATTGTCTTCCCTCGAATCATGCAGGATTGTCAAGGACAAATGATGCTTCTGGTGCAATTTCTATAGAAAAGGGATAAAGAAGAAGAAATTATACTAATAGTGGCCAGTAGAAAAAAGACATGTTTGGGCAGATGGATAGGCAAGACGTGGTCTTAAGTCTGAATATATTTGTGTTAAGATCAACATACATCAGTAGACAGAAGTAGGAGAGGAGGTTTCTTATTGGCCATATAAAGTAGGTCCCTTCTTCCTCCAACTCCATCAAAATCTTTATAAAAAAATGTAGATCACAACACAAGAACTGAGAATTTATATAAAATAATCTATTCCAATATAAGTCATAGGATTATTGATTCAGAACTGAAAGGGATCTCATAGGCCATCTGGTCTGACTTCCATATTTTACAGACAAGGAAACTGAGACTCAGAAAGGTTAAGTGTTTTTCCATACAAGCATTTTTTAGGTACTTACTGTATGTTAGGCATAGTCTTCACAACCACCATAGGAGGTAGTTGCTAGTACTATCCCCATTTTACAGGTGAGAAAATCAAAGCCAACGGACATTAAATGACTTTCCCAGGATCACACAGTCAGTGTCTGAGGCTAGATTTAAACGCATGTCTTCCTGACTTTAGGCCCAGTAGTCTATCCACTGCACCTCCTAGAAGAGGAACATAGAAACCATTCAGGGACTTCTGTCAAAAAGAGAAGAATGTGCAATTGACTCAAAGAGATCACAAAGATGCCCGACTTCGTGGCGACTGTTTTATAATTTAGTAATTTCCTCTTGGAATGGGTAGAACTCTAGCCAAGGATTTGTTTCTCTTTTATCAGTATTTCAAAGACTTTTCCTGGCAGGTCCTTTTAGGTTGCTATCAGATCTATACTTATAATACTTTATTCGCTGTGACATTTTGCTTTATTGGGATGCAGGATGAGCACTCATCACTAAAGCATAGATTTTGAAGTTAGAGATTTATTGCACCCAAGCACTAAGAAACAGGATTACCTGGAAAATATATATATGTGCAGACAATCTACCTAGACTTACAATATTAATAAAACAGATTTACCTTCATAATAGATATGAAATATAAATCATTCTTGAGAATTTACGCTACATTAACAGCACATGAAACTGAGTGAGTTTGGCTAGTAATCAGTCTCTCCATCTCCTTTACCCCAATTGAGATATTTTATGGCATTATCCATTCTAACATTTTTTTCGCAAGTTTTTGCTAGACAAATTTAGAAATGAACAAATCTATTAAACTATACATCCCTGATTCTTGTATTTTTTTTTCTCTTTCTAGAGTTTGGGGTCTTGAATCATTTGAATGAGCTGTCTGTACTAGATAACTGTCAATCTTTCATACTGCTATCTTTTCCATTTTATCTCTCACTCCTCCCCACCATGAGGCCTCCTTACCCCTAGCCAGGCCAATCTCATTCTCGGCAGACTTATACCATCCTTATTCTCAGTTCCCTGATTTTTCTCCTGCTGCTTTTATAATGTTTCTTTCTCCTGGCCTTGCCTCTATCTAGCAATGCTGTTCGTTGTGGTCCAGCTGAGAGAACACTTTGGAGTCTGGAACCCCTAGGTTTAAATCCTACCTGCCACACTCACTAGCTGTATGGCCCTGGGCAAGTCACTTAATCTTTCTGAGTCTCCTCACAGTAAAATGAGATATATCCACAGCACGTTACAAACTTTAAAGCACTATATAATTACCAGTGATTATGAGTCGTCCTTCAGTGATCAGTTTAAGCCTTACCTTAGCTGTGAAGTCTTTTCCTGGCTGTTCTGACCCAGATTGTCTGCTTACTTCTCATAGAGCTAACGCACTCACTGTTTGTCTGATTCATTCATTTCAGCACTTTAATCTCATACTGCCTTAAAGTATTCACTGTTAAATGGGTAATTCCTGTCTCTTCAGCCAGACGATTAAGTAATCATGGATCTTGGCTTATACTTTAGTCTATAGTAGTTGCTCAGTTAATATCTGTTTGTATTGGATAGAATTCTACATTGAGCCATACAAACCTAGTCAGAAAGTCCTTTTCAAAGTTTTCTCCGATTGGTTATATCAACATGGGAGAAATCAAGTGCAGATTGAATACAGTATTGAGCAAGGGTGAGATGAGGGAAGTTAAGAGGGCCTTGACCTGTGAATTCATCAATACAGAGAATTCACCAATGTGAAAACTCCCTCTACCAATGGAAGTCAGCAGCTCATATAAATTATAATCTTAGAAAATTGGGGGCACTAAGAAGCTAATCAACTCGTCCATGGTCACTAAGCTAGTGTTTGTCAAATGTACGACCTGAACCCAGATCCATTCTGACTTTCTGAAGATTACAGATAATTCATATTAAGCAAGATTAATGTTTAAAACAATTTAATCTTTAAAATAATGATATTTTAAAACTTTGACACTGGAAAAATTGAATTTGGAAGGACTGAGTGTCCCTGGCTGATTTAATTGATCAGAGCAGATGATTAACTTAACTTTATAGGTCTAGATCTTCTATAAGCATTTCACACAAGCATAATCATAATAAAAGCTAACAAATAATATCAACTCATTTTATATAGCTAAAGCTCAATAAATTCTCATCTTAGCAACCTTGTGAAGTAGATGGCATAAACAATACTGTAATCTTTTTTTTTTCTTTTCTTTTCTTTTCATGACTATGTTTTCTTCTATGTAGAGAACTGGTAACTCTTTGTGACCTATAGTCTTTGAGAGTTGCCTGCAGCCCTGAGAGTACATGTCAAAGGCCAGACTTAAACCTAGCTCTTCATCCCTCCAAGGCTGGCCCTCTAGCATCCAGATGAGTCACTGCCCCTCTAGCTTTTCTTTTGGAAATGAGCAACCAACAAACCAACCAACAAGAGGAGGAAACAGAATGAGGTTCAAGGAAATTACGCATTCATAGGGTCACATAGCTAGGAATTGTCAGAGCTCAGCCTTGATGGTACCACAATTGTGTGTGTGTTCATCCTTCCTTTCTGAAGAAGACCATGCCATCAGAGAAATAATGACATGACTTGCACTTGACTTTGTTTTGAGGGAGGGAGGGCTGTGTAGGTCACCAGCCTCACTTCTCCTCCAGAGCCGTCTGAATCCAGTGACCAGATATTCATCAGGATGACTGGAGATGACCCAGGATGAGGCAACTGGGGTTAAGTGACTTGCCCAAGGTCACACAGCTAGTGAGTGTCAAGTGTCTGAGGTGAGATTTGAACTCAGGTCCTCCTGACTCCTGCACTGGTGCTCTATCCACTGCACCACCTAGCTGCCCCACTCAGCCTTGAACTAATTTTCTGATTGTCTATGTAAAGATTAATTCTCTTTATACTTTACCACATTGGACAAGCAGATGCTCCATCCAAAGCTTTTCCTAAACTGGCATCTTAAATGGTGCTAATATTTTCCACTGCTGTTTTATTACCAGGCACTTATGTAGCACTGTACCTTTTCAAAAGTTCTATTTTTTCCCCCACAGAGAATTTATAAGGTGGAGTAGCATTTCTATAATATGTTTCTACAGTTTCATACTCACCAACTACAGGGTACTTTTTAAATGAAATTACAAGCTGTTTCTTGGGAGACAACTTTATTTCAAGCTCAAATTTAACTTAACAATGCAATTCAAAAGTATTTAAGTGCCTACTATGTGTAAAGAAAGCACTGTGCCAGACCCTAGGGACACCTCAACAATGGGTTTCCACTGTTCTAAGGACACAGAACGTGTATATAGAAAAGAAGAGATAATTTGAAGAAAGAGAGAACACTATAACTAGGAATATTCATTTGAATTTTTTTAACTAAACCAGAATTATGTATTGATAAAATGCTCAAGGGATACAAAACAACCCTTGAAAATAAGCGTTCTCAACATTCACCTCCAGAGGCAGAGGATAACTGTATCTAAGTCAAAGGGCACAGAGATCTCATGGGATAACAAACCAAATTTCAGTCATGAGAAACTATTTAACAATATGTTTTTCAGTCCAATATTATTAGTGATAGCCCCCTCTGAGAAGTTACTTATACAAACACAGGGCTTCGTTTTTGTTTCTTACTTTGCAGAATGTTTATCAGGAAAAAAAACCAATTTCACCCTGCAAGGTTAAGACTGGGTTTTTATGATCATGGATAGTTACTAAAGATTTGGAGTTGAGGATGTCACAAGTGGTAATGGAGGGACTTAGGTTGCTCATGAGCCAACCACCACTCATTACAAAGCAGAAACTGCACAGAAGAAGCACCTTAAATTTAGTGGTCTGATAAGTACACAAGAAAGAAAAATGGACCCTATCAAGTAGCAATAGCAAGAGATAATTGACAGACAATTCTCATTCTCTGTTGGTAGCCCCGCAATGTCAAGAGATCAACAGGAACATTTGTAATGGATTGATTTATGACAGATTTATGGGAGATGGATAAGAGTTGAGGTAATATTACAGAGTGAAAAGCACTCTGAATTTAGAATAAGAAGACCTAGGTCAAATTCTTCATCTGCCACTTTACTACCTGTTTGCCCTTGGGTAAGTCACTGAACTTCTCTGAAGGCTGAAAGAACAGGGGGAACTGAATAGTCACTAAGTTCTCTTCTAGCTCTAAAAACATGATCTGTAACCTGATTGAGCCCCATAGGATGGCTAGGCATGAGTAAATTGCTATTCCTACAGTTATTAAGCATAAAGCTCTAGAAATGCTAGAAAAAGGAAGGGGCCTCATGAGTATTGGTCCAGCACCCATTTGTCCCATACTATGTGACTTTGAATAAGCCACTTAACCTTCTCTAGGCCTCAACTTCCTCATCTGTATAATGAAGCTAAAAATAACTGTACTTTCTACCTCAGGGAGTGGTTGTGAGGAATTAATGAGGGCATATATATATACCTGAAAACTATCTCAAGTCAACTATTTCTAGTATAGGTGTTTAGATGAATTATTAAGATTCCTAAAATATTCATATATTCTATTTTTTGTGGAAGAAACAACACTAAAGTCCTGCTTCTCCTCCTTAGCATCATCCTTTTCTTTCTCCTCCCCTTTATACATATCCACTATGTAGAATATGTGTACATAACCCCATTTCTGCTCACTCCAAGAAATGTAGGGAGGAAACATTAATATCTTTAATTCAGCTAAATATTCAGTTTGATCTATATTTAGGAATTTCACTATTTCAGATCTTCCAGGAATAATTGAATAGCTACATTAGACATATGTCAAAAAGTCATTAATTACATTGACTCATGTTCACTTGAGTGACTCCCCCCTCCCCACTGAAAATAATGGTCTAATAATTATGACTTACCATATTACCATTACCAAATACCAACTGTATTTTGTGCTTATGAATGCAATGAGATGATTACTTGGGGCTATGCAAACAATTAGAATGACCCAAACTTTAAATCCACATCCAAATTTTTCCTATCAAATCATATAGATTATTAATTCATCTATCCATTTTCTGTAACTGTATAGACAAGAGTACAGTGCAATGACTGATGACCTCTTCCAGAATGCTAGAACAGAGCAGTGTTGGGAAAAAGGCCTGAATATATAAAATAGACCACCAAGACCCTTAGTATTTAAAACATCTGAGTAGAAAAATGATTCAAAATAATGCTCATAGAAAAGCATTTCACCTTCATTTCTAACTAAGAAATGGGTGTACCTCTTCAAGAACAAGGCCAAGCAAGAACAAACCACCTTTAATGCCATTGTCTTATTCTCTTCTACATACATAATATTGCTGTTATACATAGTGCCTTGTCTTACAGATGTGAATGATAACATGGTAACTCCTTCCACCAACAGATCCTATTCCTAACTTAGTAGATGTCCAGAAAAGTTAAGAGGTCACAGAGGTATTAAACATCAAAGGGTGAGACTTAAATCAAAAATATTCAGCCCTCTGGCATGCCCCACTACCTCTTAGGTAAGAAGGTGCTACAGATATTATGATTGGCGTGGAAACTGAGACACAGGGAGATGAAATGATTTGGCCAGGGTCATGCATCTAAGTGTCAGGGTCATGATCTGAACCTAGTTCTTCTTGACTCTTAGTTTAACGTTTACAGTGTATTTTTTGTGTGATACATTCCCCACATCCCAAGAGAATTTAAGTTTTATGAGGGCAGGGATTTAATATTTGTCTAGCTTTACCCAGGCTAAACATAGTGCTCTGCACAGAATAAAACAGTGTTTAATAATCAGAATAGACATTGAATGAATGACCAAATCAATAAATTATGAAAAACTCCATATGCATTCATCCACTCTATAGGTAAAAACCTTAGACTACTATAGTTTTCAATAAAACTTAGGTCTAGAGCAGGGGTAGAGTACCTGTGGCCTTGAGGCCGCATGTGGCTTTCTAGGTTCTTGGGTATGGCCTTTTGACAGAGTCCAAGTTTTACAGAACAAATCATTTTATTAAGGTGATTTGTTCTGTGAAGTTTGGGTTTGGTCAAAGGGCTGCGCTTTTTGGTGTTTGGTGTTGTCCTTAAGCCAGTTATTTTAAATTTGAGGTGAACCCATTACAATATTGTTGTAGAGGAACCAACATAAGACTTTCTTTATACTTGAGAAGGTTTGCTAGATATATTTGGAGAATTGGAGCATATATCATTTAAGTTCATGGGAAACATGCTATTGTAGAGCAAGATGTTTCATAATAGATTTTTCCCCCATATTGAACTCTATTGTTTGAAAGTTTATACTAAACTTACCCATCAAGGAGCAAGTTCATGAATTTATTATCAAATAATATACATCTGAAAATTAATAAAGATCATCCTAATAAAATAGTAACTTTTTTCTCTGTAATAAATTGTCGTTATTCATCTTTTTAAAAATTCAAACTTTCAAAGCCCAAAGTTCTCTAATGCTTAAAAGCAATACTGTGGTGAAATAAACTACTTACCATTGGATTGAAATTAACCTTTCATAGAAATGATGAAAGTGGAATAGCTGTCCTATTTTTTTTCCCAAATCGGCATGTGACTATCTTTGATAGGGTAACAGTTTTCATTTTTTAAAGCATACATCTGGGCCAAACTCTTCCCCCTCATTCTCAGTCAAAATTTAGCATTAGCAAAGCTGCCTTATAAATAATTCAACATTGCCATAAACACTGCTATTTTCTACAAGAAAATCTTTTTTTCCTGGGTTCTAGAAATACATATATATGTATATACACATACATATATACATATATATGTATTTTTACAGACCATTTTAATACACAAAAGCTTTCCACAGATTATTCATCAGCAGAAGAAAATCTAGGCATTCAGTAGTTTAAAAGGCAACATTTAAAAGACATGTTGTATCAAATGGGCCAGTGAATGAAATTTGATTTACAATATTTTGCATTTTAGAAAACCCCCAATCAAATAACGAGGAGGGGAAAGTGCCTATAAAGTGTTGTTAAGTGGCAGATTTTTAAATACCTAGAACATCTTCAATGATCAGCCTCCAGGATCAAGGTTAGAACTTTAACGTGGTGGCAAGCTTCAAATAAAAATAATTTGCACTTTTGGAAAAAAAAATAATATTGTTTTAAATTAAATCCAATGCAAATAAGTTGCCAAAACATGACAAATCTTGCAGAATTGAGTATAAAGGAATTGTGCTCTAGAAAATCCAGTCTTATCAGAATGTTTTCTTGAGCTATGGAACAAGCTGAAAAATGAGAAGTTATTAGTGTAATTCTGACAGCCTCAAAATTTCACATGAAGTTTAGTAAATTTTACATTCTTCTCTCTCCTCTCCTGAGCTTTCTTCTTCCTCTCTTCTATTCTTCCTCTCCCTTCTCCTTCTTCTCCCTCTTCTTCTTGTTCATCTTCTCCTTCTCCTTCTTCTTCTTGTTCTCCTCCTCCCCCTCCTCCTCCTCCTTTTCTTCTTCTTCTTCTTCTTCTTCTTCTTCTTCTTCTTCTTCTTCTTCTTCTTCTTCTTCTTCTTCTTCTTCTTCTTCTTCTTCTTCTCCTTCTTCTCCTTCTTCTCCTCCTCCTCCTCCTCCTCCTCCTCCTCCTCCTCCTCTTTTTCCTTCTCCTTTTCCTCCTTCTCCTTCAATGTGTGTTGCTATTATAAAGCTGAATCACTGAATTATAAAGCTGGAGAACCCTAAATAATTTAGTCCAACCTAATTTTATAGACATGAGGAAGAGACCTAGAGAAGTTGTTACACTATTAGTTGGTAGCAACATGATAGCCCAAAGTCACGCTATTAGTTGGTAGCAATGTGGTAGCATTTATTACAAATATTGGTTACTGCAGAATAAATTCTAGTGATGTGCTACCTTATTTTCTGATACTTACTACCTGTGTTACCTTGACAAACTTAGAGCCTCAATTTCATAGAAATAAAAAGCCATAGATTTAGAGTAGGAAAAGCTTCATGGTAGAAAGTGATACGTGGCTTGAATCTTATAGGAAACTAGAAGGAAAAAGAGACAGCATTCCAACCTTGGGGGTATCTGTTGTAAACCTCTAGAGAAGGGAGATGTATGAAATCTATGAGGAAGAATAAAAAAGTGAAATTTCTCAGATAGCAGAATGCATGGAGGGAAGTCATATGTAATAAGGTTAGAAATGTGTTGGGGCTAGGATGTAAAAGGCTTTAAATGTCAAACAAAGAGGCATAGATATTTTCTCCTAGAGGTAATAAGAAGCCCCTGGAGTTTAAGCAGGAGAGTAATGTGGTCAAACCTGAATATGACTTAATATAAAATGCTTCTAGCACTGTCAGTAATCCTTTGGGTGGTGTTCCAGACAGACTCAACTCACACCGAATTTTCACTTTCTTTAACACAAACACACACACACACACACACACACACACACACACGTGTGTGTGTGTAGATACAATATGACATTTTTTTCAAATTTCATTTATTCCAAATTTTAGCTGTTTTTTTTCTTAATATAGTCCAAGGAGAAAAATCTTGGTAGTGATGAAAAAAATTTGTTTGAATTATAGAGAAATTTATTTTTGACATGAAAAATGACTATGCTTTATTATAGAATAATAGAAAATATTAATTATCATTTAAAGGGGATATAGAGGGAATTTTCCTCAATAAAAAATATCTAAGGCTATACAGCATGGTCCTCTACCTTTTTGGTTGAGAGAATTCATTTATATATTTTTTGTACTTCTAGGGATTTCTTTTTAACTATGAGCTTAAGATCTAGTAAATCATAGTTTTGCACAGAAAGAGGCATGAGCCCAGAGCTATAATAAAGCAAAATGAGCAGAAAAATGGCTGGAGCAAGAAACGGATACCCTGTTCACTGTTCCTAGGGCTTGTCTATTTGCTCAACTCTTCCAAGTGATCTGGAAGTCAATAGAGAGCCACCAATGAATATAGATGTGGGGTGACTAGACTAAGGGTTCGAGGAAATGAGAATTGGGAAGAGGAAAATACAGAGAAGTAACAAGCGTATATTGAGCACCCACAATGTGACAAGCACTGTACTAGTAAGCTCTTTAAAATTTATCTCATTTAATCCTCACAAGAACTCTGTGAGGTAGTTATTATTGCAATCATCCCCATTTTAGAGATGAATAAATTGAGGCTGAGAAAGTTTAGCTGAATTGCCCAGGATCACATGGCCAATAAGTATTGGAAATCAGATATGAATGCAGTTATTCCTAAATCCAAGCTCTGAATTCCATTGACTACATCGTCTTGTTCTGCATACATACAGATTTTACCTTCGGTGGCACCAGAATTGAACACAGCGCTCCAGGTTCAGGGTGACCAGGGCAGGTTACACAGATCTGTTCTCTTTGTTGTAAGCCCACTTCCCAAAGATTAGAAGAACAATTCTTATTTTGGCTACCATGTCCATCCATTGACTCATACTGGCCTTGCAGTCCACTAAAACCCCTCAGTATTGTCATGGCAATTATTATCTAACCACATCTCCTCAACCCTATTCTGTAATTGTGAAGCTTTTTTTTTAAAACTTAAATGTTGAATTTGAAATTTATTCTTATTACATTTCACCTTATTATATTCAGTTCATCACTCTAGCCCAGTGGTGTCAAACTCAAATAGAAATGAGGGTAACTAAACCATACATAAAGATCCCTGTGGGTTACAGTTTAATTTAGAAAATTACACATTAATATATCCATATCCCATTGTATTTTATTTGCTTTGTTAAATGTTTCCCAGTTACATTGTAATCGGGTTCTGTCTGGGCATTTGTAAATATTGTAGACTGCGTGTTTGACACTTACGGTCTAGATTCTTACATTGTCATATAGTGTTTTAGCCCTTCCAGCTTTATGTCATCTATAATTCAATAAGTACACCTTCTATTTCTTTGTATAAGAAATGGATAAAATTGATCAGCCCAAGAGACCAAGGACAAACATATCCCAGGGACTTTTCACTACAGACCTTTCAAGTTGTGCTCTTTGGACTGGATCATTCAGCCAGTTACAATTATAGTATAATCTAGACTACAGTAGCATCTTGCCTATAAGGATAGTAGAACTTTAGACTTAGATTTAGAGCAAGCATTTCAAGCATGCAACCTGCAGGCCACCAACAGCCACCCAAATTAGATTAAAATGAAATTTTGAAATATTTAACAAGATAAAAAAAATACAATAAAACATAGATAATACCATATTTTAAAACTAAATCAATATATGACCTGCAGAGATGTATAGCTAAGTAGTCTCTATTTCTGGGTTTGACACTACTGGTCTAAATCAGGAATTCTTAACCTGTGACCCTCCAAGGAGACAACACTTAGATTGCAAGGGGTCTTTGAACTTGTGTAAGAAAAAAAATTCTTTATTTTTACTCATCACTAACTGAAATTTAATATTTCCTTTATGAATTTTAAAATATATATATATACATGCACCTATGTACACACATGTGTGTATACATATATATTTATGTACATACCTACACACACACACATGGCCTAAGCCTTCAGAAAGAATGCCAAATTGGTCTGTGACACAAAAAAGGTTATGAACCCCTGATCTCATTAGTGGACTCAAATTGTTTAGCATGTCTTATTGCTTTGTCAAAGTTCAAGGGCATTGAAACTGCTCTTCTTACTAGTTAATAGAAGATTTTGAATCACCCATATTTGTGGTGACTGAATTAATACTTATAAGTACTTATAATAAAACTGCATTATGGAAAATTATGTTTACTATTTTTTAAAATGCCAAATCCTTTCATGTGAATACTTTTCTCACCAGTGATTTTAAGGAAACTTGCTATCCTATCATTTCAAGATTTCTCATCTCTGTGTGGCAATTCCTCCTAGTGATTCAAAGATGCGAATTATCCATAGTTTAGTATTCCATCCATGCCTAACTGTGCTATGTGAATTTTGCCAATGTCCTCCTTAAGTCTAATATAGACAGGGACATGCCAGAGATAGTTCTCATTGGTTCATGAAAGTCTATTGCTAAAATATCATTGTAGGAATTTATACCTCAGCAACTGGCAAACGCTATAAATAAGGCTTAATTTGTTGTTTTGTTAGTTGTCTAGACTTCAGAAAGTGATGGAGATAATCTTAATAATGATGATTTGACCTGAGTGTACTGTATGTATATATTTTTTCCAGAGATCCAGTTGTTAAACATTTATTAGTATACCCCTTGATAGAGGGTTTATCTCCAATATGATATGAGATGTAAAAAGTTGGTGAGTCATTTCTCTCAATATTGAATGCCTTCCTCTAGTTGATTTAACATTGGGTTCCTATCATAAAGCATGTGAGCTGTCTATATCTTATCTCTAAATGACTGACCCATCTTGTGTGTGTGTGTGTGTGTGTGTGTGTGTGTATGTGTGTGTGTGTGTGTGTGTGTTCTTGGTCCATTTCTCTAATGACATCCTTTGTACATTGATTTTCTTCAACTGAATACAGTAAGGATAATTTCTTTTTTTTTAATTTATTTTTAACACAGTTTATAACAGATGAAGCAATTCAAACTTTTGGTCAGGTGATACATCTTTTTAAAGCATTTACAGTATGGACCACAAAAGAATTTTTTTTTGAACATAAGCCAACTGAGAAACAGATAATATTTATGTTGCTAACTTCACAATCTCTTGATCTAATTGTCTCCACAGTGTTAGTAAGAATGAAAGGACCCTAACTTAATGTTGTTGGTCTAAAGTCCTATGCCTACTAGCTTAATTTTAGACTTAACCTCAGATGTTCCTCTACCCATAATCCATAATTGAATGGATCTGGTATTAAGCTTACAAACCTTTTGACTATAGGAAATTGCCACCAAGAGTAGGGACATTGCAGGGAAACAACATCTTCCCAACTTCATGTCTATTCCAGGCAGGAATAGATTGTCTTGAATTCAATCAGGCTTAAAGTCTGCCAGGTGTCAGTGGGGAAATTGAGTCCGGAGAATCGCACCTCGGCCCATGCTGAACATCTGCTCTCCCACTCTTTCCTTGAGATCACCTAAGCAGTTCATACCAGCAACTCATGAGCATACTGGAATCATGTAATGGAGGCTCAGATCGCCTTTCTTGCTTCCCATACCTGGAGTTAGACTCAGAAGAACAGTCACTTAATAGTCCCATAGCATCTAAAAATGGCAAGTTCCTATAACCAGGTTTAAAACATGGTTATAGTTTCACTTTGGCTAAGGAACATCTTTTAGGCAAGTCTTAAGTGCCTTACATGTCTTTCTATACATGTTCTAGTTCCTGATTAAATGCCAATCATAAAATCTAATTTACCATTAAAACCTTGACTTTTCCATCAAGGCCAAATTTTATCAGAGGTTACCTTCCTCTTGGAAAGTTAGACTGAAATTCTTTCCTCCAAGCTAAAGATGTCATTGATTTATTCTCAGTAATTAATTCAGTCTATTGTTTTAATACTAATTGCTTTTACCTCACTTTGTAACTTGACCAATTTTTCTCCCCTCCCCTCACTTCCTAATACCTTGCATTCTGGTTGCTCCTTCCCTCAATGTACCCTCCCTTCTATTACACCCCATCCCTGTCCTATCCCCATCTTCTCTCTTTCCTTGCAGGGCAAGATAAATTTCCATACCCCTATCCCTGAAATTCTTATTTCCCGATTATATATAGTAAAAATTCTCAACATTCGTTTCTACTACTTTGAATTCCAACTTCTCTCCCTCCACTCCTCCCTCCCCAGCCCCACTAAGAAGGGAAGCAATTCAATACAGACTAAACATGTGTTGTTTTGCATAAGACTTCCATAGTAATCGTGTTGTGTAATACTAATTATATTGCCCTGTGACCTACCCTATCCCCCTTATTTCCCCCCCTACAATTGACCTTGTCCCTTCTTGAAAGTGTTTATTTCTAGTGACTCCCTTCTCCCATTGCCCTCCCTTCTAACATTCCCTTCACTCCACTTGTTGCCTCCTTTCCTACTTTCCTGTGGTGTGATATAAATTTTCATATCAAATTTAGTGAGCATGTTATTCCTTCCTTCAGCCACATATGGGGAGAGTAGTTTTATTTCCCTCCCCTCCCCTTCTCCCTTATTTCCTCTATTGAATAAGATTTTTCTTATCTCTTTTATGAGTTATAGCCTGCCCCATTTCATTACTCCCTTTCTCTTCCCGGAATTTTCCTCCTTCACCCCTTAATTTTTGTTTTATTTTATTTTATTTTGTGTGTGTGTGTGTGTGTGTGTATCATCTCTTCTTATATAACACACCCTGTACTCTCTATCTATCTGTGTGTATGTGTGTGTGTGTGTGTACAATCTCTCCAACTACCCAAATACTGAGAAAAGATTCAAGTTAAAAATATTTTCTTTCCATGTACTAATGTAGACAGTTCAGCTTTAGAGAGTCTTTTATGATTTTTCCTTTTTTTTCCCCATGTTTACCTTTTCATGCTTCTCTTGATTCTTGTCTTGGGAAGTCAAATTTTTAATAAAGATCTGGTCTTTTCCTTAACATGATATCTTCAAATTTGTCTCTATCACTGAATGTCCATTTTTTCCCTTGAAGTATTATATTCAGATTTGCTGGGTAGGTGATTCTTGGCTTCAATCCCAGTTCCTTTGACTTCCGAAATAGATAATTTCTAATATAATATAAAAATGGAACTTGCTTTTATTTTTGTAAAAATGAATTAGCCACCCAAAGTACTGGTTCTATGTGCAGATTCCACACTTAGCATGTAGATCTTTGCCTATCAGAACTTATTTTGGACACATGGTATATTTTAAAAACATTATTTCACTTCATAACTTCTAGACTGTTCTAAGAGACATATAAGTGAAAATTTTAGAGTGGAAAAAGTCCTTTGCAGAGTATTGCATCACTAATGGTTGCATTGACAGGACTGGGTATGACATCCAGCCTCTGATAAGACTTCAGTCAACCACCTTCGCACGTACAGATAAGATCACTAGTCAATAATATCATTACTCTACAAATTTTGCTGTGAAAAATTCCAATTAAAAGTCAACAAATTCTCATAGGTTTGGAGAATGCAGTGCAGTAATAAAAAATCAGTAGTAAATATACATAGCCCAAAGCATTTCTTAGAGATTAATGATTTTCTCAGGGATTTGATGGCCTCAGATGAAATATCTATCTGTTAATAATCCTAGGAAATGAACTATGGGGAGGCTTTGGCTGTCATGCCCCTTTTCAGTAAAGGAAAAATAATTTTAGATTTTCCTTTTTCCAACTAAATATTAGTCTTCTTTATATGCACGAAAAAAGAATGTTTTTGAACAGTTCTTCAGTCTTACAAGACTTAGGAAACAAATGATCATTAAGATGGCCACTATTTTAACTTGTAGAAGCTTTATCAAGTGTGGTCATTGTGCTTGATTTTCTTCAGAGAAAGCATGTAAAGACAAAAGAATTGTATAATTGTTTTCCACCTCCTAAGATTACAGCATGCCATCTTTTAATAAGGCCAAGTTAAAAGATTTAACTACTGAACTTTCAGGAAGCATATAGATCAGTCTTCAAGGGTCAATTCATAGATAATATTACCAGTCAGTGCTACTAGACATCTATGAGAGACAAGAAATATTTTCTGTTTGGAACTGTTGTATTTTCTCCCTTCAACTGTCAGAAACAGTGAATAAGCATTTATTACATGTTTAGTATGTGCCAATCACTGCGCTACATGCTGAAGGTTCAAAGAAAAGCAAAATATGACCCCTGACCTGAAGAAGATCACATTCCAATAGGAGAGACAAAATGTAAGCATATACATATGATACATATGTATACATATACATATTATATATAGTATAAATGGGAAATTATCTCAGTAGTAGGGAAGGTACTGGGAGAGGAGAAGAAAGAAACCTTTTTGAGATGGTTGGTTTGAGTTAGTCAGCTTACTTACTGATAGCAATTTGTTTAGAGTCATTTTTTACAGGTAGTTCAAGGAGTTTGGGGAAAAGCTCAAGCAAGTCCCTGCTTTCACTTTGCCATCTTGGCTCCACCCCCCGACTGCTGATAGCATGTTCTCATCAAACTATATTTGACAATATTGAACAGGAAAAAATGGCATTCCACATACTTCCCATCAACTTGAGAAGAGGAAGAAAGAAAAGTGTTGACTTAGTGTTCATATAACATCTTGTAAATCACTTCTAATTAATAACAATTATTCACACTCCCCTTTCAAACAGAAACATTGAGGTTCAAAGAGATTAAGCAAATAATACCCGTGTCAGAATTAGAAGTGGTACAGAGGAAATGTTATCATTATTATATTATTATCATGGCTTTACAAATACACCATCCTCCCTTGAGCTGCTTTGAATAGTTTCTACCAAAAATTAATAGTCAATTTTTATTACTGTGATATTAGCACTTTCATATAAATGTGAGCTTCATATAAATATGAATAAAAAAAATTAAACCCAATTTAAACCCAAGCCATTTTTTACTACACTTCTGTTTTTTGGCAAAGCACGTCAAAAAACCAGAGTAATTTTTTTCACCCACTATTTTATAGAGCAGAGGTCTAGGGTTTCCCTTCAAGTTCTCATATGATTCTTTATTCCTAGTGATCACACGGAGTAGTCACCAAAATAAATAAATGAACTTGCATGTGAACCTGGCTGGCATTTTTAGAAAGAAGGCACTATTTTTCATTAAAATATCTACTATTAGAATTAGCATTCACTGGAGAAAAAACAACATCATTTGGACAGAGTCACAATACCCTGTTATGCTTACATGTGTTCATAATTTGATTTATTATCCCAAAATTCATTTATCCCATCCTGTTTATTATTTCCTCTATAACTGAAATGTTTTCTGCTCTTGAGGTTTTATTACATAGGAATAGAAATGTTCTCCAATAGGAAACATCTTTTAGAAAATCACTTACACTACTGTCCCTAGCTCCCAGGTGTATAAATAGCCATACAAACCTATTTCTACTTAGTATAATGTTCCAGAAGTTTACAATCTCAATAAGTAGTACGTAATTTATGTTTATTATATCATCTCTAAAACAAATGAGTGCCTCAGATAGTTTTGCTGTATTGAAATCTATGCATCTATTATCTAAAAATTACATAATGCTATTTTTGGATAGAGAATAAAGTGCAGAATATTTTCCATGATTTATAGTTCAGAAGAGTCTTTGTATATCAGATAAATACACAGTTCTTTAGCTGCAAGGCTACATTGTTAGTGAAAATGATGCATTGATGTACTCTCTGAAACCCTTTGGCTAGTCCAAGGAAGCTCCAGGAACCACCACAGTATTCTGGGATCTGGAAGGGTGTGTGTATGTGTGTGTGTGTGTGTGTGTGTGTGTGTGTATGTATGTGTCTGTGTGTCTGTGTGTCTGTGTGTGTCTGTGTGTCTTTGTGTGTCTGTGCCTGTGTGTCTGTATGCATGTGTGTGTGTATGTGTACTGGATCACAAAAGCATAGGTTTTCATTATTTCTTGAGTGTCACATCCTTTAATAATCTAGGGCAATGGAGCACAATAGTAACAGGACTGGAGCTATGGGTTTATGTCTTTTCAGCTACATGATGTTCAACATGGAAGATAGATTATCAAATGCTGTTGGAAGCAGACCAAGAGGATTCTTTGAGCTATAGTCCTTTCTTAGGGAATTGAGAATCTAATCATGAGAAGTAGGGAGTACAAGTCACCGAAGCTTAGAGCCAAAGTCCAAGGACAGAAAAACAACATAGTAGTAAAGCAGCATTGCATTTGGAATGAGAAAACCAGGATTTAAAACTTGACTCTCTTATTGACTATTGGTGGTATCCTGGGCAAATCAGCTTTTCTAATTTTCTCCTTCCTCATCTCTAAAATGAAGTTGGGCTGAATTTCTTCTAATTATGAATCTGTGATTGATAGTGTGACATAAAAAGTTGAAGACATAGTTTCTGAGCAATTAATCATTTTATGAATCATGCTAGCATATAATTAATAAAAGGGGTCAGTGACACTGAAATGCCAAAGACCCTTCATGGAAACCGCTCAATGCTTATATACTCTTAGAAGAGTGGGTGTTTCTGAGGGTGGCAATTGACTCTGATTGGTTAACAACTAATGAGAAGAATGAATATTATAATGAGAAGTGGACCTATTCTAATGAGTGGCTGGGGATAGGTGACTCTGATCATGTCATTTACTTCCAAATCATCCCTACTCTTGGATAACCTAACCATAGAATCCACAAACCTGCTTGAGTGGAACACAATGAGCTGGAATTCACCTTATATTAAATTTAAATTTAATTTTTAATCTTAATTAAGATAGGATCAGAAATAGCTATCTAGTCCAACCTGTCCATGAAAAGAATGCCTACTATGATCCAATCCAACAAACATTTGTTAAACTCCTACTATGTGTCAAGAACTGTGGTCAACCCTAGAGATACAATCAATAGAAAGAATGACAATCCCTACTCTCAAGGAGCTAACAGTCTTAAGAGGAGACAGTACACCCAACAAGGCAGGGAAGTGTGTGGGGCTTCAGAAGGTACCAGATGTAGCGACATCTTGTTCTGTGAAGTTGAAACCAAGTAGAAGAGCAAGTAAAAAGGAAAGTTAACTGACAGTCCAATTTCTGCTCTGCCTTCCAATCAGAGGGAGGTGATATCAATCAAGGCTTTAGTTAACAGCATGGTAGTGAATTTAGAAGTAATGAGCTTATCTTGGGAGGGGCATCTTGTTCAGTGCTGTTGAGACCAGGCAGAACATTAGGTACAAAATGGAGCGAGATGGGAGTCCAGCACAAGTGGTTATCTAGTCTCTACTTGAAGAACTCAAAGAAATAGAACTCATAATCTCTGTAGGAAGACTATCCCACTTGTGAACAGTTCTTTCTGTTAGGGAGTTCTTTTATTCCCTTATATCAGACTCTGCAATTTTTGCCAATTCATGGTTTTCTCCTCTTGAGTGAAATAGAATAAATCAAATCACCCTACATGACATCCTTTCCAATACCTGAAGATAACTTTCAGCTCCCTTCCTTTCCTACCATCCCCCTCATTTTTTCTTCTCAAGATTCCTTTCTTCTCAGTTCTTCTAATGGAAACAAAGGTGAGTGACACAAGCAATATCTTTGAAGGCTTACAATTTTGGAACATTCTCATAGGACCTTTCTGGTCCTTGAAGAGGTTGGATGGATTTCTAATTAGATGCTCACTCTCAGCTGTGCTCCAACAATGTCACAATCCAGTTCATTTCAGCAAACATTTGTTATTATATGCTAGCCACTGTACTAAATGCTATGGATACAAATCAGATGAAGAAAGCCTCTTTCTTCAAGGAGCTTACCATCTAATGGGGGGAAGATAATACATAAAGTGAAGGTGGAAAGAGAGGGGGAGTCACCAGGTGCTATATAGAGTGAGGACATTATATTCCTTAGAATTCAAACCAATCAGAGCTGCAGATGCAAAGTGGAGAATTAGCTGGAAAGTCTGGGTCCTCTACAAAAGAAGGCTTTGGCAGATGTTTAATGCTCCATCCTCCAGCCCTCCAATTAGAAGAGAGAGGAAGCGGAGGGAATTCTTTGAATAATAATTTAGGTTTAGATAGTATAAGTCTGCAACTTCATTTGACTGGGTGATTCTGGCCAAATTTCTATTGGCCAAGGAGCTCAAAGCAGGGAGGTAAATATTGTCATAATATTAGTCAGAATAAAGTATATCAAGTGAAATGCGTCATGTGTAGACATGACCACAAACTATAACATAAAACCTCTTGGAGATTTACATTAATGCTTCTGTCCAGTTAATTGTATGTTGCATCACTGATGTGAATAATGTCTGAGTTTTAGACAGAATGTACTAAAAGAAGAAACAGCCTACATTCTAAGAGAAAAGTCAGAGATTGGGAGTTCATAGATCATAATGAGACATGGATAGGCAGATTGGCTACCTTTGCTAAGAAGGATACTCTAATGATTAATTATGTGTCCCTGAGCAATATAAATTAATATCCTAAGATCATAATAGTAGCTAATATGTATATAGGCTTTAAGGTTTTCAAAATATTTTTATGTTATCTCATTTGAGCCAAACCACTTACCCTTGAATTAAATGCTTAATAGTGTTTCCATTTTATAAATACAGAAAATGAGGCTCAGAAAAGTTAAAGGGTGTGCCCAGTACCAAACAACTTTTAATTATCTGAGGTAGAATTTGAAGCTAAATCTTCCTAAGTGCTCTGCTATGTTTCTGCTCAAGATTAATTAAGCCATCCAAATGGTATCTTTAGTAAGAAAAGAAGGGAAAGGAAAGAAAAATGCCTACTATATGCCAGGTACTCTGTTAAGCATTTTATAAATATTCTCATTTGATCTTTATAATAATCTTGTGAGATAGTTTCTGTTATTATTGCCACTTAACAATTGAAGAAACTGAGGCATACAGAGAGAGGTTAAGTGACTTGCCTAGTGTCCCATAGCAGGTAGGTGTTTGAGGTGAATTTAAACTCAAGTTTTCTTGACTTTAGACCCAGTGCTGTATCCACTCTACCACGTAGCTGACACAAATAAATAAATGCTCTCAACCTGTCAAGGAAGTGGAAAAAAAGAAAACTATCCCTCTCCATCCTTCTCACTTTAAATGAGGTCTGACAAATCTAGCTCCTGGATTGCCATGATAGCTACACTGCCAGATGGGAAAAGTTAATTCTATAAAGAGCCTTCCTATGGAAAGAGATATGTCCCAAGGTGAGGGAAATATGTAAATAGACATTGATAATAACCATTCCATCATAAACACTATCATTCTATCATTTTCCCTAAGTATTGTCTTACAATCCCCTCTGTTAGCACTGATAGAGGATTTGTAGGAGACCTTCCCTATGTATGGGCAGAGCCCAGTGAGCTGACAGGACAAACAGAGGAGCTGAATTGGAATTCCTTTTTGGAAGAGTTCGGGGAAAGAAGTGAATTGTTCCTGTCTGTAATACCAGGTACTTGGGATAAGTGCTTTGCCATCTTATAAAAGCAGGGGTTCCTGAAAGGGCAGAAACCAATACGAAATTTGTCTCTGCACTTACCAGCAGTGTGGGTATCCCAAATAACAAAGGATCTCCATTTCAGTAGGTGTGGAGGAGTAAGGGGCTGTGTTAATGACCTACAGTAACTATGCCAAGCTTGTATTTCTGCCACTGGCATTCAATAGCAAGCATAGGTTTACAAGGTACAAAGTGATCTCCCCATTGTGGGAGAAGACAAAAGGCATGAAGAGCTACCTTCAGGTTTTTCATCTTGTTAGGAAAGATGGAGTGTCCTCCAGTAGGTTAGTGGACTCAAAGGCAAAACAAAGAAGGTAAAGTCCATAAGGAGACAAAGCAGAATCTAAATCAATATATGAAGGCCGAGAATGTGCAAAGTCAGAGAATGTGAGACAGTAAGAAGGGATGCAGAAGGACATTCAGCAACAAACATTTATTAAGCCATGATTATGTATAAGGCATGGTTCAAAACGCTTATGATTTCAAGATAAAAAATAATATGGTCTCTGCCTTCAAGGTATTTATCACCCACTGGGCAGCTGGAGCTACACAAAAGGTAAGAGGTCATTTCTAAAAAGAATGATTCTATAATCCCTTGTAAGGAGGTCATGTTGACCAGAAAGAAAATAGTGATTCACAGGTGTTGACAAAAGCTAAGACATCTACTGTTGGTCTTGGAAAGAAGAGGCATGTGCTGGTATAAGTGACTCTCCGCCAACAGGTATAGAGACAACCATGTGTTGAACGGATATGTACAACTGGGAGTTGTACTTTTTCCCTTGGATATGCATTCAGGATGTGGTTGAGAACCTTGCCCATTCTGAGGGTTGCTCTCTGCTGCTGGCAAACAAGTAGGAACAAATGATACTGTCCAAAGAAACCAGCAGAGAACCTCTGAGGATGATGAAGACATGAACAGAAGTATAGAGAGGCACAGGAGGTGTTTAGATAACTGCTGTGTACTAAAAGTTGGGATTTCAGAAGAGGAAATAGGACTTGGGAAGTGAGTAGCTGCCTAGAAAGATACTGATAGACTTTGACTTTCTGAATCAGGGAATAAAAGAAAGAAAGAATATATTCCTAGCCAGGGACAAACTATATTTGAGGGAAAGGAGGAAATATATTTACCTCAAGCCTAAATGATCACACTAAGAGGGCTTAAATTCACTAAGCAAGGGAAACTAGATATGTGTTCAATTGTAGATGATAAAGCAGAAGTTACAAAGAGAAGCAAGAATAACAGAGAAAAATATGGTTAAAATACTATAATCCCCAGAGACAATGATGGCAAAGAAGGGCATATATTATACTCATGGAATTAAATGTCTTTGCGATTCTTGAAAATCCAATTCTAAAAGTGTTTATAGCAACTCTCTTTGTGGTGGCCGAAAACCGGAAATCAAGAGGATGCCCATCGATTGAGGAATGGCTGAATAAATTATGGTATATGAATGTAATGGAATACTGTTGTGCTTCAAGAAATGATGAACAGGAAGACTTCAGAGAGGCCTGGAAAGACTTCTATGAACTGATTTCAGAGTGAAAGGAGCAGAACCAGGAGAACTTTGTACACAGCAACAACCACAGTGTGTGAGGAATTTTTCTGGTAGATTTAGTGCTTCATTGCAATGCAAGGACTTAAAAAATTCCCAATGGTCTCTTGAGGCAAAATGCCTTCCACATACAGAAAAATAACTATGGAATTCAATTTCAGAATGAAGCAGCCCATTTTCTTTTGTATTACTCTTTGTTTTGTTTTATGATTTCTCCCATTCATTTTAATTCTTCTATACAACATGACTAAGGTGAAAATACATTTAATAGGAATGTATGTGTAGAACCTATTTAAAATTGTATGCCGTTTGAGGGAGGGAGTAGGGAGGTAGATGGGAAGGAGGGGGAGGGAGGGGAAAATATCTAAGATATATGGAAATGATTGTAGAACATTGAAAACAAATTTTAAAAAAAGAAAATTCAATTCAACAAGCATTTATTAAGTGCCTACTTTGTGCCAAGCACTTTATAAATATTCCTTCATTTTGATCCTCACAACCACCCTAGGAGGTTGATGCTAAATAAAATCCCAATTTTGCATTGAGAAACTGAGTCAAACAAAGGTTAATTGACTTGTCCAGGATCACACAAATAATAAACATCTGAGACAATATTTTAACTCTGGAATTCCAGGCTCCTTGACCATTGCTCTAACCACTGCACCACCTAGCTAATTCTGACAAATAGTCCTGCTTTCAGGGAAATTATGTTCAACTGGAAGATGGCAAATAAACAGAGTAAACTAGAGATTTTAATGTGAGATGGCAAATGTGATGTCAGAATCATTGCTATGTCTTCGGGTGGAAGTTATATAAGAATATGGAAAGAGAAGAGCACTACTTGTTCAAAAGAAATAAGAAAATTAGAAGAGGAGACAAAGTAGCATCGTATATCAAGAATATATTCACTGGTATGGAAATCCATTCACCTAAACAAGGAGCCATAGTAGGAAACATTTAGGTGAGGATCAAAGGAGAGCCCGGGTCTACTAGCTCCAAGCCCAGTGAGCTTTGCCTATATGCAATCTGTCTACTTTTTCCACAATGTAACAAAAACTTAGGGGGATTAGTGGACTAAAATCTTAAGCTAAGTTTAGCAGTACTTTGACAGGCAAATTTGCTACTGATAGAAGGATAATATCGACTCTGGCCTTGTCAAAGCACAGCTAGAGGATGAGGTTTACTTCCTGGTACCACCTTTTTAAAGAAATGTTGACACATGAAAGCCATCTAGAAAGACAAGATGGTAAGGACTCCCCTAAGCCAAAAAAAAAAAAAAAGTACAGCACAGGGGAGAGAGTGGTAAAAAGGAGATACAGAAGGATTTAATCAAATTCTTCAAATATTTGAAGGGCTCTCATAAAGAAATAATTAGAATTGTTTTATCTTAGTGGCAGAATTGAAAGTAATTGATATGTTGATAGGAGGCTAATTTCAGTTGCAGCTCAACATAAGGAAAATTATCTTAAATTAATAATACCCAAAAATGTAATGTGATAACTTGAAAAGAGGAGAGTAAAATCTCTATCATTTGGAAATGCCCTCTCTTCAAAATAGTGAAAGCCCATTTCTTCAGGCAGAAGCTAGCTGCTGATTTGTTGGTGATTTTGATGTCTAGGACTCATGATCTGGTTGAGATTTCTACTACAAGTCACCATAATTCTGAGTTTCTGAATCTTGGACGTAAAGTTGAAAGAGAAAGAAAAGAACAAAGCCATATCCAGTGCTCCAATAATATCAGTGAATATCAATGTCTCTGCTTATACTGAGACACAGACCTTCAATAAGGACTGAAAGTTAAGTCTAGGTCTTTTTGTCCTGAGTTTCCTCTGTCATTCCCCCAAGTATGTATGGTCCACTTATTTAGAGCAAACACTCACTCACATTGCAATAAAAGTCAGTTTATCTTTAGCTGTAGATGAAACCCATTGTAAAAGTACAGATGGTAAATAAACAAGATTTAAAAGTAAGCAATGCCAATTTACCAAACAGAGAAAAAGGAAGTACTTGGGATGAATTCAACAGCTCTCAATAGTAGAAAAGAACAAAGTTCTATCGGACAGATCACTTCTTAAGTGTATCAGAGATCTAGAAGAGTCTTCAAAGGCTCATTATTATATTTAGTTGGTTTCAGCAGCACCTTTCACTTGCAATTGATGGCTACTGATGATGGCTACCAAGGCTGTCTCTATACTATCCCTTTCCCAAAGCTCCAAAACACCAAAACACCATCTTTCCCACTCCACACACATAAACATGATCCTCTACAACTTTTTCCTTCCATCATCCTGTCCTCCCTTTTTCCCTCTAGGAAAAATTCTACTTCCTATCAAGCCCTCTGCCAATAAGGGGCCCCATTGGGAAAGTTTTAAATAAGTCCCTGTCCTCTTAGACAAGAGACCAGTGGTCATGAATCAGCCAGCAAAAAAAAATGGGCTTTTCTGAGTACAAAAAATAATACCATGGATATATCAGTGAGGAAGAGAGAAGAATACAGTTTCTTAAATTAAAACTATTAGGCATAAGGCTTAATAAGAATTTCTTATGAATTAATAAGTAATTTGAACTCATATGTTCTGAGTTGCCAGTTAATTGTGAACAGTTTTGAATGATGTTCATTTATACTTAGCAAAATATAAATTCCAAAAAAACTAAGAGAGGGAAAAAACTAATTAGTATGATCAAAAGTCTCCTTGAACATCAAATAGATCTTTCAAAACTACTAGAAAGGGATAAGTAATTCAAGGATTATGTATCCCCCTAAAGTACATTTGCATTTAAATATGAGGGGAGGGTATTGTTAAATGCAAATCCAGATCCTTCAAAAATTATTCAGGATATCTGGCAGATGTGCCAATTGTACTTTCAAGACACAATTAACAATCAGAAGTAGAAAATTATATGATAGCAAATTTGTGATTATTGAGAGACTGAGTTTCTGATTTATTCAGGGCAATTTTTTCCCTCTCATCCTACTTCCTCCCCTTGAGCCATTTCATTGCTTAAGAATATCTAAACAAGACAGAAAAAATAGAAAAGAAGGAATAGTTGGGAAATTATAATTTGTTAATATTGATGGTAGTTTTGATAAAAGATTGATGTAGAAGGAAGTTGAAAATATTGAAAGCCTTGACTTCCAGGAGTATTTAAGGTTTATTCATGCTATGTCAATAATGATAATAATGACTGATATTTACATAAAGCTTCAAGGTATGCAAAGCCCTTTATATATTATCTTATATGAGCCCCACAACAACCCTATGGGGTACACAATAGAAGATAAGGGATAGAGATTAATTTCATTGGTAAAGAGAACTTGGGTGAAGAATCTCTACCGATGGAGGTCAGCAACTTCTCTGCAAATTATAGTCAGTGATCTGACAGTTTTCTGAGAACTTAAGTGATTTGCCAAAAGTGAATCACACAGCCAATATATATATATATAAGAGGTAAACTTTGAACCCCTTTCTCGTTTCTGAGGGAGGCACTCTATCCACTAAGCTATACTGCTCCTCATAACCCCATAAAACAAGGCTTATTTTCATTTAATTTATGAGTAAACCGAAGCTCATGTTAAATAGGGAGTCTGGCATCACACAAATGATAAATTGTCAAGGTGGGATAAAGAACTCAGGCCTTCGTGACTCTAAGTCTAGCACCTATTGATTACTCCAAGTATTTCTAGGATGGTGTTATTGCTTACTCCAATTGCAGTTGTCCTCATATATATAATCACTTGAAGTACTTCTCATGCTTCACAAAACATTGTTAGTGGAACAAATCAAAATTAGGGACTTGTGGATATACAAAGAAATCTCTACATTTCCAAAAGACTTTAAACTCCAAAGAGGAAAACAACAGAAACAGTAATGATAACTTGACTTCAACTTAGCAAATGCTAATAGCTGTTACATGGATGGTTTTATTTTTTTCTATCAGTCATTAATTAAAGTGAATCAAAAGTTTTTGAAGTTATGCTATTTTGCTATTTTATTGATTTATTTTATTTATCCCAAATTAAGAGAAATTTCTGACAGAAAATAGTTTAATTCCTACCAAAGATGACTTTAGATGCCCCATTTTTTCATAAATGGAGATGCCAAAACAAAGAACAGTTGAGGTTGATTTGGTATTGAATCCCAGACTGCACACAAGCACAAGATTGACAGGTTGATTGAGATGTAATGGAGACAGGGGGCCTTTCAGACAGGGATTGATCTTTATTTGACAAATGCTAATGTTGAGAGAAAATAGATAACACAACAATTTAAATCCCTGTCTCTGTTAAGTGATAAATTAAAGATATTTGGAAAACTGTCCGTCTCCTTTATTTAAATACTTGTTGTTTTAATTGATTATTATTCCCATGCCCTTTTAAAATTGTATTGGCCATTCACATGACTTTGAACACTCTTGAATATTTGATGGCTTGTCCAAAAGTAGAAAAATTTGAATCCTAATTAAATATATATATATATGTATATGTATAGGTATATGTATATATATATATATATATATATATGTTCATCTTTTCCTCTATAGCACCCTTAGTCTTTAAGGATACTTCAATATTTCTTCTCTTTCTCTGGGTAAAGATAGATTTTTACTTAATCTATGAAGTCTTCTTTTGCAATGATGCTTTATTCTTTCTGGCTAGATCTACACCTTCACCTGTGAGTTGATTGTCACTTACTCTGGCTCTTACAATGGTTTCCTCATTGATCTATCTTGTTTTTTTGTTCTCTCCCAATACTATATCTACATAATATTCCTATCAATACCCAGTTTTCACCATTCCTATTCTTAAAACTCAGTAATGCAACCAAAAGTCTTTGAACATTGTTATTTAGTTGTTTTAGTTGTGTCTGACTCTTCATGACCCCGTTTGGGGTTTTCTTGGCAAAGACATTGGAGTGGTTTGTCATTTCCTTCTCCATCTCATTTTACAGACGAACTAAGACAAACAGGGTTAAGTGACTTGCCCAGGGTCATACAGCCAGTAAGTATCTGAGGCCAAATCTCACCTTACATACATGAGTCATCCTGATTCTAGGCTTAGTATTGTATCCACTGTGCCACCTAGCTACCCATTACATAAGTTAATTTTTTCAACTATTAACAATGGTTTGAAAAATAAAAGTGTTGTGCATTAAAGCAAAATATGATGCTTTGGGGCACTTCATGGAACATTAAAGACCCAAGCCCATAAAATATTACCAATAGGAGAGCCGTAGAAATCATTTGTTTTATCCATCCTCATTTCTGATATAAGAAAACTGAAGCCCTGAAAGAATGGGTCTTCCCCAGACAGCAAGTGGCAGAAATGGCATGGTGACTAAATCTACTGACTATAGAGACAGTGACATTTCCACCATATGTGTCTACCTTTTACCTAAAGAAAATAAAAAGTCCCTGAAGCTTTAACTTCTAAATGGAGCTTCTTTTAATTTAGAGCTCACCACATTTCGCTTACAGCTATACTGCTGTATCATTTGTTAATACTCTTTATTACTCAATCTTCTCCCTACCTACTCATTCCCCATCTTTGTTCTGTCAAAGAAAGTCTTGTGATTTCTTATTCCTTTACTCTTATGGGCTGACGTCTTGTCCATACGTACATAAGTATAACCCATTCTTTCTCCATAATGCAATGCATTCCAAACCATATTACCTACATTCCATGCCTATTGATAGTATCATCTTATATCTCCTTGGCAGTCTAGCTTCTAACCTCACCATTCACCTGAAACTATTCTCTCCAAATTTACCAGTGAGCTCTTCCTTGCCAAATATAATGGCCTTTTCTAAGTCCTCATCCCCTTTGACCTCTTTGCAGCCTTTGACATTGCCAATCACCATCTTCAGGATACTCTCTTCTCTCTAGGTTTTCATGACACTACTCTCTACTGGTTTTCCTACCTGGCCACTATTTGTTTTCAGTCTCCTTTGAGAGATCTTCCTCCAAGTCACTCTAGCTATGTGTATGTCCCAAGGTTCTATCCTCCTCCTTTTTCTCTTATCCTTTATCACTATCTTATTTCATTATTTCATCAACACCTACAGATTCAATTATTATCTCTATATAGATAATTTTCAGATCTATTTAATCCATCTCTAACCTCTTTCCTGACCTCTATTACCACATCTCCCATTACCTACTAGAGGTCTCAAATTGATATCTGGCAGCTATCTTAAACTCAGCTTGTCCAAAATTGAAGTCATTCTATTTCTCACCAAACTCTGTCCTCTTCCAAATCCCACTATTACTCTCAAGGGTACCACCATTCTTCCAGTCACCCAGGCTCACTACCTCAATGTCATGCTCAACTCATAACTCACTACACACATAAAATCTGTTACCAGATCTTGTTCATTTTATCTTTATTACATCTCTTGCATATGTCCCATTTTCATTTATGACAGAGTTTCCACCTTTATACAAGTGCTTTTCACCTCATGACAGCAGCTCGGTGGCACAGTAGATAGAGCAGTGGGGCTTGGAATCATGAAAATTCATTTTCGTGAGTTCAGATCCAGTCTCAGACACTTGCTGTGTGACCCTGACCAAGTCACATAATCATGTTTGCCTCAGTTGTTCATCTGTAAATGAACTGGAGAAGCATATGGCACTCACAGTATCTTTGCCAAGATAAAACTTCACTTCATGCCTGGATTATTGCAATAACCTTTTTTATTCTTTTTTTGGTTGTTCACATTTCTCTCTGCACTCCAATCTATCCTCACAATTGCCAAAGTTATCTTCCTAAAGTGCAGTCTTACTGTTGCTCACCCCCTCAAAAAATTTCAGTGGCTCCCCATTACCCTGAAGACCAGCTCTAAAGTTATTTGTCTTTTAAAACCCTTTACAACCTAGTTTCTTCCTGCCATTCTAGTCTACTTAAATTTTATCTCTCCTCCATGAATCTAAAATCCAGTTACACTGATTTGGCTTTTGTTCCTTTTAAGTGGTATGCCATCTCCTGACTCCATGCTTTTTCTCTGGTCGTTCTCCATGCCTAGAATCTCTGATTCTTTAGCCTTAATTCAAATACCTACTTTTTTGGCTAGATCTTTAATTTCATTGACATAAGGCACTCTCGGTGCAGAAAACTCTGTCAGTGGAAGTGATCACCTTCTCTGAAATTTACAGTTTTGGGGACTTAGCAAGGTAGATTAGTGAGATTAAGTGACTTACCCAGGGTTACACAGATAGTATTTGTCAGAAATTGGGCTCAAAGCTAGGTATTCCTGATTCTGAGGCCAACTCTCTATCCATTGTATTTCACTATCTTTCAGACATCAACTTAAAGCAAAGCACTCACGCTACCAAAAATTCTTTTTGCTTACTCTCTCTCTCTCTCTTTTTCTCTCTGCATACACACACACACACACACACACACACACACACACATATATATGTACACACACATATGTATGTGTTGTGTGTATACATGCATATATATGTATATGCCTATATATTCTACATATTTTTCTAGATTTTTCTAGAGATGCATCTGTATGTGTGTGTGTATTTGTCTTACTCGTTAAAATGTAAGTTCCTTTCAAGGAGGGATTATTTCATTTATTTTATTCGTATCCCTAGTGCCTAGCATAATGCTTGGAACATAAAATAAATGCTTGTCCATTGACTGATTGATTGAACAACGATTTAAAGAAAAGTATCACTAAACAAAAATGCCATATGTCTGAAATTGGTCACTGTTCTAATGGTCAAATATCTAATTTGTATTGTACATTTCATAAAATACTCTGTGTAAGGCACATAGTAATTTCCTTGAAATTTATAATACTAACTAAAGCAGCAGAAATGGTGGGGGAAATGAAGCAGATAACCAACCCTTCCCCCAGTTTTCTGCCAATTCTAAGTTTTCATGAGTATAAGATAGAGCTTGAGTATTTTATCATGAAACAAAACTAGTTTTTTCCCCTTGTTCCAGTAACACTCAAATTGTTGACTGAGTGGCATATAAGACCCATCTGTTGGATCAAACATTTGTGTAGTAGATGTGGGTGGATTAGATAAAGTAGAAATTAAGTGTTGGAGACATATACTAAGGAGCGCTTTGCAAAGCTGTTCCTAGCAAAATGATGATCTTCAAAAACAATGTATAGTAGCATTGTTTTCTAAATAGGCATGGTGTATTACTTGTAAAACAAGCAGAGAGACTAAAGCAGCTTAACTCAAATAATAATAGGTGGGAAAGAATTTAAAGGAAGCTTTTTCACAGTTATGTGAAGGCTTGTCATAGTCTCTCTGTCAGACTGTATGTATAATCAAAGTTTGTCATACCTCTCTTTGTTTCTCTGGGACCTAGTATAATGCCTTACATATGAGATATTTAATAAATATTTGATGAATTTGACATGGTTACAAAATTTCTTTTCTTTCCATGTCAGCAGCATGTGCAATTATTCAATTTTCTGTTAGGTTGAGTGTGTGTGTGTATGTGCACACACATGCGCATGTGCATGTGTTTGTGTGAATTTATAAATTGAATTATGTGTATATGTGTGTATGGTTTGTGTATGTGTGTGTATCATCATACACACACAAAGCAAAAAAGAGTATAAAAGGTAATCTCACAAAGGATGCTGGAAGTAAGGGGTGGGAAAAAGACCATGAAAGAGTTTGCTCTAGTTGAGTCTGAAGGGAAAGTAGAGAATTCAAGACATTTGTATGAGGAGTAAGAGCATTCTGTGTATGAGGGAGAGAAAGTCAGTGAGAAAACATGGAATCAGGAGATGTATAGTGTTGTGTTTGGAACTGCCAATCGGACAATATAATTGGTTAGAGTATGTAAAAGAGAAGAAGGGGTCAGGTTGTGAAGGGTTAAATTCCAAACAGACAGTTTTATATTTAATTCTGGAGGTCATAATGAGCTGCTTGAAATCACTGAGTAGGAGGATGATTAAAACATCACTTTAGGAAAATGATTTTGGCAAAAGGATGGAAGATGGTTTGGAGTGAGTAAAAACTTGAGGAAGGCTATCACAATAGTCCAGAAGAAGATGATGAGGACCTCTTCCAGGGAGGTGGCCTTGTAAGCAGAGAGAAAAGGTCCATGAGAGATGCTGTGAAGGCAGAACAAACAAAATTTGAAAACAGCTTGAATATGTGAAGTCAGTGGGAGTGAGGAGTCAAAGATGATACTGAGGCAGTTAGACTTAGTCACTAGGAGAGTGGGGATACTCTGCACAATAAAAAGAAAGTTCAGAAGAGGAAAGAGGTTGAGAATAGAAATAATGAGATCAATATTGAGTTGAAGATACCTATGGGGGGGGGCATCCAATTTAAAATGTCTAAAAGGCAAATGGGTATATGAGACTGGAACCCAGAAAATAAGTTAGGATTCGATTTATAGAACTGGGATTTTAAAATATTCAAGACCCTAGAAGATAATGACAGATCAACAAGTAAAATAATATAGAGGGAAAAGAGAAGAGGGCCCATGACATGGGCTACACCCATAGTTATTGGGAGTGATCTGCATGAAGATCCATCAAAGAAGACTGAGAAGGAGCAGTCAGATGGGTGCTAGGAGAACCAAGAGAAAGAAGTACCACCAAAACCTAGAGAGGAAAGAGTATCCAGAAGAAAAGGCTGACAGTGCCCAAAGCATCTAGGTCAAGCAGGATCCCTATTAGTCTTTTTAGCCACAAAGTTCATATATCTACTTTCTTTGGCATTGGTAATACTTCTCCCCACTAACACCACCATCACCACTTTTACTGCTTCAACAGTGAAATGTACCAAGTCATCCCTCTTCCGCCAACAAACGCACTGACAGTCATATACACACAAACATGTGCTCAATAAGGGAGAGCTTCCACACTTGACAATTTCACAGAGGACTGAGTAGGAGGCACATTTTTATTTGGGTTGAGTTAGGTAGGTGGGAATAATTTTTGAAGCTTAGATTTAATTCAGAAATGCTAGCTTTCTAGCATTTCTGTGATTGTTTTTTTAAATTTTTAATGTGTTAATAACAAGGTTTTGTGTAGGAGGCTTCCAAGAACCAGGGTAAGTAAGGCCTCTAGCACATAAATGATTCTTAAGTTAAAACAAGAAAAAAATAAGGTTAGAATACTTTGATGAAATCCTGTTTAGAGTGCTCAACTTGAATAAGCTCATTAAAAATCCTTGTAGATCACCTTTCCAGCTAAAGCAATGCTTGTTGTTGTTATCTTGGTTGTATTTGAGGAAATGAGTTCAAAGCCATTTTGAAGTTTCTAAAGGAAAAGGAGCTAAGTTGGTCATGAAGCAAGAACAGTGTATGACTGCAGCCAGTTTGAGCCCTGAAGGGATGAAAATTCTAGAGGAAAGCCTCCAGCTCATTGGGTAGATGCTTCTGGGAACGTTTATGGGAAGATATAACATAGGAAGTAAAGGTATGGATATATCGTGATTCTCACCATTAGAAAAAATATTTGCATCAGAAAATTACAGATCTCATAAGCATAATGGAGGAATTTTAATATTTCATTTCTGTAGATATTTCCCTTATTTTTCTCACTAGTAAGGCATGATGTCGTTCCCATTTCTGCATTGCAGAATTTTTTATGTAGAATGGAAGCAAAAAAGAGAGCCATTGCCAACTGTTAAATTTGTAGTTTGTTTAATTTGTACAATTGAAACAGATGAACTTCTTTTAATTGCTTCAAAAAAAAAAGTTGATTCTAGGGATAGATTGAATGCAAAATGTTTAAATTTGCCACATAAACACAGCATGATAATGTAAACATACGATCAAATGAAAGCAGTATTGTTGTCCACCAAGCAAAGATTAACATTAAATATGTGAAAATCAAAGTTGGACTAATTAAAAAATAGCAGGTGCTCTAGAGAATTCAAACTGTTAAAATTAGAAGCAACTGGGATCATCTAATTCAAGGATTCTTAACCTTTTGGGTATGATGGACCCCTGCTCAGAATAAATGCATAAAGTAAAATACATGAGATTTCAAAGGAAATCAGTTATATTGGTTATCAATATATTGTATCAATATCAACATATAATCAGTATATATCATATAAATAGTATAAATATATCAAATATAATATAATAACAGTTATCAAAATATTTTAAAACACAAATTAAGAACCCCTCATTCTGCCCCTCCCCATTTTACATATTGGCAAGCTGAGGCTCTGAGAGATGAAGAAATGCAATTAATAAATGTCAGAGTTGAGACTTAAACCTTCAAATCTTCTGGCACCTGTACTTCTTCAGCTATCTTATTTCATGGAAAATATGAACTGAATCAGAACTCTCTACCCCAACCCCAACTCCTTATGGGAATTAAGAACTATATCTTTTTTATCTGTAAAATTATTTTTAATTCTCAGCTTTACTAAAGAAAGTAGTGCAAATGAGTATTTGTAATATAATCTTCAGTGCTAAGCAGACACAATTTTGTATAAACTCTTTGAGAGCAGGGATTTTTTTCTCCATGTACCTGGTACCTGCTATAGTATTAGACATACTGGCACTCAGCTAGTCAGAAGTGGAAAGAAGGAAACTTAGGGATATTGTGGAGGCAAAAATGCCAAGATCTGAAAACAGCATGGGTATATGATGTGGGGTGGGTGCAAGTGAGCAGTTGAGGATAACACTGAGGTAAGAGGTCTGGATCCCTCCCAGGGGTCTGCTTCTTCTTCTAAACCTGGTTCCCAATTTGATCTCCCTCAAATTTGAATTTATAAAACTTAGTCAGTTAAAACCCTTCAAAGGCATGTCCACTTTTTGCCTGTCCAATGAGGTTAATAATAATGATAATAATAATAACTTTTTATATTTTGCCTACTATGTGCCAGGCACTATGCTAAGCACTTTACAAATGTTATCTCATTTGATCCTCATGACAACCCTGGGAGTTAGGTACTATTATGATGCCCATTTTGTAGATGGGGAAACTGAAGTAAAAAGAGGCTAAGTGACTTACTCAGGGTTACACAGGCAGTGCTTGAGGCCAGATTTGAACTGAGGTCATGGCACCAAATATGTTATTTTGTTTTCAGCCCAGCAGAGAAAAATTGAGAGGGTAGCTTTAGAGAAAAGAAAATTCTCATCTAATTTGAATTGATAACGAAGGAATCCTCCTGGGTTAACAGAGGAAAACAGATTTCAAATTCAATTCATCTTCGGTGAAGATGAGATCATTAAGTTATTATAAAAGACGTTAATCTTGCACATTAATCCCAGCTAGATTTACCTATTTATTTTCTGACCTGTGCTCCTGCTTTCTTCTAATCTACTCTTTTCCCATCATCGTCTCTCCTCAAAGAAGAATATGGAATGATGTTTCACTCAGGGAGCAAATGAGGCTTATAAAAATCTCCAAACAATCTATCATTCTTTTGGAAAATGAAAATTACCCACAGAAGTCTACTCTGAAGTAAGTTCTATAAAAAGTAACTTCTCTAAGGGAGCCCCTAGACATCATGTAGTCCTGAATTTTGGTTATTACCATAAAGAAAAAAATTACATATAGATATATGTGTATATGTATACCTACACATACATATGATATGTATACACATACATATTTCAATCATAATAGACAATAGTGAACCAGAAAAAAGATATTAGATTTAGAGATAATATATTAGTTAATAATGGCTCATTATTAAATGGAGAGTTAGAGAAGTATAACATTGTAGACAGAGAGCTGCTCTTAAAGTCAGGAACACTCGGATTCAGGTCCTGCCTCAGATACATACTATCTATGTAATTCTGGGCAAATCATTTAATCTCTCAGCATCCTAGGCAATTTATAAGCTGCAGAGAAGGTGCTGACTTGTACTGATAGAGTTTCCTCACTTGGGTATTCTCTCTACATTGAAATCATAAGTCTAGTCCTTATGCCTAATACCTACCTCATAACAATGTTGCTTTTTTATCCCCATTTACACAAGTGGAAGTCTTGGCCATACTCAGATAGCTACTAAATGTCTCTAGCAGGTTTTGAACCCTGTTTTTGTGACTCTAGATTCAGTTCTGTGGATGAGTCAGGATCCAAAAAAGATACTGACAAGCAGGATGGGCAACCTGAAACCTAGAAGCCACATGTGGCTTTCTAGGTCCTTGGATATAGACTTTTGACTGAGTCTAAGTTTTATAGAACAAATCCTTTTATTAAGAGGAATTGTTCTGTGAAGTTTGGTTTCACTGAAAGGGCTGCACTTGAGGACCTAGAGAGCCATATATGGCCTCGAGGCCACAGGTTCCTCACCCCTGTTAGAATATGGGGAAAACTGAAGGTTCTATTTCCTAGGAAAAAGTTTCAAAATCTCACATGTTGGTTCAAAATATGCACTTTATGAATACAAAGTAGTAGGCAGTATTTGTCCTGTGAAAGATCTAGGTGTTTTTGTGGACAAAAACTCACTGTGAATCAACGCTATGATAGGCAGTCCAAAAAATCTAATCTGATCTTCTGCTTCTTTAAAAGAGAAGTAAAGTACAGATCTAAGAAAGTGATAGCGCCATTCTGTTCTGCCCTATTCAGACCACATTTCTCAATCCTTAATTTTAGTGCTTTCTGTTGATGATTTCATGTTTATTCTGTATATGACTTTTTAATTATCATTTGCCTGTTGTCTCCCCCAGTGAATTATGACTGTTTTTTGCCTTCTTTGTATCCACAAGCACTTAGCACAGCACCTGCCACATAGAAATTGTTTAATAAATATTTGTTGACTTACTACCCTCTAGTATTACATTCAATCAAATTATAACATGAATAAGCCAGAATAGAGGTGTCAAACATACACCTCCCTGGGACTCCACAATACTCTCAAGTAGATCTCTAAGCATATGAAAATGTAATTTGGAAATATCTAACAAAATACATAAAATTACAATAAAACATAGATAATGTTAATATATGGTTTCCTAACTCGAGGTGGCCCACATGGATCCTTATACAATTTAGTGGCACCTGTTTCTATCTGAGTTTGACATCACTTAGCTGAAGGAAGGGATCCAGGATGGTGAGAGGCCTAGAGAACATGATAGATGAAGATTTGATGAAAGAATTAACAATGTTTATCCTTTTGAAAAGAAGGATATTTAATGGTCTGATAGAGAAGGACAAAGTGGACTTAATATTTGTCTTCAACTATTAAAAGGACCATTATGGGGAGTTAGGGTTACATTGCTCTGTCCTGCTTGATCACTGGAAAAAGAACCGAGTGATGAGTAGAAGTCACAAAGAGGGAAACTGAGACTTGATGTTAGGAAAAAGCAGCCTAATGCTCGGTACTATTCAAAATTGGGATGGGTTGTCTTTGAGAAGTAGGGCTTTCTTCTCATTGGAAATCTTCAAGCAAAAGACAAATGTCATATATGTTATGAAGGGGTTTCTCTTCAGAGATGGGCTGGACTAGATAATCTCAGAGATTTCTTCCAACTCTGTATTCCATTGACTCAGTGACATTAGATGGAAACAGATTCATTTTTAAATTTGACATAATGTTTTCAGTGCTGTATAGGAAAGAGCAGTGCAAGCATGCACAAAAGACAATGTGAAAATAAGCACAGTCATGTCATGCTGTGCAGCTAGGTGGAGGGTGAGCTAATAGAATCAGAAAAATCTTATTTCTCTAAGCCTAGAAACACACTTCCTCCTAGAAACACTCCTCCTCTTCCTCCTTCCTTTTCTCCTCCCCTCCTCCTTCTTCCTCTTTTCCTCCCTCTCCTCTTTCTCCTCCTCCTTTTCCTTCTCCTACTTCTCCTCCCTCATTTTCTCCTTCTCTTCCTCTTTCTTCTCTTCTCCCTTCTCACCCCAATCCTAGACAAGACCTATATGATAAATATTAAAACAATCCAAAAATCCTTTGTAAGCATTTGCCAGCATTTGGAACTCCTAATGTTCCTTTTTAATTAGGGAAAACAGTTACAATTCATTTTCCCTTTTAACTTCTGCACTGCCAATTACTGTAATGATTCCAGGAGTCTTTGTGTTTGACACTCTACCTTAAGACGTCAGGTTCTTTGCATAGGAATGCATTTTACTTAGTCAGCAGAATAACCTCTGCCTCAGTTTTGTGACTTTTTATTTTATTTTTTTGTTTTAAAAACTCAATGAAAACAAAGTAGTGACCTTTATTAGCAGAAGTGTTCAAGCAAAGGGTGGACGACAATTTCTCTAGAGTGTGGCAGAATAAATTTTTACTTTGGGCCAGAAATCATACTAGATAAAACCTATGATCCCTTCCTTAGATCTAGAAATCATCCAGTCCCTCAGATATCATCTAGTAGTGTTTATTTTCATGATAGGGTAACAAAAACACTAGAAAAGAGAAATAGGTGGCTGGTTGGTGTAGTGGGGAGTGTTCTAGGCCTGGAATCGGAAGGACCTGAATTCAAATAGATCCTCAGACACTTATTAATTGTGTCACCCTTGACAAATGCCTGCCTCAATTTCTTCATCTATAAATTAGGCATAATAATACCACCTACCTCCCAGAATTATTGTGGGAATTAAATGGAATATTATAAAGCACTTAGTCACAGTGCCTGGCCCATAGTAAGCATTGTACAAATGATAATTATTACCATTTGTGTTGTTAAAGGTCATCCAGCAAATTGTGGCACAGTCATGACTGAAACTCAGGTCTCCCTTCTCTCAGTTTGGTTCTCTTTGCACGACACCAATGGGGAATATCAGTTTCCAATTGACGAGCCTTTACAGCCAAAATAAATTTAGAAGAAGCCTTCAGAGATGTTCTCTCAGCAGCATCAGACCCTTCTGAACAACAATCATTGATATGATTAATCATATCAATCAGCCTCATTGATATGATACGAACCATATCAATAGGCTGAAATAAATAAGGTTAGTTGAGATGCTTCTCTTCCTAGAAGGAAGATAAAGCTTGTAAGAGATCCTTTGCCTATTTAGAGAAACTATGTTCCATGTTGTTTAAAAAAAAATCTTAGCTGTCTGAACACTAAAAAATCAGTCCTGTTGAGGACCTAATTAGAGGACACAGGAAGAATAAGGTAAAACAACCAGATGCAGGAATGGGACAGGATAGAGTTGACTTGTCATACAGAAAGTAATCCCTGACCTACTTCTTAATACTGAGATGAAACATGAGATTTCCTAGTCAGATAAGAACTAGATAGGAGGAATAAGCAGGGTGTTCTTTGCCTGCAGTCGTGAATGGGTGGATCCTAAAGTAGTAGCAAACTCCCCCTCAAAAGAGAAAAAAAAATGTATAATTATATACAAAGAGGGTGCCACCCTACAGTCAGCACAGAAAGCCCTTTAAGAATCATTTTTCAGTTTGTCTTCTTTTTCTGGTGTGGTGAATCACAGAATCAGAGAATTAGAGGATCAGAAGAAGCCTTAAACCCAAATCCCTCTGGATCTCATGGGTTGGGCAATAGCTCTCTGTCCAAGCATCACCTAATGGTTATTTTTTGGGCCCTCCTAGCTCTGATTGAATGTAAATAGTAATTTTTTTCTCTTTTGGCCAACAAACCTGAGAGTCCCCCACCCCATTTGATTTTTTTTAATTAAGGGAACCCTCCCTTGACTCGCTCCTTAAAGAGGCCTATTCACTAAATGGGCATTAGCTTACTCAAAGTGAGAATTTTAAAAGACCTAAATTTAAAAGATCCAAAGTCTCCCAGTGCATCCTGGGCCATCTCCAATCCCGCTAATCTGGCCACTGGACTCAGATGGTTCTGGAGGAGAAAATGAGGCTGCTGGCTTTGCACAGCCCCTCCTCATTCAAATCAAAATCAATTGTAAATTATGTCATCATCTCCCTGATGTCGTGGTCCTTTTCGAGAACAAGGGACAAACCATGCCCACAATTAGCCATATGACCCAACCCCTGAATAAAAAGAATTTTCACTATAATTTACCAGACAAGTGGACATCCAGCCTCTTTGAAGAGTTCTAAGGAGGAAGAACCCAAAACCTCATTCCAGTTGCTCTTTCTTTTCTATCTTCAAATATGCTCAGTGTTTTCCTATCTTTGAAAAAAGAGTCCGTCCCTTGACTCTTCTCTTGTCTCCTCACCATCACTCTACATTTACTCCTCTCACCGTCAAACTTCTTGAATGATTGGCTTAAGTTTGTTCTCTGCTGATCTTTCTTTAGTTTCTGGCAAGCAGAGCTTCTTTCCTTCTCTATGGAAACTACACTTTCCCAAGGACTTCCTTAAAACAATCTAGTGGCTATTTTTTAGTCCATGTTATTTGTGATTTTTCTGGAGCAAAGTATACTTTCGACCATCCCCCTCATTCTGGAAAGAGTTTCTTCACTTAGCTTCTGTGGACCATATAACCGTCTTTTGTCATGGACTCATTTTGGAGTCTGGCGAAGGCTATGCGTTCTTGTCTATGAATAATGTTTTTAAATAATTAAAGTAAATGCTACATTTCCATTAAAAGTTAGTGAAAATAAAGATATTCTTATTGCCATCCATGTTTATACACCCCTCCCCCCTAAAATTCCTTGATAGATTTCAAATTAAATAATACTGTTCTGTACTATCTTGAGATTTTTTCCTACCTTTGACTGATTCTTCAGTTTCCTTTCCTTGCTTTTTCCCCTCTCCTCTTACTACTCACTTCTGACTTGGCAGAGTTCTTCAAAGTTTTCTTCTTGTAGTTACTCATTTATTACTAAACTCTCTCCCTTGGAATTCTCATCTATTCCCAGGGCTTCATTTTGGTGTTTTCAAATAGCAAATATTTCACCTTCATGCCATATCATGCCTTCTTCCAAACTTCCTTTTTGTTGTCTGTTTTGTCTCTGTTAATCTGGACTTCATACTACAGAGACATCTTAGAATTCACCTGGTCTCTCACTGCATCTGCCACATTTAATCAGTGACAAAATCTGCCATTTTATTTCATTTAGAATATTTCTTCCATTATATGTCTTCCTATTCACTATACTATACTGTCCTGTTTCATAACCCTACCTTCTTAGGTAGAACAACACTTAGAACATTTCAGTAGCCTCTTTTTTGAGTTCCCTAGTTTCTGCCTCTTCCTTTTCCATCCCATCCAACTGCAAAACTAATCTTTCTAAAACATCACCTTGGTCATAAAACTCCCTGAGCATGCATTGGACCTTACCTCCTCTATGGATATGGCAGGGCTATTTCTCTTGTTCCAAATGCCTGCTCTTTCATCAAAATCTTACCCATTCTTCATGATCTAGAAATTCCTACCCTACTTAAATATATATCAGGAATATTATCTTTCCTTTCTTGTAAATCCTACAGATTTAGAATCTATGCTATTTTATGAACCTTATATAATATTGCCTCATAGTATAATTATCCATTCAAATATACATGTCTTGACCTTCCAACAAGAAAATGCCCTTCTGAAAGGAACTTTGGAGGTCATTTAGCTTAATTTCCTCATTTATACATTTAGACCCAGAAAAGTAAAATGACTTGCCAAGAGTCACATAATTTTTAAGTAGGAGACTTGTGTTTGAATGAGGTCTTTTGTATCTTAATCCAGAATTCTTTCCCTTAAGGTTTTGTCCCAATGAGTGTGGTCAGTGAATCTGGTGAAGTGGTCACACTATATGAATTTATACTAGATGTTTCCATTGGATTAGAACCTCTTACCATATTTTACATAATTATAATTTTGAATAATGACCACTTCATGGGATTCATTATTTGTACTTTGGGGATATAGCTGTACTTCATGCTGCCTCTATCTGACTGCTATTTACTTAGGGGGAATTCTTCCCCCCTTTCTACCTCCCACTACTACCTAGTATAAAGTACTGTACATGTCATGATTTCAATAGCCATTTTTGATCATTATGTTGCTTAGTGATATAGTCAGAACCTGTACAGTAAAGGAACTTAAATTGGCTTATATGGGAAATTAATTATGACCTTGCTTTCTAGTGCCATGTCTATACCCTGGCTGGAAGAAATTACAAAGTAGTCTCCATTCCATTTGAAATGATAGCATCTTATAAGTGGGTGGGATGTTAGAGATTACTTAGTTAACTCCAGTTTTCCATAAGGATGAGGAAACTGAGGCTGGAAAACTTAAAGTACTTATCCAGACTGGCTAGTGGCAAAATAAAACTAGAACTTAGATTTTGGGACTTTCCCCTTGCCATTCTCTCAAATAAGAGAACCTAGATAAAGCATTTGGAAAAATGTAAAAGTGCGATATAAATACTAGCTGTTATTATTACTGTGGCATCTCATTTTGACATCTATTAGTTATTTCATGTTGGTTCAGATCTCACACTCTCTCCTCTTTCAAGCCCTGACTTTTAATATTCCTGGGCGTCCTCTTGTGGATTCAACTTGACATCATTTGATGCATGAGACACTTCAATTTGCAGCACAGGTAGGTAATTTGGATTGATAAATTAATAATGCAATGAATTCATTCACTTCAGCTAATCCAGTCAAATGGATTAAAAGAAAGTAATGTATGGGTGTTGAGTATGGAGTGGGGGCAGGATGAAGAAAGAGTAGGCATTAGGACTTTGAAAAGAACATAGAACTACAGGAAAATAAAACTATACCCCATCCATTTAGAAAGTTTAGCTGTGTAAATCTTCATGCTCAATTAATTTTTTTTTCTCGATTGGGATAGTTGTTTTATTGGGGTAGGGGTTACGGGGTAGGAGATTGTCTTATAATCCATAATGATTATTTCAGTGAGAAATAAGAAGCAATTAAAACATTCAATGGAAAATTTTAAGAGAAGGATGGTGGTGTTAATCATTTCCATTTTGGTTCCCTAGAGAAACTATGATAAAACTGGGGTAAAGATCTGGAATGTGCAATTGACAGAGACATATGGGGAGCATGTTTTCATAATATAAATAAGCTCGCTATCCTCTCTGGGATGCACACAATCCCATTTAAATTACCTCATATAACATATGCTGACCTTATGGATCAACAGTCTAGTATTCCAGGCATATTTATTTCCCAAAACTAACCTTGTAGTTTTGGGGTCACTCACTTATTGATTGCTTTTTGTCATGGCTCCTATTGATCATTTTCTGGTCATAAGTTCAGGTAGCTCTTTCAGAGCATTTTAAGTTTCCTTGCCAGTACCCCTGCTCTTGTTTCTTAAATGAGTCATGTTGTAATTTTCCAGCTGGCTCTCCTAACAGGAAGCGTAAACGTATTCATTCAACTGAGATGGATTTTGTGTTCAGTGCCTTTCTAAACTATCAGTAAAAATAATTTCAAACGTGTTCATTGTTGAACAAGCACGGAGGGGATCGATATAAAGGGGACCATATAGAAAACAATTGTTCTCAAACAACCTTCATTTCCTTGAAAGACTCCCCGTACCCTTGAATCATTTCCCAGGATCCCACAGTGATCCCATCTGCCATATTCACTGGTGGTGAGCATACCTGGGTAAATAGATGTCGTACACCTAAATGAGTGACCTTTTTCAACTTACAAAATTTCATATTGTGTTTGCATGTTTATAGCACCAATTTAAAGCCAGAGAAAGTGGTTTCAATTACTCTGTCTCTTAATATATTGTGACCTTGGAAAAGTCACTTATTTCTAGGTCTCAGTTTCCTCATCTGTAAAGGGAATAAACTAGATTTCCTCTAGGGTCCCCTAACTCTCTAAATATATGATCCCATAATCTTATGTAAATGTCTTTTTTTTATTTAAATATGAATTACAGGGAATTTCTTAATCTAGGTTCCTTGACATTATGTTGTTTAGTTGACAGTTGACATTATGTTGACAACTGAGGGACAATCTCAACCACCGAAAAATAACCTCCCTAAAAACCTCCCTAAAATCTCTTGTATCTAACTCTTAGCTCTATTTACATCACAACTACCCTCCTTAAGACCCTCATCTTAAATCTAGACTAGTGCAACAACCTCCTAGTTGATCTTCCTGTGTCTAGTTTCTCCCTTTTCCTATCAATCCTTTATTTAGTCACCAAATTGGTATCTCTATAATAAAGCTTTGATCATGTCAACTGCTCTACTTAAGAAGCAACTCCATGTTACCTTTAAGATAAAATTCAGACACCTCTGTTTGACATTTACAGCTGTCCATAGACTGGCTCTCATTGGCTAGGGCATAGTAGGGAATTGACTAATCTGATTCTTAGTTTTAGTAGTCCCAGACTTGTTCTGGAGTCCTTGACTTCTACCCTCAGTCTAGAATAGGAGTTCGAAACCCTTTTTTGTGTGTGTCATGGACCCCTTTGACAGTCTGGTGAAGCCTATGGACCCCTGCTCAGAATAGTGTTTTTTAAATAATTGAAGGAAATTCTAAGTTTCAATTAGAAGTCAATGTAAATAAAGATATATTTTTTCCATCTAAGTTTATGGACCCTTTGAAATCTCTGCATGGACCCCAGCTTAAGAATTTCTGATCTAGAATGCATAAGATTTTTAAAATCAGCCTTAGAACCCCAACAAATATTTAACCTTTAAGCTTTACTTTGATCTAGAACTTCTGGAAATAGAGTAAAGTTATGTTCTCCTGAATATCTGAGCCTCTAGCAAGAATAACTATGTAGTGCAACATCAGGAATACCCTTTATTGTTCAAGTAAGTAAATATTCTTTTCCTATACTTCTCTGAAAGGAACTAGTAATTCCAGGATAGATCTGCCTTCATCAGTGATCAAAATCTCAATCTGTTTAATTTTTCTTCCACTTTTAAGATTCACACACTCTAATATGTATTAGTAATCCTTGAGTGTAAATAAAAGAATCCAACATTCCCTTCTAATATCCATGAGTATTTCTTCAAGCTTGAACAAAATGAACCATGCATGGTGGAGAGCATAGAGTGAGGCAAATTAGCCCATGGTTGGGTTCACAATCTAAATTACCTAGGTTGATATGAATGATTATAAAAGTATAGGAGAATATAGTTAGAAGTTACTACTAAGTGCATGAGTATAATTTCCATTTTGATATTTTGGGGTTTTATGCTTAAGCCATAAGAATGTATTGGAAGCATGAAAAGGATATGGCTTGTTGATAGGATATGGGTCCAGTGAACAGACCTCTGTGGGATAGTAATTACCAAGCACAAATCCAACCTGTTTGAACATAGACCCCTATGTAAAACAGTATGTGTTATCAATACCAATTTAGTCCTGCTTCCTGCACTATTCAGCCCAGTGAAAGTCGAAGTTCTTTCCAGCTGTCTGAGAACCATCCCTAACTATTCATTCAGAACACATTCACAGGAAAATCCCCCAGGTTTCATTTCTGACTGCTGGCAGCATTTTAAGGTTGAGCCTTTAACAGCCAAATGGCTCAGTTCAGCAATAGCTCAATCTCTATTTCTTAGGTTCCCTCTCATAGTCCTTTCTTAGAGAAAATGCCCAAGGCTGCCCTCCTTGATTTTCATGAAAGCTTTCCCTACAAAATGTTGATGCGATTGGCCTCCCAAATAGTCTTCTCTATGAGGGCTTCTAGACTATATTTGCAAAAATCAAAGAAAAACAATGCAAAGATCATCTACAAGAATGGATAATTACTACAAAATGATAACATGATTGTGTACTTCATGAGAACCCCATGGTTTGTATTTTAGGATAAAACTGAGATCAGTTGTCCTAATTTACTAAATAGTAGCCTTTATCCCCTTCTTTTTCCTCCCATGAATATCAAAATTCTAATCAACACTTATTATTTTTTCTTTGTTCCCCTAAATGCACAAAAAAATTTCTATTCACACTTATCATGCACCAGAACCTTTGTTCATAATTAAAGTTGTAAGATAGGGCATAATTAGGAAAATTACCATAAATTGAACCTGTATCAGGAATTGTCAGCCTCAAAGAAAGCACATCCTGTCATATTTAAACAATTAAATCCCCTTTCTTGCTTTCTTTCCATCTGTACAACTGTTGCACATGTTGTAGACAAACTGTCAAATAGCCAAAGTAATATTATCAGTGATTTGCTGTGTTTTATTGTTAAGATTTTCACTGCTTAGCACCAACATTAGAATCAGTTTTTTTCTATAGTTTCCTGACTTTGAAAGGTTTCCTCCCCTCCTCCTTCTTCTTATTTCCTACTAGAGTAGAATGTTAAATAGCCCTTATAAATCTTTGCCAAAGGCACATTCATAGCTCTGCCTGAATGGTCTTTTACATCCATTTAAACTAAAACTACTGTTACTTTTCAAGTCTCTTCAAAATGTCTTTTGTGTCAGATCTCTAGCATGGTGAGATAATACTTTGTTTTGATATTAAAGGGTAAACAGCCACTTCCTTTTCTAAATAGTCCCCAGAATTGTCCATAGAATAACTTCCTGATTTTCTGAGGAAGCCAATTTTGCTTTGAATCATGTTATTAGCATACATGAATATTAAGGATCTGAGATTTTATCAGTATAGAAATTCATTCCACCAGTGTAGATGCTGACATGCCTGTAATTTAATAGGTATATTTTAGGAAGTTGTCTGAAACTCAGACTTTAAGTGACTTATTCAAGATCATACAAATATTATATGTCAGAAATGGCATTTGATCTCAGGTTTTCTTGATTCTAATTCCAACCCTCTATCTACTAAGTCACGTATACTCAGATATGTATATGGTTGTACTTATGAATCAATCAGCATTCATTAAGTGCCTACTCTTTATATATATTCATATCCTATAATCTTCTGAAAGCTGAACTCGTAGAATATTTTCAGAGCAATAAAATTAATATAAATGCTACCAAAACATCATTCCGACATCTAATCAATATCTCATTCTAAAAGTTTGTATCAAGTTAATTATTTTTTACTGATGAGAATTCAAAGCTTTAGTTGTTTAAAGGAACTGACACATACATGACACTCTCAGGTGCATCTCGGCCCAAAGTATTCTGTATCTGGAGACAGAAGGGTAGCTAGAAAGTCTCAGCCATAGGAAAATGCTACATGAATTAAAAGTCTATCATATCCTGTATTTCAAAATAATATAACCAAAGAAAGAGACACCAAGAATACTAATCTCCTAAAGTGTCACAATTTTTTTTAAATTTTGACCTGAGGCAACCATATAATATTCTTTTTGATCTAGTTCAAGATCAGTAAGAACAGTTTATTCATGTGGTTTTAAGTGACAAGGGATTCCATCTGCTAATGACTTACAGGTTTTTTCAGGTGAATAGCTTTCTCACCAGAAAGTGCCTTTGGGACAGGAAAAAAAAAGGAAAGGACTAAGTGAATCACAGATGAGACAACCTTTCTCTGGCAACATTTCATCTGTAATGCCAGTCACTCCACTTCCAATATAAAAATGAGAAATAACCACTTTGAGAGGTAGTAAAATGTCCATCTTCACAAAGACCATTTTCCAGAGGGCACAAGGACTGCCTCAAGGACAGGAAGGGAGCTGGGTGGTGTTGGTGTTAATCTCCTCCAGAGCAGTGTGTGTGGTCATGCCATGCCAAGCTTTATCACCTTCATTCCATTAAGCTTTACAATCTTGGGGCAAGGAATTGTTTTTGCCCTATTTACAAATTCCATGCTCCAAAGACCTGTGATCAATTTTGTGGCAACAATTACAAACTTTTGTAAAAGCTAATGGAAAGATTTATACATATATAATTGTTCATGACAGGAAAATCAACCCAAGAAAAGAAGTTAAAAACTCTCCATCCTTCACCTCACTTGATAAACAGAGTGATGAAAATATATAGACTTTCACCTTAATACTGATTCTTCCCTGGGACCTAATGTTGATACAAGACATATTTGGAGAGTGTGATTCTATACTCCTTATGTGAATGTCTTTAAGTTTAATAATACTTGTATTTAAGTTTTATTAGAGAACTAGTAATATTCTGTCTTATTTCTTATTGATTTTAGTCCTGCAGGTGAATGAAAATTTCTTGAGAAATCTTCCCCTGACCTATATATTATCAGGATAGTTGTGTTCTATTCCAAATGAACTTTTTAGCCTAATTATTGGCAAATCAAAATAAATTATATGCTATCCCCAAAACATTTAATTAGCATTTGTTTTTACTTTTCATTATTATTTGTTGTTCAGTCCTGTATGACTCTCTGCTGCCCCATTTTGGGATTTTCTTGACATAGATACTGGAGTGTTGGCATTTCCTTCTCCAGCTCACTTTATAGATGAGAAACTGAGGCAAACAGGGCTAAGTCACTGGTCTAGGGTCACACAGCTAGTAAGTGTCTGAGGCTTGATTTGAACTTAGAATGATGAGTCTCCCTGATTCCAATCCCATGGCTCGATCCACTGCACCACCTGCCTGCCCTTTTTTATTATAATCATTAGTTCTTCCCTCATAGCAACAACAGTAATAAGAATAATTCTGTTTCGATTTACACTCCATCAACCATAAAATGAGACAAAAACAATAACAACAGTAACAATATTCACTCTTCAAGATTCTCCATCTCTTTTCTGTCTATGTTCCTAATAGAATATAAGCTTTAGGGCAGGTACAGTTTCTTCTTTTTTTTCCTTTTTGTACCCCTAGCATTTAGCACATTGCCTTATACATAATAGCTATTTACAATAAATTTACAATTTACCATGCTTTTGGATGGATGGATTGGTAGATGAATGAGTGGATGGGTAGGTGGATGGATGGATGGATGGATGGATGGATGGATGGATGGATGGATGGACGGATGGATGGGTGTGTGGACAGGTGGGTGGGTGAGTGGGTAGAAATTCTTAGGTGCTAGGGAAGATATGAAGTAGGAAAGTTAATTCTTTTTTGTGGTGATGACAGTTCAATTTGTGACCAGTTTGGTGACTGCAGATTTAAAATAAAGTAGTTTTGGAGAAACCTGTCTTTATCTGGGAGAAGCCTGACTATGTTTGGGAGAATGAAAGACTCTTGGGATGCTAATTTAGCTCTATGAGGAATAATAGGATTTTAGACACTGGGTTCTGGCTCCACCTGAACAGATGTGAATGTGTCTGCCTCAGACTTACTCTCAGACTTTCTGGACTTCCCTTAGGTTCAGATTTCTGAAAGTTGCCCCCATTTTAGAGTTATAATTTTGAAATGAATTCTAATTTTAACCAGTTTGGTGAAGACAGTGCGCCATTTAACTGTTCTCCACCTTCCAGATTGGCATTGTTCAATTTTATTTTCTTTCATAGATGTATTCATTCCCACTTACTCTTTATATCTGTGGGCTGAGTATAAACATAAGCAGCAGAACATATCTAGCTCTCACTCATGTATCAACTAATGATTGAAATCATTAGGGTATATAGGAGAAAGCAATGAAAATGCTGGCAAGGAAGACCTCCCAGCATTTGGGGTATGTGTGTGCACACACACATACATACAGACATACATACTATATATATATATATATATATATATATACATATATACATGCCTGCACATATATACACATATGTGACCAAGTCTTACTATAAGGAGAAATCATACTTCTTTGAAATATGTATACATATGTATATACGTATGTAACAGGTGTAACAGATATTCCTCTCTGTGTTAGGATCACACCGCTACTTGAGTCTATTGTAGGGGGTGACATTTGACCAGTGCGTTCTCTACCAACAGACTTGGCAGGCAATATAAACCAAGTTTAAAAAAAATAATTGAAAGACACCAAGAAAGTAAAATGCAACGAGAAAAATAATTGAGTGGAATCATTCTCAGCGCCTGCCAAGCACAAATGAGTACAGCCTTCCATAGACTTAGACGCTTGGGGAAAGGAATAAAGTCCCAGAAAATCCACATGCCTTAGTGCTGAGCACAGGACCTGGCACATAGTAAGAACTTAATAAGGAGGAGATTGAAATCCTCTCACATTGTTCCTTGGCAAGGTCCAGAGAGTTCATTGCTTCTGTATTCACTCTGTGCACCCCAGGCAAGACTTATCTGCTGACTGTCCCTTGCTCTTGCTGTGTCTTCCCACTGAGGCTGATGCTTCAAAGAAGTATGATTGCTCCATGTAGTAAGACTTGGTCATGTGTACCTTTGGCTAGTAAATAACGTAATCTCTATTGTTTAAAAGCCCCACACCCTCCATTCAGTGATGCAGCCTAGAAGGGCTTTGCAGTCTCAGTTCTCTTACCTGCAAGGTCCAAACCTCAGTCCTAGTTGAAATGGGTCAAATCAATTCCTTTCAACTATTTCATATCCTAGGGTAAAGGGAATATACTCCATCTACAGGGTCAGAAACTCCTGCTGATTGCCTCTGAGACTGGAGAGGGATACTTCAACCCTTTTCCATTTGTCCTTTCTAGTCCTCTTGTGCTCCCTGGACCTTAATGGAAAGCAATGCGAATTACCCTAAAGCTCCAATAAAACCTACAAAACAACTGAGGGAAGCCGGTAAGTAGCTGATAATTTCTGCCGGCATTCCTGCTCCCATCACAAGGTTTCCAACACCTCCTACCCCTTATGTTTAATTCCTTTTTAAATTTATTGACCTTTCGATCATTTAATAATGTACAGAAGCATCTAGGTACTTGGGAATATAATTTCCTGTTCTTCAAAAGAAAACAAAATTGTTATCTAATCTGTCAGTATTTAGTATCAAAAAGTAAGGTTATAAAACCTTATGAAGAAGCCAAATCCAACACATTCTTTGCAAGATCACAGGTCAAATGAGACAAATATGAGAAAGCATAAAATTCTAAGCTAGTACATACGTGTGATCATAGCAGAATATTTTGCTAGGCAAATGGTAAAAAAAATGTTCTTTTTTTGAAACAAGAATTTTTAATTAACATGTATGATGGAGTAAAAGATGATGATAAATCTGTAATAGGAATCATATTTTTAAAATAAGTGAACAAGAAGGCCCCTAGAGATAAATTGTCAGAATATGTACAGATATCTCAGATATTAACTTTTAGTAGAAATCTGGCAGTGGAAGGAATTTTAAGTAAGGTCAAATAAATAACTTATTGGCTATACTGATTGAAAGATATTGGTATGCAATGCCAAAAGGGGGGACTGTAGGATTTTTTTTCCCAGAAGTGGAAGGAAATAAGCATTTTTTTAGTGCCTAATAATATGCCAAACATTGTGCTAAGTGCTTTAGAAATATTGTCTCATTTACTGCTCGCAACCACCCTGAGAAGTAGGTGCTATTACTTTCTCTATTTTACAGTGAGGAAACTTAGCAGACAAAGGTTAACTGACTTGCTCAGGGTCACGCAGTGTCTGAGGACGGATTTAACTCAGATATTCACTGTGCCACCTAATAAGTAAGACAGACACCTCTCTGTTCCAAATGGAGGTAGGGATTAAAGGGTATATAAAATGACGTTTGAAGGGCTTTCCAGTTCAATGTATTCTTCAAATAAAGAAGGATTACATAGATCTACATCTGGTTTTTTTACAAGGTCTCTTTAAAAAATTTATTTTATTTCACATACAATATTTTCAAAATTTAATAATTGTCAATTTGATGAAAAATAAGTATATGAATGTAAACTTGGGGATTATTTATTCCAGCTCTTAACTTTTGTATGATTTTAGTAGAGTATGAGATTTTTCAGGGTAATATTTTCCATATGTTGGTCCATTGCCAATATTTTATCCTTGTTAAGCCACTTGAAAATTTGTGCCTTGATATTTCTACCTATAACATAAAGTTAATAAAACGTAGTACTTCTTTTTCAAGAGGATTAATATTTAGGAGAAGCAACATGGCTTAATGGATAAATGCTTGAGTCACAGTCAAGAAGACCAGGGTTCTAATCCAATCTGACACGTGCTATCTGTATGACCCTTTGACATGCCACTTAACTCCTAAGTAATCCAGGCAATTCTCTAAAACTGTTGCAGACCACCGTGCCAATCATCAGTTATAAAGGGGGTTGGTTACAACAGTAAAATCTTAGGTCTGGTACCCTCCAAAACGAGCATGTCCATAAGATAACTTTGGATTTAGATACCTTAATATTCCAATGAATCTGGGAACTCATAGTATTCTCGATACAAATAGAAAAAGTGAAATAATTGTTAATTAATTTTTGTTCTCTACATCACAAACTTGTGGTTTTCGTTGGGGTTTTGGGGAAGATGTTAAGTAGTGATAACATTTATCTGATGACATCCTTTAAATTAAAACACCATAAGGATAGTTTGAAGACACTGACTCAGATTTGAGAAGAAACGACTTAAGTGGGACATGGTCACTGGTTTCAAATATTTGAGTCCACATAGAAAAGGAATTCGTTTTATACTGCTTGGTCTCACTGGACAGAATTAGGGCTAACTAAAGGGAGCCACATGGGGTAGCTAGATAGCTTAGTGAATAGAGCTCTGGGTCTGAAGTGGGGAAAGTCTGAGTTCAAATCCAACCTCAGATACTCATTAGCTGCATGACCCTAGGCAAGGCATTTAACTTGTGTTTGCCTTGATCCACTGGAGAAGGAAATGGTAAACCTTGGCATACTCCAGTATGTTTGCCAAAAAAATCCCATGGACATGGGGTCATGAAGAATTAGATAGAAGTAAACTAAAACAATAGGAGCTGCAAAGTAACTTTTGATGTACTATAATGATGGACTTTCTAATAATTAGAGCTGTACTAAAATGATATGTACTACTTCATGTAAGAGCAAGGTAGTACCACAAGAAACTTATATTCATTTATTCAATGACCACTTGTTAGATCTATTGAAAAGGGAATTCCTCTTTTGGATAAAGGATCTAACTAGATTGATACCTTCCAGTTCTGGGATTCCATGATTTTACACTAAAGTAGGCTAGTCTTTTTTAATATGTTGACATATTGAATATATATTGTGTAATAAAACTTTTAGTATACAACTGATTTTAAATGTAAAAAATGCTTTATCCAGCTTTTTGGCTTAATGTAAAATTATAACAAAAATCTCCTCTTTATCCTTTTAATATGCAGTGAAATAAAATTAAATAATTTAAATTTCACAGACATATTCCCTATTCATTTTGCAATTTCTTTGCCATGACATTAATGTTAATAGAGGTTACACAGTGAAAGCTCTTTTCAGTTGACTAAAAATATAGCCTTAAGGTAAAAGCATTTCTTGTGTTAGCAATTTATAGAACATGCTTTTTGTTGGAGGAGGAACTGAGAGTAGATAATAAGCTTTCAGGTAATGGATTACCAAGGTTATAGTTTCTTAGAGTTTTCTTTTTCCCTTAAATGTTACATTTTAAGTGACCATATTTACTCGAGCTGAATTTTGCAACAGCAGTGGTGATTGTGACTGTAGGGATGTGACTCTGGCTGCTTGAATCATCTGAAATGATCACGCTTTCAGGTGTGTTTTGTGCAAGAGGTAAGTTTTGTCAGCCAACCCAATGAAAGCCACATCAAATAAATCAACCAGGATACTAGAGATTCCTAGCATTTAACTTACGTTGTAAAGGAGTGAATGAAATGTAACGTTCCATTAACCCACCTTGGATATGTTAAAATATGAAATTATAACAGGAACAAATGGGCACATTTTCTTGTAAATTCTGTAAGACCTGCTCCTAGCATCAATCATCCCTTCATTCATAAATCCCTTTACTACACAGTACATCTGGTAGAAAGCATTCACATGAATTTTAAAGAGTAGGGATTAACCTTCTGGGTTTATTTTGGTCTGTAGAAAATTAAAACGGAAGCTCATTTGAGACTGATTGTGCCACTCAAAAGCTGTTCACCATGTATTTATTTTTCCAAGTAGTTTACTGAGGCTTCAGGGCCTTTTGGGCTCATTAAAAGAAAAGCAGAGAAAACTGCCAGTGGGGTCACAAAATGATCCTAGGGGGTACCCTTAAAAGCAATATGTGCTTATATTTTCCAGGACAGCTTGTGTTATGTGCTGTCCATTATCACACAGAAATTATCTGCCATTACAAGAAAATATACATTTTGTTACAGTTTATATGGATAATGGCAAATTAAACCTCCAGAAGGGCCAGCCTACTTGTAACAGCTAAGTAAATGGCTTTTCAAAAGTGGATTTAAAAGAAGTATCCCTTTAGTCTGACTGTATCCCCAAATTAAATGTAAGAAATGGAAACGTATCCTCAAGGAACTCCTTCCCTTGAATGAGTAAATACCACCCCACCTCCACCACCCCCCAACCAGAAAAAAAACACTGGATTGGAAACATAATGTGATAAAAACCTGAGATTCATCATTTTGACTTACAACTGGGAACTGTCCATATTTCAGTTACTATCTGACAATACAGCGTGTAGATATCTAATTCTTGTGTTTGAACTCAAAGCATAGCAACTTTGAGGCATATTGATAAAAATTCAAACATTTAGTCATTCATTCAGAAAACAATGATTAAGTATGGTATTGCACTATCCTATGAACTAAGGTAAGATAAATAAGACATGGTTCTTGCTCTTGTGGAGTTTACTATCTACTAAAGGATGGAGCATTTAATCATCCATCTTAACGTTATCAATACATTCTGCTGTGGGATTTATTGCAGAACTGCAAGCCATCAACTAAGAAATCCAAATTTATGTATTCATGTTAATAGTAGAAGAGGAAATAATAAGGATAAATATGAAATGTATCAATGATCCTCAAGATCGGTTTTAGCTAATAGCTCCAGACTTAGCAGAATATTTCATGAAAACATCTCGTCACAAAAAAATCACTCTCAGGTGAATCAGCTCCACCAAGGGTCCATATGAACTATATTTACATATTTTGTCTGAGGATCATTGTAGCCAAATTGATATAGTCTTGTGGCTGTAGCTTTAGGATACTAATTTTTTTTTTTGATTAAAGAACTTTCAAAGATCATTTGACAAATTTACTGATCAATAAGGTACTTGAAGACTAGAATAGTTTCATATTTTTTGTCTTCGTATTCCTGGTGACTAATACAGTGGACACTGCTTAACAATGCTTGTTGATTGATAGTTTCAGAGATTGTCTAATACTCCACTAGATCTGTGATCACTTAATCTATGTGCGTACTCATTCCATTCCTGTTCATCCTGTGGGACTCTTCAGTCATGGTCTCCCATAAATTGGCCACCTAATGTACCGAGGGTTTCCCTCCTGTTCTTTTAACACAACAGAAATGCCAGTGAAGTATGTGAACTCCAGTTATCCATCATCACTCTCTCAGTTGTTGACTCATCTTTTTTCTACTCATACATTTGTCTGATGATAGAGTACCAACTACAGCCACAAAATTGCAGTTGTATTAAAGTATTACCAAAGTACAGATTGGCTAACGTGCATGAAATGATAAACTGAGCATGATTATTAAGGACAAAGACAAAAATAGGGATTCTATCTTGTCCCTGATCTGAATGATCAACCTTGATTTACTGAGAGCTGAGTGAATCGCTTAAAAAATAAGGTGTAGAAGGGGAAGAATTTTAATAAAACATTAAAATATGGCCCAGTTCTATAAGCAATGGAAAAGTGTTGCCCTAATATCCAAAATGTTTAAATAGCTACTTAGATGTAAATATTCAAGGTTTATTATGGCTTTACTTTGTAGCATAAGTTGAATTCTTCAAAAATATCCAAGTGGAAGACTGTTGTTAAAATCTTACTAGAGCTTGGCATTCCCAAAGACACTTTTATCCTGTGAAAATAACACAGGTCTTAGAGGTATGCACAGCAAGAAACCATTAGAAGTACCAATATTTACCCCAACTTCTCAGGTCACTGGGTGGTACAACAGGGTTAAGTGACGAGAGCAGCAGTAATGTATTATTAATGTTTACCTTAGCTCTTAATGCAATTTCACTCCATTTTCATAAGAGAAGAAAAAAATCCACTCAATTTCTTACTTCAGTTAGAAGTCACAATAATTAAATGATAAATGGTAATATATAGCCAAGAAAAACCTCACCACTATTAATTTGTTGGAACAAATTTAATAGAGGAAGTAGTAGTATAATAAAATATATTTCTGAGCATTGGCTTTTCATTATTTCAACTTTTTCCACATTCAATATTAAAATATTAAATGTGAACATATTGCCTCTTCAGGTTATTAGTGATAGGAAATGCTTGAATTTGGCACCTGGGGATGAGTTCTTCCAACCTCAGGGAAGAGAGTGCTAGATGGCTAAAAATGCCAGCAAATTCTAAATGGACTTCAAACTCCATTAGCTTTTAATTACAGATAATCTCATAAATGTTCTTCCAAAAGAAAACCAGCAGCCTGTGAAGGTAAATTGTAAATTGATTTTTCAAAATGGAGAGGGGGGAACAATGATGTGGTCAATTATCATTTGAGCATCATTGCTTTTAATAAGACATCATTTGCCATCATCTATTAGTGATTTAGGGCCCTGATTTGGTCCTGTGAGAATTCCTTTGCATTCCTATTAAATGCTAGAGCATTTCCCCTACTAACCACTAACCTAGTGGTCCCCAAATTTTTTGATCATATACCTCTAACAGTCAAACATTTTTAGCATATACCCCATTATGTTATTTGCTTATTTTTAAATTTTATTCATATATTGCTACATTAATAATTATATCCATTATACAATATGCACTAAAAAGGATAAGAAAAAGAATATGTTAGATATGGAGTGGCATCACTATAGACTAGAGTGGAGAGAGACTTTAGTGCAGGGAGACTAAGAGAATTGCAACCATCCAGGAAAGAGGTGATGAGGGTCACATGTAGAGTGGTGACTATGTCAGTAGACAAAAAATGACAGGCAGAGGACATGTAATGGGGTAGAAATGACTATATTTATCGACTAACTAGATATGTAAAGTGAAGGGGTTTAGATGTTTATCTTAAATTTAATAGTTACAAGACCTAGTACAGTGGAAATGAATATTAAATATTTTTCAAGTGAATGAATAATAAATACAAATGGATAAATGTGATTATTAGAATTTCTCAAATCTTAAAAAATATATTATTTATGTAATTGGTTTATACCCCCTTGGTTATTTATCCAGCAAAATCATTTCATAAAATAATCATCATTAATGTCATCAATATGGCACATATACAGACAAACATATGCACTGTTTTATAAAATATTTTATAAATTAAATATATTATGCATATATTCATTGTATAATACATATATAATATTAATTAAATTTATATAGATTTATAAATATATAAATATATGTTAATGATGTGTATATATATGTATACATATGTGTTATTATTCAGTCATTTTTGTTGTTTCTGACTCATTGTAACCCCACTTGGTGTTTTCTTGAAAAAGTGAAGTGGTTTGCCATTTCCTTCTCCAGCTTATTTTACAGGTGAGGAAACTAAGACAAACAGGGTTAAGTGACTTGCCCAGGGCCACACGGCTAGTCAGTCTCTAAGATTTGAACTCAGGAAGATGAGACTTCCTGACTTCAGGCTCAGTAATCTCTCCATTATTAAATAACGTAGATAAATTAAATAACAGTGGAGTGTGTGGAGGGGAAGCAGGGAGAGAGAGGAAGAGAGAGGGTGAGAGATAGAGACAGAGAGACAGAGAGAAAGAGATCTCCTTCTCTGCTCCCCCTCACCACACATACACATGAACAAGCAGCAAGTAGTACACTATTCCAAACTCAAATGCTAGTTGGGGAGGGCAACAAATTCCCAGGAAACTCACAGTTCGTGGTGGAAAACTATACATTCCCACTCCAGTGTATTGAGTACTAAGAATAACAATTTCAGTGAATTATTTGGCACAACTGGATCCCAGTGTCAAAGAAATCATGAAATACCACCCTACTAAAACATAAACTGTCCCAGAAACCAACATATCTATGAGTAGAAAGGAAGCTGGATTTGATATGAAGGAGAAAGGAGACTCATTCTTCTTTTACAGGAGCTTCTCCATCTAAGTTCATTCTAACTCTGGGCCTTTCCTATGTGATATGAATTTTGTGAAGTTCAAATAAGAGGGATTATATGTGAAAGAGCTTCATAAATTGAAAATAGTTATAGAAATTTAAAAGAAGTTATTATTGGCCCACATGTTCCAAAGAGGCAATAGATAAGGGTGAAGCTGGGGATAGTTGGAAATCTCTTGCCATGTACTGTCCAAAAAGTACTTATATTAGACAATCTAATTCCTTTCTCTAGAGTTCATTCTCCAATGGAGATAGGTTGTAGGATATTTGTAAACTTCTTTTTTTTCCCTATACCTCTTCACTATCTAAAAGAAATGACTAAGGATTGGAAGGAAAAGACCTCTGGTCATCTCATTTGACCCCCTCATTTTACAAAACTAGATGCCTAGAAAGGTTAAGTGCTTTGTTAATAGTGTCAATTAATGGCATGGGCAAAATTTGAACTCATGTTCTTTGGTGGCAATAGATATTTGATAATGGCAAAATGAGGTATGAAGAGGAATGAAACAAATCCTCCTCTTTTCTCAGTGCAGGGAGGAAGAATGAAAAAATGATAAAGGGAATATATGGGATACAGCAACCCCTCCCACCCATGATTTCTAGTAAATCTCTTTGAAGCTTTACAGGCTTTAGGAAAAATTTTCCAGTCAAGTTATCCAGGATAAGAATCTGACCTTGAGAGTGAGAAATGTTCGTACAATCCCCTTTAGGATTTTATCTTATCTTGAAAAACAATTGCCCCAGACCCTTGAGAGTAAGTGTCCAAAACTCAAAAAGATGCCATTGAAAATGTCAGACAACACATTATTCTTCCCTGGAATCATTTCTGTAAGATGAATTTTAAAGGTGCCATGGAAATAATGCTGAAAAAAACAGAAAGAAAAACATAAAAATCCAAACATGGGAAACTCATTAAGATCACCCTTGGAAATCTATTGATTTTTACTTCTAGTCCTTGGATCAATAAGAATGGTAGTTCTACCAAACTCTACTCCTGGGAAGTTACATTATTATTAAACTGGGAGTCTATATTATGCTGGGTCAGAGTTTTTCCTCAGACAGTAGTGTGGATAATTAGACACTTCCTTTCTCTGGAAAAATTAATATCCCATACAGTTAGAGCACACATCTTCTACCTTATTATAATAGCCAGAGGTGATGGGTATCAAAATTATAAAATCACAGAACTAGAAGGGATCTTAATGGTTATTTCTAGCCTCTCACCTCACCTTTAGGAAGGAGACTTAGGACCCCCTAGGTGACAAGAAATCAGTCTATTCTTAATAACTTCTTGTGAAGACCTTAGTGACCCTTTGGTTACTCATCTTTCTCAGTAATTCACATGAAAGTTAAGTAATGCCTAGCACCTGTTTAGGTGAAGGTTTTTTTCTTTTTTTCCCTCTGTATTCAATGGAGAAATAGAACAGTTGGTTGCCATTCTTTTAAGATAGTGACATGTCCTCAGGGGCCACTCCAATACTGGGTAGCTTTTCTCCATAATTTTTGCACGGTGCAAATTGCAAAAGACTGGAAGGGTCAAATTGAGTTGGCACCTTAATATACTTGAATTGTTCTTAAATGATCAGTAATCAGCCTTTTTACCTCCAGGCCAGATAACATATACTAGATTAAAATCTTGATTAAGCAGAATATTCAGGAAATTGGGTGTTTCAATTAATTTAATTTTATGGTAAACCAAGAGTCAAGGAAGATTCCATTTTGATTTCAATCCTTGTTTCTGAAAATGTTTCCAAAATGCATTCATTTTTATACTGCTTTTTTAAATTCTCAGTGCTTTTAAGAGCATTAAGCTATTAGAGCTTAAAGTTGCACTGACATTTGAGTCACCTTGTGTTAATAAGTATAATCAACATGATTCACTCTCTTGGGATGATTGAGATGATTGATTCAAGACCATTTTGCAGAATATTACTTGACATTGCATGCTATGTATGCATACACTTTTTATTTATTCATTTACTTTTTCATTCCAAAGATTTCTGGGAATAACATGATAGGACATAAGCCTCTTGAGTGTAGGCATATTTTGTCTTTTTTTTCCCTTTGTATCCGTAGTGCCTAGCAGAGTGCAGACACATATTAGAAACTTAGTAAGTATATATTGGATGAATAAGTGAGCACAATCCTCCTAAATATTGGAGTTATGGAGTTAATGTCTCAATGACAAATATGCACAGAATAGAAGTACAGAGAAAATGGGATAATTTACATATTGAGAAAAGTTTGATTGGAGGGATTATGAAAGCTTTTTTGGTGGAGGTGCTACTGTGACCTTGTCTCTAAAACATGGTAGATTTTCAAGAGATGAAGTAGAGTGGCAGTACTAAAAATAGGAAGGAAGTGTTAAATGTGAGAGAGGTGAAACTCCTATCAATGCAAATCGGTAGTAATTTCTTTGCAATTTATAGGTTAGACAGAGTTGCCTATACTTAAAGATTAAGAGACATGTTGCCCAGTCACAAGTTTCTCTCTCTCTCTCTCTCTCTCTCTCTCTCTCTCTCTCTCTCTCTCTCTCTCTCTCTCTCCCCCTCTCTCTCTCATGCAGCCAGTATATGTAAGAAGCTGGAATTCAACACAGATCTTTCTAACTAAGGACAGTTCCCCATCCCCTATGTCATGCTGCTTCCCAGTGCTGATAATAACACTGAGGAAGGAAGGAAAAAAAGACAGAATGAGAGAGAGGAAGGAAGGAGAGAGAGAGAAAGAGAGAAAGAAAGAAAGAAAGAAAGAAAGAAGGAAGGAAGGAAGGAAGGAAGGAAGGAAGGAAGGAAGGAAGGAAGGAAGGAAGGAAGGAAGGAAGGAAGGAAGGAAGGAAAGAGAGAGAGAGAGAGAGAAAGAAAGAAAGAGAAAGAAAGAAGAAAGAAAGAAAGAAAGAAAGAAAGAAAGAAAGAAAGAAAGAAAGAAAGAAAGAAAGAAAGAGAAAGAAAGAAAGAGAAAGGAAGAAAGAAAGAAAGAAAGAGAAAGGAAGAAAGGAAGGAAGATGGGAAAGGAAGAGTCAAAATCTTTTGAGCTTAGCTTCTCATGCTAGTTGGCCTTTAATGAGTTGATAACCTTACTTTCTACTCTTAATAAGCCAAGCCAAACTTCACAAAGAAATCTTATTTTCCCACAGACAAAGATAAATCATTGTTATTCCAGTACATAAGCACAGTGCCTGTTCTATCATCTATCTCTCTATCTGTTTGTCTGTTATCTATACCCCATGCACCTGTCAACTTACATAGATATACATCTGTTATGGCATAGGTAGGAGGAAAGATGGGATAAAACTGTAAGGAAAGGATGTATATGAACAAATAATGAGACCATAGTGTCCATTATTGTAAGGATTATCAGGGGTTTAATTCATAAGTATTAGAAAATAACCCAACTATCTGTTGAACTCAGTATCCCAAACATAGTCACCAGTAGTCATGAGACCTCCCCACTGATTATTTAGTATATCTCTTGCTTCAGGTAGCCCAGGTGACATTTAGTTTTCTGTGGCTGGGTTTCAGTGATTTACATGTGCCACATGAACACTATTGCTGTGGCATGAATATCAAGAATTCAGACACAGGATAGCAAAGCCTTTCACTTCTAAGACCTTTCCAAATCAGCTTGAATTAAAAGGAATAAAATAAGAATCTCTAAAAATAGTGAGGAATTGGACAGCTTTGTGGATTGCCAATCAAATTTCTTATCATCACCTAAACAATTAGCATTTCTTATAAATTTGGTGTTTCTGTGTTCATTGTTAGGTAAACCTTTCAAAATTGATTATGGAAACTTTTTTAACTTTTGAGCTTTTGAGACAATCAGCACAATGTCATCTCCAAACAGGAGTCTATAGAGGAACTCATCATCTTTAGGACGCCTCTTTCCATTTGGACTCCCCACCAGACAGTGACAAACATCTTTCACAAATGTGTTGCCCTGTTTTATGCCTCACTTGATGTGAGTTATTATAGGGTCATCAGACAAAGTAACTCAGTGGTTACCTCTTTCAATGAATTCATTTTGAATGAAACTAGAGGCCCGAAAAGGTTTGCTAAGGTTATTAGTACTTTACATACCTAAATCTAGATATGATGGGAGTGTATATATATGAGCTACCTTATTGGAGGAAAAGCTTTGGTTCTAATAAATCAGAAGCATTTTTAATAGTTTACAAATAATATGTCCAGTGAAGCTTTGCATTCCTTGCACTTTTCAGTCAATTGTTGAAAGCAAGTTGGATTGCCTTTTGGAAATTGTGCTTTTAACGACCCTAAGCTTCTTTCTGAAAAAAGAACCATCTTAATATCAGTATTCTTTCAGTTAATATCAGTATTCTTTCATATGTAGCTATGAGTCATGGAATATCACAGTCTCTAAAGATTTAAAGTTCAAGGTCATTCACAGGGCAATGGAGAAACACGTGATGAACGTGAGCAGGATGCAACATATTATGAAAAATAGAATTCTGCAGGAAAAAAGTGACACAAATAATATCATCTGAGAGATGTAAGAACATATAAGAAAAGCTAGTTGTGTAGTGAGCATAAGAGATAATGAAGAGAAAGCATCCATGCTCCTTGGCTATCCCTACAGTGTCAGAACTGGCATTTATGTAAGACACAGACAAGAATGGCACCGGATAGGAAGGTATGAATGAGTTGCAGTCTGATCCCCTGGAGAGGTGCATATATCCATAAAATCACTGAGGTTTTGAAGGATGCATTCTATTATCTTTGCATTGAACTGCATTGAGTTGAAACCACTACTGTTAAATTTGTCTAAATTATTTTAATAAAATCACCAATGAGGACTCTAGAGAATCTCATTTCAATACTATATTTTAAGCATGCAGAGGTTCTCATTGATGTATTGGAGGTCACAATGATAAGAGGAGACAGTGAAAATGCTGGGGGGATTCTGAATTTAAGTACATGAAGGGGTAGCTCAAGAAATTCTAAAATTTGCTCCCCAGATCCACCACATCAAATGGTGGATACTATGAAGGTGATGATTTAAGCTATTTATGGAGTGAGGAGGCTACAAATAATCTGCTAGATGATTTTCCTCAATCAATATTATGAGTCAAAACTTAATCATATCAAAAGAGGATGCTGAGATTACCTGAAAAGGTCACATTTAAGAAACTTTTTGTGATTCTTAGATAAAAGATAATATGTCATCATGAGGAATTATTGCTCCAGTTAGATACTGTATTTTATACTACACCAGATAATTTTCTTTCTGTTTTCTGCGATGATTGAAGCGTAATTATGTAAGTATAAATAAGTAAAACTTTTTAATGTTTACAATAATAGAACATAAGAAGCACTTTTCATTCTGTCATTGTTTTCACGTAACATTTAAATGAAACTGGATTCTCCAAAAGAGTAGTACAAAAACAGGATAAAAAGAGAAAAATAATACTATCTCATACAGATAATACATAGAAAAACTAATGTTCCTAAGCTTGAAGAGGATATAGGGTGGTAGGGAATAAAGAAAAATAGTGATACCTGTATCTTTTGATAGAGGAGATTTTAGGGTACCATGTTTCCCAATATTGATCAGTCTAATGGCATGTTTTATCAAATATGGTTTTCCAGAATGGTAGCAAGCATGGATTCAGGGTTCTCTTGAAATGGAACTAATGAAACTAGAGTGGCTGTGAAGAAAATGCTAAGCAGACCTTTGTTTGAGTCAAAGGTCAGAGAGTATTATCATTAGAGGACTAGTCATAAAGAGACCATGTCTGAAGGTAGGTCTGAAACTAGGAGTTCATTCGTTAGGAAGAAGAAATGGAGTAAAATTAATATGCCAAATTATTAGAGATTTGTTCTAAGTCTATAATCGAGCATACCTAAGGAAGGAACCAGTAGAAGTCCAAAGAAAGCCCAAGAGGCTTTAGTGATTTTAGCACCAGTGTGATAGATAGTGGAAAGTATTATAGAAGCCTAGAAGTCAAAATGTACTTTGGGGGCCATTTTCTACATATACCCAATAGTGGTGTTGTTTTAAACATAAAGGCTGATCAGTCATGTTTATTTAATTATGAATACAACAGACAGGCTATCAGGGATAGGTTGACCTCCACTCTCAGTTCATTCTGGAGCCATGCTGTGGCTGCTGGCATCTCTGAGAATGTACTGGCTTTAGATAAAACATTTAACAATATTTTTTTCCTCTTTAAATAAATAAGTACAGTGGTAGTGTTCTTTCTAAGTTTTTCAAATCTACAACTTACATTCCTGTGACACCACCAAGGCGTAGGACAGACTAACATAAATCTTTGATTTCATCATGCTAATCATTACTTCACAACATTGTATTGATCTTGCAAAATTATTGATAATCTTTTGCATGTAGTTTATCTGTGTGGTACTTGAAAATGTACTCATAAAACAACTCATGAAGCTCTTTCTTGAGAATTTTCAACATTCTCCACAATCTGTCAAGTTGATGGTTTCACAGAGGAACAGAAACATATTTTAAAAACAGTTTCCATTATATCTTAGACCATAGATTGACTGACTTCATTGTACAACCTTGCTTTACTTGATTGGTGCTAAGGAATGGACTACCAAGCATTCTATCATCTCTGACACAATTGGTCATACCATTTTGAAGCAGCCTTGTTGTTAAGTCATTTCAGTCATGTCCATGTCTTCATGACTCCATTTGAAATTTTCTTGGTAAAACTACTTAAGTGGTTTGCTGTTTCCTTATCCAGTTCATTTTACAGATACGAAAACTGAGACAAACAAGATTAAGCTATTTTCCCAGGGACATACAGCTAGAAAGTATCCTTAGGTACTTAATGAATATATCTGGACCACCAAGCATACTTATGAGCTGTCAGAGCTCTGACTTACTATTGTGGTCAAAACAACATTTTGAAAAGTTGGTGAATATGGTGTCTGAATTTTGGTGCCATTTCCAGCAATTCTGCTATGTGGGAATGACAAGTTCTGATCAATTGGGCTGCAGTTCTAAGAAGCTGATTTTCAAAGATAATAGCAATGACAAAAAGTCTCTAGCTAAGACCTTGCTGGTGAGCAGCAAAATGTCATTAGATGGCCTTAGGCAACTTTTTGTCATTTTCCTTGATGATGAGAGTGCTGTTTTGGAAACTTGTGGTGCTTCCTTTACACTTTATCTGTGGAGGAGAAGTGAGGCTGGTAACCTGCACAGCCCTCCCTCACTCAAAACAAAGTCAAGTGCAAATCATGTCATCATTTCTCTGAAGGCATGGTCTTTGGCAGCTAAGGATGAACACAAACAACATTATTAGGAGGGAGGGAGTTCAACATGTCAATTATCTCCCATTGTTACATTATATAGACATGATATATAACCAGCCCACCCATCTTCATTACCAGGAATGGAACCAAAAACAAAAAAACAAAAACAAAAACACTTGACAACCTTTAGATTAGACGATGTGAATTTAACCTAAATATTGGAAGAACTTGCAAATGTATTGAATGAGTCAATGTCAGTGATCTTTGAAAAATAATTAAGAGATGGAAACATATCCCAAGACTGAAAATAGGCACTTAATAAGTACTCAACAAGTATTTCTTGAATGAATTCCCTGCAAAATGTGGGCTCAAGTGAAAATGTATTGAGATTCCATCAAAGAATATAAAATATCTTTCCCAACACATAAATGTAGAATTATTGCCTATTCCTTTCATGCTATGTCCACAGGTTTCTACCAGACTAGAAAGAGTATGCCAATGTTGTTAGAAAACAAAAATCATGTCACCAATGATTATCTTATGACTAGGGCTACTTAAATGATTTTATTTTTTTAAAGAAAACTGGAAGACTGCCTATTCAAATTATTTAAGGACTGTTATGGAGCTTAAGGGGATGCCATTTTATATTGAATTTATATGATGTATATCGAGTGAGTCAATAGAAAGCCTTTTTTTAAGGAACAGACTTATTTAGCACTAATTAACGAATACTTAGGAATACAGGGAGTAGGCATTACACATGTAACTGTGGTTTGTAGCAAACAATTCTTTGTTTGGATCTCACTAAGCTCTTTACATAATGATGTCAAAATACAATGAACAGATTCTTGCTACACATTTTTGGGTTCCCATCTACTTAATATCATGGGTGAGTAAAAAATAAGGAGTGAATTTTGGGCAAGATTTCTGAATTTTAGGGTTCACCCTTACTGGGCCAATGAGGTAGAGATATTAAGAAATGCTAATCATACTCTCTGATGATATATAAACTGACTAGGCCCAAGACATAACAGAGGATTTATCCTCCAATCTAATATAAAGAATTGAACTCAATGTCTAATGACCTCAATTCTAGTCCAAATTCCGATGCTAGTTAATTGTGCAGTTTTGGACAAATCATTTTACTTTTTTGGTCCACAGTTGCTTTCTTTGTAAAATGGGAAAATGGACAAGTAGAGGTCTAAGGCTCTTTCCTATTCACAAGTTCTATAAGAAAATGGCAGAACTGAATAACTGCATAATTTTCAGTTTGGGGAGGACAGTAGTGCCCATTCACTGATATTAAGTAAAGTAATTTCTTATCAGCTGATGGCAGGATCGTGAGACCACAGATTTCAAGGTACAAAGGACCTTTGGGGCCATCTAGTTCAATACCATAATTTTATAGATAATACAACTGAGACCCAGTTGGCATATGCTGAATGTTTAATAAATTCTTGGTCATTTACTGTTGACTGTTGTGAGTAGGGATTGGTTCATTCTTTTCCTGTGTATCCTCAGCACCCAGCACAGATCTAGCACACAGTAGGGCACTTAATGAATACTTGCTGACTGATTGTCCAAAGTCAAACTCAGGTCAAAGGACCTCAAATCTAGCATTTGTAGCAACCGTTCTAAATCCTCAAACCATGTGTCTTTAATAAAAGTGTTCTCTCCATAAACAGTTATTAATAGTCAAAACCACATTTTCACAAATACTAGTAAAGGAAGAAAATCCCAACCCTTTGAGTAGGAAGAAGAGAGGGAAAGGGTGAAAAGAATTGCTTGACTGAAAAGAAAGGGATAAGAGTAAGGATAGGCACTGGACCCCTAATTTCACTTTAAGAGAAAATTCTTCCGTGAGGAAATTCCTTCTATCAATGCAAGACAGATGATTTATCCAAGGTGATAAAGCATGTACATGTCACAGACAAGACTTTAATTTAGGTCTTCCTTGCTTCAGAGTGTGCGTTGGGGGAGGGGAATTTCCAACACTGAGATGATACATTCAAGCCCTGACAGCAGGAGAAGTCTATACATTATGGGACCACCTTCTAGAATTCTATAGGGGACTGGAAGCACAAAAGTCTGGGTAGGTATGTGATAGCACTGTAGAACTTTGCACCCTGAACATATTTAACTGTTCCATTCAACCTATGAATAGGCACACAGGCAAAACGTGAGCCAAGTCTTTCTTAGGTTCTTCTCAATGTAGTCCAAGAGTCTGTCTCTAGTAAGAAGTTCTGAGAGCCAGAATCTACTCTTTTCCTCTTTTTACCCTCAGGAGTCTAGATGAGGAAGCAAGGTCTGTGGGGCACTTCTAATTCTTCAGTCTTCCCTGGCTCTGTGAAGATCGTCTTGGCTTCATGACCAGAATCTTTGTGTTTAAGCACTCATTGCAAGATCCATGCTGCTTTATGGACATAAAAACTCACAAAATGCCAAGTGATTGCAAAAACACAAGTGGCAGAGAATGATTGGAAATGTTTTCCCCCAGATATGTAACCTCAATAAAGAATGATATCAGAGGCATGAACGAAAGGATGAGTTGATAGCTGTACAAATTCATTGATATCAAAAAACCTGCTTCCAGTCCAAATCTCTTGGGGGACAAGACTTTTTGCATCATCTAGGCATTGACAATCCAAGTGTCAGAAAGCTGAATTTCACAAAAGTTAATAATTTTGTTTTAGAGAAAGTAATATTTAATGGTAAATATCAGAGACATGCACTATCGGAGAAATTTTTGATTCAATAGTTTACTCAATAGTAAACACACAAATCCAATATGTGCTTAAGTCAAGAATATGAGCTATTGGGAAATTCCAAGCTGAGTACAATCATATAACATTAAAAAAGGTGATTACTAAATAATGAAAATAGAATCTTTAACAAGAATCCTAAGAATATTATACAGTTGTTTCTAGAAAGATGATGATGAGTGATCCATTATCAATACCTATTGCTAGGTCTAGGTGGGCTTACCTTGACCTAAGGCAACTCAGACTTACCAATGTCTAGCACACAGAGAGAAAAAGAGATAAAGAATAAACCTAGCTGGTACTTTTTAAAAATTAGATGTCATTGCTATATTTCAATTGTACATTATTTATATTCCCTTCTTTATCCCTTTCTGTTCTCTTCCCCCTCTGCCTCTTAGAAAGTCACACTTTATAGCCAAAAAAAAAAAATTAAAGAGGGAGAAAAAATTCCACAAAACAAAACAGCACATCTCTCAAATCTGCCACTATTCACAATGTTCCATATTCCACATCACTGATCCCCTAATCTCTGCAAAGGGATGGGAGAAATCATCCTCTTGTATTTCTTCCTTGGAGACAAGTTTCATCCTTATAATTTCACAGCATTCAATTTCAATCATTTTGTTGTTCTTTCCATTATATTGCTTTGGTCATTGTATTAATGGTTTTCCAGTATCTGATTATTTCAGTTGATATAATTTCAAATATATTTTTCTAAATTTCTTGATATTCATGAGTTTGTCACTTCTTACATAATATTTATGTGCCAAAATTTATTTATTCTCAGTCCAATTGATGATCATCTCCTTTGTTTGCAGTTCTTTGTTAGAACAAATGCTGCTGTAAATATTTTGGCATATATGGAGCCTTTCTTTTTGTCACTGATGTCCTTTGGGGCACATGACTAACTGCTGCTTATGAGTGAGGATGTTCCCTATTACAGCCCCTATGTTCCATACTGCTCCACTTTCCTGAAGAGAGAGGGGAAAGGTATACCTTCTCATCAAGTCTGATCACATGATCCTAGTCATGTTCTTTTTTTCAGGTGTATAAGATTGCTCCTCATTTCCTACTAGAAAAATTTCTGAACTTCTATATTCTGAACTCTGCCCACATTAAAGGTCACTGGGGATGACACTGGAGAGTCACTTTTAAATCAAGGGGAACTTGTCCCATTAATGTCTAATTGAGGATCATTCCTGTATTGTCTTTAGCCGGGTGAGGAAGAGACAGATTATTTTACAGCAGTGTTCTTTCACACATCTAGAAGGTGTCAGTGATTGACTGTGATATTGCCAAGAATGACTAGATCAAAAAAGCCTAGAAAACCTGGGGCTGGATAAGTCAGTTTCCTGATAATCAGTATGTCCATAGATATATTAAAAGTTACTAGCTAAGTCCCCATATAGATGCATAGAACAAATGCTTCATTGAATCTCAGAGGTAGAAGAGATATTAGTGATCATTTTGTCCCATCCTGTTGTACAGATGAGAAAAGAGAAACCTAGGTTTTTATAGGAAATTACTTACCCAAGGTCACACACACAGAAAGTTAGCCATGGAGACTGAAGAAGAACCCAAGTCCCCTCGCTCTTAGTGATCTTGCCACCATAACATATATTATGTTTAGTTGGTTTAGTTGATAAATTTAACCTCCTCCCTGTTTAAAAAATATGAGGAAAATGAAAAAAAACTCAAAGCAATTGCCCAGAAGTAAAAATCATAAGAGACCTAACATGCAATCAGTATTCATGAAGAAACTAATTACTTTCATCTTGGAACTTAGTAGAAGCATTAAGCCATTATATAATTTTTTTCAAAAGCCACAGTCATTTTTTCCAAATGCGTTATATATTCATTTCTTAATGCTAAAGGGAATCATTAGCAGCATGCCACTCAGCCTCTCACCTTGTTTTCATTGTTTAGTTATAGGATTATGGAGGCAAGCTTGCTTTTCAGCATTATGAACTCAAACTACCCCTTTGCTCCCCTCACCCACTCATCTGCTTCCTTGAAGCAGCACCTACTTCACAGCTACCAAAATCCTTTTCTGTCACATGAGTTTGAAGTCATACATGCATATATTGATGTGGATGCCCTGTGAATTCATTGGCCTGCTTAGATTTTTAAAAGTCACATATACAAGATAGAAGGAGGCACTCTAACAGTTTACTTGTCTCATCCAAACATTACTTCAGTTGTCAGAGTAGAACAGTATTAAGACCTTGATTCAAAGTCTCAGCTAGCTGCTGCCTAGTTCTGTGACTCTTCACAGCCTCGCATCTCTGGCCCTCTATTTTCTCATCTGTACAACAAGGCACCATGGACTATTAACTCTTGGGACTATCTGCTCTAAATTCCACTTGCTTTCTAATGTCCATGGTTCTGTGATCTTGTCTCCAACTTTCTGAATCCTGATGTAGACCATATGAAGAGTAATGAATGGTTCTACTAAATGCAAGAGTCAGCCACCAATGAGCTGCCATGAAGAAAATCACAGAAGCCCAGAGATGAAAGAGACCTGAGAGGCCAATTAGGATGAAATGCCAAGTTCAAAGAACAATTAGTAGGCTGATTTGACTGGAGCACAAAATTGAAAAGGGGTTTAAATATGAAATAATTCTGGAAAGGCAGCTTAGGGACAGATGTCAGAGGGCTTTAAATGCTAATCTGAGGAGTTTGTCATTTGTCCTGGAGGCAATAGGAAGCCCCTGAAAATTTTGAGGAGAGGTGTGATATGGTAAGATGTGTGTTCTAGGAGGATCATTTTTTGGCACCAATGAAGAGGAAGGATGAAAGAAGGGAGAGTACAGACATGGGAAGAAATCTATCAGAAAGTCAATAAGGACATGTGAACAGCCATCATGAGGCAGATGTAGGAGGTATAGAGATAGTGTCAAAAAGGTTGAAAAACAGATTGGGTATAAGGGGTGAGAAACTTATACATTTTCTTTCCATTCTTTTCCTCATATCCAAGTATCCTTTGTTGATTTACTCTTTTTGATTACCTTAAAAACCTTCATTTGATCCTCTCATCCCTCAAGCTTTATTTTTCCCTTCCATACTCAGAATCCTAGAAAAGGTTCTCTGCAGTCTTTGTCTTCACTTTGCATCTCCAACTCACTTCTTCTAAAATTTGTCTTCCAACTCCAACACTTAACCAGAATTACTCTCTTGAATTTTCTTAAATGCTAAATCCGATGGCTTTTATTGGTATCTTTTATGTACTATATTGGATAGAGGGTTGGAGTTGGAGTTACTCTGACCTAGGTTCAAAACTCTGGGCAAATCATTTAATGACTTTGAGGTTTAGAATCTTCATCTATGAAAGGGGGAGAATAATAACACCTATCTCACAGAATTGTTATGAGGCTCAAAGGAGATCATATATGTAATGACCTTTGCAAAAACCTCAAAGCACTGTATAAACATTAACTATTATTGTTAATCTATACCAAATTCACCAGCTTATAGTTTACATACTCCATCCACTTCCTTTTAAAACAAATAGGGAAACTTTACTTATCTCTATTGCTACTACACCACTTTTGTCATTCTTTCAAATATCCCTGATAATGCTTGATACCAACAGTTGAAGTTCCTCTGTGCTAAGTGACTTCGGCTTTTTGAGGTGAGTTTTGATTGTCATTTCTGTCTTAACTTGGTCAACTTCCTATTGACCATTAAACTTTAGTTAAACATCCTGTTTTTTTTCCATCCCATTTCAAATATCAGTCTCTTTGGTAAGAGTAAAGTAGTTCTAGCTTATTTCTGTCAATAGTTACCATCGATGTATTCACACCACGTATTATTCATGTCTTTTCTTTGACCTTCCACTGGCCAACAATGTAATTTTTAATTTGGTTGTCTATAGACAATCATCACCACACTCAATTCATTATCATATTAGGAACCATATTTTTCATATATTACTCTTATAGTATTATATGACTGTTTTGTATTTTCCTACATTTGGTGTCCTGCCTCCATCTTTTGTACATGACTTGAAAATCTAACCTGATCATTGAATTTACAGTACATCTGCATCTCTCTCTGTGGACAGTTCCTCCCTTTCTCCTGAGAATTATTTGTGTTTGTACTGTTAAAATTTAATTCTTCAGAGCTTACTATCCCTTTCAAGACATCTATAGGTATAGAATTCTATACTATGTGATCCTATGTATTTTTTTTCTCTTAACTTTAAAATCCACTCTCTCAGTATCTAGGTATTTGTCAGGTTACACTCATCTTGGCCCTCTTTTTCTATCACAAAGTCTAAGGAATAGAAAAATTCCTAAGGTTTCTGTCATTTCTACTTCAACCACCACTTGCTTCCTATCGGTAAAAATCAGGTACAGAATAGTGGTTTTTTTCACCATATTTGATTCTCTCAATAAAAGGGCCCAGAATCAGGAAATCTGAGTTTCTGTAAATTGTATAATTTGTTAAACTCCAAATGGAATTTTGTGAAGTTGTGTCATTATTATTCACTCTCCTTAATTATCTACTCTATACCTTGGAGGCTTGTGTGAAATGTGAAAACAGGAACTTTATTTCTTATTCATTCAGAACTCCTTCCAGCAGAATATGACTTATTTAGAACATATATGATAAATCATATGCATGAAATGTCTCACATACATTATGTTTCTCAAAATTAGGAGTGAACATTGTAGTACTGAAAAGAACACAACTTAGAATAATAGTAGTACTAATAAACATTTATATAGCACTTTGAGTTAAAAAAACTTTAAAAATATCATCTTCATCTACTCTTTTTTTTTTTAATCTCAGTTTATTCTTACCACAACCCTGAGAGGTAGGTGCTATTATTATCCTCATTTTACAGATGATGAAACAGGAAAATGGCAGTGAAGCAACCTGTCCAGGGTTACTCTGTAGTATCTGAGGAAGGATTTGAACTCAGATCTTCCTGACTGAAATTTTATCTACTGCAACACTTAGCTGTCTACATAAGAGCTCAGAGTTTTAGAATTCAGCCCCAGTACTATTATTTAGAGAATTATTGATTCTTAGAGTGGAATGAAATTCAATTACAATCCAGCCCATACCTAGAACTGGAACTGGAACACCTTAAAATGAACTCCCATCAGATGTCCCCAGGACAGAGATTTGGGGGGTTCAATTCTTCATCTTTTAAATGAGGGTGGGAGGAAAGGAAGCACTACATAATTTCTCATCATATTTCTGTTTTATAAATGATGACCTTATAATTTCAGAGAAGGTAAGTGACTCAATCAGGACTTCAAAGACAGAAAGATAAGCCTGGATTTTAATTCCATTTTGTTTTTGTTTGTTTTATTCCAAATCATGATGCTCTTTCTTCTATACACTCCATCAAATAGGTGATTATAGCACTTCTAAAATAATGATAATATTTATGGCAGACAATTTTACCTTTGCTTTTAGATCTAATGCCCTTTCATCGGAAATGGGGAAAATTAGTAAATAGTCCCTCGTCCTAGAGTTGTATACAGACAGAGAATATGGTTGCTCATGTTGATTCTGTTTTTATAGGAGGACAGAAAAGTTTCCTACTATAACCAAACTTTTAGAATAGCATAATCATCGTTCAGTTACTAGGACTCAACACAATCTAAAGAAGGACTTGAAAATAACAATCTGAACGATACTAAGATTTCATTGCATTTTCCACACAATCGAATAAAACAAGAACTTATTTCCAAGGAGGCTCTTCTGGTCAAATATCTTTTCAAGGCTTTTAGTCAATGATTTTCTTTTAAAATATCATCTAAGTTTTTAGAATTCCAGAAGTCTCACCCTGCCTTTGCCTATATCTCTTTCTGGGACAAACTCAGATGGAGGTGAGAAAAGTAAATCACTTTCCCTGGGCAGTCTTTTTTGTTAGACATAACAGGTATCACGCAGTAATGTGTGTGGAATTTTCTAATACCAATAGAAAACATCAGGGAAGAGCATGTCTACCCCAAGCATTTGGCAAATAGTCCCATAGCAACGGAACAAATGAAATGGTCACTCTGAGACCTTAATTTACAAGATATGGCTAATCCAACACTTGAGAAACCCTAGGCTTAGACTGTTAAGTGCCACAGTGGATAGAGTGCTGGGTCTGGAGACAGGAATACCTGAATTCAAGTACAGCATATAACAATTACTAGGTGCGTGACCCTAGACAATCACTCAAGCTGTTTGCTTCAGTTTCCTTATCTGTAAAACGAGAAAGGGGCACAGCTGGATTCATTTTCCTGAGTTCAAATCTGGCCTTAGACACTAGCCATGTGATCCTGGACAAGTCACTTAACCTTATTTTCGTCAATTTCCTGATCTGTAAAATGATCTGGAGAAGGAAATGACTAACCACTCTGGTATCTTTGCCAAGAAAACCTCAAACAGGTCGTGAAGAGTCGGGAACAACTGAAAAACAACTGGACAGTACCACCACCAAGATGGAAAAAAAAACAATAGCACCCACCTTCCAAGTGGGTAAAGGATAAAATGTGAGGGTAAAATGAAATAACTGTAAAGTTCTTGGCACAATGCCTGGCAAATAGTAAGCACTATATAAATGATAGCAATTATTATTTTTATTTCTTTACAAATTCTGAATATTCACTTACTCTCTGGGCTACACGCCACCTTGACACTCACATTTATGGGTTGGATCTTCTAATGGGAGGAAACGTATATTTTTAAAGTGCCTACTGTGTACCAGACATTGTACTGGATTCTTTACAATAATTGTTTCATTTTATTCTCTCAGCAATCCTGGGGATGTAGGTGCTATTATTATCTCCATTTTACAGTTGAACAAAGTGAGGCAGACAGAGGTTAAGTGACTTGCCCAGGGTCACACAGCTGGTAAGTATCTAAGGCTAGATTAGCAATTCGAGTAGTAACTTCTAAAACTATACCTCACAAGCTCTCATCATACCAACAACAGATACAGCCAATAGATACAATTCGATTTTAGCAGACATTTAATAAGATTGCATAATAGCTACAAAATATTCCCCTCTAAGGGAAGTGGTGGGGGAAAAGAGAATAGGGTGAATTATTCCATAAATACACGTAATGACCACAGGAAAAATGCTTTCAAACTTAGAATACAATTCTGATGAGGCAAACATGTAAGATTCCTGAGCAGTGAAAACAAATCTTAATTCCTAGTGGTTCAGGACCTGCAAGTCCTTCCTCTGTCCGTGTGGTTCTCATACAGTTCCCTGTTGTGGGTGTCTGTTCTGACTGAGCTGCTCACCTGTTTTTGATTATCCCAGGTGTTTCTGCTAGGTAGGTGACTTGCTCAGGTGATCTTGCTCCTCATATGAAATCTTTTCTCTGCTGGCAGGGATCCTACATCTCAAAGTTTCTTCTTCTTTTGGGTTTGTCTCTCTATATTTGTCTGCATAGGTTGTGTGTTTCTGATCTCCTTTGGATCTAGTCCCTCCTATTGAACAAGGAACCTCCCTGAAAAATTACCTGGCCAAATGATACAGGATATTCCTCCCAAGGGCTCTTCTCTATACCCAGCCCTCCCGTTATGTTCTCAACTATTCTTTCACACAGAGCTTTGAGGTTATTACAAATGTGTTTGCTCTTTCTAGACTCTGTTTTTCACTCAAGAAAAGACATAGTTGCACTTCGTGTGTGTGTGTGTGTGTGTGTGTTCATCCTTCATTGCCAAAGAAGACCATGCCATCAGAGAAATGATGACATGACTTGCACTTGACTTTGTTTTGAGTGAGGGAGGGCTGTGCAGGTCACCAGCCTCACTTCTCCTCCAGAGCCATCTGAATCCAATGACCAGATATTCATCAGAATGACTGGAGATGACAAGGGACCACAGAGTCCCACCTCGTGAAATATACTCAGTTGTGATTATATTCTGACTCCATGAGGTAAGCTCGGGGAGAAATATTCAATTGTCGATCCATCTCAGAAGAACAGGATTCAAACCTCTGTTCTACCATTCAAGATCTATGAGGGATTACAAAATTCACATTTCTTTGGGCTTCAGTTTTCCTACCATTAAAATGAGGGCTTTGGAAAGATGGCCTCCCCAGTTCCTCCTGTCTCTAAATCTATGATTCTTAGACTTTGTTTTCCTGAAATACACCATTAATAGACCACTTGGGTTCCAAAATAATGCCTTTTCATAATACTTTAGTTTTATATAAAGTAATATTTGTCATTAAATAAAGTCATTAGGAAGTACTCAGTAATGAAAGAAATACTCTTTAACTTATGAATCTAAGGCACTAAATTTAGTATCAGCATGTCAAAAAATAAAATATCCCTTTCCCTTTAAATATATTTGTGAGATGCATACATAGTTACTTCAAGTTCTTTACAATTCTTTCACATAATTAAGTTTTGTGCTTTTATTAGTATTCATCAAATTTAATACTTGCACTGTTTCCTGCTTGCACACACTGAAAAACCTACACAGCTGTAATTCAGGTGCAGAGTCTAGAAAATGTGCAATTCAGATTTGGAAGTTGATTTCTTAAAAGGACTAGTTGTTTCTTATTTTATGCTTACTGGTTTTCAATGTGCTAGACCTTAGAAAACCTCATCCTAGCAAGTTGGTGCAGATGGGGCCACACTGAGCTCCTCATTATTATCATATTCATATCAGGATTACATATGACTTCTAACAGCGTTTTAGATAATTAGAGCGTGATGGTAGAACTTGAATAGTTGGAAAAGTCTCTTCCTTGTATTTATTTCTGAAGGAAATTGATCAGTCTTTACTAAAATGATGATGATGATGATGATGATGATAGCATATTTATAGGACTTTAAGGTTTTCAAGGTGTTTTATCTCTGTTATTATTTTGTACTTAAAACAGTCTTGCACAATAGGTGCAATTATTAGCTCTATTTTATAAATGAAGAAACTGAGGCTGACAGAGCTTAAATGGCATGTCTACGTTTAAAAAGTTAGTCTCAGAGGTGAGATGTGAAGTCAGGTCTTCCTGACTTCAGCACTTCATGCATTGTGCCACCTGACTGTCTTCACAAACCTATTCTTTGTTTTTAAGATTAAATAAAAGTCATAGCTAATGAAAGAGAATTTACATATCTAAATAGGAAAATTTGGCACATGGGCTAGAGGGAAGGGATAAAGGGACTACTTAAGTTGCTGGTGTTTGAATTTTCATCTTTTCTTTTATTTGTAGACAGCCATCCAGAACTAATGTGGACTTAGGGAAAGATTAATGAGTTTTAAACTGTGGCTCAGAGAATCATGGAGCTGGTAGAACCTCAAGAGGTCTCATGGATGAGCTCTCTACATCTTGGCAGCTGACTAACAGAAACACCAGACCAGAGGATTAGAATCACTTATATAACTGAGGGTAGTTATCAATTCAGTACAAGTTTGTCTTCTCCCCTGTGAAGCAATAGAAAGAAGTCTACCTTGGGAATTAAAAGACCTGAGTTTGCAATGTAACTCTTCTGCTATCTAGCTGTCTCATTTTACAGATGAGAAAACTGAACCCTAGAGATCTGACTTGCTCAAAGTCCCCCAAATAGTAGGTGGCAAAATAGAGATTGGAATTCAAATCTTCTGTTTCTAAATTCAATATACTCCCCACTGTACCATGTTATTAATTTGACTTTTTCTTGTATTAAAAAAAGCTTCTGAGATCCACTGTTTTCTCTGCTTGTTTCTCTTTTGTAGGTCTTTGTAATTTTTAATGGGAAAATGAGACTCCTCTCAATCTCCTTGACTGGCAGAATTCCTAGATTTCTTGGCACCGGTATAAGGAACACTCACATTGAGGGAGCTACAGATGCATTGAAGTATTGAATTGTTGAAAAGGAATAGACAACAGAATTAAGTTACATTTTACAGACCATTTAAATGTCTACTATTAGTATTCACAGAGAAACAACTAGCTAGAGAGTACAGTGGATAAAAACATTGAACTTGGAATCAACAAGATCTGAATCCAAATCCCGACTTATCCACTTGCTAGTAGTCACACTTAATCTCTCTGAGCCTAAGTTTCTATGTCTATAAAGTGGGTATGCTAACAGCAGCCACCTTGCAGCATTGTTGTGAAGATCAGCTGACATCCTCAAAGCTGCAAACCCTAACGCAGCAGTCAAATGCTATTTATTATTGATATTGTTATAAATGAGAAAAATTTCCATTCCTTTTTGAAAGTATTTAGTTAATCGATGTGATGTGAAAAGTTAAGTAAAATTTCACTGAGTATATAAGTCAGAGGGTAGCTAGGTGGCACAGTGGAGGGAGTACTGAGCCTGGAGTCAAAAAGACTCATGTCCCTGAGTTCAAATCTGGCCTCAGACTCTTATTAGCCATGTGACCTTGGGCAAGTCATTTAACTTTGTTTGTCTCATTTTCCTCATCTATAAAATGAATTGGAGAAGGAAATGGCATATCTCTGCCAGGAAAACCCCAAATGAGGTCATGAACAGTCAGACACAACTGAAGTGATAGAACAAAAATTAAAAACATAATTCAGATAACCCCAGAGTAGGGATACTTTTTGTCTCAGATACCCAGAATATTGCTTCAACTTTCCATTTCACTTTGTACAAACATAATTTCAGATTCCTTTCCACATACAAATATGCACCTCTACCCTGAGTGATGTAGCTAGCAATTATGGAAATCTATGGTTGATGTGAAATGAATGAATGGATGAGTGAACAGTGGAAAATCAATTGTGTCCATGGTCCTTAAAAATGCTCAGAAGGATCTGTGAAACCTGCATATCTAGTCTTGATGTGATCTCTAAGGCATTGTCATCATTAGGATGATTTACATTGGTCAGCTACGCTGAAATCTGTCGTGCCAATATTACTCTTTGAGGAATGATTTTCAAGGTTTTAGCATACAGCACAAAGTTTTACATGCTTGGCACATAGCGGTATGGTGGAGAATTATTTTGGAGCTCTGTTTGATATGACTTTGGCTTCCCTCTAGCTGTAATAAACACTGTAGTATTAAAAATCAACTTCCCTCCACTTTATGTGCAGTTGAAGAACTCTGCTGCCACATTACAATTCCTTTGTCAACAATCCTCCTTCCCCTTTCCCTCCCTACCCCACCTCCTTCCCCAAGCCTCCTACTTATAGTCACCAGCTTCCCAATTAAGTCACTGAAAGCTGCATTGGTATTCACAATACTGTATGACGCCTTTAACTCTTTGCACAAACAACAAACTCCACAAAGATCAATGTATTCATAGCCTTTAGAAACTAAGGTAGATAAAGGATCTGGGGGAAAAAGACAAAATATTTCTTTACTTAAATAAAATATTTGCCTAGGAAATAAAAAGTCAAGCAGAAAAAAACAATTTTCTAGTCTAGCTGCCCAGGGGCAACTAGTACAATAGTTCAAGGCCTAGAGTCAGGAAGCCCTGAGTTCAAATCAATGAGTAATTCATTTTACCTCTATCTCCTTTCAATTTCTTTTGTAAAATGGGGATAATAGTAGTCCCCACCTTGCAGATTTGTGAGGATTAAATGAGATAATATTTTTAAATGCTTTGGAATTTTGAAGCACTATTTATTATATGGTCATGATGAGGGTGACAATAACCATCTTCTATACAGATGTGTTGCTAAAAATGGGTATCTTTTGTGTGACCTAGAAATCATAAGATTTGTATTGGAGGCAGCATAGGGATAGTTCATTCAGTGCTGAGCCTTGGAATCAGGAAAACTTGCAGAAGGATTCTGGCTCAGACATTTACCAGCTCCATGACACAGGTCAAGTGTCTCTTCCTCATTTTCCTTACCAGATAAAAACAGCACCCACCTCAAAAGGCTATTGTGCCAATCGCATGAGAGAGTATCTGTAAAGCATTTTGCAAACCGAAAGGTAATATTTGAATGTCAGCTAGTATTAGGAGAGCTAATAGTAGTAATAGTAATAGAGGTAGCTTACCAATTATATGACTACTAACAGGTCACTTTCCCTCTTGGAACTTTAATTGTTTTATCTATTAAAAAAGTGATTGGAATAGATGATCTCTGAGAAAAAAAAATGTGATTCTAAGGCATATTTGAACATATATATGGACAAGAAAAATTAGGGAAATTAGCATAGCTAAAAAGTGCAATTTTTATTCTGCAACTTAGCTTTGAACATATAAAATAACATCTATTTCTTCTAACTAAATCTATGGTCTTATGAAGTCACATATTTGGCTGCAAATACTTCTCTTAGAAATGAATCTGCTTTGATATGCTCATGCCCTTAAATTTCTACTGATATCATGCTCTTCTAAATTTCATATGCTGCCTTCAAATTTGGAGAATTAGACATTGACTACAATCATTTTAGTGGTGAAGCATTTAGTGGTGAAGTATAACTAAGCAATAATAGGATTGGAATGATATCATCCTAAGAGAAGACATGGCATAATGAATAGAGAGCTTTACTTGGAATCAAAAAGACTTGGGTTTGAGTCTGGCCTTTGGCAAATTCTGCCTGTGTGACTGTAAGGAAACCATTTAACCCCTTAGTACTGTAGGCAACTTTCTAGGGCAATAAACTGAGCTCATTGGTAGAGTATGCCATAACTTTGGATTTCCCTACACTTATGAAATCACAAGTCCATTTCCTATCCCCTACCGACACACACACACACACACACACACACACACACACACACACACAAAACAGTATGGTATATCCAAAACAGAGTCAGAAATAGTAGGTTTGCTGAAGCAGACATAGCTCTCTATCTAATGCTAACATGAAGGATTCAGTTCAATGGCCATTAACTGCCCTGCCCTCTCAACCATCTCTACATCAGGACCTTCCAAGTGTGTTCAACATTTTGGCAGCCTTGTGCCCAAAATAGGGAGTCATGGAAAGTATTACATTGAAGGCTATGGACATTCCATGCAGAAGAATGGATTCTGCTTTATTAGGAAGTACATACACCCACTGCTTCCTGGGCCATTGCCAGTTATCTTGACATATCTTATCACTGAACTTCAATGACCCTTAAATTTAAATCATGTGCAAGTCAAGACATCTCCCTTGTGGTGTCATTGGTCCTCTTCTAGAGCAAAGCACTCACAACAACAGCAAAAACAGCCTTCCTGTTTGAAACAAGAGCCATCTTAATTTAAATATCTCCTTGTCCTTGGTGAACTGTCTGTGCTCTTGATGATCTGACTCTTTGCCCAGTTCTAGACTCTTGTTCTCTCTTTACCACTGACCTTCACCAGTCGTTGATTCTTGACTATTTACTTTAGATCTTACCTAATGTTTTACCTCAGCCTTTCAATTAACTTTTTTGGCATTTAATCGCAAACCAAATTTTGGCCTGCCATAGCTTTGATTTCCATGTTCCGCATGTTGTTGGACTCCTAACAATTTTAAATTCTTTTAATATTGGCAAAGTCTTTTATTCATAGCACCTCATTTGATTCTCACAACAACTCTGTGAGTACTATAGGTATTGTCATTCAAGAAAAGAAAATGGAGACTAAGAGGTTTTAGGGTGACTTTCTTATGATCATTCATCAGCAGCGAGCATCTCCTGACCCTTGGTTCCTCCTGCTTCTGTGTATAATTCTCTTCCCATTATACCACATGACAATCTGGATAGAAGCTGCAGAGTGTCAGATTATAGGTGTGATGTATTTAAAGTCTTCTGATAATTATAACTATCCAAAAGTAGAAAGGGTTACCCAGAAAAATAAGGAGTTCCCGTTAATTAGAGGTCTTCAGACATCAGCAGGTTGGCCACTTACTGGATCAGAGATTCTTGTTCTGTTCTTAGTTGGACTAGAATACCTCATAAGTCCTCTATAACTCTGACTTCCCATAATACTTTAGTCCAGCTCATCTTTCCAGGTCTTCATTATTCATCACCACTTTGAATGGTCCACCTCTTTCTCTCCTTTCAGCTTGATTTCCTCTTACATACTAGCATGAAAAAATCAGTTACCTCACTCTCTATCATTGATCATGGAAGTCACTCCCAAGAGAGTATGGATAAAGTATTACATCATCATATTAATCATCTTAGATAGAGCTGGCACCAGAAATTATTCCATCAGCACCATAACTGTCATGTTCATAAAGCAAGATATAATATTACACACCTATATACATACACACACACACATATTAAAACCCTTTTCAGAGGAATGTTATACTGAAAGGTCATTTGGACATAGTCTATGCCAAGGCCATGTTGTATAAAAAGCTGGTTGGTTGTCATCCTTCATTCTCGAAGAGGATCAAAATAATATCACCATGATAAAATGAAGTTTGAATATATATGACTGTGGCTGATCAGACCAATACAAGTTGGGAACGCTCTAGCATAGATTGGGCACAGATAGCCCACGTGAACATTTGGGCTGGATGCTCCAAATTTGTGCATCCTATGTTTCCTTTGTGCTGTTTCAATTCTGCTTTGCTCATAGAGCACAGCACCCTTTCTGATGTGGGCTCGCCATGCTGAGTGGTCCTCTGCCATGTCTCCCATGTTGCACAATCAAATCCAAAGTTCTTGAGAGAGATCCTGAGAGTGCTCTTATATCCCTTGTCTGACCACCATGTGATCGCCTGCTCTATGCAAGTTCTCCATAAAATAGTCGTTTTGGCATGCATATGTTTTGTATTTGAAAAACATGGTCAGCACATCAGAGTTGCACTCTCTAAAGCACAGCTTGAGTGCTTGGCAGTTTAGTTCAAGCAAGGTCCTCGAGTGTCTGGTACCTTATCTTGCCAGGTAATCTTCAGAATCTTCCTAAGACAGTTCAAATGGAAGTGATTCAGTTTCCTGGCATGATACTGGTAGACTGTCCATGTTTCACAGGCATACAACAATGAGGTCAGCACAACGGCTCTGTAGACTTTCAGTTTGGTAGTCGATCTAATACCTCTTCTCTCCCATACTTTTCTTTGGAGCCTCCCAAACACTGAGCTAGCTCTGGCAATGTGTGCAGATGAAATCCAGTTTTATGCTTATAGTAACAATCCAAAGTGCTTTTATGATTCCCTGAAAGCTATTTATGGACTAAAAACCTATGGTGCATCACAACTACTCAGTCTGATGGAGCCACATTGATTAGTGATAAGGACATGATCCTAGAGAGATGGGCTGAATACTTCCATAGTCTTCTCAACAGACCATCATCAATCAATGCTGAGGCCACTGACCATTAACCTCAGGTTGAAGTCAATTCCTCCTTAGCTGAACTTCCAACTAAAGGAAGAGGTTTGAGTGCCATTTAGGCTCCTTTCATTTGGCAAAGCACCTGATGCTGATTCTATTCCAGCTGAGATTTACATGGTAGAGGGACCATTGCTTATACAAAAGCTGACTGAAATCATGCAGGTTATATGGCAAGAGGAGGTTAAGGATGTTCAAGGTTGCCTCCCTTGTCCATCCCTATAAAGGTAAAAGCAATAGATTGTCTTGCAATAATCATGAGGTGGGAGAGGAGGCTCTCTCTCTTAGTCATTGTATAAGAAGTATTCTAACAATAAAGTAATGAGATTTTATTTTAGTAATTAACATTCCCACAGTGAATTAAGAATGAACCTAGATCATGCTCTATAGCCTTGGATGTAATAGTGAAGCTCCAACCTTATTTCTACTGTGGAACTAATTTTAAGCCATTTTGACCTCTTTTCTTAGACTTTAGACAAAATGCTATAAGACAAATAATTCTTTTGAAGAAATTAGTTATATATTCATTTTCCTCTTCCCCCATGATTATCAGAAGGTATGTCATAATACAGAAAGCACTGACCTCAAAATTAAGAAAGCATGGGTGGGGGGGAGAGATACTACATCTGACACCTACTTACCCCCATGATCAATCACTTAATCTCTATGTAACTGAGGCAACAAGACCAGACTCATCTCATTGTGTAGTAGAAAGGCCCCTCCATTTGGAATCAGAGGACCTGAATTCATTTCCCAGCTCTGCCTATCATTTCCCTTGAGAACTTGGGCAAGACACTTACCCTGTCTGGGTGGGCCTCAGTTTTCTTATCTGTATAATGAAAGGGATAGACAAAACCACCTTTGGGGTTCCTTTCATATGTAAATCTTTGATTCTGTGATCCATTAAGTCATACACAGGTATTGCTGTTTGGTTGTTTTCAGTTATGTCCATCTCTTCATAGTCCCACTTGGAGTTTTCTTGGCAGAGACGGGTAGCAATCTTCATTGATGGAATGGTTTTCATCTCATATGTTACCTACACTAATAAAATGATCCTTGCAGTCATGTTTGTAAATCAGTGTTGTGTGATTCCCTTTTGACTTCCAGAATATGTCAAAGATTATATTCACACAGATTTAATATACTATTTAAAAGACTTGAACATTTTCAAGACCCTACCCATGGACCATGTAACTAATTGTATAATCATCTGAAAAATAACCTATTCAGAGCTGTTATCTTCTGACTGAATCACCAGATTGAATTAGTTTACCATATTTTCCTTCCTTTATTATAAACATTCTTCCCTTATTCCAGACATCTTGTAATCATCAGAATATTAAAAATTGTTTCCTTTCAGGCTGTCATCAGATAGATTTTAGAAAAATGTATTGTTTTTCCTAATATATTTTTCTCCAATTATCATTTTAGTGATTGATTTAAACTGAACTATGAAAGGCCATTTCCACTGCTGTTAAATCTACTGTGCACTGACTTCAGTCAGCAGCATTTTACTCTATGTCAACCAGGAAATAGTAATAAAGAATAGAAAAGACATGAATTCTTATGAAAGTCCTATCTTTTCACATCAGTATCTTTACTTGTCAAAAGCATCCCCAGAGTTGAAGATCACAATTTATTGTTCCCTTTGGTGGGGAATTTGGAAATATTAACTTATATTATGAAGATACAACCAAATTTTTTTTTGGCTAACATCACCAAGGTTTTTAGGATATGAGTAAGAGGCACAATTTTTATTTCATTCTTGTTTGCTTTGTTTTTGCTTGGCTTTGAAACATAAATGTTTCAAAATCCAAACAACGTTTGAAAGCATAGTCGAATAGAGTAGCTATCCATGTGCATCTGTTTCTTTAGGAAGTCAAGTAATAGAACACATAGATCATACTGTGCTTTTGTGCATATAAATCCAGAAAATATAATTTATTAAATTTACAAGCATGAAACAAAATTCATAACAATGGTGATAGAATGGTGACAGTGAAAAAAACAGAGCTATGGTCATGTGCCTTGAGGAGCTTTAGCTTATTAAGAAAGAAGCCTTCATTTTCTTTTTAGTTCTGTAGTTCGCTTTCTGTGACCATAGCAATCCATGATATGCCTCTGTTTACCAATTTGTCACATAGAAATTCAGTAGCCATGTTTTTCCTAATGAAGGAGAAGGTAATGTTGAAATATAAGCCAGACTTTTTTTGAGCCTGAGAAGACAGTTTCAAGAAGTATGAAATATTATTGTTTTTTATCCCTTAAACTAATATTGGGTAATACAAATAGCCTTCTTTTCAACTCACTAAAAATGAAGATTTTTTCAGTCTAAATACATGCAAAAAACTGTTTATAGAACCTTGAGTTAATATGGTACTTGAAAACAGTTTTCTAATCAGTACCATAATGAAGCTATTAATTATGAAAATTAAATGATATCAATTAAGTAATACTTAAAGCTCAGTTTGATGATTTATTCATTTTAAAACTGTCAGTCTCACTGAGAAGCAGGAACTGAAGCATCATAGCTGCATGAAGCCCTCTTCCTCCTAGGAGGCACTGAGATATTTCCATTCATTGAAGGCTGATAGCTGCAGGCCTAATTGTTTACTAAGAAATAGACACAGAATTTCAAGCCAGATTCGCCATGATCCCATGGAAACTGACCATGATACGTGATTGTTTATGATCTCACTCCTAAGTGACCAAAGCTTTCTCTGAAGAAGAAGAATTATAAAAGCTAGCATTTATATAAATTTTAAGGTATATAAAGTACTTTACATGTTATCTCATTTGACTTTCTCAGCAAGCCTATGAGGTAAGTGCTAATATAATCTCCCTTTTACAAATGAGGAAACTTAAGAGAAGTGGCTTTCCTAGAGTCCCATGGCTTAAAAGTATCTGAAGCTAGATTTGAACTTTATGAAATTTTTTCTCCTCTAAAGAATTCAATGCATTTTGAGTTCTTCCTGAAACAGTATAATAATAAGGATGATGATGATTTTATATATATATATATACATATATATATGTATATATATATGTATGTATATATATATGTAGGGCTTTATAGTTTGCAACATAATTTATATACATTATCTCACTTTACCCTCACAACATAGATTAAATAAGATAACATATAAAGAGTTTTGTAAACCTTAGTGCTATATAAATGCTAGCTAGCATTATTATTACTCATTTACAGATGAGGAAATTAATACTGCATGAATTCAAGTAACTTGCCATGGACCACACAAATAGGATGTGTCCAGGTAGGGGCAGGTCTTCCTATGCCAAGTTCAGCACTCTATCCACTATTCCTCGTATTTGCCTGCATGTTAATTCAGATTCCACTAATCTGGAATTCATGATCATGAAATATTTCCTTTCCACAAAGTGGTTTCCAGGAAAATGGGAAATTTCAAAAGACAGTGAGGAGAAAAGATAGCCTTGATCTAGAATGACTGGGCACTAGATGTAAAATAGATCGTCCATCACCAGATTCTAGAGCTTGAGTAAGCAAACTCTCAAAGCAGCACCACCCAAGGAACCTTATTCCTCAGAGCATACCTACCCTATTCACATTCTTTGACTGCCTCCTTCACTCAAAGCTTTTTGCTACATAGAACCTACCTAGCTTCATCTTCCCAAACTGCTAACTTCAAATATAATCATCTCCATTGGACAAAAAGAAATTCAACTGGTTCTCAATTTCCTGTAGATAAAATAGAAATTCCTCTTTTTTCAGCTTTTAGAGTTAGCACAACCTGGCTCATAATTAACTTTTTAGCCCTACTGAATATTGGTCCCCCCTCTTGCACTCTACAATCCAGCCAAGCCGATCTTCATCTGTTCCTCACGCACTGTACTTCTCCCTTTCCCATGTCTTTGCACTAGCTTCCCCGTAGGCTTGAAATGTATTCTATCCTCTCTACTACATAGATTCCCTCTTCCTCCAAACACAGTTCTGAGAACCACCATTTCCATGAAGCCTTTCTTAATCTCCCAATCCTAGTGCCTTTCTCCCTGATATTGAACTACCTTGCATTTATTCTCTTTATATTTATTTTGTACATGCTAAGTGTGTAAGTTTTGTCTTCTCCTTTAAAATATCTGTGAGTAGGGATTGGTTTATCAGTAGTGATTATATCCCAAGCTCCAAGTGGTACCTGGCAAATAGCAAGCATTTAATAAATGCATGTTGATTGATTGACTGAAAGAAGTACTTCATGTGTGAAGCACAATGCTAAAACCTGGGAGAAATGCAAATTTTAAAAAAGATATAGTCTCTGTACTCATAGAACTTCAGTATGATCAGGGTATATAAAAGTTAAATACAAAACATGATAATAAGTCTATTAGAAAGTGAAAAACTCGTTGTGAGTTCCAAGGAGGGAAAGGCCAATATCAGCTAAAGAGATTAGAGAAGACTTCCTGGAGGAGGTATTAGATGAGCTGTAAAAGTTGGTTAAGATTTCAAATGTGTAAAGAAGCAGAGAGAGGACATTTCAAGAATAAGTAATAGCAGGAACAAAGACCCTTAGAGGAGAAAGTACAAGAAATATTTCAGGGGAGATCAGGCAGGGAATTAATTCAGCTTTGTTTGAGAGTAAGGTACATGGAGAGATGTGGTTCAAGCTACAGTTGGAAATGTTGAATGACATTGGATTTGCAAGGGTCTTAAGTAACAAACAAAAGTGTTAAAATCTTTACTTGTAAGACCATAGGGAACTATTGAAATTGTTTAAAATTGGAATGTTTCAATCTACTGTCCCCTCCAGATTACTTTTCTATGTTTCCAAGGTATTGACAAGCTAAACTGATAAACTAACCAGTGCAAATGGTAGAAGACTCGATGGGTAAATTAGTGGCTCAGATGGTAATAATTTCATGAAAGAGACTCACAGACTGATTAAAAAAAAAGGTATTCTGGATAGCTGAGATCAAATGGTTCTCTATGAATTGCACTATAAGTGGCTGCCTCGTCCACTTGTGAATATTTTTCTCAATTTATCAAGGTTGATGATTCACAGAAATGAAATGACCTCAGAGTGGATCCCTGGGAAATGAAGGCCAGGACTCCTTTTTTTCTGAGAAACTGATAGACAAGGAGTGGGGAGCCCATAGAGTCAGGAGAAGCAGCAATGAACTCAAGAACCAGGTCCAAATAAGCCACAATGTAGACAAGTGGGAGTGTAAGTACATAAAGGCAGAAATTAAATAGAAACAAATTCAGAGGGAAAACTAGAATGACTCACTGCAAGAAGAAAGGACTAGAAAAGGAAATGTTAATGTGTCAGGAGGAGTGAATTAGAGCTGTCATTGATTGATAAAGGCAGAATATTTGGGGGTTCTGTGAGTGGGTGTCCTTCCTCTGATGCACATTCTTGCTGACAGATTTAAGCTGCCCCTGAAACTTCTAGGAGGAAAGGCGTTCTCCTATATTAAGAAGTGGAAAACTCTTTTTTTTTTTTTTTTTGAGAAAGCAAAGTCTGTGATGCCCCAAAAGCTCATTTTATATAAATAATTTCTAGTTCGCTAACTTCTTTTATGATGCAAACATTTTAAAGTAAAATATATACTGTGTATTCTATTTCAGTACTTTGAAAGATCTGTTATTTTTGTCAAGAAGGCAGCATTGTGTGAGAGGCAGTACGATATAGCAGAAAGGACTCACAGACAGCAAAACTCAGGTTTGAATCTAATCTCCATCATTTACTAGGAGTGTGACCCTGGACAAGTTGCTTAACCTGTGTGAACCCCACTTTCTCTATCTGTAAAATGAGGCCAATAATCCCTTGCAGTCTCTTTCCTCAACTAGTTTGTCATCAGACTTAAATGGGATGGTGTTTTGTAAGGCATTTTGCATGAGAGTTCTATAAATACTGCTGTTACTTGGTATGGTGGATCCAATACTATTCCTGGAGTCATCAAGACTTGCCTGCAAATCTGACCTCAGACACTATCTGTGTGACCCTGAGAAAGTTGCTTAATCTCTGTATGCCTCACCTCTAAAACTGGGGTAATAATGGTACCTATCCCCCAGGGATGTTGTGAAGATAAAATGAGATAATATTTGTGCATTCCAAAATCGGTTCATTACCTAGCGGCCAACCTTCTGGTTATACATTCTGTGCACTTACTGAGCTTCGTTCTATGACAGCAAAAACACAATCTATTGCTGGGTCTGTACTTGAAGTCTTGCCAGTCATTCTTTGTAACAGATATTTTTAAAAAGAAGACCAAAAAAAAGGCAGTTTGGCAAAATCAATCAACACACTGGCCTTGTTCTGCCAGTAGAGTATTTTACACTCATAGCACCCTACATCTTCATTGAAGGAAAGGAGTCCTGTTTTCTCAAATCTTCCCCAGGAACAGGGCCTTTTAATTTCCCAGCAGTTTCGGGATTGTTGTTCTTTGCATATAGATTGTTAATAGTAATTCTTTGTGTTGCTTTCCTGGTTTTTCTCACTTCACTCTTCAGCAATTCATATGTCTTCTCTGAGTTCATCAGAGAAGTCCAATAAAATTCCATTACACAAATGGAATGTGTGCCAAAATTTGTTCAGCCTAGATGGGTGCTGTTATTTCCAGTTCTTTGCCACCAAATAAAGAGCTTCTGTGAATATTTGGACAATGGGGAGGGGGGCGCGGAGTGCGTAACCACTTTGTCTTTAATTTCATTGAGATATCTAACACCTGTAGGGCTGACATCTCTGATCAAGGTGTATGGATATTTTAATCATTTTTTATGGATAGATACTTTAACCATTATTCCAAATTGCTTTTGAGAATTCACAAATTCTTAACTTTATCACCATTGTCTGCCTTCTCTTAGCCGCTCCAATATTGTTTCCATTTTTAAATGCTTGTTCATTGATTGATTGATCAATTATCATCCCGGAGAAGTCACTTCACATCCAACAAATTGAAAGGGTTGTTTTAATTTCCATTTCTTACATTGTAAATTATTTGGAACAATGTTTCACATGTTTGTTAATAGATTGCAATTATTTTAAGAGCAATTTAGTCATACCCTTTGGTCAAAAATCCATTGAGGAATGGGTTATATATTCCTGTTATTTCCTCATATGTCTTGGATATTAGACATCTCAGATATATGCAATGAAAAATAATTCTTCCAATCACAGTTTCCTTTCTTATCATAGTTACATTGAATTTATTCATCCAAAAACTTTTCCATTTAATGTACTAAAAAGAATCTAAAGTGCCTCAACCAAAGTAGATATTTAACAAATGTCTATTGACTGACTTATTGATTTTTGTGATCTCTTCTATCTAGTATTGTATTAAGAATACTCTCCCTAGAAATAGTTACAAAAGGTACCTTATCTCACCATGTTTTAATTTTTTTGTGATTTTTACATATATCCTTTTTTTTGCTTATTATAGTATATTGTAGAAGATGTTACTCCAAAGCTTTTTTCCCAAAAAATTATTTCCAACTATCCTTTTCAGATTGTGACCTAAGTAGTTTATTTTCTTTGGTTTGCCTAACTCTGGAATACTAAACTTGATCACTTTTAATTTTTACTTCTATAGTCTTTTCCACTAATTTATTTTTCTATTTTTAACCAGCATCAAAAAGTTTTTATTGATGCTACATCACATAATATAATTTGAGGTTCAGAAGTATAATCCTGCCTTTATTTCTACTTTTTCTTCCATCATTCACCAAGATATTCTAAATCTCTTGTTCCTCCAGAAATCAGGGGATTTTTGCTGGAGTTAAAGAACTGTCAAATATGTCTTCATAGTTGTATTTCTCCAGGTTTCATGTCAACTTCATCCTCCCACCATTGGGCAAGCATCTTCCTTTATGGGATTGTACATAGGGATTAATGCACACACAGAGCTATAATATCTTTCACATGGGTATAGAAAGTATAAATGTTTGCTTAAAAGATTCTGAATTGTAAGGGGACAAATCAAGAGAATGTGATATTTTGATTCTGCAAATATTAATGTGCAATCAAAGCACCATTGTGTAGAGGAAAGAACAGGGTACTTTGAATCAGAAAACTTGTGTTCAAATCCTTCATTAATATTTAACTTTCACATGACTGTAGACAAATTACTTAACCTTTCTAACCCTATTTTCTGATCCCCGAATGTAAAATAATGATGGTTATGTGACTTAACTTACAAGGTAGTTATGAGGAAAATATTTTCTAAGTCACATAGTACTGTCTATGTGAGCTAATGCTATGATAAAACTAACTATAATTATTTTAGTAAAATTGTTTATTAAGCACCTAAGGATAAGTTACTGATAAAAGAATATACAGAAAGCTCACTTCCTTCAAAGAGCTCACTCTTTAATTTGAGAAAACATGAAATGCTGATAGAAAACTTAATAATGATGAATTGTTTAAATAAACATTCCCATCAAGCAGAAATGAGTTGCCATATGGCAAAACATGATGATTTCCAGATTAACTGCAAAAAGGAATAACTGACAAAAGAGTTCAGAAAAGAGAGAGATCATTTTGGATCAGACTGACCAGAGAAGAATCAACTGATAAGAGCCAGATTGTGGAGGCCTAAACTCTCCAGCAGTTTGGACTTTTTTTTTTTTCACATAGGCAACAGGAAGATAGTACAGTAAAGAATTTTAAGCAGGTTAGTGATGTGATCTAAGTAGCGTTTTAGAAAGATTTATGTGGTGTCAGAGATGTCTGACTCACATCCTTTATTGGATGTTCAAAGGGTAGGCCTACAGGAAGGCAACCTCTGGTAAATTTTCCCATTCCAGAAGACAATTTTAAGCATGGGCCCAGTCCTTTTAGTTCTTGTCGAGTTTGAACAGTGGCTTTAGCACAAAAAAAGGTTGTCTGGCTATCAAGTGATGTTTTTCAACTTCAAACCATGAAATCATACCCTAAGGTACATAAGATTTGTGATCCACCTCCATGGAAGTATGTACTCTCATAAATGAAATCACAGATTTTCTTTTTTTAATCTAGCAGTAGCCTCCAAGACTGATTGGGTAGAGGAGCAAAAGTGAGAGACAAAGAGATGAGCTGGGCATTTGGGTAACAGAATGTTTTCTGAATATTTGGTTATATGCCCAGGTTTAAAACCTGGTACTACTGGTAGAGGAAATTCTCACTCTTCCCATATGGACAAACCCATGCTGATTTGCAAAGGAATAGTGACATCTTTCTCTGATTCAAAGTAGATCTATCCAAATCTACCACTACCACCACCACCTTATAGAGAGATAGTATGACATAGTAGATAGAGAACTAGTCTCAGAGTGAAAAAGAGCAGAGTGTTAGTCCTAACTCGGACTCATAAGAATCCTGTGTGGTCCTGGGCAATCACTTAACTTTTTAGTATCCTAGGCAATTCTCTCAGGCTGTAAGTTACAGAGTATTTGATGATCTGTATTGGTAGAGGGAGTTCCCTGACCAAGGAACTCCTTACACTAATAAAATCACAGATTGCACCCTACCGTAGAATTATTTTTTTTTTAAATCCTAACACTTCTTTCTCAAGGGAAGAAAAAGGAACATAAATAGAACACAATACATCAAAAAAAATTCACCCTTTGAATTCACCCTTTGCCTTTCTTAACTGTAAATAATAATATAACTCAACAAGTATGAAGTCACTGACAACTGCTACAAGCATTAAAAACCAAGGGCTGGTCCTCGAAATCTCTTATCAAATGAATGCCAATTTAAGAGAAAGGGAAATTTTCCAGTTAGAGTCATAGGGAAAGAAGGAGCAGCTATAACAAAGGTTCTGGAAACCTCCTTCCTTATACAGTAGCATAATTGGAACAATTTATCCCAATTTTATGGTGTTCTCAAATACAAAAATAATTTTACCTCTTAGACTGTTGTATATGTCAAAATGCTTGATTCCCAGTGTGTGCTGTTGTCTACTACACTGTAGGAAGAAGGAAAAGAAATAGAATTGGTCCATGTTATGTGACATTAACATTTAACCGTCCTGTCTAGCTATTATAAAACTGACCTCACAGTAGCTTTCAGAGCTGATGGCTAAAATCAAATGATCTGGAGTAGTATATCACTTAGAAGTAATGAAGCAAATTAAGTAATTGAAGAAAAACTAGTAAAAAAGCAAAGCAAAGTGACAGCTATTAGCAGCTAAATGTAATAGTCTCATTAAACATGTTGCATGAAAAAATATGGCCTAGGATGTCAGTAGTAATCCAAATCTCAGGAAGTCCAAATTTTTCTCTAAACTTTAAGGAAATGGCATTCCATGTAGGCTGATTTCATCTTTTTTTCCCAATATATGAAATTATAAGAATATATTTTAAAATCTCATGTCAAATAAATGTCATACCCATACACAATGCTCCACATACAGAGACCTGTCACTGATTTCTTTAAGACTCCTTCCTAGTCTATAATGCCATGATTTATTTTATTCAAATAGAGCAGGTCCAAGTCCATTGGTTCGTAAAAGGGATACTAGGGGAAAGAAAGCTTCTTTTACACGTGGAATACTGAATAGAAGGAGCATAGGAATTCAAAAGATTACTAGAATAGGGGCATTCTAAAGTCGATCTAAGCCTTTTGAATCTTTGAAATCTGGCTGAAAAATTCATGAGGATGACTTTCATGGGATAAATCTAAATGAAACCTGGAAGTGTAAAAAATGCTACACACATATCTATGAGCCTTGAGAAACTTTGGGACATGGTGGGACCTCTTACTCAGAGGTTACTCCGGCTAGTAAGAATGACTCCCCAGTCATTTTCCTATACAGCTGCAGGTAGAAGCAAGGATTTTGATTTGTCTTTTAAAATTCCTAGGTGGGAAAGGATTAAAAAAGGAAGTGAAGAGAAAGAGGGAGGGACACACATATACACACAAACACACACACACACACACACACACACACTTTGTAAAAAGCATTTAACCCTGGATGAGGCCTCACTATAAATTTTGTAACTACAGCATTTGTATGTTCTTTAGCCTTTATTTTTAAGTTTAAGATCCACATTAAGAAATGTGTGGCCTGCATTAATATATAATGAATTTTTTATTTTGTTTGCCTTTTCTGCCATAGTTTCTGTGAAAACTGTATTTGTAAATCTGCGTAGATAGTTGACTGTCTCTTACAGGGGAACTAAAGATAAGACAGAGACAACTCAATTTAAGGAATAGTTCAAATTGCCAAGGAGAGAGTATAAGGCCATTTATCAGGTGCCCACTGTTTGTTCAGCATGCCCAGAGGACAAAAGGAGAGAATAATTATAATAAGAGCAGCTAGCGTTTACATAACATTTTAGGGTTTGCAAAGTACTTCGAATTTGTAGTCTTATTTGATTCTCATACCAACCTTATGAGAGAGGTGCTATTTTTATCCTCATTTCATAGATTAGCAAACTGAGGCAGAGAGAGGCTAAATGACTTCACATCTAATAAGAGTCTGAGTTGGGATCTAAACTCATATATTCCCAGTATAAAGCCTGTGAATACATTTGCAGAGGACATTATTCATATCTGAAAAAGATGAAGAGCAAGAGCGTATAAAAATAAGGGAAAATGAGCACTGAATAGAGGCCTATTTGTGGAAACTAGAGAACCAAATTGTGAACAGAATACCCTTCCTAGAGGAGTTTAATTTTGAATGGCATTTTTTGTCAAGGAAAAAGGGGATATCAAGAACATTGTAGCATCCAGAATAAACACACCAACATTCCCCCAAATTTTGGAGGACAAAAATGTGACCAAACTAACTTAATGCCTTTTCCAAACAGAGGCAAAATCACCTTGGGAAACTCTTACATATACACATTTTATTTTCTTTACATGTCCAGTGGCAATAGAAATGATCACTGGGTAGTGCAGATTAGTAGTGATTTCATTTTGATTTTGGATAAGCATCAGACTAAAAATAGTCAAATGAATTTAATTCCTCAAAGTCATTTCTGAGAAGGGAAACATTTCAGGGGCCTTGAGAGTTGAGCCATGTAACACAAGTGACTCATATGACCATTCTGTGAAGTTAAGATGGTCAGCATGGTTGGGGGTTGAAGAGTTGAAACTGATGGTCAATAATCAACCAGTCCACTAGCATTTATTGAGAACCTACTATGTTTGAGTCACTGTGCCAAGATCTAGAGCATTTCTGATAAAGTTAGGCCCCTTCTTGTTTCCATGTGCTCATCACAGACATAGCTAATATTAGGGAGGGAGAAAAGAGAGAAATTCTCCCTTCTCTTGCTAGAAGTCCAAAGAAGAGGCTTGAATCTCAAGCAACATGATTGAAAGGGAGAAGAAGAAAGGGACTTTGTCTTTGCCTCCTTTAAAAGCCTAATGGGCAGCTCTTTCTGGATCACTCACCAATGGTCTTTGGCACAGCTCCCCTCCCTTATTTCACAGGAACAAAAGAATCTGCCAGGAACTTCTAGTTCATACATGTCTTTAGCAAGTCCACTGATACATAAAGTGACATTTATATGACATTCAAGTAATATTGAAAAACCTGGACTAGCCAACTAGTCCAGGACAGGTATGTGATGCAGTGGACAGAGTGCTAGGCCTGGAGTCAGGAAGACTCTTCCTTGTGAGTTTAAATCTGGCCTCACTTACCAGTTGTGCAGCCCTGGACAAGTCACTTAATCTTATATGCCTCAGTTTCCACATCTGTAAAATGAGCTGGAGAAGGAAATGGCAAACCATAGTATCTTTGTCAAGAAAACCCCAAATGGAATCATGAAGAGTTGGACATGACTGAAACAAATGAAGAATGGACCAGTCAGACCAGGATACTAGAAGCATTTCTGTAATTTACTCTGTAGTCATTACCAAGTAATTCTTCTCCACATCTACAAAATGGAGATAATCATTCCTACCTTGCCTGTTTTATGGGGTTAATTTTGGTCTAGACCTGGGATTTCATGCCACGTAAGAATTTCAGCGTAGAAATTCTCCTCTTGTTCCAGACTAGTAATTCAAGCCACAGATGGCAATGGGTTGTGGAAAGAGTGTTGGATTTAGTCATAGAATTTGGGTTAGCTCCACTGCTTCCTGCCTTTTTAATTTTAGGGAAGTCACTTCACCTCTCTTTTTCTAGGACTCAGTTTTTCTCATCTATAAAATGAGGTGATTAGATTAAATCAGTGTGTCATACTTAAATAGAAGCAGGAGCCACCAAACCCTACATAAGGATCCCTACAGATACCTATTGACTTAAAAAAACACATATTAACATTATCTATGACCAATCATATTATTATTTGTTTTGTTAAATATTCCCAAATTACATTTAATCCGACTCAGGCAACACATGGGAGGGTTACAGATTATATTAGTCATGGGTTGGACAGGTCTAGACTAGCTAACCTGCAAAGTCCTTTCGAGCTCAAAACCTATGATCCTCTGAATTAGTATGTGTTAGAGGAAGGACATAATTGAGCTGAGGGTTTCTTTATCACTAATGTCAGTCTTTAGTGCCACTACACTACCCTACCTCTCAGGACTTAAAGCATTTAAGGGAATTCATGTAAATGAGAATGCTTTGAAAAGTATGTAGACAGAAATTATATCGTTTCATTTTCCCAAACGCCTTCTGCAGAACTCAATGCTCTCAGACTACCAAGAGCTCACCACAGGTATGTTCCATATAAACCTCAGGACTGATACTTGGCAACTAACATTTTCTGCCTCACTGGTACCTTTCTTAGGAATACACAGTGCCAGATGACAAAGATCTATTTTAGGCTCTGAAAGTCACTGAACAGTAAGGTCCACGCCATCCATCAATGGGCATTTATTTATTAGTCACCAACCTTCAAATATATACTGAGTGCAGTAGAAACTTTTGGTAAACTATAAAATGATGTGGGCATACTCCATATTAAACAAATCTGGTTTCTAAAGATCTGTATTCATGAAACGGACCAATTAAAGGGTAATCATTCTCTTTATTAAAAAAAAAGTCTTCATTTACCTAAAGAAGTTACCCCTAGATTTATTTTTAGATACTGAATTCTCCTAGTGTTCTTCCTTCATAAAAGTTTCTGTTCATAAAAAAAAGCTTATATGCATGCAATTTTTCAGAAACACATCTAATGTGTCAAGTGACAGACTCATGTAAAGTGTCCTTACTCGAACTCATTTTGGTTAGGAGAAATTGCATATTCCTACATCAAATTTATTTGGTGGTGCCCCTTGACAAGTGAATTTAGTAAGGCTCTAGGAGTCATCAACTTCTATTAACTCAAGGTGACGAAATTCTAACTATGCTACTATTCAAGGCCCAGAAGGAATATAACAGAGCACAAAGACAATTTCTCCAAGGTACTGCAGCCTTAAAAACATGTCTAATGTTAGTGTCTGGATGCTCAGAAACATGAGTACACTTATACAAGATAATTATCCATATTTTGGAGAAGTCTTCAGTACCTGAGATATTACTGCCTGTATGGAAAATCCTAATAATAAAGCAACATATGTTTGATTTAGAGATCTTGAAGTATACGTAGGTTAAGTCTCTGACTGATTAAAAAGAATAATAGTTAAAGAGACTGGAAAAGAGATTTTGTGAACCCAGAAAGAATATTCAAAAAAAAGTACGTAATTGTTACAAGGTTAATTTGCTCTGATAGTAAAACTAAGCTTTTTTGAAAGAGTTTATAGCACTGCTGAATGAATTAATTTAAAGTATTTATTAAATTCTTACTACGTGCCAAGTACCATGCTAAATACTGGAGATACAAATAAAAATATCAAGACTACATGCATACATAAACACATATGCATGTGTACATATATCTGTGCCTATATACATGTGTATTCATATACATGTGTGCAAACATATGTATATATACATGTGGGAAGAGAGAGCAATGACAGTCATTCCAGAAACAATATCCAGGCAGTATTGTTTAGATTATGGTTCAAGAATCAAAAATCTGGTGAGTGGGGGCAGTAGGTATGCACATGGCAGGAAAACCACTGAAAAAATGGCCAGGAAATTAAATGAGGTCTAACTTGTTCCATCCTAGATATAGTCGATAGATAGTGTACTCACCAATTAGCACACTGAGGTACAAGACCAGGAATTTCAGAGAATGTTAGGTTCTCGAGAACATGCTCTCTGGTCCATGCACCAGTATGGCTAATAAGAAGATGACTGAGGAGTAATGATGATGAGATCAGTTAAATTCAACAAGTACCTAATTATGCATCTGTGGTTGGTATAATTTTAAGGTCTAGGAAGATAGAAAAACTGAAAAATGGTCCCTGTACTCAAGAGCTTACTTTCTCCTGTGAAGACACATGATGTGGCGATATAACACAAATAAATAAAATGAAGGTCATTTGAACAGGGCAAGGACACTGTCTATAGACTCAGGAGAGCTGGATATGGTTTGCTTCAAGGAGAAGCTGGCATCTGAAGGTTACCCTTTAAAAAGAATCTTGTCTTCTTGTGATAATTCTGAGAAGTACAAAGGAGAATGAAGTACATTTCAGATGAGAGCTCACATAGCTCTGGGGAATATATCAAAAAGGAAATGTGGTGTCTAGTTTCTGGGAACAGCTAATGATTCAATTTGGTCAGAAAGTAGAATGAGTGAAAGGAGAGTAGTGTGAACAAATGTGAAAGGTAGGTTGAAACCAGATTTTGAAGGACCTTAAAAGTCAGGCAGAGAAATCAATCTCAGAAAGTCACTGAAGATCTTGGAGCAGAATGACATGCTTTGGACTTTGGTCGTAAGAAAAGCACTTTGGAGGATTTCAGAGTGGAGGATGGATTAACAGAAAAAAAGACATTGTCAACAAAGAGACCAATTAGGAATTTAATGTAATAATCCAGGTTAGTGGTGATGAAAGTAAGTAAAGCGGTCACAGTGGGAATGGAAAGAAGGCATTGCATTTGAGACACATTGTGGCTAGAGAATCAGTAGAACTTGTCAGCTGATTAGATATTGGAGCAAAACAACAGAGTGGAGTAAAGAATGACTGAAGTTATAAACCTCATTTACTAAGAGGATAACCTCAAAAGAAATAGGGTGATTAGGAAAAGATGAAGGTTTAAGGAGGAAAATGTTGAGTTACAGTTTAGATATGCTGAGTTTAACACACCCAGTGGAAAACCCAGGTAAAAAGATGTCCAACAAGTAGTTAAGGATGTGAGACTGGAGTTGACAAGAGAGATGAATACGAGAGATATGAACTTGAAATTCATCTTCTTAATTGGAACATATAAGATCTCCATGGAAGAAAGAACAAAGAAAGGAGACCTTAGAATAGAGGATTGAAGAAAGGAGGAGGAAAAGAGCTCTTAGGATACAATCAAGAATGAGAATAGGGTTGATTTGACAAAGGAGATTAGAAGTGGAATATTCAGCAAAGAGGAAAAAAATCAACACCGTTGTCTTAAAAGCCAAGAGAACAGAAGGAGCCCAGGGAAAAAAAGGATGGCAAAGAATGTCAAAAGAGGTAAAGAGGAAAAGGCTTCTGAGAGCTAAAATAAAAAGACTTGCAAAATAACCAATTAAGAAATTCTGTAATAATCTTGGAGAGAGGCAATTCAATAGAATGGTAGTGATAGGAATCAAAATACAGGAGGCTAAGTAATGAGTGGGTGACAAAGAAGTAAAGACAGAATCTTCAGCTGATTCCTTTAAAGAGCTTGAATATGACAGAAAAGTCAAAAGCTAGCACAATAACTTGTCGTAATAGTAAGGCCAAATCAAAGGGTTTTTTTTAACTATTGGAGTTTTTTTTTTAAATACTGGAGACAGCTTCTTTGCAAGTACCTGAAGGAGCAGAGAGAGAGAGAAGGGAATGGGGAAGTAGGGATAGAATATAATTTATCATTTTTACTACACAAAGGAAAACCGCTACAAAAAAAAAAAAAGAAATGTACCAAATAAAGATGAATATTATATAGGTTGGTTAATCCATGGCAATAACTGAATCAAGAATTTGAATTTATTAAAATCAACAGTCAACATCCTGATGAGAATGGAATAGGATAAAAAAGTTCAATTAAATGAATAAACATTAGCAGTGAAGGTTTTTATGTATCTGTAGTTGCAAATGATTCAAGGGATTCAATGGAGAAATTAATTGGAAACGATAAGTTAGTTTTCTAAAGTAACAAGATTTAAGATAAACTCGTACCTTTTATCTTACATATTACCAGAGAAGATCATGAAGTATCAGTAAAAATCAATTGCTGTTCATATCCAGGTGCAGGTTTTCACCAAATTTAGCAAGAAATTATGTCATAATCAAGGAATTCCAAGAGGTGTCTGAGAAAAATAGCAAGCAAGCTAAAGTTTTTCATTTCTGATTCTTCCCAAGAGCCAAGAGTAGTTGAAAAAGCGAAGGGTGAAAAGCTTCAAGTTGCCATCCACAGAGTAAGTGCACTTAGCGGAATGAATGAAGGCATTTTCAGAGTTATTGCATCTTACACGAAGAACTATCTACCCACTACATCCATCCATTTTAGAGCACAGACACTGAGGAAAGGAAACTCCACACCAATTACCAAGCCAAAGTCAGCCATGAGCCAACTGAAATTTTTTGTAATGCCCCGGTTTGGAATCACTTGGGAGATAAATATAGTTTCTTCAAAGATAAATTCTCCAGGTGAAAAGTCAGGATTTGAGACTGAAAATACATCAGGAATAAATTCCTAAAAGAAGACCAGTGCTGATTTCCATGATAAACATTCAAGGATCTAGGTTTGGATGCTTACCTCTTGAATGACCAAGTCAATTCTTATTTCTGGGCTTAAATTTCTTCATTTATTAAATGAGAGGCTGAATTAAAGTATCTCAACGATCCCTTACAGCTCAGCTCTAAAGCTATATTCTTATAAATAACAATCAATGGTGTGGTCCAACAAACATTAATTAATGACTCACTAAATATAATGCCGCATGCCAAGGACAAGGAAAGTTACAAAGATTAAATAATACAATATCCTTGTCCTTGAGAAACATATAATAGGGGGTCATGAATAAAATATGTACAAAAATAGCTGTTTTAGAAATGGAGCATTATAAATGCAGAAGTATTACAAATCTGTAAGGGCTTACAGGGGAGAGCAATGCATTCTCCTCATGAAGCTTGCGGAAGGCTTAAATAAAGAGGTAAAATTTCTGCACATCTCTTGAAACAAATTCAAAAGACAGAGATGGGAGAAAAAATTCCACTTGGGGGAATGGTATGTAACAGGATTAGAAGCTATGATGATAAGGTAAGGTTTGGCCAAATAGAATCTGAAGTCCTGACAAAATATCTGGGCAGAGATATCTAAAGTCAGAACACATAGGTTCAAGTCCCATCACTGATATCTAGTAGTTCTATGGCCATGAGCAAGGAACATTGTATCCTCGAGCCTCTCTTTTTCTCAGCTGCAAAATGGGGATAATAATATTCATATTATATTTCTTACATAGTTGTTGCTATGGGCACTAACAAGTCCTTTAATTCAACCTAATAAATATTAATTGAGCTTATATTATGTATTTTGCAGATATGTGCATATATTTACACACACATGTTTTATATGTGTGTAGGTATATTTTATATATGTATGTTTGTTACATATAACATATACATACGACAGGATCTTAAGGCAAATAATGTTAGAAAAAGCTGATATAGTGGAGTTCACAGCAGATCATAGATCACCAACTTAGGACTTTGAAAAGGCCATCTCATTTTATTAATGGGGAAACTGGGATTCAGCAGGTTTAAGTGACTCATAAGTGCACTAAAGAACCAAATTTGGGGCAGTTCTACAATGGTTTCTTTTTCTTTTTCCCCTTCAAACACCCAAAATTCTTAGAAAGAAGTGTAGTTTAGTGTATTGCGTGTTAATGAGTAGAATGCTGGATTTGGAACTGAAAGACTTGAGTTGAAATCCTTCCTGTGATATTAGCTATGGGTCCTGGAAAAGTCAGTTAACTTCTCTGGGCCTCTGTTCCTCATTTGTAAAATGAGGAGCTTCAACCAGAAGTCCCTGTAAAAGCGAGGACCCTGGCATACACAGGAGGGCCTGCTGTACAGGTTCTTAGATCTGCTTTTCTAAAGGTAAAGTAACCTTTGAGGGGTCAGCAATCTTCTTTAATCAAGCTCATTTAGTTCAGAGGAAAAAGTCAGCACACTTAACTTCCGAGAAAATATAGAGAAGTAAAAACCAACAGACAGGGCTTCCAACTTTCTGACCATAAGCAATACACACATATCAATAGACAGATCCAACTGTGTGCACATGTATACATAATTATCAGAGAGAGAAGCAGCAACATCTGGGTTTTCAAAACCCAGGGTCTTCTTAGCAGCTACCCAAAGTCTCATCAGGCCAAACAAACACTTCCAGTGAGTAAGACCCCAAACAAAACCTCACCTCAGAGTATATGTAAACTTTTCAGACCCAAAGGGCATCACAGCCTTTGAGAACCAGTGCCTCATTAGAAATAAATAAAATGTGTGGGCCTTCCTACAAAACATATCTCCCCTAATCAAATTCCCTTAATGGGCAGACCCATTAATGGGTGGGAAAGATCTGTCATTCTCTTAATTACCATTACAGCTCTCTAACAGCCCTTCTAGTTCTAAATATGTAATCCTATAAGTTAATTTCATATATCTTGGGCATAGAAATGCCTGACTTTAGTTGCAACTGTGGAATTCCCTCAACTTTATATTGATGAAACACATAGTAAGTAACTGGGAAATGTGGTTTAATGTCATGCAACCTATTTTTTTCTATCTCTCTGGGTAATATTTATTTGGTTACAATCTTCTTTTGTCATTAATATACTCATCAGGATCCAATGAAGTAAGTATGACCTATAGGCTAAAATACAAAGGTATATTATATTGTATAGAGTATACAAAGACAGTAACAAAATATTTTGTTGATGATCGCCCATTTCTTTGGAAAGATGGGAATTATGCTGTCTTATTCAAAAGCAATTTAGTAGATTACTGTGGCTTGATATCAGCTGAGCACATTAAAACTTTCTAAGATGCATCAAAAAGCTTCGAAAAGATCTAACTTAAATTTTCTGCTGCTCATTTTCATTTGTTAGTGTGTTAATATGCAAATTATTCTTGCCAGAAGCAGACTTAGCATAATCTCATATGGTGGAAATCGAAATTAGGTGTCTATGGCTGTTAACGTTATGAGAATGGTGCTAACTGCATCTGCTAACGAAATCTGTAAATTAGAAAATCTTTGGTTTAGTGATCACATCAGCCTTGAGGAGCTGCAGATTAAAAGAGATTCAATGTATTGTTAACAACTGTTTGGAAAGCTGTTGACAGGAAAGGAAATGAGTACCTACTATCTTGAAAAATGGCTGAAAATGTGATCAAGGTAATATTTTGATATGTTTTCCATTTAGATGGTAGTAAATCAAATGTAGGGCATCATAAAATACTGATTATGCAAGTTTAAATAATGTTTATGATGTTTATCTACTGAATCATTCTCTTCCCAATACTGTTTGCTGAGCTCTTCTTCGTTGACTACTTCCTCCTTTTTTGGGGGGGAGAGGTTGGGGGTTGGGGGAGTGGGCAGGGGAAAGAGGCAAGGGAGAGAGAGAAGCATTTAGGTTAAAACTTATAATACTACTTCTGGTTCTTAACTGGACTGTAAGAAGCAGTTCCACATTTCAATAAGTGGCAGGAACATTCATTTTGGAAGCTTAATGAATTTTAAAAAGTAAAAATACATTCTAGAACTATTGAAAGTCATTATCTACTGAAGACTTCATACAAATATTAAAGAATATATTAAAATACATACTATTTTTTTTACAAAAATTATTTTTTAGAAAGATACAAAAAAACATTATCAGAGTTTTCCCTGGTAGGAACTCTAATGTCATTTTCTGCTTAATCTAATGGTTTTGTAAACAACATATTGGACTTTTTATGAAGTTTAAGGAGAAAAATAAGGGAAGAGTATCACATGAATCATGTTTTTTTAAAAAATTGGTTTATAACAATTGATTAAAATATCACAAATAGTTTTGTTTCTATGTGATTTAGCTCTACAACTCAGAAGAATAGCTTTAAGCGCAGCTGTTCAAACATTCTGAATTTAGTAACCATAAATCACAGAATCTCCATCATACAAATGAACAAACTTTATCCTTGAAGCTTTTTCCTGTAGAATAACAATGACTAGGTAAAATGATGAATCCTCTTTGAAGTGACCATTGTCCTCATTTTATTCATTTATTCAACACGGTGTTGCTTTATGAGATGAAATCCATAGGATATTGTCTTGATGTATGATGCAAAAGCTCCAGACTCAGTTCCAGGTTTTGTCATTAACTCTTAACTAAGACCTCTGTTTCCTTGGGGGATAAATGGATTTCTACACATGTGTATAACCTTTCATGAATGTAGCATGGTTCCTATATGATGAGAGTACAACAATTCTAAAAAATTGCCTTCATAATGCAGTGTCTCCTAGTAAGGATCTACAATCCCACAAAAAATAGTACAGAATTTTTCACAATTATGCCATTTGGCATTTGCTAGCATTAATATACAATTCAAATAGACATACTAAGAAGTGGAAGAGAGGATCATAATTATATAAAACAAATACTTCTGCCATACATTGGTATTCACATTTCATCTAAAGTACTCTAAGTGCTTAAAACATATGAATTAAGTAAGCCAGTAAAACAACTCATGAATGACAGGTTGTATTACCCTCATGGGCTAGGAAAAGACTGCAAGGGATAGAACCAGAAAGTTCTTTATCCAGAACTACTAAGGAAAATAGCACCTCTATATAGACCTTGGGTTTAATCCCAATAGCCCTTTTATCTTTTTTTAGGGAAATTTTGGCTATATATTTTACTGTATTTATTGGAAATGGGTAGTCCTGTCACACATGCAGATCTTAACTCATCTTAGCCTTCCAATCCTGTACCTTCTTGTTGTAACACCACTCATGGCAACACACCTGAAGACAGCTGCTGCGAATAATTTTAAGGGTCTAATCTCATAGTATAATGAACTCTCTATTCAGCAATAAACAAAGCATTGTTCATTAAAGTAAAGCATAACATTCATAACAACATCCTTATGCAAAACATATCATCTAATACATATATACACTCAATATGTCATGTGACTCATAGCATATGTCATTGCATCCCCAAAGTCAGGGGGTTGAAGGCTAGGGTCATCCCAAGCATGATGCATCTTTAAGAGATAGCAGAAAATACCATACCATCCACCCCAGGTCACTGTAAGAACAACCTCCCACAGCTCCACCTCAGTGGGCCAACTACTCCCAGCTCTTGACTGGGTTCACATGCAAGGAGCTCCTGCTCCTCGTCTAAGCTCCTGGGGACTGTTCCTCTCCAACCTCTTCTTGATTCTGCCTCACAGTAGGCTCTAGGAGCTACTACCTGCAGCTTATGCTTCTAGGAAAACAAGTTTAACAGCACTACAACAATATTTATACACATTTCTAGTGCTATCATCTCACTTCCCTTTAACAGTTCTTAAAAGGGGCTTAAGCAAAGCCTCCTTTCCAAGGGCAGATCTCCACTCTTCAGCTCAATTCACTCATAAAGACCAATAGATAGGGCTTCTGAATGAGAAATCAACATAGATCAATATATAGGGCTTCTGTCTGAGAAATCAACATAGATCAACAGAGGGTGTGCCAACATCACAAACATTTCTGTTAGGCCTCCCCACAAGCAAGTTCCCCTAGTCCACTCATGCCTGCTTCCCTCTCTCACTTCTGCTTCTCTCTCTACTCTTTCCTCTCCCTCTAAGCAATACAATATATAAACTGTTTCCAAAGACTCTTGATTCAATTCAAGATTCTTGATTCAATCAAAGACAAAACAATCCAAGGCACTTGATTGGCTAAAACCAAATACAGAAAAACAGCAAAAGATGCTGCTTTGCTTGCCATTGCACTTGTCCATATCCTCCCATAAATCCAACAAGCTAGGGGACTTTCACTGGATCTCTTAATATAGTATGACAACCAGTAGAGTCATTCAGTTAAGATTTTAGTCTTACTATTTGACTGGCCTCTCCCTTTTTCCATCATGCATCTCTAATAGCATCCTTTTTTTGTCACTTATACATAGGTATAAGTGAGTATCATATCATATACAACCCATCTTCACCATGTGAATCTCCATCACTTTTTGAGTGACTCTCAACTCTAAGTCTTTGAATATCATGGTCTCCTCTGACTCTCAATCATATGGAAATCTCCTAAAGACTATTTATGTTTGTGTTTTTCTAAAGAGGGTATTTGTTTTAATGAGAAGCTTGTGATCATAAAAAGCATTATGCAGTATCCCAAATGCAGTCTGAGCCACTATCCTCTCCCTATTCAATTCTGGGTCCAGTTAGGATCATAGAGTCAGGTACAAAAGGGACCTGAGAAGTCATTGAGTCCAATCCTCTGAGAGATTAAATTACTTGCCCAATGTCAGATATTAGTAAGTGGCAACGCTAGGATTCAAACCCAGGTTTTCTAAATAAATTCCCATTCCCTTTCCACTAATACTCAATATAGTATAGAAATTTGGGTGATACCTTAGTTAACAAAGCTGGTTACATATATTGTCCACCTATGATATCTATCTAAGACATGTATACCATGTTCATGAAATTGCCTATCATAGGCTATCCCTCCAACTGCATATCATAGGTCAGACAAGAGGCATCCTTCTACTTGTTTTTTTCTAAATGAGTAGTTAAGCTGTATGTAGAGGTTTCATGTATGTATGTGTATAGAAATAATTATTTGTATACTATATTATATATAATTATTATATAATTACATAGACATGTTTATATGCACCTAAGTATTTATAAACACATATACAGATAGATACATAAACATGCACATCTATGTGTATATATGTGTGTATATCCTTTTTATCTATGTAGAATTTCTTTATGTTTTTTAAAAACTGATTTCATGAATATAGGAATTCCTTCCACCAATGCCAATTAATTACCACTTGCTCTGCCATTCTAATCTTAAGGAATTGCCTGGGCAATAATTAAGAAGTGAAATGGCCTGCCTAGGGCCAATATATGTCAGAAGTAAGAGTAAAATGTAGGTTTTCAGACTCAGAAAGCAGATCTCTATCCACTACCCCACTCTGCCACTATTTTGCTATAAATAAAAAGTAACATGAACAAAATTATCAACATGGCACTGTATTTATGTCTAAAGAGGGATCTATAGTCAATGGCTTCCCTTGAATTAATAAGGATTTTCTTTCACTAGAATAGGTTGATCAATCAAGTTTAGAACAAAGAGAATATTTATAACATGCAATGTTGTTTTCACTTTTAAAATATCTACAAGAAAGAGTCCTCATCGTGAACAACCATTAGCAATCCCATTACCTATTTCAAGGTATCTACGTTAAACGGGACAATAATTACCACTTGTTGCTGTATTTGTTTTATACTCCCTAGCAGCAAGAACTTGGAAAGAGCCGATAGGTTAGGATGTATGTCTTTCATTTGAAATTAATAATTAAATGGGTTATTGCTGCTCTCAACAATGATCATATTTTTATTTATTTATGAGAAAACTATCCATTCATTCAAAAAGTATTCAGTAAGCTCTCTAAAAGACATTTAAGGAGTAACAAATAATAGTAGTTAACACTGATTTCACACTTTACCCACATTTTTCCACTTGGTCATCACAACAGCTCAATGATATGATTACTACAGGTAATTTTTGTCAACAAAAAAACAGACTCAGATCAAGAAATGTGTAAATGATCAGACAGAAAGTCAAAGGGAAGATTTGAAACTAGGTCTTCCTGACTTTAGGTACATACAACACTCTCTACCCTCAACAGTCTATGACATAGTCCCTGTCAACATTGTACTTAGCATCTAGTATAATGGTTGGAACACATACATATACACAGATAAAAACAGGTTGGGGAAAAGCCCTTCAGAAAGCCTTTATCATTGCAAGAATAAAAATATGTCACACTTGGGCCATAATTAATGAACACTAGCATAGTCTCAGTTGTAGAAGGTCCAAACCTATATTTGTCATTTATTGGGTGCTTAATAAGGATTTGTAAGAATTAGAAACACAAATTCCTACTCCAAATGATCTGGTCCAGAGAAACTCTGGCATCATAACATGTAGTATAAACATAGACTCAAATAGAGAGGAGGACAATTTTTTTAGAGTTGAATGAAATTTAAAACCTCGAAGATGATTGCGACCCCTTGTCATTTGGAAAAGACAAACTCCTAGCATTCATTGGGCAGGACTCCTTGGGAGTTCAACTTTTTTATTTGATTTTTGAAGTAGTTATGGAGATGAAGAGGAAGAAAACTAGCTTTGGGGTACATGGGAGGAAAGCGGATGTTTTTAAGTTATGTTACGAGAAAGAGGCAAAATGAACTGCTTGTGATCTTGGAGGTTATTGGGATGCTTTAGGCATAAGTGGAGTTTTTAACTTTAATGTCCTTTTCTATATTCTTATTCAGCAATTACAGGAAACTCTGAGTAGGCAGAAAGTAATTTCAAGAAGATGAAACAAGGGTCAGCAAATTCTCTTGTTCCAAGAGCAGCCAGCAGTTCAAAGCAATGCCCATATGCACCACTTATCTCTTGTTTTGTCATTTTAGAAGAAATGTGACTATAAAGTAATATGACATTTCTTTTTACAAACATAACAGTACTATATATCAAAGGAAGTTTTGCCCCCTTCTAAGTAGTTGACCTTGAGTTGTTGTGTTATTATGTGGCTTAAGGAAGGAATTCCCTTCTCAGTCAAAAGCTCCCAAGATATTAAACATTTAGGTAGTAAAGTATTATGTTTAGTGGAAGCTCACTTAACCAACAGGACTTTGTGAGGGAGGAGGAGCACTATATTTAATGTGCACTAGTACATATGAGTATTGTCAGGAAAATTATAGCTCAGTATAAATATCTAGCTATTTAAAATTATTTCTATAGATTTAAAATTCGATTTTAATAGTGATAGACACAGGATTATTGAAAAGATGAAATTAACACCAATCAGTGCTTCTCCTAGGGTGTTTTGGGGCTTATGGGAAACAGAGTCTCCCAGCTTTTACCAACTTCAGTCCCTGAACATGACGGCAAAGGAAAGAGCAGAACTTGAGAAAAGCAATATCAAAGTATGGTCAGAAAAAAGGGAACAGAAAGTGAAGCAAAAAGTGATCTCTTCTAGCTAATGGTGAGAAGGGCAGAGAATGTCATGAGAGTGGGAATGGGAGAGAGACAAAGAAGAGAAGAAGAGACAGATAGAAAGGGAGATAGAGAAACAGAGGGAGAGACAGAGAAAAGAGACAGAGAGGACAGAAGCAAAGACAAAGTGAAAGAGAGAGAGAGAGAGAGAGGGAGGGAGGGAGGGAGGGAGGGAGGAGGGAGAGTCTTACGCGCTCATTTCCTATAGCAGTATCATTAATGTTCATCAGATCATGTGTGCTTCAGTTTTTTAAAAATGTCTCTTTTGCTAGTTGTCAGATTGAACTTCTTGCTCTTTCCTTTGCATGACAATTGGAGACTGTAAGGATCATAAGACTGTGTAGAAAATAGAAGAGACTTTTGAGGTCTTCTAGTCCAACTCTCCCATTTCAGAGGTGAGGCAATCAAGGCCCAGAGAGAGGTTAAATGATTTGGCCACCATTATATAGGTAATGAATGGCAGAGCCACTCTGGGTCCAAATTCATCAGGCATTTCACTATGCCATGCTGCCTCTCAAATATAAAGGTCATGCAGGAAACACCTTTGAGATCATCTGATCTAGTTCCCTCATTTTACAGGAATAGAGATGTGGATCAAAGGTTAAAGTGACTTGCCCAAGGTCACACAAGGAGTAGGTAACAGTTCCATTTCTTTTCAGTTACACTGGCTGTCTCCCATGGCTATAATTCTCTCTGACCTCACTTCTACTTCTTGTTTATACTTGCATATACCTATATACTTGTGTATGTGTATATTGTCTTTCCTCTAAGAAAATATAAGTTTTCTGAGGGCAAGGCCTGTTTCATTTTTGTATTTGTGTTTCCAATGCCTAGTACAGTACCTGATACACAGTAAGTGCTTAATAAATGATTATTGTGTTTTTTCTTGATTGTTCCTCACTGTCACCATGAGGATTAAATGAAAATTGTACCTTATGTATTTTCTAAACCAAATTTGGGAGGTGGGATTATCCCCATAAAGAGAACAAGTGGATTGTAAAGTAAGAAGACCCTAACCTTAATAATTTGAAAATTAAGCTCCATGTTCAATCCAGTCACATGGCCAAGAACTCTGCCCTTTTTTCCAGGACCTATTGTCCTGGCTGGAGCTAGGAAATATAACATTATTAAGCATTCTATTCCAAGTAACTAGAAGGTAACAATATGTCATTTGGTCATCACAATATTAAGCCTCTTAAAATAATACATATATATGTTTTTGTATACGAAACTTCTTTTTTGAAATGACTTTCAAAACCTGTATGCATACTTGGAGATACCCAAAATGATGGGAGAAAACACTGCTTAATTTTAGAGAATAGATCAAAGTCTTTCAAAAAGCCTGGCAATTGACACGGATGACCAAGCTTGATGCTACTTTTTTCAGGTCAAAAGCAAAAAAACAGAATTTATTATGTCATACATAAATTGCTTCAGAAAGTAATTACTAAAGGAATCACTAAAATGGTCATGAGTCCTAGCAGCAACATTGGAACTGGCATGAGATTCCCAAGATGACTTCTTTGTAAGTTATAAAAGGATCCAAAAGTTTTCATTTGTTAAAAATAAATCTTTTATTCTACGCACACAGCAGCTACCCACTAAAACCCAACTGCTACCTTTGTATTCCAGAGGTGACTGTGCTTCAGTCCCTGGTGAAATGATTCCTAGATATTACCTGTAACTTTGTAGGAATCCTTTGACAAGACTCAAGAAAAATATAAGTTTCTCTCATTAACAGTACATATTAAGAATTCTTTCTCATTATGAAATAATTATGTGCTGGGTAGAGAGACTGAAGCATGTTTCCATATACTTTTAATACTATTTGATGGGAGATATTTGTCAGTGATGCTATTATTTTTTGCATAATTAAGTAATGAAGCAATTAGCTCCGCAGGCACGTCAACTAAATAGTGGTTAAAAAATTGTGATGAAATGGAATTGTTTCTCATTTGCTGAAGTTAGTATTTCCTACTTAAGCACCCAAACTAACCGCTTTTGAATTTTGAAGCCATGGAATCCACCCAAGTGGGATGCTTGAGACAGATCAAATGGCAAAAAAAGCTTTAATTTTGACAAAAAAGTGACCAGAAGAGTGGCCAGTTCAAGATCAAAAGGTCCTGTCACAATGAGGTTTTTCTTTTGAAACCTTACATATATGTGTGTATGTGCATGTGCATGTATGCATGTGTATATACATATATGTGTGTATACATATATGTGTATGTGTATGTGTGTGTGCTCACACTTTGTGGAACCCATTCATTTCATCAATTGGAATTTACTGAAATGCAATCATTGTTTATTGTATAAAGACAAGGAAAGAATTTAATTCTTTAAGCTTTTTCCTTTAAGCAGTAGCCTACAGCCACAATTTCTCTGACTTTTTTGGGGCTTTGCGGGGAGTAGAAGAGTGGATTAATTTGATTTAATCACCTGGTAGGTGAAAATATATGAGGGAAGGGAAAACTTTACTAAGTCAGATTTTGGCAATAAGCTCTTGGTCTTTTAAGATGACTAAGTGTTCAAAGTATCTTTATCCATATCAGTAGTGTGGACTGAGAGTGAACCATCTCACTATTTTCACCTCATGTCTGAGAGATTAACTAGCATGTGGTCTGTGCTGAGTATTTGAAGTTGAAGACAAAAGCTGGGCAAGTGTCACAAAGGAGAAGACTTCACAGGCACAGTTCTGGAGCGCACTCAGAGAATAGGTCTTGTGACAAGAAGACAGAAACACCTTTAAGACTGAAGACAAACAAACCAGTTGAAGACAGTAAAGACAAAACAGCAGGGGAAAACAAAGCCTTTATGTTGAGTGCATAGAAAAACCCAAATTAAGGCAATGAAGACAAAAATTGTAAGTTTTGCTGAAATCTTGTGTTTGAAAGCAATGCCCAATGTGCTAGTAGCTTTAAAAAATGTATGCAGTTATAAAAAAGTATATTACTAGTATGAATATACGCCACTCCCCAATAAAGGTCATACCTTCCTTTCCTTGAAAGGAAAATACATAATGTTCAGCATTTGTATGAACATATACATACATATAGAATCCGTATATTTGTGTGTATATATTACATATATGGGAAATAGAGAACAATAGATGATAGATGTAGATGGATGGATGGATGGATGGATAGATAAATAGACAGATAGATAGATAGATGTATAGATAGATAGAAAGAAAGATAGAAAGGAAGAAAAGAAGGAAGGAAGGAAGGAAGGAAGGAAGGAAGGAAGGAAGGAAGGAAGGAAGGAAGGAAGGAAGGAAGGAAGGAAGGAAGGAAGGAAGGAAGGATGAAATAGATACAGACAGACAGGGAGTCTCACAGAATCACAGAATTTCAAAATTGGAAGAGATCTCTATCTACTCTAACCTTTACCTGAAGAATTTCTTCTATATGTGGTGATCCAGCATGAGAACCTCCAGTGAGATAGTGCCCACTCTACCCCAAGGTAGCAGTCCCCTGTTTGGATAGCTTTGTTAGGAAATATTTCTTTATATCAAACCTGCATTTGCCTCTTGGCAGTTTCTACACAGTTCTGGTTTCTACGCTTTAAGGTAGAACAAAACAAGTCCATCCACAGGCCCAGGTGATCTTCCTTCCAAGACTGAAAACCAACCATCAAGGCCTTCTCAAAGACATTCCTTTTCCAGGCCAAACCTTCCCAATTCCTTCAACTTACAGTTATATGACATAAAACCCTTCATGATCCTAGTTGCCCTCCTCTGGGCAATGTCCTTCTAACATATAACACCCAGAATTGAACACAATACCCCAGATATGTTATGATTAGAGTAAAGTACAATGGAACTATTACCTTCTTATTCCTGGAAGTTTTGAAAATCTTAATTCAGCCTAAGACTGCATTAGCATTCTTGGCTCTCATCCTGTGCTAAAAAATAATTATGTGAAATGACCATATTAAAAATCACTGGGAAAGCATTTTTAAAACATTTTTCCCATTCAAATAAATGTTTTACTCATTTTCATCAGCACTGCTCTCTTCTTTATGAGTATTTTTTGTTCTCTTTTCCCCAAAACTTCCCAAAAGAATATCTCCTTACTGCACCCCTGCTGTTTATCATTTCAACTAGTTAATAATCGCCCTTTTAAAATTATCTGCTTCTTAAATCACCACTGATAGATTTTTTTTCTGGTTGTCTGTGTTTTTACAACCCAAATAAAAACATAGTGTAACCTCCTTGAATTATCTCAAAAGGAGTAATAATTCATGAGACTGCCACATTCACAGGATTATGTGATCCTATAAGGAAAATTACAAAAGTACCGTTAAATTCCTTGAATCCCTGAGGTCTAATCTATCTATTTTTCTGTCATCTAATATCTGTCTTCCTATTATTTAATATCTGTCTATCATCTATATGTCATCTAATATCTTTTTGCCAGTATCATTCAGTCATTTTTCAGTCATGTCTGACTCTTGTGACTACATTTGGAGTTTTCTGAACAAAAATACTGGATTGGTTTGTCATTTCCTTCTCCAGCTCATTTCACAGATTAGGAAACCCAGGCAAACAGGGTTAAGTGACTTGCCCAGGGTCACACAGCTAATATGTATGAAATCAGGTCATTCCTGATGCTCTCTCCATCCAGCTCCCTTCATCTAATATCTATCTACTATCTAATAATTATCTATCATCTATTTATCATCTATCATCTATTTATCATTTAATATCTGTGTCTGTCTATCATCTATCCTTTTTTGCTCTATCTAGATATCAACATCTCATGTAAAAATCATGTATTTATTTATATATACATGCACAAATACAAATACATATATGTGATAAATCTATATGTATGTATATGTCATATAAAATTTATATTTTTCCTTTCAAGTAAAGGAAGCCCTTTATTGGAGAGTGGCTTATATTCACACCAGTAATATTAAGTTACAGCTTCTCTCTAATTATGTCAATGTCTTTTGTATGGGGTTGTTAAGTTTGTTGTTTTGTTTTGTTTTGTTTTAGAGAGGAGGAGGTCCATTCCTATTATTTCTTCTGTTACTGAAAACCCCATGCAGGCAGCAGCTCATGGATAATTTGTAACATTAGGAAGAGTGGTCTGAGCACTCAGAAGCTAAGTGATGTGCCCAGGGTCACATAATTGGTGTTCCAGAAACAGAATCTGAAGTCTTCCTGATTCCAAGACTGATCCTTTATCAACTATTCCATGCAATCTCCCAAGTAAAAGTGAAAGTGTTAAGATGGGTTACTCATAGATTTTTGAATAATTCATGTTTTTGGGGGCAAATGGAGGATTTGCAACCTATAGTTAAGCTAACATGGTATTGATGTAAAATGTCCTTTCTTAAACTTCTCTGTTGGGTTGCATCCCAGGCAAGCTGCTTACTTGCCTATGTCTAACTTTGCTCAGATTAATTGCCACTATTTTTTTTTTGTCTTTTTCAATGGGGTAGAGGTTAGAGAGCTGAAATATCAAGGTCAGATCCTGTATGTTGGTAGTTAAACTTGAGGTGAAAGGTAGTGACTCTGGAATTCTTAGAGGAAGGCATAAAAATAGAGATCCAGTCAATAAAGAATTTCTTAGTATAATAATTCAGGTCAGCTATTACCAAAAAATGTATTAATTTCTCTGGAAATGGGAATTATGAGACAGATTATTGACTATTTATAGAAGAGACTCCTAGGAGCAGCTCTGTTCAGGGACATCCAAAGAATCAATTTGGCTTATAAGAGACAAAGAATTTTCCTTATTTTTGTTCCAAAATAATTTGGTTTTGTGAAATTAGGAAGAGAAGAAATACAGTTTTAAATGTGTGTCCAGTTAGGTAAAATGATGTGTGTTCAGATGTAGCTTCCAAAATATCCAGTCCTTTTCAGGGTCCCTGAACTGTGTTGTGGGCCCAGTGGGCAAGGGGGAGAGAGAAACAGAGAGACAGAGATAGGGATAGGAAGAACATTCAAAGGGTTACATAGAGATGAAATGGATCATGGATGCAAGTAGACAAGGGGTGGCCTTGACAAGGAGAAAGCCACCTGTTTCTTAGGGATAAGAGCAAAGGAAAAGAGAATGAGGACCACAGTCAAAGGGCACTAAGGTGAGGAGTAGGAAGGATGAAGACGTCCATAGTAGATGGCCTCTGTTGAAATAAAGTAAGTAAAGAGTAGTTCAAGAGACTTGAAGAGAAAAGATTTAAAATAGCCCCTGTGGATGAGATTAGATCTTAGGCAGGGAAAAATAAGGAATCAGTAACTTTTATGGCATTGGGCACAGAGCAAAATAAAGTAAAAAGAAAACTTGGGAAGAATTCTGAAATCTGGGTCTTCTTTTACCACTTTAAGAATCTTCCATATCAAAAGTACTATTCAAACTTTTGAGTAGTTGCAGATAAAAGTTAACAGACAGCAAAGCTGATTCTTTGTCACACATGCCAAAAACATCCCTTTAACAGGATATGTATGTCAAAACTCTAATTCTTCTCTTACCTTCCTTTTCAAATATAGCACCTAGTCTCATCCAAGTGGTGTATTTTATCCTTTCTCATTAGCTTGGTTGCTATTAATGTGGTACAATCCTCTGGAAACTATATTAAATTATGACCTTCCTATTCTTGAAAATAAAGGGCTACTGAACATTTAATCAGAGCTCTTGGTTGGAAATCTCATTAGAAACAGCCAAATGGTGGATTCTCTGAAGTTTCATCAGAATATATACTGAATATCAAAGAAAGACTGAAATTCACAAGGAAAAATTAAAACTCAGGGGAAAGAAAAGGTAACTAGATATCAGTAAATGTGTCAGAACAATCATGAAGTCCCAATAAGGGAATTTATTAAATTCAGTTCACCTAACCCTGGAACCAAGAAGTTTGCCTGTTTTATCAAATGTCTCTTAGATGTATCATGATTTATTTTTTTTTTCCATTTAGCTAGTGCAGTGTTTGGAAACTAACAAATACTTGACAAAGAGAGATTTAAAAGATATTTTTTTACTTTCATGGAGTGGGGCCAATGACATAACTTTAGCATTACTAAGACCAATAACCCCATTTTATTTCTTTATGTTCATATATCAAGTGATTTTCATATTTGAAAATGGAAGGGAGAGAATATACTTGATAGAAATCCTATCTACACATGTGCTTCGTACCACTTTCGACACATTCATGTTTTAGACTTATGGATATTTTAAATGTAGCTTTTTTAATAACATCAAATGCTTTCAAAGATTGATTATTTAGTGGCATTTCTTCCTTTGCCTCTTGGTGATTTCAACCTTCCCTGTGGTATGTGTTGATGAAAAGTCGTGTAATATATTGAGTCTTCACTGAAATTTATTGTCCTTTTTTAAGGTGACACATATAAATATCCTAAATGAAAGGTTGGCACCACCATCAGAGTACTAAAATATGTCATCATTTCTCTCCAGCAAATTCATATTTTACGTGTGTATGATGCGATATTCAGGCTTGATAAATATACGATAAGAAGAAATGTAAATGCCAACAGGCTTCATTGAACACTTCCATTAAATGGTTGCACTGCACAAAAAGACATCTCAAACATGAGACATTGTAAACCCTGTGCACCAACACCATGTCACTACGTATGTATAACTAAATGATTTATATTTACAAAAATGCATTTGCTTACAAAACAGACTAAGAGTATCATGCAGATTCTCTCAAATACCAAAAAAGGACTTCTTATTCATTGATTAAATAATACCCAATGTACATTAGAACTAGAAGAAAAAGATTTTTCTTTCCATTTCAGGTTCCATTACTAAATTTTTGATAATTCCTACCCAGTTATTATAGAAATTTATCCAGGGGAAATTATGATGTGGTATTTCAGTGCAGTGAGGAAAAAAGAAGGGCAGCTAACTGAGGGGTGTGGGTTCTGAAAACTAAGTGGACAAATGAGAGGTTCAAATTACCCAGAGAGTTTGAATGACTTCCAGCAGCCTACAGTTCCCGTATCTTTCCTTTGGGGCAGCTGCCTGGTTAACCTTGTAGATCCAATTATCTGGATTCTTTATAGATCTGGCACTGGATCATTCAGAGGACTCTTATCTTGGCACCCTACTGCACATCCTATAATGTGGCATCTATACAGAGCACCTGGGGGAAGTGTAATGAGATGGTCTTTCTGGAACAGCTGTTTCAAGCCCTGCACATTCCCAATTCCCTAGAGTAAGGCAGACAAGAAGAAAGGTTTTCAAGCCAACTGTTTGAGTTCTCTTCCCACTGGCTTGCCTTTAGAGATTCATCCCATCCATGCCTTTGTATAAATCACACTGATAATACCCTTTTTTCCCCTCTAAGAGCCTATGTCCCTCTGGGTGCAAAGCTCCTACTGACTTTAATTGGACTTCACCATGTGAGTTTGAAGACACACACCAGGAGAACCGGTCACTGTGGCCCAAATGGCCTCCAGATGAAAGGCAAGACTGTATATAACTTCAAAAGTATTATTGTTTAATATTCATGAAATGACATATAAATGGAAGGCAGGAATTATCAGTAACATAATTTCACAGTAATGTTGGGTGGGTAAAGTGTTTGGCAAGATCTTTTGTCAAGGGGGAGGCCTATTAAAACTTGAATGTTTTACTTTCTTTACATATTTTATCCTTTTTTTAGTCCAGACCTATGATTTCATTGGTATTGGGACCCCCTGGTAAGGACACTTCCTCTACCAATATAAATAGCAACTCCTCTACAACTACCATCTTAAAGAGTTGCCTGAAGCATAAAGAGATTAAGTTATTTGCCCAAAATCACATAATCAGGATATGTGAGAGGAAAGATTTTAATCGTGGGTTTCCTGATTCAGAGGCTACAACTTTCTCTACGAAGTATGATTCCCCTATTTATACTTTATAGTCTAAAAACTTTCATTAATAAAAAAAGATCCTGTGAAAAAGAGAAAATGTTGAGTATTCTGAAAGCAAAGAGGGTACTACACTCTCAGGTTTTCCAAGCAACATATAACCAGAAAGACCACTATTATAATTTCTTCGCAAGAGTAGGAACCTTCACAAACTTATTTTGTCTACTTCTGGTCAGAGTAAATTGCCTACCTTAAATGAATTTATCCTTAACCCCCTCCCCCTACACACACACACACACACATACACACACACACACACACACACACAAAGTTGAAGCCAAATTTAAATGAATATTATGATTTCTAAACCTTCCCACAATAGTATTTCAGTGTCTTCCAGGCCTTGAGAGTGTAAAGCTATTTGCTAGTTCCTTTTGATGTTCATTACCTATCTATTTTTCCAGTACTTTTCAGGATTAAAGGAATGGACTCTGTCCAAAAAGAGAAATCCTCACCTCTATATGAAGAAAATGTTTTATTGCCTAAAGTGTTACATATGAAAGTATTTGGGGATAGGAGTAAAGTAGCTTTATTTTAGCCATTTTTATAGGATTCTCACCTCTGAATTCTTTTATGCATAGCATGTTCTGATTTGTGTTTAAAGTTGTTTTGTGCATAGGACCATAATATCATAGATTAGGGACTGGGAGAGACTTTTGAGATCCTCTAGTCCATTCCCTTATTTTGCACATGAGGAAACTAAAACCCATAAAGCCTGAGTGACTTGCTGTACAGGTAATAAATGACAAAGCTAATATCTCCACCCAGGTCCCTGGACTCCAAGTCCAAAAGAAAATCCAAAGCAACGACCAATCAATGTCTTTATTAAAGTCCTTAATATGTGACGAGCATTTTACTACATGTTACAGATGCTGTTACCAAGAATGAAATAATCCTACTTGCAAGGAACTCACACTTTAATAGAAAAGACCATGAGGACATGTGCAATAGGATATATATAAAGATAATAAATGCAAAGTGCTTCAATACAAGGTAGATTGAGAGGGAAGGCACCACTAGAGGATCGGGGAGGCTTCAAATAGAAGTAGAACTTTGTTGAAGGAAGAGAGGGAGTCTATAAAACAGAGGTGAAGATTGCCTTCCTGGCATTTGAAACAGCTAGGACAACAGAAAGAATGATGAAATGTCCTATGTGAGGAACAGAGAGAAGACTGGCTTGCCTAGATTGCAAATGCAGGAGGGGAAATAAAAAGGAGGCTGGAAAAAATAGGTTGCTATAAGATTATATAGATCTTTGAAAACAAGTCACCAAAGTATATGCATTTTATTCCTGACACAATCCAAATTTGCCAGAGTTTTTTGTTGGTGGTGGGGGAGAGTAGTTTTTTTTTGAGTAAGAGAATGACATGATCATGTCTACACTTCAGAAAAATCACTTTGGTTGTATTATAAAGAATACATGGAAATGATGAGAGACTTAAGGCAGAGAAATCCATTGAGAAGGAAGGTGAGAGGTGAAGAAATAGTATGGTAGTGAAGCCAAGGGGTTGTATGTTAAAATTATTGTGGTAGTAGAGAGAAGTTGCAAGATTTAGCAGCTGCGGATACATAAGCAGAGGGAGACCGAGAAGGCTAAAATAATATAAAGATTGTAAACTTGGAAAAGTTAAAGAATAGTAGTATCTAACCAAAATAGGGAACATTGAATAGGTCTTTGGTGAAGATAAGGAAGTCTGTTTCTGACATGTTAAATTTGAGGTGTCTCTGAGACATCCAGTTTGAAACAGCCAAAAAGCAATTAGACAAGCAGCGATGAAACTCAGGGGAAAGACTGGGGCTGAATTTTCAGATCTGGGAGTTATTAGCATAGAAATAATTAAATCCATGGGAACTGATGAGATAACTTAGAGTAGGGGACTGAGGACACTCACAGTACAGAGTGTAATTGACTACATATAGGATCAAGGTGGGAGGAGGGAAGTGCAAAATGAGCTCAGTAAGTGGTCTGAGAAAGTATGGAGGGGTAGAGAAACTGGAGGGCTAGATGAGCACAAAGAACAGACACAGAAGGGATGTGGTGTAAAGAATAAGGGAATGCTAGTTTATCATGGTCAGAGGAAAGTCAGAATTTTTAATTAATAAAGGACACTTTTGCATCATGATCCAGCATGTGACCACACCTATGCATCAAGAATAATGGAAAAGACATTTCATAAACCATAAACAGATTGGGGAATTGGGTGGCTAGGATGTTTGAGGGAGTATCAAAGTAGATGGGGAAATCCCTGAATATAAGAGCTAGAGTTGGGGAGGAAAGCAAAATTGGGAGCAAGGTCCTAAACATCTTGAGCAAAGAGAGAGGATGTTCAAAGGGGCTGTATAAAACAGCTAGCATGATTCAAATTGAATGGAAAATTTTGATCCAGTTAGTTTCAGAGGAGGAAAAATGGCTGAGTGATCATGGCAAAGGAAGAGTCTGAAAGTGGTAGTTGACAGTAATGACCATTACAAGATATTTGATTAGAGGAATTTTTAGGGTCTCCCATTCAGTAGATGGATGGATGGATGGATGGATGGATGGATGGATGGATGGATGGATGGATGGATATTGAATTCAGGACAATAATACCAGGCATTTTTATTGAAGTCAAAGGTGCTAGGCTCTAAAGCCGTTGGACATACCACATATATTTGAAAGAAAAGAATCTGAAAAAATTAATAAATTTCAAAAAAAGTAAAAATTCCATTTATAACAATATCAAGCAATAATTTGGGCTGCAGTCTACATAATGACCAAGGAGTCATCAGTATCAGAGTAACTTCCACTAGCATTTCTTGCTTCTTGTGTTTGTTTAAAAGATGAACAAACAATGGACATTGGTGGAATATCACCGTGATGATTTACAAGAGGAAATTAGTCTCAGTATGATGGTTTTATATTAATATAATAAATACAGAATAGATATACCTAGTCTTCAGGCAAATGGCTGCTGGATGTTTGATTTAATTCTGGACTTGAAAGCATGCAAATGCATAAACTGAACATAATTACAAGGTATGGAAAAGTTTCAGACACTGTACTTATCAAAGTGACCTAATTGAAAATTGGTAATCCCAGATTGCAATAGCAAACCCAGGTGCCACAGATATGCATGCCAAGATCAAAGTAATGGATATTTATACCTTTAAGACATAAAATGTTTCATTTTAAATTGCTATAATAGATTTTAGGGAAATAAATGACTCACTACCATTGCAGTCTTTTGGGAATCATTTAAATATATGAGAAACCAAAGTCCTTTGAAAGTCTAATCATTGCTTGGAAAACTGACAAATAAAGATTGTGACACTTCTCTTTTGTCAAAAATGATTTCATTTCAAAATTATTAATATATAATACTGCTTTCCAGAGGAAGTAGAAAATATTTTAACCAGTACTAGAGGGAAAAAGAGAACCTATCTCACCTAGAAGAGCAGATAACTTCAAATTTTTTTCTTTGCTCATTAATGATGCATACATAAGATAGTCATTACTACTACTAAGAAGCACTTGTTAACAATAATTATCAGTGAAAATTGAAATGAATGAAAATGTTATGAAGAATAATTCTGAAGAGATTAAATATATTCCTCTCTTTCAAAGCAGTTGATATGGAGACAACTAGGTGGTGTAGAAAATGAAACATGGTATCAGGAAGACCTGAGTTTAAATCCTGCTTCAGACAGATAGTAGATGTTCGGTCCTAGGCAAGCATTGACTCTCAGTCTCCATTTCCTCATATATCAAATGCCAGTAACACCTTCTTCTCAAAGTTGTTTTGATGATCAAGTGAAATATCACATGTAAAGTACTTTGCAAACCTTAAAATATCATATAAACTATTTATTAGTATTATCAATTTCTTAAGGAATTGGAACAAAATATTGGTAGACCCATTAACTTTCAAGCGTCCAATTTCAAAGAAGTACATAAAGACTCAGGAAGGAGACTGTGTACATTCAATATTGGAAGCGGTAAAAAAAAGAAAGCTTTGCCAACAGTCTTGTGGATAGGGAATTGTACCATATTTCAGTGTTGGCTCCTGCTTTAAGCTGCTCTGTGTGGGATACATAATGGTCCCTTAGCTGAATTCGGTATTTTTGCAGCCCACTGCCTCCTGGCAAAGTGAGTCCCCTATGCTAGAAACTAAAATGTAACAGCTTTGAAAAAAAAAAGTGAAGCTCCAGAAAAAGAAATGAAAATGATAGATAATTCTATTAGGTTCTAGCCCCCAGGAAAATGCTGGGATAGATAATTTCAAAATGAATTTGAAGCCCTAATGGAGACCACTTCCTAAGAAATAACCAGATTTGGGATTGAAGGGGATAGAGGCCTCCTGCTCATGTACCTCCTCATTTGATATTTGAGAAGTTTCATATGCCAAACTGATATGTAGAGTGAGTGCTGTATCAGTTGGACACCCAAGGTACAGGTACAGAAACGTCTTAACCTGACAAATGGAGTAAAGATGAGCTCAGATGATTCTGCCATCCACAAACTACATGGTAGTAAACCAAACTAGAATTCTTTCTTTCATGGAGACATGAGAGAATACTAGGGAAAGGCACTAGGTGATCCACCTATGTTCCACATATTTATACATAATTCTTTGAGACAGAAATACCAGAAAAGATAGAAAAGTATTGATTGATGATGATACATCAAGAGTATGTGATCATGGCTCTTATCTTTGTGCCAGGGGTGGCCCACATTATGATGCAAGGAAATGAACACTGGATTCACAGTCAGAAGAACTCAGTTCAGGTTTGACCTTGGCATTTACTAGCTCTGGAACTGTAAGCAAATCACAAAAGGTTAGCCTCAGGTTCCTCCTTTGGAATTTGGGGGGTAGGTAATGATATGAAGTGAAATAAAAGGCAACTCAGTGGTACAGTGGATAGCGATTGGGCTTGAAATCAGGAAGACTCATCTCAGGAATTCAAATCTAGCCCCAGACAATAGCTGCATGACACTGGGCAAGTCATTTAACCCTGTTTGCATCACTTTCCTCATCTACAAAATGAGCTGGTGAAAGAACAGGCAACATTCCAGTATCTTTGCCAAGAAAACCCCAAATGGGGGTCACAAAGAGTCAGATGCAAACAAAAACAACTGAACAACAGAAAGTTCTGGAGAGGCATTGTAACATGATGGAAAGCACAGTCACCTAGGAGTCAGAAAAAAAAGTGGTTTCAAGTCTTGTTTCTGACACATGGTAGCTGTGTGACCTTGGGCAAGTCACTTGCTTCCACACAAATCAATAAGACCATAAATTAGAGATGAATTACCAATCTGCTAAGGTGTAGGAAATGTACACTCTGGGAGTTCTCTATTCTGAGGAAATCAAAGATCTAGTTCAAGTGACATCAAATTCAAATAGAAACAAAGGTCACTAATTTATACATAGGAACTCGCTTGGACAGCATGTTGTAATGGACAGTAAATTGTAATGGATATATTCTTTAATTTGTATTTATTTTATTAAATATTTCCCAATTACATTTTAATTTGGTTTAGGTACTCCAGAGTATTGTGGGCTGCGATGTTTGATACCCCTGACTCCAGATAATATTTATATTCCTACCTCACTGGCTTACTGGGAGAGTTCACTTTAATGAATAAAATACTACCAAGGAGTACATGTTCCCATCAGACTGTGAGTTGCTTGAGAGCAGGGACTAGTTTGTTGTTTTTGTTTGTTTGTTTCTACCTTCCTTTGTATTCCCAGAACTTAGCATACAGTAGGTGCTTCATAAATGCCACTTACCTGAATGACATAAACATGTGCTATGATGGTTTTCTAAATTAGAATACAATGTTTTCACATTCAGACTTACCAGTATGGAACACATTAGTGGTAGCTCTCAGTTCCACTCAGCCCCAGCTGGTATGGCCCTCAGAGGCTGTAGTACAACCCACACTTGACCAATAATTCTTCCTACAACATCCAGAGTGAGTCATCATCCACCCACTGTATCCTACATACAGTTCATCTTACTCTTGGGTAGTTCAAATTGGGACTTTTTCCTTATGCTGAAACTAAACTTCTATCTCTACAACTTCTGAATTACTTCCATTTCTGCCCTCTGGAGCCAATCAGAGTATACCTAATCCTTCTTATACATGACAACCTTGAAATACTTACATGCACACCTATCATTTCCTCTCTCAGTCTCTCCTCTAGGCCAAACAGTCTGAGTTCCTTCAACTGAACCTCATGAAGTGTGAAGTGAGACCCTTCACCATCCTGGTGGCTTGTTCGGAATGCTCTTCATCTTATAAATGTTCCTACTAAAATGTGGTATCCAGAACCAAACAAAACATTTCAGGTTTGATCTGACAAAGCAAAGAAGAGCAGGGCTATTACCTTAACCATTATGAGCTCCATGTCATTGGCATAACCATCAAGAAGCCAGAACCCTACAGAGGCATCTAGGTAATATGGTAGAAAGAGTGCTAGACTTGGAGCCAGGAAGACCTGAGTTCAAATCCTGCCTTACACTCTTGTGAGCCAGAAAAAATTAACTTGTCCTAGCCTCAGTTTCCTCATCTTTCAATGGAAAAATTAATAGCACCTCCCTCATAGGGTTGTTGTGAGGATCAGATGAGATACTATATGTAAAGTGCTTTGCAAATCTTAAAGAGCTATGTAAGTGCTCCAAAGTGATAATGATGATAATAATGATAATAGTTATAACATTATTGCCGTTATTAGTTATTATTATTACCTTTCAAGCTACAGGGAAGCACAAAAGCAGGATGGTAGTAGAGGTTTCTTTTTATTTCCCTTTTTTCACCATTGTGCACAACTTTCAGTACAGAAATTATCTCCCATCAATACAGAGCAGTAATTCATCTATAGGTTACAATCAGAAATTTGGTTCCAGAATGAAAATGTAAAGTAGGTCAAAGGCAGAAGTTTACTCCAAGTCTTCTAGTCTTCCTGACTCAATGACTGACTCTGATACTCTCTCTCTCTCTCTCTCTCTCTCTCTCTCTCTCTCTCTCTCTCTCTCTCTCTCTCTCATCCCATGATGCCTCTCATTTAATCTTATTTTACATGGGAAAGATGAAAAAGCCCATATCAGCCCCTAAAGTAGGAAGCTCTTAAAAGTTAATCATGGTCATGGGGACCTGCAATATCATAAGCAGGGAAGGAAATGGATTAAAGATCCCTTCGTCACAATAAAGACAGGAGTGTGGCAAACCTCAACTGCAACAAATTGTTCTTTTCTAGAAAAACACATTTTAGAGAACAGAAAGCTTTTACACATTCTGCCGACCCAAGTTCTTAGGCTTCTGAATGCCCCCTTTCCACCTTGATTTTATTTTCTCTGGCTGTCACCAGACTTTTATTTTTATTTATAGAATGTCTAACCATAGACCATTTCTTTCCTATCAAAAAGCAAACTCTTTTTTCCTCTGATTACAGAATACATGGTGCAACTTGTTTGAAATGGTAGATGTTAACTGATTTTCTAAACCTAACCGAAGGGTGTTATAACTTCATTGTTACTCTTGGTTGGATAGAGAAAACTACAGATAGATGGAAAGGACTGCAAAGTGAGAGGGGATATTGAGTGACAACAGGAGATAGAGGCTTCAAAAGTGGCCATGGTGAGCAAGAAAGAGGCTGATCCTTCTTCTATGGTTCAGAATATTAGGAGACATATGAGAAAAAATACTCATTACCAAAGAGAATGAACAGAAATGAGGTATGTTTAGGAGAAAGCCAGGTTTCCAAGAGTACTCAAAAAGGAAGGAGCTTGAAGGGGCAAGATCTATGATGGAGAGAGAGTATGAGAATGATAGAGTGGTTTTCTAAAGGGCATGTTAAAAGGCAGGGAGCTGGGCAGCTAGGTGGTGTGCTGGATAGAGCACTGGGCCAGGAGTGAGGAAAACTCATTTTCTTGAGTTCAAATCTGGCCTCAGATACTCTAGGCAAGTCATATAACCTTGTTTGCCTTAGTTTCCTCATCTGTAAAATGAACTGGAGAAGCAAATGGCAAACCACTTGAGTGTGTTTGCCAAGAACATCCCAAATAGGGTCACAGAGAGTCACAAAGGAAACAATTGAACTACAACAGAAGGTGAGGGTGGGGTAGGAGCTAACTAGGAATAATAACAGGGAGAGATAGCAAAGGGAAGGAATTTTTACCTTGATAAACAATAACTGAAACCTAGGGATAAGAGAAACAGAAGGTAGAAATTTACTAATGGGATTAAAGAAGAATATCATTGTTGGGTTTTTTTAGAGTACTTAGTAAATCACTCTCTCTACAGGAAAATCATTTAAGGATCAAAATATAATATCACATCAGTTTATGGCACAGGGTAAAGGACTATACAGATCTGGATGGGATTTTAGAGATCATCTAGTCCAACTCTCATTTTACAGGTCAAAAAACTGAGTCAAAACAGAGAAGTTATTGACTTTCTCAAAATCAAAGAAGGTAGTGACATTGCCACAATTTAAATTCCAGTCCTCTGACTGGAAAGGTAGTACTTTTCCCACTACACCACCATAGAAGAAAATGGGGAAACTAACCAACAGAAGGGAGCCGCGAAATGTAGAAAAGGTGTAGGTATAGACCAAGATAGAAAAAGAGTAACCTAGGAAGAGACAATATATAAAAATATATGAGAAAAAAAGAGTAGAAGTAGAAGTAAAAGAGAAAGAAACCGGGCCACATTTATTGCCTTTGGATACTAGTAAAGAGAAATGAGTTCTGTTTAATTCTGTTGTTTGTTTTTTTTTTTTTTTTTGACAAGCCTGTTTAGAAACTGAGCTGACATTTTAAAACAACAAAATATAGACCCAAACCTTACAAAGTTCTGAAGAGCCACCCTTTAAGATGCATTTAAATTACCCCTTACTAGAATTATCTGGGATACTTTGGTAATATATGTAGGTTTATTTTTTTTTACTCTAGGCATGAATTTCATGACTAAATAGAATTCCTATAAGGATATTCCTTCTACCATTGTAGACTGGCACTTAATCTGAAATTTACAATTGGGCCAATAAGAGATTAAGTGACAGAGGGGGGTTTTCAGCCCAAGTATTCCTAATCATGAAGTTGGCTGTGTATTCATTCCACCATATTTTGTCTTAAGATAATGTTAAGCCTTAATAATTCATCAGGAACATTCCAATCAAACAGTGCTGTCTATAACCTGCTTCTTGTCTCTTTAAAATTCTGATGTGTGACTTCTCTAACATAACAAAAGAAACTCAAATTCATAATTAAATTCTCTAAAGAAAACTTTTTATCACAGATCTTAAAGAGGCTTTAGAAATTAATCCCCCATGTAATCATATTAATAAAATTTCTTATTGTTGGTATTTTGAAGTCAAACCTATTGAAAAGTCAAGTAGTGAAAATGAGCAATCAGAGATACTTTCTTTCCCCATTTCAATCATTATGTGTAGTCTTGTGCCTGTCTTCATATTGCTTGATGTTACTATGCCAGGAATGCATCACTAATGTAATGGGGTTTGTTATTCTATGGAGTGATCAGTAATGTGGATTTAGTCTGAACTGGAATTCACTGAACTGAGAATAAACTGCTAAAATAAGGATGATCTAAGTATAAACAACAGAAAGTCACAGTCTTGCCTACTTTAAACATAAGTACATGTCATGTGAAAACATAAAGGTGAAATAAAGCATCTCTCTGCCAATGGGGAAGGGTATTTCTTCAAGGGATAAAGGAAACTATGAATCTTCATTTGACTTAGATAGAATAAACCTCATTTTTATGAGTCCATAAAAATCAGATAAAAGAAAAATGTACCTCTAGACCAGTGTCTGAGTCGGTTGTCATGTACTAAGTACAATTTCAAATAATAGTGAAGAAAGTTCTCTGCTTTTTTGTCTTAAACACTCTTCAACCCTTCTTGAACTATAAAAATACCCCCCCACACACACACACACACATTTTTTTCAAAATTTCTTAATACTTCAGAACTCCAATCTACTTAAATTGAGGCAGTTAAATGACTAGGGGGTAAAGTGATGGGGGGGGAATAGACTGAAATGTATTTGATTTGGGATTCTTGACTAATCTTGATGGCCAGATTTTCTATAGGTAAGTGATCATTATAATAGACGAAAGGCAGTATGGCTTTGTGATAGAATTGGCCTTGGTATTAGGAAGAACTAGGTATTTCTGATATATTTTACCTGTATGAAACTGACAAGTCATTTAACATCTTGGTTCCCTGAACAATTATCAAAGACTGTAAGAAATGAGAGGTGCTGATCTATATTGATAAGATGAAGTTTCCTCACTAGGAATTCCCCAAATCAATAAAATCACATATCAGATCTCCTTTTACCCCTCCCTTCAACACCACTACCACCCAAAACAATCATATTTAGAACTAGATGGGATCTTAGAAATCATCATTTTACAGATGAGGAAACTGAGGCTCAGAGAAATTAAGCAATTTGCCCAAATTTACAAAATGAGTGGAACTTAAATTTCAACCCAGATCATCTGGACGTAAACCTAGTGTTCTGTCCATTCAGGACTTCTTAAACTTGTTCAACTTTTTCAACCCCTTCAGCACTTCTTAAATTGTGGGGGTGAGCTGCACCACATATGCAAATGTGACTTAATAGTCCCAAAATAATGACATCATAACTAATTCCACAATTCCATTATGATCACAGGTATCACCATCATTGGCATCCATATTTAGAACTAGAAGAAATCTTAGAAGTCATTTAAGCAAATTCCTAAATTTACAGATGAAGAAAATGAGACCCAGAGAGGTTAAGGGATTTTCCTAGATCATATAGGTAGCAAGTTATATGTTGTACATACCAAATAGAATGGAAGCCCCTTGAGGGAAGAGAATGCCTTACTTTTTGTCCTTGAATCCCTAAACATAGTGCCTGACCCATAGAAGAGGCTAATTAAAAAACTTCCAGATTGATTACTTGGTTAAGGGCTTAGCATTTGAACCCAGGTCCCAACTCCAAATCAAGCCCTCTTTCCAAAGCATGTGATTTGAGTGCATAAAAAATGTATAGTAAATCATAGTAATCATTTTTTATTATGCATTTTCATGATGATTTCCCATATATTTAGATTTTCATAATGAGTCTATGAGATTGGGAGATGAGGCTTTGTTTGATAGATGATGTGTTCACAGGTGATACAGGTACAATTTAAGTAATATGTCAAAGGTGGCACAAGTCAATGGTGGATATGATATGAGGACGCAGGTCTTCTGGCTTCTATAATGCTTCTCTTCTCACTGAACTGAACTAACTCCAACTAGTGGGGAAAAAAGGGGGAGGAAATAAGCATTTTTATGCTCTCTATTATGTTCCAGGCGCTGGGCTCAACATTTTTACAAATATTATCTCATTTAATACTCACAGCAACCCCGAAAGACAGATGCTATTGTTATCTCCATTTTGCAGCTGAAGAAACTGAAAAAATTGAGGGTAAGTGACTTACCCAGGGTCACATAGCTTATACGTTTCCAAAACTGTATTTGAATTCAGGTCTTCCTAAATCCAGGCCCATATTCCATCCACTATTCCATCAACATACCTTTAACTTCCAACTAGCATCATAATTTGTTCTTTTACCTTCTAAATTAGAGACTTGACTATGCATTCATTTAATATTTCATCCATTTTTAAAGAGTTTTAAAGATAACCCTTATCAAGTTGCCTGTTCTCCATTCCTTAAGATACATCGACCTCCTTTAACTCTATCTCATTGTATAGTGGATATAAATCAGGGGCTGAAGTTAGGCAGAAGTTATCTATCACTAAATGTCAGGAATTGTGTGATGAAACACTTAGCCTCTAAATGCCCTAGGCAACTCTTTAAAGATCTAAGTTGCACTGCATTGGAATCTGCATTAGAACCTTTGACTTCTTGGTAGAAATTCCTTACACTAATCACACATTCTTATGAACATAATAACAACAACTTCATTCCCAAAGACAACAAGTTTCCAGGAATACCTGATATTTCCATTCTCTCCTGACTTTGTCATTAGACCCTTTCTTTTCCCTCTCCTAGAATGGTCTTTTCAGTGAACAGTAGAAAAATAGTTTGAGTCCCTTTGCCTGTTTCAGTGGAAGGAAAATTGTCCATTTTCTCCTTGGCCACACAACCTGACAAAGACTAGAAAAGGATAGGTCAAATAACTTTGTAATACTGACTGTTCTTCAGCTCCTTTCTAAACACTTGGGAGCCATACTTATGGGGGGAAATGATAGCAATAAAAATCATCCTCAATGTATTAAACCTGAAAGTAGCAGTTACTGAATAGACCCACAGCTTTTCTTGATCAATCCAAGTGGGGAGAAATGTTCTTCCTATTTATAACGCTCAACGGGCTTGAATTTTTCACCCAAGATCATGGAATCTCAAAAAACACGGGGTGTTTAACCTCTAGATTTGAATTCAGAGTACTTGAGTTTGCTTTACTGGTTTGACTCTTCGTCACATATGAACAAGTCACTTAACTTCTTTAGGTTGTAGTTTCCCTCCCTAAATAATGAAATAATTAGAATAGATGATCTCAAAGTCCCTTTCAGCTCTAAATCCAATGCTTCTTAAAGTCATCTGTTCTAACCTATATCTAAACAGGAATCTCTTCTGCAATATTCCTTATTGGGGGGTCATCTAGTTTCTATTAGACAACCTCCAATAATAGGGAACTCAATAGTTACTGAGGTGAGCTATTCCAATTTTGACAACTAAAATGTTTAGGAAGAATATCCACACGATAGCCTTTTAGCTATCACATCTTGCCTTATCTTCAGAGTAGCCATACCCCCAGTTCCTTTAACAATTCTTGTATTGCATGGAAAGACATCCAGTTTGTAAGTGTTCTTCTTTATAGGTGATACCTAGAGCTGAACACAATACTTCAGCTGTGTTCTAAGTAAGGCAAAGTGCAGTGAGACTATCAACTACCTTTTTGGGAGTATTTTTCTTCTATTAATCAGTGAAGCTTAAAAGTGAATTAAATTAAATTAAAATGATCTGTTCTAGCCATCATATCATGTATATGACTCATATTAAATTTTTAACAAACACACAAACACAAATGTCTACTTTATATACTCTGCTTTCTAGGTCTGTGTTTCCCTATTCTATATTCACTGTTACAATTAAGTCAGAGGGGAGAAGGATTGGACATGTGATTCACCAATAACTTCAAAGGCAGAAAAAACCCAAGGGCAGAATCCTGTGCTAGTCCTCCAGACACCACCTTCCAAGGCTAACATGATTTCATTATTCAGCATTCTTCAGATCCAACCACTCAAACTGTTCTGAAGTCATCTATCTATTCCACATCTCCATTTTGTGTGTAAGGGCATCATAAAGACTGTCAAATGCACAGCAAAAATCCAGGTATATATGTCCATATCATTCCCCCAAACTACCACTCTGGTAACCTCATGCAAAAAGAGTTTCTTTGATTAACTGTCTCAGAGATGACACCTATCTCCTTTCTAAATGCTCTCTAACCCATCACTTTATTAATGTACTCAAGTATTTTTGGCAGAAGTCAAAGTGAAATTTCCCAGTTTATCATTTGAAAGATCCAATTCCTTCTTCCTTTTTGTGGTATTGGAGACATTTGTCCATCTTCATTCCTTTGGCACCTTTCTTCTTCTCAATGATTTTTCATTGATTACTGACAACCTAAAAATCAAATGAGAAATTATTTCAGTGCTCTGGAAGGTAGTTCCACTGGGCATGATGATTTGAATTCATCAAGGTCAATGAGGTGTTCCTTTGACCTGGGTTTCAGTTCCCTCTTCATCATTTCTATTCTAGAATTTTTAACCTGCATATATTTCTCTCCTTAAAGAAATAGAAGAAAAATAGGAATGGAATTCTGCCTTTTCTGTGTAGTGATTAATTTCCTCTTCTACCTGAAGTAATGGTCCTAATATTTTTTTGATCTTTCTCATGCCCTAAGCATAGTTAAACTAAATAACAACAACAATAAAAAATTTTTTATTGTAGTCTCTACTGATTCTGAATTTTAGCATTTCTGACACTATTCTGACAAGGACCCTGCTCTGTGTGTGTGTGTGTGTGTGTGTGTGTGTGTGTGTGTGTGTGTGTGTTTTATGTTTATCCTCAGTTACCCATCATCTTTTCCATCTTCTATACATTTCTTTTTTCTTTAATTTTTTTCATTCTTCCTTTCTTTTATCCTTTGTTTCTTCTTTCCCTCTTTTTTTGTTTCTTCTTTCCATTTTTGGGGTTTTTTTGTTTGTTTTTTTTTGAAACTGGACCCTCATCCCTCCTATCTGTCTGAGGCAGGAAATGCAGCTTCGATTCACAAGCCTCTTCTGACTACTGATTGACACAGCATCTTTGACCTACTCTAATTTTGACATAGATGGGCACAATCTGTTGGCCAGCTATTCCCAGGAGCTACCTATATTGGTGCTGGTCACAGTGCAGACAAAGACCTAGCCTGCCACAATTCTGAAGTCATGATCCCAAGCAATCCATCCTCCTCAGTAGCAGGGACTACAGGCATGTGTCACAAAGCCTGAACTGTAACATTCTTTATAAAAATACAACTTGGCATGCCTCCAGAAGACCTACAAACACATGTTATGTACCTCCTGACAGAGACAGAGGAGAAGAGGAGGAAATAAGCATTTTTAAGTGACTACTATGTCCAAGGCACTTTGCTAAGTGCTTTAAAATATTATCTCATTTGAAGAGATGGATTCAAGAGTGCTAAAGAAACATACATTTTTGGACGTGGACGCTATACTACATGAATTCACTTTTCTTAGCTATGTTTATGAAGTTACAATTTTTTCTTTCATGTTTTTTAAGGGAGAGGTTTTAACAATATTAATCCCTCCATCCAAAAAGGCCATTGCAATATTTTTTAATGCATCGTAGAAAACAGAAGAAAATTCAGAAGGGAGCACAGATAAGCAAGAAAGTTTTAAAAGAAATACGCAGAATTTATTATATAGTTTTAAAAATATTTACTGGAGATTCCTGAGTTTTTGTATAATTCTCTCTTTTGTTCTGCTGTATGTGTTTGGAATAGTGACATTTGGTTTTAAAACTTAATTTAAAAAATAAATAAAATTCAAAATAGAAACATGTTAATCAGTTACCTAAGCATCTGCATCAATCTCTTTGGAACCTATACCCTTCTTATCCTTATCATGTTCTTATCATCAAAATTTCATCCTTAAGATCATCCCATTTTTCTTCAGTCAATGTTCTTATTAGAATCTTAGGCCACAAGATTTTAACTATCCTTTCTGTGAACTCCTTGAAATCTACACTTTCAAAAGCCATATCACATGTTCCTTATCTATAAGAAACTATAGGATGTAGTAGTCATTTCCTTCCAAGTTCCCTATCCTTTCTATTTTGGCAACCATTTTATTTATATTTATTTAGAATCAGATTCAGAAGTGTGGTTATACTCATAATTTCCTCTACTCTTTTAAGATTAAAATGATCATCAGAGAAGGTCTAGAATTTCTCATATATTTTACTTTTAGCCCAGAATGAGTGCCAGATAGTGGAAGTCCCTAATTATGACTCTATGGTAGCTTTGTCATCTACTTCAGAAACTAATCATCCGTTTCTTTCTTCTGGCTTGGCAGTCTTTTCTATACTTGCAACACAATATGTGGTCTCCTTTTATCCTCACCCAAATATTCTATCTATAGAGTGCTTCTCCCTCTAGTTTATAGATTTCCTCATAGAATTATATCAGTATTACTTACCTCTTCCTACTGTATCTTTAAATAGGTAGTACTATTGGAGTTTTTAATGGGAAATTGGCAGACACTAAAGTGATATAAAAATATAAGGTGAGTTTTTTTTAAATTACTAAAGGTATACTAATAAATGTTTAACAACAAGGCTGGGGAATTATATAAACACACAGTTTTAAGTTCAATCTGCATTATTAACACATTTTTAAGTGTAGAAAATTAACGAAACCATAAATCAAGTCCTGACTTTTAGTGAGTGCTAATTTCTGAGATGTAAATGCACGTATTTGAAAATTTAACAATTGAGTTATAAGTCAGTGCTCCAGCACACCCCCGTGCAATACAATCTTGAGTTAAATCTTACCATTCTGGATTTGCTTCTTCAAATTCTTTTGAATAATTATTTTCAACTTAAAGCATTTCTTTCCATTCTTTTAAGTAGTATTTCACTCTTCCCAGTCAATCCAAAAAAACAGAATAGTTGTCTGATTGTCTCTTACCTTCCGTTCAAACACAAATTTGTTTTTGTTCAGTTGTTTTTCAGTCATGGCCAACTCTTTGTGACTCCATTTGGCTTTTCTTTGCAAAACTCTGGAGTGGTTTGCCATTTCTTTCTCCAGCTCATTTTACAGATGAGGAAACTGAGGCAAATAAGGTTAAATGATTTGCCCAGGGTCACATGGATGGTAAGTGTCTGAGGTTGAAATTAACTTGGAAGCATGAGCCTTCCTGACTCCAACCTCAGCACTCTATTCACTACGTCACCTAGGTGTTCTCTAACAGGGACACCAATCTCCATTTCCTGCATATGTCATTGTCATTTGGCCATGAAAGAAACACACACAAAATGCAACCTGTATGCATCATGGAACTTCTCACCTTCCATACTTATTAAAACGGAGCTCCTTTATTCTCTGTGGCTCTCTCTGATGCCCCTTCCAGCTAAGTGGCACAACAGACTGACTGTTTACTTTGCATACTCATTTGTTATGAAGGTGTTCTGTCTTTCAGTGCTTCCAAGGAAGTCTTTTGTGATGAAGTTTCTTGCTATTTTTCTTGAGTTTTTCTGACTTTGCTCACATTATCTGCCACTCTGTGCCAAGAATTGGTTGATGTGCACATTCTTGCCATCACCTAAATGCAAACAGTAACCACCCTTTTCTGCTATTTGAAGGAAGAACATCCACTTTCCCCAATTCTTTCAACTCTTACCTTGTTAGTTGTTCAGACCATTGTGTCACCATTTGTCACATCTAACAATGGGGTGAGCAAAGGTAGAGAGGTACTTGTTTTTTATTTCTGGCATGCAACAAATGTTTATTATAATGACAGTGATCTTGCATTTACCCCCTTAAATTTCAGTGTGCTTTACATAAAGATAGACTATCAGTGTCCAAATTTCATACACATTTCAATGACCAATCCTATGCTGTAATAAGTTTGAGTATCAACATCTGCTTCCTGGTTTGTTCAAATCCTTACTTTTTTCCCAGAATACTAAATGCTTAGTACAGGAGCAATGACAAAAGTGAATCATTTTTACAGGATGTCATGTTTCATGCTCATGTGAAGCCTTCAATTAAGCAGTCATTTGTCTTCTGACTAGAGAGATGAAATACCTTCAGTATACAGAAATGTCCTTTATAACCCTATCTTTAGTAACTGACACTGCAGAAACACTTTTTCCTCATATCCACAAGGATCATTAATGTTAAGGATATTTAATCTAGTTTCATATTTATGTGGTGAAGGGAGCAGAAACTGGAATTTTTCCCTTGAAGCAGAATGAATTCTTTTTACCATTCTTTAAATTCCTACCCCTCCCCCATAAGTCAAAGAACTTCAATTACTTTACTCCAAAAGAAGCAATGTCAGCTAAAAAGGAAGGATGAATACTATATTTCAAAGCATAAATGAGGCATAATAATCAAAGGGGAAACTTTTATTTTTATAGAAAAGGACATACAAACTACTGGATCCTTGGGACAGTAGTAATTTATACACCATTATTTATTCAGGGTTGCATTCCTAATTATCCCTTAGCAAAGGATAACTATTATAATGTAATGATTACTCCTTTCATCACATGATCAAAACAATGCTGATACAGGCATTTCTTAAAGAAATACAAGGTTGATAGGTTTCTAAAATTGTATATATTGGGCAAAATTTGAGAAACTTATATAATAAAAAATGCAGCACCTCTTAAAGAGGCATTGAAGTTTCCAAGAAAAACTGTAACTCTTTGACAACTCAAATTTGCCTCAAACAAGAGGACATGTAATCAGAGTCAAATGAAACATCACCTAGATTGGTTATCTTTGAATCAGTCATTTTAATATTTAAGATTCCAGATTGCTTAAGAATGGCTCCCTTTCAATTCCACAATGTTCTTTGCACATTAAATATCTAATCCAAAGGCTAAAGGGAGATGAAAGCCTCTCCTCTCATAGGCCTAAATGATTATCCTCACTTTGTGACTGTAAAAGCAGAGAGAGAGCTAACCTTCATGACTTGACTAAGACCATATTAGCTTTAATTTATTATAGAATATCATTTAGAAGTACATCTCTTTCTGTATATAACTATATTGTTATGAATTTGAAGTAGTTGAGAATCACATCAATAGAAGGAGAAATAAATTCATGTGAAGTCAGCTCTCTCTGGGCTACTTGTGGGTCATCCTGTTTGTAATACTAAACTGGCCTCTTCCTCAATCTGTGTCTTCAACATTTCTGGCCTGATATATCTATTCATGCCATTGGGAGGTGGCATCCTTTCAAAGACGGCAACCTCACTTTTGTAGAAGTCAACTGAACAACACTTATTAAGTTACTGAGAGAGAGAGAGAGAGAGAATAGGGAATAGGGGTCAGTGTTAGCATCAGGAGGACCTGAGTTCAAATCCTGCTTCTGATTAGCCATGTGGCACTGGGCAAATTCTTTAACCTTTCAGTATGCTAGAGAGCTAAGACTATAAGTTATAGATAAGTTGACTGCCTACATTGGTGGAAGGAGTTTCCATATTAAGGGTTCACCAAACTGATGAAATCCCAGGTCTTGACTCTTTAAAGATAGGTAAGCAGATTACCTGTGTTTGTTGTGTGTATATCTAGATATGTATCTAAACAGACACAATACACATATGCATATACCCCTATAAACATAATAGGGGTAGTGACAGGTATAATCCATAAGGTATGTACACGCACACATACACGCCATCTAGTTCTGGGATATGTTGGATTTATGATACAATTATTAATACAATATACTTCAGAACCAGATGCCCATACATGTTTTGTGGATTGTTCTTTCCATTGTTCCTCTCCATTACTGTGGATTAGAGTTAACTATATAAATGTTTTAGTAAATGAACCATAGAAGGCTATTTCCTTTTACAATTTCTCATTGAAAAGCAGATGTCTAAATCCAAAATACTTGAAATGGATCTTTTACTGTATTTTAAATGCACAAAAACCACTACCTCAAAATTAAACATTTAAAATTCATACCCTTGTAGGATTCATTTTCTGCTAAGGTCATAGCTAACAAAGTAGTTTTATGCAAAGTGGAAATCTGCAAGCAGTCACATGCAAGTGTTATTTATCCGTGAGGTGTAGATCCATTGTTATGGCTCCCTTTTCGTAAATTTCATTTCGACTTATGGAGCTGTGTCATAAGCAGCCTAATTAATATGACTTATCCTTTGGCTAAACAGGAATGTTTTTCACTTTTCCTTTATCCTTTCACCTTGGGTCAAATTATTATTCCCCTCAACACCCCATTTATCTCTTCCACTCACCCTGGGGAGCCCCTCGTGCAGAACAACTATGAGGGGCATAGAGGGGAACAACAATCTGGCAGCCTCATCATAAAATTTGATATGTAGTTGTTTCCCTTTCCAAGGGACCTATCCAGCTGAGACTGTATGAGGCCTCTGGGCCACACATGCAAAGCAACACGCTGACATCCCAAGAAAACTTATTTTTGCAGATAACCAAGCAGGGGGGAAGTAACCCTTCAATAGAGAGACAGGGAATTGACATCCATCAGGCAGAGAAAAGCCTTTCTGGTTGCTAGGAGCTTTGCATATGGAAGAGAAACAGTTGTATGCATCTGGCAGTAGAAAACATTTTTACAGGAGCATGCATGCATGGAATGGGATTCAGTTGTCATAACTGGCACTCACAATGCAAACCCTAGCAGCACAACTCATCTATGAACTTGTTACAACTAAAGAATAAACGCAAGCCAGCAACACAAGCCGAGAAGATAACAGTAGCACATCAGTCTAGTAGGTTCCTATTGATTCAGTACTTGGGGAGATCTGAGAGCTCACTGGAATGGGTACCACCTTCACCAACTCAGGTCAGTACTCTTCTGTGCCTTAACAGGTAGTTGGGCTTCCTGAGTTACTATGGCCACAAAACATTCTCACCTGATGACTAACATTGTAGTAATGAGTTTTTCCATCTTTACCTAAAAGGGCAACATGATGTAGTAGCTAGTTGAGTATCAGCCTTGCCTCTGATAGCTATTTGTATGAGATCAAAAACTCTCTGAGCCTCAGTCTCCACATCTGCAGAAGGAAGGGAATGATACATATGTTATTAACTTCAAAGGGAGCACCTGTACCCCCACCCAGGGTTGTTGGGAGGATCAAACAACATATTTACAAAGTGCTTAGCACAATGCCTGGCACATAGTAGACCCATAATAAATTGTTTTCTTTTTTCCTTCTATTGGGGGAAAAAATATATACAAAAGGAAGGGAAGAAATAAAAAGGAAGGCAGGAAAAACAGAAAGGTGAGAAGGAGGGAGAAAGGAAGGAAAACAAGCAGATAAGTGCCTACTATGAGCTAGGTACTATGTTGGGTACTTTCTAAATATTATCTAATTTGATCCTCTACAAAACTCTGAGAGGTAAGCCACTGAGACAGAAAAGAAAGCAGACATTGGACAAAAGTAGAGGCCTAAATAAAAACTAAGAAGGCTTCACAATTTTATCCTTGCCCTGCTTTAAGTAGACAAGAAGCTGTGTACCAATGTACTCCATGTCCTGTGTAAGAGACAGCACCATCTATCATTAAGCCAACTGTTAACTTCTTCATCTACAGAGGGACTGTGATAATTATTTCTGTTTACAAACTCACTCTTCCCCAGTGGTTCTTGTTCACTACTGCTATTGCTAGTTCAGTCCTACGATCATATGATCAGGGGCCACAGCCTAAATTAAATGGCAGGAGCAGTAAATGGCACCTATCACATTTGGTCCACGTGTAACACTGTGATATGTTACATAGGGTGTGGTAGCCTTGTACCAGATAAGACTAGATTAAGTACTGCATAGTTTACTTACTATTCATGTCCTGACACAATAGTGACAGAATAGCCTGCAACAGTGGAAAGAATAGTTGCTCTGGAGTCAAAGAACTTTTGGAGTTCAAATCTTACCTCCAGTGCTTAATACCTATGTGACTTTGGCCAATTCACTTACCCTCCTTTAATCTCAGTTTCGTTATCTGAAAAATGTGGAGGTTGAAATAGATGGTGTATAAGGTTCTTTCCATCTCCAAGAATATGTTAATGAAGTAACAGTATCTCTAAAACTCCATCACCTTATCTATAAAAAGGAGATAATAACATCTTTCCTGCTTAAAAATCAGGTGCAATAATAAATGTAAAAGCACTTAATAAACTAAAAAGTACCAGAGAACATTATTGATTAGAAACTATAGGGTTTAACGGGCAGAATATTAAACTAAGAAAGCCATGAGTTCAAATCTTACCTCTTGTCCTTACTTTTTGGGTAACTATGGGCAAATTCTTTACCTGACAGCCCTCAATTTGCTTATCTCTAAAATGGAGTTTATAATACTGTGGCCAACATGATATTCACAATATTTACTGCACAATTCTTAATCGTGAAAAACAACAGACTCTCCACATGGAAGACAGAACCAAAACATTTCTTCAGACACCAGAGAGCTGAATCCATCATAGTAACAAAAACCTATACACAATAATAACGCAGACGACACCAGCCCCAAGCCTTCCCTCTGTTAGGCTTCCCACAAACCAGTTCCCTTAAACAAATCACAAGCAGGCTTCCCTTAAACAAAATGTCCTTCTCTCACTCACAGCCAGCTTGCCTGTATCCTTCAGTTCTGGCTACTCTCGAAAGTAACTTCCACTCAGCTCTGTTCTAGCTCTGCCTCTTGCTGTTCTACCCATTCATCAAGATCCTCCAACCACAGACTCCAGGTGACTCAGGCTCCCATGTAACCCAGGCAGGTCACATGAGCCTATTAATGGATGAGAAAGATCTTCCCATTTAAATTACCATTGCAAATACCTGAAGTATCTGCCTCACAGTGTTACTGAAAAACCAAATGACATGATGTATGGAACATGCTTTGAAAATTTTAAAACACCATATAAATGTCAGTTATTATTAATTGCAATATTCATTGTCACCACCACCATCATCAACAACTCACATGAGTGAGATTTAAGGATGGCCTCTTTTCCGCAAAATTAATATAGACCTAGGCATGAAGTCATACGCTGGGACAACCTCCACTTTCAACTCAGTTTATTGAACACTAAAAAAACTGGGAATATGAGAATAAAGTTAGTTCCTTCTACAAGTCTTATAACTCAATGCCATCCTTCCCACTCCCTCTACTCCCAAATGCCCAATACTGGAAAAACTCACTCAGCCCGAGTCACTTAATCTCTTTGAGTCTCGATTTCCTTATTTTTAAATGAGGAAGTCCAGGATATGAATGATCATTTTAATATCAGCAAAGGCAAGTATTTTTCATTTTTCTGATCAACTAGAGTAGTTCCTGAGGAACTATGAACCTGAACCTAACTTTTGTGGCATGTTATCTAGGCAGAGGCCCTCATTTCCCTGGTGAATATAACCTGTAACCAGTCAACAGGATAAAGCTTTTTATGCTGGCTTCTTTTATCTATCTTTTCATATCACCCTAATGGAGATAGGACCCAAGATATTGTATGGTGAATGGCATTCTCTAAGACTGAAGAAAAGTAAGTCTTTTTTCTTCTAACTCCCTTGGGACTAGCATTGAGATTGGGTGCCCATAACCAGTAATTACTAAATTTTTTGACAAACAGTGTTAATAATGCTTGCTTATTCTTAGCTCTCATCATGGTACGATTTTTAAAGACTGTGTCAAAAGAATGCAAACCGTTGCATATTCTACCAAATTGGAAAGGTGTGGGTTATAGGGCTTGGTATCTGCCAACTAAGTACTAACCTATGTAAATATGGAGAGGCTTATTACCAAAAGGCTGGCCACCAGATTACAAATTGTTTCAAACAAGGCAATATTGTGGTCTGGAATGAGTACTCTTACCAGTGAAAAGATCCAAATGATCACCCTCCAGGGTTCCTCCAATCTCACATGTAGGTGTGCAACATATACACAGGGAAGATTAATTGATAAATTTATGATTTGTTTTTCAATTTACCCCTGTTGGGAAAACTGTTTAGCTGAGAGACTGTAGCTCTTGATAAGACTATAGTAATAGACAATGATAAATGAAACTATCAAAGCTTAAAATAGGACTAAGAATTTTAGAACATCCTGGTTTTTTAATTTAACTAGTCTTACTTATGATAGCAAGGAGGCTGACTGAAGGGTTTGGACTGCATCATTGAGTTTAAATTTTAGTCACATGTTTAAGATTATATCACTAATCTGTTTGCATTAATATTATATAAATCCCTGTTTCATTTCACAAAGACGTGTTAATGCAATTACATATTTGATAGAACAAAGGGACAATGAGCTGCATAATATGACCTGAAATTAAGGATGAGAGAAGCTCCCTGAAACATGAAGTTGAGATCCCTTGACCAAATTCCTTTTAAGGTCTCTTCTTGATCTAAGATCACAGCAGTCCATGATTCTAGCTAAGAGTTCATAGTATGATCAGATATGCATAAATTTCTCCTATACACAAAATCCTCTATGGCTCCCAATTTCTTTCCATCAAAGATTAAATCACTAGTCTGACATTGAAGAGCCTCCACAATCTAGCACTACCTTACTTTCTAGATGATCTTTAGGAACAACAAAAAAACCATATTTAAACAAACAAATTTCCGAGGGAAAAGAATTTTTGGTTATCATTGCTAATTCTGATATCATTTTTCCGCTAAGAAAATGTAGTACCTATTTTGTAATGTGTTACTATTCCAAATAAAACAAATTATTTCTTTTTTAAAAAAATGAAAAAAACTTCTAATTCTATGTGAAAAGTTTTTTAATTGGGAAAAATTATTTTTTCTAAAATAAATTAAAAAGAAAAATTGAAAAATTGATTATCTAATTTTAATATGTGCCTTGATCTTCTCATTCTTTCCAGTAAGTTAGACTCCAATTAAAATAACTTTTGTATTAAGGTTGTTTAGGTTTGATTTTGCATCGTTAGTTTGCTACTAAAACACAAACTATGTCATTATTTATAATTATATTAGATCCATCAACCTGGCCTTAAAAGGCTATTCTGTGCAAATAAATAAGCATAGAAAACTATACTTAGGAAGTTCTGCAGCACAAAAATGTAGGGAATATGTTAGTATAAAGAAATTACATCTTTGTCACAATATCATCTTTGTTGCATTATCATCTTTGCTGTGTACCAAGAACATAATACATTATATGTTCAAACATAGAATTCCCTATGATTGCATTTTCTTATTAGTGAACAACTTTGCACAATAGGAACTTTCTTTGTAGGCCATAGTGAATACTGACCAATATTACTCCCCTAAAAAACTGCTTATCGTGACTAAACTATTCCTCTCAGTGATATCATTTTTACCTGGTCTCCCATATTTGAAACCTTAGCAATAGTTTTTGCTCTTCCTTTTCCTTCCTCTCTCATAGCTGATCACATACAAAGTCTATTCACTCTACCTTAACCCCATCTCCCATTGATCACTTCTTCTCTATTCTCACAGCTGCCATGTTGGTATAAGCTCTCATCACCACCCACCAGGACTACCACACTCATCTCCTAATAAGCATTCGCTCATTCTTTCCCTCATTCTAATTTCATTCTTCATTTTATTGCTTGCCTTTTTTTCTATCATATAAATTTGATCATGACATTTCTTTGGTAAAAACCAAATAGCCTCAAAGTACCTACCAAATAAAGTTTAAATTGCTTTAGTTGGCATTCAAGGCCCTTCACAATCTGGTACAGCCTGTCTTTTCCAGTTTTATTCTGTGACTGTGTTCTAGCTAAGCTGGACTATGTCATGCCTTCTGTAATCTCCCATCCTCTCCCATCTCTACCTTTTTGCTCTTGTTAGGCAAAGGGATGAGATTTGGAAATGGACCCAATAAATATTTATAGAGTGCTTATCTATTTTCTATTCCTAGAATGCCTTCCTTTCCTCTTCTCTACTTATCAAACTTCTATTCATCTTTGAGAGCAGCTAGGTGGTACAGTGGATAGAGCACCAGTGCAAGAGTCAGGAGGACCTGATTTCAAATCTCACCTCAGACACTTGACACTCACTAGCTGTATGACCTTGGGCAAGTCAACCCCAATTGCCTCATCCTGAGTCATCTCCAGTCATCCTGATGAATATCTGGTCACTTGATTCAGATGGCTCTGGAGGAGAAGTGAGGTTGGTGACCTGCACAGCCTTGCCTCACTCAGAACAAAGTCAAGTGCAAGCCATGTCATTATTTCTCTGATGGCATGGTCTTCTTTGGCAATGAAGGACAAACACACACTCACTTACACTCATCTTCAAAGTCCAACCATATTCCCCTTCCTCCAGTCATCTTCCCCTTATGCCTCCCATCAGTAATGACTATCCCCCAACCCAAGCTTCCCACAGAACTTTGTATGCAGTCTTCTTAAACACTTATCACATATCATTCAAGAGGGACACTTGACTGTCATGGATTAGTTTATCTGCATCACTGAAGGAAATACCCACAAAAATGAAAGCATGGATCCATCAAAGTATTAATACAGCAATTGCATAGGTTGTTGTTTTATACCTTATTAGGCTAAAAGCTTCATGAAGGTAGTACCCTATTTAAACTTTAAAAAAAAAAAAGCTCCCCCAATAGCTAGCAAAGTTTTCTATACATAATATTCATTTTATAAATATTAATGAACTTCATTTATAAACCTCACCCCACTGTCTATTTGCAAAGCCTATTTAAAAGTCCTTTCCTCTGCCACTTTAAATTGGGACTATGTTGGAAAAACGCAAGATGTGGACTTGTCAAGTTTGCTTTAGAACATTTGAAAAATTCAGTTAAATAAAGGAAACCTTGCCTGGATTGATGTGAATTAAGTTTTTTTTTCCCCATCTCAAGACATTTTCTCAGTAGAATCCATTAGAAAGATTCAGACTAGAATTTTCCAACTTCTCAGTGATTTAAAAGTAATAAGTGAAAGCATTAACTTGACTACCTTTTCATCACAATATTCTAATAGGAAAAAAAATCTCAGATACCATAGAATTTTTGAACGGGGAGATTTAAGATGTCACTACTCTCTCATTCTACTTATGAGGAAATTGGAAGCTTGGTAATAATGTATAGAACACTGAGCCTGGAGTCAGAAGGACTCTAATTCAAATCTGATCTCAGATGCTTACTATCTACGTGACCCTAGCAAATCCCTTAACATGTCTGCCCCAGTGTCCTCGGCTATAAAAAGGGAATAATAAAAGCACCTACCTCACAGGGTATGTGGTGAGGATAACATGAGGTAATTAATATATATCAAGTGATTAGAATAATGCTTGACACATAGTAGGTTCTACATAAATGCATATTCTCTTCTTTCCGCCTGGATCCAAGAGGGAGGTAATGTGCTAAGATCACACAAGACACTCATGGTAGAACTAATATATTTTATATTGCTAAACGTCGTTATGGTACTTATGGCCAGTGGCTCCTCTGATTTAGTATTCTGTGTCTCTAGCCACTAACAACACAGCAGTAGAGGCAGCAGGTCGCATGCTTCATGTTTTCCCTAGACTTCCTCTCAATAAGCTGACCCCTGAACATGAAGAAATAAAATAACAGGAGAAATAACAGTACACCAAAATATCATGTGACTTCATAGTTTAGATTATTTTGCACATTTCTTCCAAATGTCTCAACATGTTTTGATTTATCTCCATTTCTATAGATGCAAAATCCCATTACATCAAATCTCATTGCTATTACCAAGAATAGTTCTATATACAAAGTGGTTTTCACATCCCAGCTGATGGTTCATGCAAACTACACTTTGATGATCTGTTTACCATGAATTGTAGACATCATAATCCTATACAAGTGTTTCTTCTGGTCCCTGCCCTTGAAATAATCATGCTTGGTAAAGAAAGAGCTTGATTAGGCCCTGTTTGCATTCAGAGAGAGAATGAAGATGAACACAGCTTCCCAGATGTTCAGTCTAGAGAACAAAAGACTTGGAGAGACTTGATAGCTGTTTCAAGTAGTTGGAGGGCCCTCAAATGGAAGAGGGATTAAGTTTGCTCTGTTTGACCCCAATGAGGAAGGCTAAGAATAATGAATGGAAATTGGGGAAAGGAGGGTAGATTTGGGCTTGATAGAAGGAAATATTTCTTAATAATTATAGCTGTCTGAAAATGAAATGAGCTCAGGAGATAGAGGGTTTTCCTTCACTAAAGTTTGTCCAGAAATGACTAGATCACTACATTAGGGTAAATTGGATAAGCTGGTCTCTGAAGGTCCTTACAACTCTGAAATTCTGTAATTTTTGGAAGTGAAAATTTAATTTATTGTCTTTATTGTATTCTGATCTCTCTTTATATCTAAAAAACTATCCTTTAAAGTTTTCCTAACATTTTATTACTTCAAATATTCTGATTGCCTTAAGCAAAAGTTACATAAACTGGGCTTGTTGACAAGTAAACCCGGAGTCAGGATGATCTAAGTTCAAACAAAACCTCAAACACTTACTAGCTGTGTAATCCTGGGTGAGTTGATTTACCTCTGTCTCAGTTCCCTCATCTGCAAAATGGAGATAATAATAGTAATCATTTCCTAGTGTTGAAGATAAAGAGAGATATTAAACACTTTGAAAACCTTAAAGTGCTCTACAAATGCTAGCTATTTATGTTATTTTGATTAAAGAGACCATCCCTTGAATAACTACTTAAAGAAGCCTATTCATTGATTGGGTGTATCTCACTCAAAGTGAGAATGTGATAATACCTTAACCTAAAATGGCCAGGGTCTCCCATTGCATCCAGGGCCATCTCCAGTCATCCTGATGAATATCAGGCCACTGCACCCAGATGGCTCAGGAGAAGAAAGTGAGGTTGATGACCTTGAGTAGCCCTCCCTCACTCAAATCAAAGTCAACTGCAAGTCATATCCTCATCTTGATATCACGGTCCTCTTTGAGAACAAAGGACAAGCACAACAATAATTCCTATCTATATAAGTAAATAATATCAGTCTATATCTGTATGTATGCAAAGTAATTTCTGAGAAAGACCCAGATGTAATTTGTGGGAGTATTTATTAACAAAAGAACAGGGGTTCCAAACAGTTCAATAGAGAAGTAGAGGAGAGTGCAGTGGGACATCAAAGGAATAGGGTGGACATGGAGAGCTATCCTGCAGTAGAGAGGAAAGTCAGAAAATGGAGCCTATGCTTCCCAAATACATGTACATTCTGACATGCTCCTACACTCCAGGTTGCCCTTCAGTAATTATATATACAAGATATATGCAGGGTAGATGGGAGGTCATTTCAGAAAAGGAGGCATTAGCAATTGGTAGGACCAGGAAAAAGCTCCTGCAAGAGATTAGATTTGAACATAGTCTTGATGACTCCAAGAGAACCAAGAAGCAGAGGACAGGAAGCAGAGCATGCCAAGGATAGCCAATGACAAGCCATGGAGATGGGAGATGGAATGTCCTGTACAAAGAATATCAAATAAGCCAGTCTAACAACATTGTAAGGTGTGTGGAGGGGAATGAAGTATGAGAAGATGAACCAGGAAGTTTCCTAGTTTTGGACAGCTTCGCATGCCAAACAATGAACTTCATATTTTATTCTAGAGGTAACAGGAAGTCACTAGAATTAACTGAGTTGAGGGAAACAGGTGATGATGGGCAGACCTACATTTAGGAAGGTCTGAGTGGATGTGGAAGTGTCAGCTGAGTGAACCCTGGATTGGGACGTGGGGTGAGACTAGAGCAGGAAAACCAATCAGAAGGCTGTTAATATAATCCAGGTGAGAGGTCAGGAGGGCCTGAACTAGGGTAGTTGGTGCCTGTGTGATAAGAGAGTAGATTATACATATGGAAGATATTGTGAAGGTGGCAAAATGGTTTGGCAGGAGATTGGATATGTGGGGTATGAGAGTGATTCATTCATTCATTTATTCCATTCATAGTAGCAAAGAAAATGTTTGATAGACTATAATCCTTTAACATAGCTGAAGAACAGGACATATACTGAAAGGACAGATGACCAGGCAAGGTGATCCTGCCTGATAGTGGAGTCTGAAGTCAGTGGAGCCCTGGGACCAGGATGGCTAGGGTAAGTTTGAGGCCCTTTGTGACAGCTCAACCAACTCAGTCACAGGTCTCACTACCAATGTTAATTAGATTATTAAAGAGATTTTTCTCTGCTACTTTACTTTAAATATTCTGATTATGTAAACAAAACCCACCTAACCTAAGCTAATTGACATTATAGTGGTGGGCCTAAAATTAGGAAGCCTAGTTGTTGTGAGGATCAAATGAGATATTTGTTAAGTGCTTAGCACAGTTCCTGAGACATAGAAATGCCATAAATATGCTTGCCCCCACAGGTCAAAATGCTTTTCACTTGCCAAATGGATGCTAAGAAGCTGGTGATCAATTCTATTTCATCTCTAGAAGTACCTGTAGTTTGGTCATCTGTCTTCCAAAGATGCTTTCATTTTAATAAACCAAATTTCAAGAATTTTAATGAAAGAATCTGGATGTCAAATTGTAAAGTTTCCTTGTTTAATTTAACCCAACCATTCCTACTACCTTAGAAAAATTGCATGCCAGAGGCTCTCACCTTCATTTAACTCCATAGAACTTTTTTTTCCATAGAAATTATCCCCATAATGTCTTTTGACTCGCTGCTACAACTTGGAAGTACAAAATATTTCCACCACAGAAGGAGATAGCATGGTAATACTGGTATCCTTGTAGAAGAAAACATTGCAGTGTATCTCATGATTATATAGAATATTCATTTATTCTATCAAAAAGTATTTGCTGACTATCTTCTATAGGCATAGCATTTTCCTAGTGATATATGTAGGTACTCAATATGGTCCCAGACTTCTAGTTTTCAGTATAGTGGAGGAAATTAGGCTTAAAAGACATAGAAAGCTAAACAATAATATTATGAAGTATTTGATGTCAAATCCATGGTAAACTAGGTAATAGCCTATGAAAATTCTGAGGAAGGAGAGAACACCATGGATTGTCCTGATTGGTAGGTCATAAAGGCTGGATGGAACCAAACACTGACTAATATTTCTAATAATGGATGAACAATTATAATAACAAAAATAATTCACATTTATATAGTGTTTAAAAAATTATATCCATTATTTAATTTGATCTTTACAATAAAACTGGGAGGTAGGAAACAAATGCAAGGAAGTTTAATGAATAATAAAAATAATGAGTAGCATTTCCATAAAACCTGCCATGGGCCAAGCACTGTGCTAAGAACATCACAAATATCTCATTTGATCCTTGCAACAATCCTGGAAGGTAGATGCTACTATTATCATCTCCATTTTACAGAAGAAGAAACTGAGGCAAGCAGAGGTTAAGTGATTTGTCCAAGGTCACACTGCTTGTGAGCATCTGAAGCTGGATTGGAATTCAGGTCTTCCTGAATCTAGGCCCAGTGTTCTATTCACTGTGCAATCTCGTTGCCCCTTAGGCAGCTAGGACTAGAAACTTCATCATTTTTTTCTACTTGGCCTTCTATTCCCGAAGCAAATATTTTATTTAGGCAAAGGCATAATATCTTTTAGTCCTCATACCCTATCACAGGACTGTAAGTACTTGTTGATGGAGAAACGAAGTATGATATACAGTCTATTGAGAATGTATGTGTAAGAAGTGGGGCTTGAACCTAGGTATACCTGGCTTTCAGGCAAGCTCTCAATCCAGTAAGCACACTGCTTCTCAGAGAGAGAGAGAGAGAGAGAGAGAGAGAGAGAGAGAGAGAGAGAGAGAGAGAGAGAGAGAGAGAGAGAGTGTGTGTGTGTGTGTGTGTGTAGGGGGCCAGGGAGAATAGGAAATAGACCTGTGACTTTATAGGTGTGGGGAATGGCAAGTTGATGGGACACTCTACCAATCCAGGTCAGCATTTTGCTTTAGTCTTAGACATTTGTCTAGAGTACTAACAGAAGAGAAAACTTGCTTAGGGTCATATAGCCAGAATTTGCTAGAGTCAGGACTTGAACTCACATCTTTCTGTTTCCAAGCTAAGATCACTATTTCCTATTCTACTCCACCTCCTAGAATAAGATCATGTCCTATGAGAAAGGGAAAGTTTTTTATAGGAGCTGGAATAGCCAGTGATAGGCAAGGTTAGGAGAGGAATGACTGAAAAAAAAATTATTAACAGAGCAAGCAGTTAAAGAAGGAGAATAAAGAAAAGCTGCTACAGCTCAGGTAGGTGTAAAGAGCTCTTGCTTCTGAATTGGGAGAGGGTAGGTTAGAAGTAGAGTGCACTGGAAAAGACAGCTGAGTAGAGAAAGCAATTGGAGGGAACTGAAGAGCTCCCTTGAGACCCTAGGAGGCATCTTGCCAAGAAACACAAGATTGTATTTCTTGGCACCCTGGTTTCTTAACTTCCACAAAGCAGGTTATGATTGCTCCCACACTGCTGCAATACATGGTATTCATTTTCAATAATCAAGCCCTTTTGAATCCTTAACACACCATATCAATGGTAGTTTTACTGTAAATAGATTGTTGTTCATGGTGTGAATGGAAGCAACCTGAGGGTCACTTCTCCTTAGTGCCCAATCGGTATTTGCTGAGTGGAATGAAACAGACAACCAGGATCCCAAGTTAGTAGGAATGAACCAGGGTTAGCATCTCAAGAGAAAAACATTCTCCAAGAGCTACACAAGAGATAAATTAACATCTTCCAGTTTTCCAGCCTAGATTTTGTGACTTCATTTTCTACCGGACAAAATATAGTTGCTGCAATAGCATATTTGCCAGTGTGCCCAGGAGTTCTACAAATATATGAAGGAAATCATATTTGCTTATGACTCTCTTTATCTAACCTTTGAACTAGATTTCTTTCCTGACTACTCTCGTGTTGCCCTATGCATGTCCTGGCAAGGAAATCTCTAAAGATCCAAGGTTAACTATACAATCTACTGTACCCACAGATTGTTTTCAGTGTCTTTAAACTTCTGCAGCAGAAGTGAATTTAGAGGTTGAGCAAGCAACACCATCTCTCCCACAAATTCATTCAATAAATATTTGTTTACCCTGGAGAAGAGATGAGAAAATACACCTCCCTCTCTTCTTTGCCAAGATGGAGGTGGGGAGGATAGTTGAGAGGGTGAAGGAAATGGGTGTGAAACATGGCATGTACTATCAGATGTGGCAAATGTACTCATTTTGCTGAGCTCTCTTTTGTATTTCTTTTTTATTTTTTCTAAGAGATGGCTCACCATTTAGGGAAGATAGTATATATTCAGAAATAATACTGATATTAAAAAGACAGTTAAAATTATGCACACAGACACAAACAAACACACACTCATCCTTTTGAGCAGCTGTAATGTACAAAACATGGTGTCAGGCATGGTAAAGAGCTACCAAGGCACATAAGACATGGACCCTGTATTGCAGTAGTTTGTTATGCATAGCACAATGCAATGGAAAGAGAGGGTTTTATGTCAGAAGACCTGAGTTGAAATCCCAGCTGGCAATTTACAGAACCCTTCTGGGCCTCAGTTTCCTCATCTACGATTCTAAAAACTTCTAGGACCAGTTCCTAGGAGGCAAATTAATTAAGTTTGTCTTACGTACAAATTCCTTATTCCACCCTTCTCTCCAAATATTGGGAACTCACTTTATATTCCTCCAAATTTGGATATCTCTTGCAAGCAAATTTTCAATATATCTCCAAAACAGCCTATTAATGGGTCCCCTTGGATCAAGTCTCTCAGCACTTCAATTTATCATACATGTTACTACCAAGGCACATCTCCATATGCACAAATCTGACCATGTGACTTAATGTATTGCCAAGGCAATATTCAGAGCACCTAGGACTACTTTGAATTTGCAGGCACAGTTCTGAATCTCAAAGTACAACAGACTCTCCATATAGAAGGGAGAAGAAAAACTTTTATTCAGACACCAGAAAGCCAAATCCCAATATCAGAAAACCAAATCCACCATAGTAACCAAGAAGTCAATACACATTAACACTGCAAGGGACAAAGTCATTCCCAAGCCTCCCCCTCTACCAGGACCTTCCCACAAGCAAACACTCACAAGACTAGTTGTGCCTGCTTGTGTCCTCTCTCTTCCGCCTGTTCTCACCAACTTCCTTCCAGTTCTGTTCCAACCTTCCTCTTCCACCTGTTCAGCAAGCTCCTCCTACCACATGTGATTTAAGCAGGTCACACAGGCCCATTAATGAACAGGAAAGATCTTCCCATTTCAATTTCCATTGTACTTAACTAACTCCAGTGGTTTCCTACTGTCTCTAGGATAAAATCTAAACTTTTTTAGATTTTAAAGCCCTGATTCCAATTTATCTTTTGAACCTCCTTGACATAGCCCTAATCAACACTCATCCAGATAAACTGACCTTCTCTCTGTTCCTCACATACAATACCATTTACTTTTGGTACTAATGCTTTACCTCTAGCTGTCCCACATTCCTGATAGGCACTCTCCCCTTTCCTCTCTATCTTAGAACCCTTCCTTCCTCAAAGACATAGCTTAAGAAACATATTCTGCATGAAATCTTTCTTGATCTCTCCATCTGGTAATGCCCTCCATCCCAAATTGTCTTATATTTAACTACTTAGTACATATTTGTATTTATTCACTTTATACTATTGTTAGAAACGTGTATGTATGGGTTGTGTGTGTTGATACTTATATCTCCCCCTCCTTTAGAATGTAAACTCTTTTCAAGTAGGAATTATTTCATTCTATGTATGTGTATGACTAGGACCTAGGACAGTTCCTGACTTATAAGTGCTTAATAAATGATTATTAACTGAAAGATTCATTCTTTCCCCCTCCCCCATTCCTTTTCAAATTGACTGGTCTCCCTGAGACTAAACGTATTAACTAAGAAATCTGCAAAACAAATCTGGCTAATGTGTTCATAGGAGAAGGGCAGAGGCTGTTTACAAGTTGTGGAATCATAAGGTTTAGACCAAAAAAGGATTTTAACAATCTCCTAGTGACCAGAATATTATTTAATTTACAAATGAGGAATCTGAAGGTAATGGGATTTGTCCAAGGTTATAAGAATTCTAAATAACAGGGCCGGGATTTGAACCCAGGTCAATTCTCTGATTTCAGAGGCTCTTTCCAATACACTATGCTGCCTCATTGTGCATTTATCCTTAGGGATAAGATTGTGAAATATGGAGTTGATAGTACTGTTAAGTGGATTGGCAGCCAATATTCAAAGAGTATTGTTCTCAGAATAGTGTCAACTTGCAAGGAAGTTTCTATTGAGGAATCAGAAGACTGACCTTGACCCTGCTTTTCCTGCTCCAAGTCTTTATCAATCTCATGGAGGAAGAAATTATAATAATAGCTTTTATGTAGTTTGCACAGATGATTCAAACCTAGAAAGGATGGTTAATATGGTAGATAATGGAATCAAAATCCAAAATTGTCTTGTTAGGCTGACACCTTCAAAACTTAGCAGGGATAATAAATGTATATTTGGCAGAGATGTTAGGGATCATCTGATCCAACTCCCCCCCACTCCATTTTAAAGATCAAGTAGATAAAGCCTCAAAAAAAAAAAAAGGAATGACTTTTCAAGGTAACGTAAGCACAATGTATCAAGCAAAAGTGTTCAGGCACAAAACCCAGTTTTGCCCTCACTAATCTATAGAAGTATGCATAATTTAGTACCAAAAACCAAATTCTATAAGTATATTTTAGAGGGACCTCACTTTTTAGAAAAATTGTCTGGCTTATTTTGTGGGCATTAATCTGAATATGAATTAACACTATGATGTAGCTGCTTTTTTTTTTTTAGAAAAAAAATCTATGTTAATTAGGTTCTATTAATAGAATATAGTATCCAGATCATGGATCTTACTAGTTCCACTGTACATTATGCTAGTCTGAGAATAGCTAAATAGGGATAGTGACTGGACCTGTGAAGTCATTAGTATATGAAACACCCAGAATAGGAAGCCCACTCTACCAATACAGGTTGGCACCTTTTCTGCAACTTATAATTGTAGGGAATTGTCTAAGGCACTGAGAGGTAATGACTGGCCCAGAATCACACAGCCAATAGATAACAGAGATGGCAATTAAATCCAGATCTTCCAGGCCTAAAGCGCAGAGCTCTCTCTTCATTATATCTTCTCACTGCTACATCTAGATATTTAAGTAATTTCTTTTCATTCCAGGTACCACAATTAATATAAATACGCAAATAACAAAAACTGCAGCTTTTTTTTGCCCCCTGCAGAAGTTATATAGTCATTTCACATCAGGATGAGGGAGATAAATGGTTCTCTTAAATCAACCAGCAGGTGGCGATGATACTCTATGATGCATATCTAGTATCCTTTCCCATTTGCCAGAATGTCTTTTACCAATCAATATTTTTGATCCAGCCAGCTGTTGGCAATTTGGGAGGGGGGAAATCCAAAACATCATAATACCAATATGTATGTACAACATCTTAATCAAATTCCACGCAATAATAGTTTCTTGCAAGTGTTGAAATGGGCTAAAATATAAAAGCTTTGGGAAATTGGCCATGTCTTTCTGAAGTTCTAGGATAACAAAAACAGAAGTTTGTGTGTCATTACATCCAGCTCCTACCTACAAAATACTCCCGCTTAAATTGTTTTGTGCATTCAACTTTATGAGATGTCATTGCACTTTTCCCTACCATAAGCTGAGTTAATTCCTCATTACCTAGTTTTATCTTACTGAGTTGTCTGCCTCAACAGATTTAAGCCTTTCCACTTATCCCTAATGTTTCAACAGCTTTCTTTCCTTTAGGGTATGAACGAAAGGTGTTGCATATGCCTGTGAATTCCTTAGCAGTACATCTAACATGAAATTCTTTAGGGAAAAGTTGGGAAATGAAATGTTTTGGGAGCCGCTTTCATTAATTCAAATAATATTGGAGCCATTTGCTTTCCATTATCTTTACATGAAAAGACTGAATATAACTCCTCTTCACTTCCTCAGACATTTCAACAATGACAAAAGTAAAGCATTTCACAGTCATCTCTTCCTTGTGACACAATTTTCCAAAAGAGAAAAAAGAAAATCCCCTTATATCAATACTTAATAAAATAGAAATTTTAAGTTGCACTGTAATCAACCAATTATAGGATATGGTCAATATTTTATTTTTCAAGGCTTATTTGCCTGTCTCATTTGCCTAACTCAAATCATAAAATATTTCTGAAGGAAGGAAGGAGACAGGGAAAGAGAGAAAGAAAGTAAGAGAGAAGGGAAAGGAAAAGAATGAAAAAGAAAGAAAAAACTGATATTTATAGATATATATTCCATATTGTAGATATAGTCATCGTTATATGTGTATGTACACATACTACGTATGTGTCATCTATAAACACATATATATGCATAATTATATCAAACTGTGAATACATATACACATGCTATATATGTATGCATATTTATTTACACTGAAATTATGTCTATGACATATATCAATTTTCTTTTCCTCAGAGACTGAAAAGCAGTTGGATGGAAAACTTACAAAGTATCTTTGACAGAAACTGCAAATGGACAAAGAACTGAGGCCAGATTTTAGAAGAAGAGTAGGTCAGTTTACCTTTGGGAAATAGGCAATCCTATTATTAACACCAAGTCTTATTGGTATAATAACAAAGAACATATAGTTCTTTTGTATGACTGTGAGTGATGGGATAGTGCAGTGTACGAGGAACTAAAGTTTGAGTATGATATAACGACAATGAAGAGGTACATGGTTGGCATATGCAGAGGCTATAATACATCACAGAGGAAGAATTGTGCAGAAGAAACAGAATAAAAGATACCATCAAGGAAATGCATGAACAAAAAATGAGGGGCCAGTTATATAGAGAAAGAAGGAGTGATACCTAATGATCAACTTACCTACCATACTGGATTGCACACAATGTCAAGAGTTGGATGAAGGCTGCAATCATATAAGGTGTACCCATTGTTAATAATTTGGGGGATTACATGAATAAGTAACATCAGATAAGACTTAGATGGATTATTATCTGCTTTGATGGAAGTGATCCACCCATTTAGATCTCAGATCCACTGAAGTACTTAAATATACATGTTTATGAAACTAAAAAAGAGTATTTACAGTTTCCCAATGTTACTATTAAAGATAATATTAACAAGAATTTGAGATAGCACTTCATTCTTTTCAAAGTGTTATTATATCATTTAAATCTGACAACAGTCTGGGGGGAAACTGCTATTATGTCCCAATTTTACAGATAAGGAAACTAAGTCAAACATATATTAATGACTTTTCAAAAGTCACACAGCTAGTAGTTGAAATAAGATTTCAATTCAAATCTTCCAGTGTTCTATTCACTATGCCATATAGCTCCTTCTTTAAAGATAATTCATGTGAGGATGACTTCCAGTATCATTTATAAAGCCACCTAATTGTGACTTTACATATGGCATACAAAATATTCCATTTTGGGGGCAAACCATCAAAATATTCAGGCACAATTCCAAATGAACAGAATTTAACAAGAAGTTAACCTAACCATGATGGAATGAGTTGAGAATAGTATCAATGGCAGCAACTCACATTTTAGAGAAGGGTAGAAAGGAGGGGGACCAGACCAATTATTTCATTGGTATTGAAATCTACAAAGGACATTTCCTTTATCAATGAAAATCAGCAACTATTCTGTGGCACTAAGAGGAACTCCTGGTTGAGGAAGCTCTCTCTGCCAGTGTAATTTGACAACTTCCTGAAACTTATAGTTCTGCAACTTACATACTTATTAGTCTTAGGAAATTGCCTAGCGTAGTGATGTCAAAGTCAGATAGAAACATAAGGACACCTGAGAGCATATACTGACTTAAAAAACCACATGTTAACATGAACATAAATCTGTGACTTGTATTTTTGTTGATGTTGTCATATATTTATATATTATGTTTATATGTATTACTTACATCATATAAAATCAAATATTGTATAATTTACATTATTCATATATTATATAATATCATGTTACATATAAAATATAATATATTTTAATCTGGTTCAGGCCTCACTTGGGAGTGTTAGGGGTTGCATGTGGCATGTTTGAAACCTCTAACCTAGAGCACTGGGTAGCACAGTGCCCAGATTTAGTCAGCAAGCTTATATTGGAATTGAGGCATGGGCTCAGGGCTTCCTGACTCTGAGGCCAAGACTTTCTTGATTACGGAGAGAAGTAAATAATACAAGTGTTAATATCCTTGGTTTGCAAATGTAGAAACTGAGGCTCAGAAAGCATACGTGAATTGCCCCAGAAGATACAAGGAATAACTATCAGGTGTAGGACAGTACTCAGGCAGGCCTCCTGACTCCAGGCATGACATTTAACAAGAAATAGAGAAATAATATGGCCTTGATATATATGGAACCAAGAAATTCAGGCAGCCAGATTCAGCAATGATGTTTTAACAATGCATGATAGTGAACTCTGATGTTCAGTCCCAGTAACAAAGTTTATACATTAATAATAATAATTTAATAATCTAATATTAATAAGTTATATATTATAACGATAACTTAATCATAATAATTCTTCCCCTGCCGTTTCCAATCAGAGGTGGTCAGGGTGGGAGTGGAGATAAACATGTACCTATATTAAATACTGAGAACTCAGTTAATGGTGATGTCATCACCATTGACACTGTTTAGTGTTTTACAAGTTTTAAGCATTGGGATTGGGCAGGAGCTGTCCCTGTGCCCCTAATCCAGCTTCTGCCACCTTTTTTGTAAACTGTACTAGGGCTGCTGCCCATTACATCTATCCCCAGTCACAGCACCATGCAGCTGCTTCACTCAGCACACAAGCAGCAATGAGAAAAGCCAGTGGCTACCTGCCAGAGCTCCTACCTAGTTTGTTCTTCATTCAGAAACTATGACAGAGGGAAAGCAAGCATAAACCAAGGCAGTTCTCTAGATAATTCAGATATCATTTTAAAAACCCACTTTCTTTACAAATAACCTGATAATTGAGACAGAAGGGATTTGCAACCAAAGTTATCCAAAATCTTGCCCATTTCCAAAATCTTTGTGTAGATTGTATTTGCATTCTTGAGAAATGGAAGGGAAAAAAATCTTATACTAAAGCAGGTTAACATGTGAGTACTTTTACAAATGGAGTATTAGTATTAAATTTGCAGTCAAGAAGATCTTCATTCAGACCACAATCCCAACTCTAAACCACATGGTCCCAGGTATCCCCTGAGCCCCAATTTTCTCATCTGTAAAATGGGGAAAATAATACCTGCAGCACGGTTGCATTGCTGTAAATCTCATGTGAGATAACGTGTAAAGCCCTTTGAAAAATTTAGATTACTATACAGGTTCCTGTTGTTATTATAATGCATTATGACTGCAAATTTTCTATAACAAGTTAAACTTTTGTCAGCATTGAAGTATTTGATAAAGCAATATAGAGATAGTGGTTTGTTTTTTGTTTTTTGGTTTTTTTTTGTCTAGACCTCTGCCAACTAACTCATCACCCATTCTGCAACTAAAGGCTTAAGTGAATTTCCTGGAGTCACAAAACCAGTATGTGTCAGATACAGGACTTAAACCCAAGCCAAAGCCAATTCTCTCTTTCCTGTATTCTTACATTTATGTTCTGGTTCTTACACTTATGAAAGGCTTTCTTGTTTATAAAGTATTTTTCTCACAACCCAGTAAAAGTGGTAGCACAAGTGTTCTTATTCCCATTGTCAAATTAAAAAAAAACAAAAACAACTGAGGCTCAAAGGTAAGTGAGTTGCCCCTGGATGAACAGGGGATAACTATCAGTGCTAGGATAATGCAAACTAGGATAACCCTGGTATCCTGACTCCACACTTACTATCAGAAAAAAAAAAAAGATAAGAAAATCTTGACAAACACACAGTCACTGACATGAGACACTGGGAAAACATATATACTATTGTTTGACACTTGAAACTTTAGGAATATACCTCAAATGCCTATACCTTTCCAATAACGTATCACGGATTCATCATGCAAGATCTCTAATCTTACATAGAAATATAGATACTATATCCCTCACATACTGTTTTGAGGGACTTAAGAAAAAGGAAATGGAAGAATCCATAGCAAAAAGTGGGATTCACAAAGAGAAATTAGGTCATTGGCATACTTTCCATATATATACATCTTCTTTGATTTCAGCTTTCTTCCCTCAAAGTTTTCTTTTCAGGAATAGACAAACTATACAAAATATATTAATTTTACAGTGACAACTTGAAAGGAAATAAGAATAAGATTTCTCTGTTAAAGTGAAAATTTAATAATTATAATAATTTAACCTCTATGAGGATTAGAATCACCTAATTATAGGATTTAGAACTGGAGTAGTCCTTAGAGATTGAATTAGTGAATGAATAAATGGATGAGTGATCACGTATTAAGCTCTTAGTAGTCTAAAACCCTCATTTATAGATGAGGACCCTGGGGCTAGAGGAAGTTATCTCAGGATTCAAAGAATTCGGTATTGTAAGGGCCCCCAGCAGTCATCTAGTCCAACCCATTAATGAAAGGAATCACCACTATATGACATATCTAACAAGTGGCCATCCAACCTCCACATGAAGCTTTCTAGTTAGAGGAAAACACTCACCTCTCAAACATCCCATTCCACTTTGGGGTATCTAAAATTGTTAAGGAGTTATTCCTTACATCAACCCTAAATGTATCATATTGTTACATCTACCTATCGCACCCAGTTCTGCCCCATAGGATCTAAAAAAAAAAAAAATAGATTCCTTTGCAATATGGCAATTCTTCAAAAACTTGAGCTAAGCTTTCATATACAAATTAAATCTTCTTTCCTCCAAGCTAAACATCCCTATTTTCTTCAACAGATTCTCATGAGACATGGATTTACCTCTCCTATATGCTTATCATCTAATGTGGTACCTAGAATGTGGTATCTAAAATGTGATACCCAGAACTGCACACAATATGCCATATTCAGTCTGATAAGAACGAAGTCCAGAGGGAGTATTAATTCTTTATTCCTGGAAGGTGCGCCTCTCTTATTGCAGTCCAAGATTCCATTATTTTTTGTTCGTTGGTCAAATCACATTGCTAAATTATATTGAGTAAGTAACTTGCCTAAGGTCATATAGCAAAACTATGACCTAGTTAGGACCAGAAGCCAGTCCAGACTACCCACTAAAACATAGTTATTCAGAAAATTACAAATAAATCACAATTCACAGAAGAATTCTCGAGTGACTGTCTGATAAAGAAATGAACAAGTCAAAAATAGTTTGGAGTACAAAGGTTATCCATTTAACTCAGCTAGTATTAAAAACATTCCACTTCTGTCTTAGAAGTTTTCTCCCATCTTCCATCTTATTTCAGCCCCACATAGTAATGTGTTCATTTCCTTATTTAAAACATTTGGACATTACAATCCAAGTACATTTTATATTGCTTATCTGCTTAGAGAATTCATTCTGTACATGCGAAAACATCAACCAAAAAAAAACAAAAAAACTTGCGCTTAGAAATAAGTCATCAAAAAATTAATCCAGTACTAACACTAGCCCCAAAAGATTATTTTTTCCCAAGGTGAATTTTTTTAGTGTTTAGTAATCTTCACTTTTGCTAGTAATTGTTCCTTATGTGAAGAAAGCAGTCGATTAATTAAAAAGATAAAGTGATATTCTATATCATATTATCAAACCTAGTAAAATTTTAACAGAAATATATTTAATGGGCTTAGCTCTTTGTTGAATGAATAGAGCTGCACTGAATTTGATAGCATGTGACTAGAGGAAAGATTAATAAGAAGACAGATAACGTTCTTTTGTAAAAGATATTTGCAGGAAACCATTAGAAGCTGAATAGGTACAGAAAATCAATAACACTCCAGTACCAATTTCAGCAACATTAAAATTATGGTGCTTTTTGATATTTATGATGATATAGGTACCAAATCATTTCATTTTTATCTTCCATTGCATAGTCATTTTTCTTTGTTATCCAGGAGCCATTGGAAACCTTGATCAGTTCCTTGTGCAAGTATTTTATTGGTGCTCTGGGTTTCAAAACAGCTGTTCTCAAAGAAGATCTTTAACTTTAACAGCCTCTTCCTGCCAGTTTAATATGCAGATGGATTAGTAAAGCCCTTTCCTTTTGGAAAAGACATAATCACGGCAAAAGATTAGGACATTCAACAAGCTACTTAAAGGCAGTCAGGTAAATAGGATAATCTTTGCTAGACTTTTTTTCCATTAAAAAAAATCATGACTAAATCTCATCATTTTAAATATTCTCCAAAGGAAAGGGCAAGGCTGGAAACTTTACACAGTCCTTCCTCATTTAAATCCAATTCACTTTAAAGTTGTGGCATCACTTTCCTGAATTCATGGTCCTCTTCAAAAACAAAGGACAAACAAGAACAAACAAACGTAAAAATTAGGTTCGAAAGATAATTTCATCAAAGTAAAAATATCATTATAGGATGAAGAGATGAGTCTTCCAAGTCCCAATTTCTTTTCTTTTTATCAGATATGCTGATCTGGGCTCTTATCCAAGGTTACCCAGCTTATCATAGGTACAAGCTTAGAGAGGTTAAATGTATTTGGCTTCTAAAATAATCCTCCAGGTTCTGTCTTAATCTGCTTTTTAAAATATGCAGTTTTGAAAAAATTTTATTGATTCATGTTATTTTAACAAAGAAAAGGAAGCAGGTAGTAGTGGTTGAAAGAGACCTTTGCTGAAAGTCACAGGGTCTGAATTTGAATTCTAGGTTTGCTTTTTACTCCTTATGTAACGTTATACCTCAGTGAAACTCAATTTCTTCATCTATAAAATGAAGAGATTGAATTTAACGACTTCTGAAGTGCCTTCCCCCTACAAATTTATGGATTTATGATGACACACTATATGCTTTCTAACAAAGACCCTCACAGACCCCTACTACCAAGTACATTTTTCCAAATGTTTTTGAGTTGTTAACAGGAAGGTGTATAAGAAGATGGTACTACCATTGACCAAAGTAATTGACTAGAATCATCTCATCTCTCCATGATGACTTTATTTGATAGTCATTGTACCTATTGTTCTTTTGCCTCTGGTCTCTTCATTTTGCATCATTCATAAAGTCTTCCCATGTGCTAATTTCGTTTATTTCTTTTCCTTTATTTTTTTCCTTTTAAGAACAAATATATCCTATTTTATTCACATACCATCACTTACTCAGATATTCTGCAATCACTGGACACTGACTTTGTTTCTATCTTTTTTTGACACAGTAAATAATCTGCAAGGGAATTTAAATTAAAACACAGAGTTAGAAAGAAAAAAAGTGTTGCTAGAATAGAACTTATTTCCCCTGTATTTGCTAAGGTAGTTTTCTCTACAAATATGAGAGAAGTTTAGAGGATTAAAACTCTCAATTATCAACAAATAATGCTTTTCCCAGAAGTGGAGAATTCTAAAGTATATCACCAAAAGATTGTCCACAAATAAATTATATTCAATACTGAAATCAAAAAGAAGTTTAATAACTTCCTAAGTAGATAAAAGATACCATAATGGCAGCTATCCATGGCAAAGTTATTTCATGTGGACGTGCACACATATGTATTTATATTTGTGTGTATACATGTGTGTTTATATACATATATGTATGTATATGTGTGTATATATATATACATATATGTATATACACACCATAACAAAAGATAAGAAGCTAAAAGAAAACTTTTAGCTATTTAAACTAGGCTAAACCTCCTGCCAATCCCTCATTTTCTATAGAAATCAATCTGGTACCCTTCTTAAGTACTAACACATGAAAAAGACAGAGAATATTCCCACTACGCACAAGAAGCCTTGGTAAAGAATGAACATACTGGCTACAGAAATTTTTAGCAATTTATATTGATTTCTGTGGGACTTGATTTTTCGCCAGCTGAATGAATTTAGTTGTATCCCTATTACCTCTCCAAATTACTTTTTAGGGCAAAAGACTGTATCCTTATTCAAAAACCCCCTAGCAAGCTTTCTTGCTTTCATCATACAGGCAAAACTTCGGTCAAATATAATTCTGAAGAACAGAGGCTAATATTAAGACAGTAGGAATACATGCATACAATTATTATTTAATTAATATTCATATTTGACCTTGCTTTTATTTTGGCTTTTATTCATCTCTTCTGATAGGATTTTAGTAAATTAGGCATTGGCAATCTTTCCAAAATGGGTCATTGGCCCATTGGCCAATTATAGGCAAGCATCTGTCACCAGTTTCCCCCTTCTTTACTATCATCACCAGTCTCAAATTGAGTTCCATATTTGAGAGGACGGTGTTAGGTCTAGGGAGTAAACAGAAGCAGCAATCCTTACATCTTATTATTACTACCAGCCTTTCTTCCCTCACCCCAGAATGGCAGGAGAAAAGAGACAAGATTCCTAGGATCATAGATCTAGAAAAGGAAGGAATATCAAAGGCCATCTAGTCTAACCTCCTTCATTTTATCAATGAAGAAACTGTGACCTAGGGATTTGTTACATAGGTGAGAGTCTTCAGAGGTATTTGAACCCAGGACCTCTCACGCCAACACCATTTTCCCTCACTAAATCACACTGCCTGCTTGACTTACCCTTTTGAAAATGTTGACATTATATACGACAGACTTTATTTATGGCTCTGTGAAGCCCTTTAAGTGAGACTCATTAGATTTGATTTTAATTTGATTTATCAAAATTGTTGAAAATGATATCCTGCACTTCTGCTAAAAATTGACTCTTGTGTTTCTTTGATGCAAAACATGTATCCTAGTATCAGCAGAAAAGGCCAAAAGAACAAATCAGCAGCAACAAAGGCGAAAAGAACACCAAAAACATGTTTAATTCGATGAATCTTATGCTCACATTTATCAGGGCTGCCCTGATATCTGGTTCTTGAAGGGGTCATAGAATCCCAAATGTTTCCTAAATACTGTATCATTTGAATCAGTCTTTAATAGCCTAGCATGTTCAAAGCTTCCCCATGCATCTTCCTGTATGTTATTTATGTGGAAATCAAGGAGCTATGCACCTCACCTAAGCATAGATGTTTTTGTAACTCTATTTTTTCCTCCTTATCATCATCAAACATTTGTTCAGTTGCCTATTGTGTGGAAGGCCCTTGAAGGCATCATTTCCTATGCAGGATGCTAGGTTTTCTTTTCCCCACTGTCAAACCTGTTTCTGACCTTCTGCTTGATTCCTATTTCTCAGTTTGGGGGTCCCATTTTTTTACCTTTGCAGAGGCCATATCTTTTGAATGATTGTAAAATACCATGGGGCCAGAACATAAAATCCAGATAGGACCTTGGATCTAACCTAAATCCTTCATTTTTTACAGAATACGATCTTGACTTCCATAGCCTCTCTCTCTCCAGAATGACTCAACTCCATTCTTCGGGTTACTGATGCCTTGTATCAAAGGGATAAGTTACCAAGGCCAAGTAGAGGATTTTGCAAATGAAGGGGTGACTTAGCAGACTGATAAATGTTCAGTTCTGATGCTTTTGCTTGATTACTTATTTACCCTCTCAATAAACAATTGTAGCCATGACTTTCATTTGATTTAGATACATACACTTACTCAAAGGTCACTTGAACTTAATACGTGGTATCCCAAATGTCTTGGTGCAATATTAAGCTATTAGAGCTTAATTAATATGCACTGACTTGGTACACATGCTGTATTTAGCTCACCCTTTACAGCTATTCTAACAGATTCCAAATTTGGAAAGGATCTCAGAGACCATGTAATCTAACTCCTACCTAAACAAGAAGACATTCCACAACATTTCAAATCTCTCTCTTCAAGGATTGATTGGAAGATATTATGGAATGCATTCCTGCCAAAATGTTCCTATTTGTAATTTTTACTCATTATTCCTTATTCTGACCTCTGAATCCAAGAAGTAGGAATATAGTCTTTCTTTCACAAAACAGTCCTTCAAATACTTGAAGACATCTGTAACACCTCCTTTAAGCCTCTTAAATTTCCAGTTCGTTCAACCAGTCCTCATCTGGCATGAGCTGGCAGCTTTTCTCCATATCAGGTGCCCCTCTCCAGACACTCCAGTATTTTAAAGTCTTTTCCAAAATGAGATGTTTAGAACTGGAAATAGCACTTAAGATGTAATCCAACTGGTGCAGCTAAATTCGAACCATCGCTTTCTAAGTCCCTGATGCTCTGTCTCCTCTTCTAATAAATTCTTTTAATAGCCCAATCTGTAACAAGATGAACTAAAGCATTGAAAAGAGATGTTTTACTAATTAACTTGTGATTAATAGGATGGCCATTTCTTTACCTCTTATCACTTAAAAAAATGTTGACAGTATTTTATATCACCTTCATGCAATTAATTTTAAGGACAAAAACAAGGATTTTTTCTTGCCCTTCCTCCACAAAAGGCTTTCTTTCTTGCTGACCTTTCTTTAGTGTGACTTTTTATCTACCCCGTTTCTTCAAACTTCTCAACAAATCACTCAACAAATTCCTGTCCATCCAGCTATTTAGAATCAATATAAATTGCTCAATTCCATTCACACTGCTGAGGCTTGGTAACTTCCAGACTCTCTAAAGTTTTTATGCTTATTGACTGCACTGTTTTCCAGTGGCTGGTACATGTGTACCTATAACATATGCCAGCAGAATTGATATATGAAAAAAGAATGAATGGTAGGGAGACTGACCATTAAAGACTCCAATTTACTGCTTCCTTCTTAAGATGCTGTGCATGTAACTGAGACTAGAAAAATCAGGGAAAATAACTGAGTTTGGCTAGTACAGTTCTTTTTATTTTTCCATTCTAAAATAGATTATATATGGTTCTTTGTTCAACCTTGTTTCTCAATGACTTCTTTCCATTTTCACAAGTAAATTTTTTAAATTATTTTCAGTAAGTCCATTTGGACTGTTTCATGGCACTTAATTGCTGTCCTTTTACTTTGCCCCTGAGTCCCACCTTTCCTGTATCCAGTATCATTAGATGTAACTTCAGTGACTGGTTATTAGATATCTTTTAATGGAGTGGGTTGTTACTCTTTCTGGTTTGAAGAGGTGCCTCAAACTATCCTTTCTTTTTTGTTTAGCGTTGTTGTGTAATTGTGTAGATAGATAGATAATAAATGTATAAACAAATCTACACACATATAAATACTACTGTAATTGAGAAAATGTAGTCAGATAAAGTAGAACTATGCAGATGTCAAGATCTTTATCTGTAAAAAATGAATGGACTAGGTCCTTAACATTTTTTATGTCATGGACCCGTTTGCTTGGGAATCCCTGAACTAGACAGTTTCTAAGATACCTTCCAGCCCTGAAACAATGATTTTTTTATCTTATACACAGACCTGGGAGCAAGTCATTTTCATTTGTCATTCAAAACAAGTGAACTCTGTAATAGTAAAAGAAAAATGGGTTCCACTTTAAAGGCCAGCAAGAAATTTGTCACTGGGAAAAAGTAAACCTGAAATCCATTACAGAAAATGGTGCACAGCATGTCTACGCAGTAGAGAATTCATTTTTAACAACAATGATGAAGGAACGTAATAGTTGCCTAATCATCTAGACTTATCTGATGTAAATGACTCCCTGGCTATTAGGTAGAATATACTTTCAACATAAAGTCAAACTATTGTAATATGCCTTAAAATATTCAAATATAATCTAAGTTATTTGAAAATTGATTTGCTTTGAAATATTAAAGATGAATTAAGGAATGAAAGGCAGCAAAAATCTCAATTATGGGCATGTATTTCTTCTGTGAATGTCAATAAATCTTTGAATGTCAATAAAAACCACTTTGCTATGGTAACCTGACTTGTTTTACATTTCTCTTATAATCTTTTCCCTATCTCCTGTCTGGCTATTTCAAAATATTCCAAACCATAAGCTTTTACAAACAATCTTGCTTGGTAATGCTGGGATGAAAATGAGACATGCCTGGGAACCAGCTAGAAAAAGATTTGGGAAAAGGGGTAATCTAGTGAACTAATACAGATTTCTGGAAGACAGAGGCAGGAGCAACTTGCTATGAAATCATGGCTGATAAAATTTGCCCTCCAGAAGCTCTGATTTTTTTAAAGTTACTAGAATAAAGAACCTTTTGGGGAAGGGTTGGGAAAGAGAGTCTGAACCTATCATTTTATTAGTTTAGAGAACCTGTTGCCTCCCTGACATTCCATAGGATTCCACTCTCCCTCATTACCACTTACAGAATGTAAGATCTTTGAAGACAGGAACTGTTTGGTCTTTGTCTTTGTATCCCCAACACCTATAAAAGGCGCTTAAATGCTTATTGTTGGATAAAATCCTTTACTGTTATAGATCTTACACTGTAGTTAATCAACATAGAGTATTGGCTCTTAATCTGGGGACTACTGATCCCCCAGGGTCCTTAGGTAGATTTTAGACTTGGATGGGGGGAACATACATCTTGCCTTGAATTATAAAGATATGCAGAAAAGTCATAATGGTTTCAGTACCTGTGACATTGCCACAAAATCTTAGATATTTTCAGTTGTTATAGATATTTTAAAATATTATTTTAACTCATCACTACTTTAAAATTACTGTAGTTACTGGGCCTGAATCTAGCTCACTGATTATTGCAATATTCTTGGTTAGAGATCATATTTCAACATAATTGATTTCCACTGTATTCATGTGTATTTTATTTTATCCTTTGAAAAATATTGTGCTGAGAAGGCGTCCATGGGCCTCACTAGATTGCCAAAGAGGTACACAACAACAACCAAAAATTTGAGAACCTTGGTCTCAGAAAGATATCGGAGGTACAAGAGACTAAGTGACTTGCCCTTATTCGCATAGCTAGTATATGTCAGAGACAGGACTTAAATACACATATTCCTGACATAAGTCCCAGCTAGAACACTACTTCCTGTCTAATCTTAGGCAATTCTTGAACTCTCTGGGCCTCAGTTTTCCTTCTCTGTAAAATGATCAAGTTGGACTAAATGTCCTCTAAGGTCCCTTATGATACCAAACAAGCCCCAGGTTCACTACAGCACCTTTTTGGAAGACCATATAAGCAAGAAGGATGAAATGCTGACACTCCCATTCTGGGGACCACAGATTGATAACAGGTTGAGCTTATAGGATTTGAGGCCGATGAGGAAGGTAATGGCACTAACTGACATTACCAGTCCTAAAGAATTAAGAAAATTGGAAGATGGAAGTACCTAGGATTCCGGACTTAGGAAGCTCTAAGTGAAATTTGAAGCAAAACAGAAGTTGCTTGAAAGGAGAGGATCTCTGGGACCAAATAGAATAATGAGACTGCAATTGGCACCAGGATGTCTGTAGCAATAGGAACCAGATACTAGGAAGAAAGTCAAAGTACTAGGAAGAAGCAGAATATGAAAACCAGAAACTTAACAAGGACAAGGAAGACACTGGATAAAATTATTTAAAGATAAAAAAGAAGGAATTCACATTAGGGGGAATGGCCAAGTCTCTGTACAAAATCCGTAGAGGCAGAATTAGCTACAACTGAAATAAATTTCTCCCCAGAAGGGAGAAGAGAAAGGTCAATGGACTAGAATGATATCTATCTGCCCCCTCCTAAATATTGTTAGTCTGGGGGAATGTTTCCCCCTCCTCCTCTTTGGTGAAAGCCATTTTCCTGGTTGCCATCTCCTAAGGAAGATTTGACTCCTTTGCTCCAAATGCTAGACTAGAACACCTTGTTCCCACTCAAGCAAAATTACCTTAAAGTCCCTAGGGAGGCATGATGGAAATCACAGACACTTTGAGGAGCCACTTTTCCCCTACCTGTCTCTATCTCACTATCTCTCTATTCTCTCTGACTCTCTGTCTCTTCCTCTCTCTCTCTCTGTATCTCTGTCTCTCTATCTGTCTGTCTCTCTGTCTTCCTCTCTTCTTTCTTCCCTCTCTCCCTGTCTCCTCTCCAGAATGTCTTTCCTCTTTCAAATTCTTGTTCCAATATGCCTTACATAGGCATTCATCAAGTCATCTTTGTCTGTACCAGTGGAGAGGGTCTTATGCAAATGCTCCAGATTTGAATCTAGGTTACATTAAATGTGACTAGAGGGTCACTTAATAAAACTGTCTATTGTTTCATCTATCCAAGAATCTTATCTGTTTGACACGCGCTTGAGAGAGAAGTTTTTGGCAGTCTTCATTGAATATCTCACAATCTTATATTCTCTGTACCATTTAACTATGTCTTACTAAAATTGAATCTGTTAAAAATTTTTATCAATGAGTGACTACCTGTATACTCCTCAGACCTTTGTCAATGTCCTTAATGTATGTATAGATTATATTCAGAAAAAAAGTTTATTGACAAGGGTAGGAAGGGACATGAGTTGGATTGTATGAATAATTTCATTTACCTTTTCAATAATAATGTCCATGACTTTTCCAAGTCTTTGGTATCCCTCTACCTTTAAGATACAATGATAACCAATTTTTCAATACCCTCAAATTTGGGCAACCTTCAACATGGTGTCTACATTTTCTAGTTCAACTGTTATTTCATCATACTTTTCTTTGGGACCAGTTCAACTTCCACATGCAACACATCAAAAATTGTATGGTTGGAATCCAAATGTACTAGATTGCACTATCAGTGATAAAGAAAAATGTTTGTGATATATATCTTTACCTGACATTTTCCATTTTTTGCCAGTTCATTATCTTCCTTCTAGTTATATCCATAAATACTCTCTAGATGATCTGGCTTAATTGAATCTCTTGCCAAGCTTTCTTCAAGCTTATTTTTCTTTCTACTGCTTCTTACTGTTTTATGAGACAGTCCTGCTAAAAAAAATCTTCATTTCCAAGATTTTGCCAAAAAAAATTATATTCTGAATGGCTGGAGCCCACGGCTGCTATACTTTTTCACTCACCAAGGGAATCAATTGTTCCTGGGTGAAATATGTATAGACTTTAAAAAAAAAATCTCTTCATTGTGCTGATAAGTTTACATTAGTTAAGCTTCCCCAGGAAATGGTGATTGTATCTATGTCTGCTTTATCCATTCTTCATTTTTTTGTCATAGACAGATTGTTTAATATGGTCAAGTGAATACTGCCACAGTTTCTTACTATTTGATTTTTATTAGCTTTTTGAGTTTGGCATTGAGTTTTAGCTTTACTCCAATAGAGCACAGTAGAATGACTCTACAGGGTCCCACATTGGTGACCAGGCATTTCCTATCTGTTAGAATATAATCAATGCCATTGTTTAGATGTTATGCAATGCTTAGTCTGAGAAGGACAGCTCAACTTTCTTCTTTCAAAAGTATAGATGGCATTTGTCATATATATATGTATATATACGTATATGTATGTACGTATACCAAGACATTCATGATATCATGTTACTGTTACTCTTTCTGGAGTTTTTGATCTTTCTCCTTTCTTGTTCCCATCTAGGAATCATAGAGTCACCTGAGTCACTGAAATGTAAAATAGTTTGCTAAGGTGCCATGGCCAGTATGTGACAGATGTGGATATACTCTGAGGCTAACTAGATTATATTAGTAAACAATCTTAAGATCTCATATAAGCATGATATAAAATAGAACTATAATTTTAGTGGGAAAATGCTAACCTCTTCTACAGCATAGTTATTATGGAAAGAGACTACAACATAAAGGAATTCTTCAATTACTAAGCTGGTAAATTTGAGATTGTGTGCTAAAAGATATTGTGTGCATGCCACTGGGACAGTCTGTATATTTATAGCCAGTGTTATTTTAGGGTTCATGAAACCAATCAGCCATCCATATCGTTTAATCAGTGTTCCATCTATATCCTTTACTCAGAACTCGATCATTAATTTGTGAGTCATTTTTGTTCAGCTGTCAGGGCAGTAGATGGTTTTAGTGAATTGAGACTGAAACTGATATTCTCCTCCATTTATGGAAAATACGTCTTATCTGAACAGAACACATGCACTCTGTTAGCATGGTCTATATTTAAACTTCATTATGATTCTCCAGTATTAACTCTAAGGTGACTCCTAGTACAATTCTGACCTTCCCCAGAACATCACTTTCACTTACACCAGCAACTAAATAAGAGCTATGTACTTTTTCATTTCCATCTCAATCTTCGTATGCACATTGAATTGGTTTCCCTTTTATAGCATAGGATTTGGTAATATAAAAATATGTATGACTTTTATTCCCTGGAGTACTCATTTGAAAAATGTAAATGTATCATTCTTCTTTTTCTGTGAGAACTTAGTGTGGGTATATAAACCTAGATAGATACTTTATTTGAAATGGATATGAAGACATTAAAAATTGGATCCAATTTAAACCCCACTCAATATTTAAACTTTGTACTAGAGTGATGTCATTATCATTTTGTCTCCATTGGATGTTAAGCCTGTGGGATGTGTTAAATGTCATATACAATCTATAGAAGGCATGGTCTATCCTGCAGTTACATAGCTTATAGAGCCAGCAATGTTTACATATTGGAATGTATTTTATGGTGTATATATTCTTCCATCTGGTAGTTTGTCCTGAGGCTTGGTTTTATCACTTTGCTTGTCCTGTAAAATTCCTTGAGATTTTTATTGAAAGGCACCATGAAAATGCTAATTAGCTTTATTTTCCATCACGATCTTTTTTTATTAACAGGAAGATTCCACTGCCTTTCTGTTTGTGCTTATCCACTTCTACTTCCAATGAGTTTCATTGCCCCAAAGCTACCATTTTCAGACTTCTAATATTTTTTTCTGTGCATTGGGTTTAATAACTATTTATTTTCCTAATGGATTCAGTTTACCTTTGAGGCAAACATTTTGGAGAATTCAACTTATATTAGGGCAGGATTAAAAACTTCTATGTGGCTTTGGGGTCTTCTTGCAGAAAATAAAATGACTTGATCATTTGACTGAAAGAGGTATAGAAATAATTTCTTTTAAAATGAGAATCTTGGAATTGAAAGGGAAGCAAAGGAGGAAGTATCTTCTCTAATGGATTTAAATTATATTGTGTAACCTTTTAAGAAAATAGATAGTGTAGGTACCATTGGGTTGATGTAAGTTTTTTGCAGAAATGTACAAATTTAAATTAAATAGTTCCAAGATGAGTATCACATACCCAGGAGGTGCTCAGTTTTTTCAGCAAATGTTAATTGAGCACCTATAGTGTTTATAGCATTATACTACACATTTGGAGAATACCAAAACTCTAAGTTGCAGAAAGGGTGCCAACCTGCCCTGAACTGGCAGGAACGGTTTCCTCACCAGCGAGTTCCCTTTACCAGTGAAAACACAGATCCAATCCCTATAGCCCTTAATGCTAGTGCCTTCTCTCTATTGATTATCACCATATATTGCGTATATGTGTGTGTATGTGTCTTCATATATATTTTATATGTGTGTATATATGTGTATACACATGTGTGTATATATTTATTCATAGTACATATGTGTATATATACATTCACATTGTTTGTACATAGATTTTTTGCACTTTTATCTCCTCCATTAGACTGTGAGCTCCTTGATAGAAGGACTGCTTTTATAGCTATTTTTGTTTTATTTTGTTTTCACCTTTCTTTGACACCCTAGTGCTTAGATAGATGCTTAATAACTGCTTGTTGCCTGACTTGGAGGCACTGGGCTAGGCAGTGTGAATAGAAAACCAGAGAGACCGCTTTCCAGGGTCTTACTTACTAGTGGTGGAGAGAAGAACATCCACTTAGATGAGTAAATACAAAATACGTGTAGAGTAATTGGCAAAGAAACGTTAATAACTAGGGAAAGATGAGGAGGGGCTTCATGTAGAAGTTAACCTGAGCTGAGCCATTAAGGGAACAAAGGATTCCAGGAAGCAGATGCAGGAACAGAGATTATTTCAGGCATGAGAGACAGTCTGTACAAAGGCGCTTGCTTAGACAGGAAATAGAATGCTGTGTACAAGGATTCAAAGAGGTGAGATCAAGGAAAAAGAAAATGCTTTCCAGGTACGAGAAACAGCAGAGAGACAAAGGCAAAGTTCAAGAAACAGCTAGTAATCAAGTATTGATAGATTAAGGAGTACATGCAAGGAAATGATGTGACATAAGTGTGGAAAGATAGGTTAAACCCAGAATTTGGAGAGTCTTAAACGCGAGGCTGAAGTGTTGTATTTTATCCTCAAGGTTAAAGGAAATCATTGAAGGTGTTTAATCACAGGAGTTAAAGACAGAGGTAATAAAATTATTCTGGCAACTGTATTCAGAATGGTTTAAAGAATGGAGAAACTGGAATCTGGGCAACCAGCTAGGAGTCTATTATAATGCTCCAAAGGAAATGCATTAAAACCTAAACTGGAATGGTGGTCATATGAATGGAGAAAAGGAAAGAAACGAGGAAGGCATTACTCTAATTAAGCTTTGCAAAATATTAAAATTCAAGAATGAAAGAGAAGGAAAAAGAAAGCATAACTCCACAGTTACAAATCTGAGGGACTGGGAATATGGTATCTCCCAAGGTAGAAATGGGCAAGTATGGGGAAGTATTAGGTTAAAAGGTAAAGATGATGAATTTTATTTTGGGAGTGTCAAGTCTTATCAATCATCCAGGCTTGGATATACAGCAGCCTGTTGGCGATCCTTAAGGAACCATAGTGCAATAAAGAGATTAGCGATGAATAAATAGATTTGGGAGTGATTCACACAGAAATTATGGTCGAACTCATGGGAATTATTGAGATCTTCAAGGGGGAAAGGGCAGAAGGAGAAGAGGAAATGGATAGAATCTTGAAGAATATCCATGTTAAGGTGGTGATAATGGATGATGAACCAACAAAAAGCACCTGCCTGGTCAAAAGGACTAGTTAAATAGGTAGGAATGGAACCGAGGGAGAGAGAGAGAGAGAGAGAGAGAGAGAGAGAGAGAGAGAGAGAGAGAGAGAGAGAGAGAGAGAGAGAGAGAGAGAGAGAGAGAGTATTACAAAAAGTATTACATGGAATGGTAAATAGTATGAAAAGCTGCAGAGAAGTCAAGGAGGTTGAGAATCAAGAAAATGCCATTGTACATAAACATATAGACAATGTAACTTAGAGCTAGAAGGGCCCTTAGGGATTGTGTCCTACCTTTTTATTTCATAAATCAAAATGCTAAGGGTCATGAAGGTTAAATGACTGGCCCTAGTTCACACAGGTAAGGTTTCAATTTTAATTCAGGTCTTCTAATTCCAATTCCCATCCACTTTCCACTATAATAAGCTGTGTGACATATGCACATCTTCAGAAAGAAGGTGGATCTGAAATCAGAAAATCTAAGTTCAAATTCTTACTCTACTACTTTCTACCCATGACTTTGATCAAGTTATTTCATGTCCCAGTCTCAGTATCTTCATTTATAACATGGATTGGAGAGAAGTTAAAGTAAATGGGCTCTGATGTCACTTTCGTCTTTAAATGTATGAGCTGTGATCCTATGAATACATTACTAAGACTTTTATTTTTCTTTCTTTTTGATACACCGTTACAATTTTTCTTCTTTCCTCCATTGTTTAAAGGGAGGAAGAAAGGAAAGAGAGAAGGAAAGAAGGGGGAAGAATTGAAAAATATTTCCAAAATTCTGACATTTTCTATGGTGAATTTGAACTTATTACTGATAATTTGAATTACTTAAATATCATAGAAGATACCTCTCTTTTAAAATATAAGATATAATTATATAGAGAGAGATTAGGACATATTATGCCAGGATTTTTTAAAAAGTTGATTACACAATCTGAAAATTTTAAAAAGATGCTGAAACTGTTGATTAGAGGAAATCTGTAGGCTTATTTAAAAAACACACAGTGAATGTATAGAAGCTTTAGGTGAACCTGGGCACACTAGAACAGGGAAGACTAGAATTTCCAAAAATCTTTGAAGAGTTTTAATTGCTTTTAAAGTTTAAAAAGGCACACAAATAGCATTTCAGAAACCAGTGGAGATAAACATTTATAATTTGAATGCTAATAAGATAAATAACAGGAATAACCCTGAAAAGGCTCATAATAATTCCAGAGAAGCTAATATCATTTCAGCCTTATGCAGTTGCCAAAATGTCCTTTAGCTATGAAACTGACCAAGTCTGATGAGTCTACCTGGTTCTCAATAAGACCTCCTCATTAAAAGGAAAAGTTAACAGTGACATAAAAAGGGATGACTTCTAAAGAAAGAGCCCTCAACAGCAAGTGAACTTATTTGCTGTAAAGTTCATTTAGCAAAAGTTCTAACTAGCTCCCTTAACCTCCGTGCCTCAAGACCTAGTGGTTCAGATGGACTACTTGTAAGTAAAAGTTATTTTCAAGATAGCTAAGATACGTCAAAGGTAAACATTGGAGGTGACAGTCCCAGAAAAACAGGATACATTTTCCCTTCATTGATAATAATGTCTGTGGTGATGTGGACAATGTGCCACTAAACTTGGCTGTCGGCACCTGCTTTTGATATTCAAAGTCATTGGAGGTCCATGCCATACAGACTGACTTCAAGGCTCTCTCCAGCCTTCAGAATGGGACTGGTCTGTCTTGGGGTCTCAAAAAGATCACCAGGCAAAGATTATAGAGAGCAGCTTGAGTCTCTGTCCAGAAATCAATGACGCTCCCTACCCTGCTAAACTGAAGCTAAAAAACTAATGAGTTTCCTTTCTCATGCTCAGAGCTACTTAATTATTATTCTAGAAGGGAATGTTGTATATTGGGTTTATGGCTGATCTTTGCCTCACACAGCAAGGATTAGATTCTTTGGACCAATTTGTCTAATAATTGGACCCATGCATGCATTTACCCAGATATTTGGCAGATAGTACTTTTTTCTTGTTTGATGCATCATGTTTCTCACCACTATGATGCTGATGACAGGCAGCCTAACACTACTTCTTTAGGCATGTTATGGTTATCAGTATGTCCAGGATACTCAAGAGCTCTTTCAAGATGGAGACAAGCATAATGCATAATTCACTAGATTTAACATCAGGAAGAATTCCATCCAAACACCTCCTCAGTAACTTGGTACCTATGTGACTTTGGGTAAGTCACTTTACCTGTCTCTGTCTCAGTTATATCATCCCTAAAATCAGAATAATAATAGAACCTATCTCACAATTACTATGAGATTCATATTCAGTGATAAATATGAAACACTTCAAAACCCTTAAAGCACTTTATAAATGTTAATGATTACTGTGGCTAGTGTCAGATTGTTCAGCTGACTCCTGATAGCTGTCATTCTCAAATGGAAAACATCTCCTAAAGGAAGCAGAGAAAATAGCTATTTCTGTTAGAAAATATAGTTTCTCTCAGTGGGACCATGTGAATCCTTATCTGCTGTCATGAAAGCTATTTTGAAATGTCTTGTTCAAAATAGTCTTCAACATAAAAGATAGAGAAAAAAAGAGTTTTTGAAGGACTTTCTCATGGAGTTCACTGAGTTAGAACTCTGTTATAAAGAACAAAGTGGAAAGTCGTCTCCTATTGATGAGAGACAATCCAATCCTGGGTGATTTATTACTTCCTTAGGAAAAGACATGGTGGGAAATTTTTTGGTGCCACACATGGGGAAAGGAAGCAAGAGTTCAGAGAGTTACACCAGGAATACTGAGGAGGTTAAAAAGCTGAATTATACTGATCTCTACAATTTAGGAGAAAGGAATTATAAAGGCCTATTTCACATAATATTTCACATTAATATTTCACATATTTCACACTACCAGTTCTTGATGAAACCAGTCAGGAGGGGCTTTGATATCAAACTGGTTTGAAGCCTTGAATCCAGTTATGAATGGAAAATTGTTATTTTTTTTTTATTCTAATGTAAGGAGAACAGAATTGCAACATAAAAAACAGATATGTAGATAAGATCTAGAGCAGGGGTGGGCAATCTGCAGCCTCAAGGCCACATGTGACCTAAATCCTTGAATGTAGCCTTTTGATGAAACCCAAATTTTATAGAACACATCCTTAAGGATCTAGAAGTCTACATTTGACCTCGAGGTTACAGCTTCCCCACCCTTGGTCAAATACAAAATAGATAACAGTTATAGGTTATATTCACATGGGGTTTTATTTTGTAAATTCTAAAGGAGCCTGCAGATCATACAATCCATCTCCTTTCATTTTATTGGTGAGCATATTGAGAGTGCTTACATTACTTACATAAGGTAATACCTAACTCTCCCAGTCCTTTTTTTTTTTTTCATCATATTACTCAATCTCCCTAAGTGAGAAAGTTACTAAATAAAGCAATTTTATTCTATTGTTCTGGCTGTGTGCAATATATTGCAAGAATTATATGTTTCACCAGTTAATATTGCTTAAATTCATCTGTTGTATATGCTTTCATAATGTAATAAGCAGAAATAAATTCAAAGTTACAGCTACAAGGTCATTGTTCTTGTGTTCGTCCTTCATTTTTGAGGAGGACCATGCCATCAGAGAAATGATGACATGACTTGCCCTTGACTTTGTTGTGAGGGAGGGAGGGCTGGGCAGGTCACCAGCCTCACTTTCTCCTCCTGAGCCATCTGGATCCGGTGACCAGATATTCATCAAGATGACTGGAGACAGCCCAGGATGCAATAGGAGACCTTGGCCTTTTAGGCTAAGGCCTTTTCAGGTAGACTCTTAAAGTGAGGTAATAATGCCCATTCAGTGAAGAGGCCTCTTTAAAAAGTAGTCAGAGGGATGATCCCTTTATTACAAAAGAAAAAATAAATAGATAAATCTTGCTGGAAGGGGCAGGAGCCTCAGGTTGTTGTTTGGAAGAGAAACTGTTAACTATTGATAAGGAACTGAAGTTGAAAGTGGATGGATGTAAATCAGGCTTACTGAGACATTGGCCTTGAGACACTATAGTCTAACAACTATTACCACTTACTGGCAGTGTGCTCAAATTGCAGCCTCAGTCATGTTGCAGGGTGACTCAGAGTTTGAATCTGCAAAACTCCAACTATAAAGAACCATGAAAGCATTATACAATGACTATCATGACACAGATGAAAATAACAAAGAAAATACTAGGACAAATCCAAATCAGACAGCTGTACTGTGCAGTCCTGGCTAGAGAAAAGAGCTAAGGAAATGAGCCTCCCTACTTTCCTTGAAAATGGTGTGGTATACTGTATATGCTAAAAGATAAAGTAATAGTGTCGATTGCTTCTGTTTAGCTGTTTATCTTTGTAATTAGGGACAGCTCACTTAATGGGTAGTGTGAGGTATATTTAGAAATGATATAAAAACAAAAGCAATCAATAAAACTTTGATCTTAAAAAAAAACTTCAGCCATGACAAAACAACAAAAGAACCTTTATGTGGTTTGTATGTAGCCATTGCTACCTTTCCCAGATCATTTTAGAAGCTATTGTCTTGTTGTGCAATGATGTTCTGATATAGAGTGACAACTCTGTTTTAATAAGGCAGGTTTCTATCAAGGTTTTGTCAAGGTAATAATTCAAAAGACAATAATTATTAACATTATTTGATTCCCTTACTCTTTTGTTTGGCAACAAAGATTAGAATACCTAAGCGTTAAGTGGGTTGCTCATTCTTAAGTGACACTGATGACTTATCTGCTTTATCACATGCTTCTCATTAGCTTGGGACATTTCATTTGGGACTTCTAGCCACATATGGGAGAGACGTGCAGTGGCTTTCCAGAAGGGCTGTTAAACCAACCATCTTCTTTTACCACAGAATTGAAGGGACCTCATTGGCCAATCTGTTGAATGTATACCCCCAAAAGAATCCCCACTACAATACACCTGATGTCATCATCATCCAGCCCCTGCTCAATGACTTCCAGTGAAGTCCAGTAGGTCTCCAGGCAATCCATTTTGCTTCCTAAAGTAATGCATTCTATTTTTCAACAGATGTCATTGTTAGAAAATTTTCCTGACCTGAAGACTTCTGCCTCCATCCCTGCCCATTAATTGTCTCTGCAAATTCTAATTATCACCCCTGGGTTTTTCCCTGGGGTAAACCCAACAAAATTCTTTTCCCCATGATAATCTTGCAAATACTTTGACAGCTCTCATTCCCCTCTCCACACATACATACACACACACACACACACACACACACACACAGAGTCATGTGAAAAGGGGGAAGGGGGATGGCTATGTATTATCACAGAGTCTACATTTCCTCTCTCAACAAGGATTGAACTTTTTGATTTTACTTGTAGAATGAATCTATCATAGTAATCAAGATAGTAGAGGACTAGAGATTATGCCTTACAAGGGTCAGTTGAAGGAATATTGAGTGTGTGTTTGTATGTATGTGAGAGAGACAAAAAGACAGACAGAGACAAAAAAACAGAGTTTATTCTTGGTAAAAGAATTCATTTGGTTTGTTAAACAATATTCCAGGAGACAAAATCATCAACTGGTCAAAATAAAGCCTAGTTATAGCAAACAGAAAAGAGAATGTTGAGTCATATACATCTACAGGTTGAACTTTGTGTATACTTACTATGTGTCCAGGACTCTAAAAGATATTTTCTTTTATAAGCATCTCTGCCCCCACCCCCAAAACGGTAGTAACTTCTTTCCTCATTCAATCCCACAGTCAGATGACACAGATGAAAATAACAAAGAAAATACTAGGACAAAGAGATATTTATTTTTGTTCACAGAAGGTGAATTAATGAAAAAGTACAGAAAAGATACTGCAATGCAAGTCCACTACACTAAACAATAGCCAGGAATCTCGGTGCTTTAAAATTTTCCTGATACTTTAGAGAGACTTACCATGGCTGATTAATAAAAATGAATGTCACTGTTTTACCAGTGGGAAGGAGAGCAATCTTGTCTCAAGAGGAATGGAACTATGTGCAGAGATTTATCCAGTAACTGGCAAAACGATAGTTTTTCTTGCCACGCAATACAATATTTTCACTCCAAGGGAAAGAAAAATGTAACCCAAGTAACAAGGACCAAAATATTTTGCAATATCTGGCTAGGAGGAGACAATTTGTTTCCTATTGCTATTCGGTTCCTAGTTTTGATTCACAGAGAATTTTAGAGTGGTGTAGATGAATGAACAGTGAGCTGAAAGTTAAGGCATCAGGGTTCTACTCTAGACCCTCTCAATGTCTGTGTAATCGGGTGCATCTCATATCACTGATCTGGGCTTCAGTTTCCTCATCTATAAAATGAAAGAACTGGAATAAGTTACAGTAAAAGTCTTCTATGGTCTAGCATTTTATATACCTATGACTACTGAAATATATGTCACTTTATAATTTCCATTTTTCTTCTTATGATGTGCCTCTTAAACACTACAGAAGTTCGGTAACACAATGTTAATCATTAAACTCAAAGATTTCTAGTTCTACAGTCTGTTTTAGATTTTTTTTCCTGCATTGCTGTTCTTTTAAAAGGTAATTTAAGATAGATAAGATCATAAGTCTAGAGTTGAAAGAGACCTCAGTGGCTACCTAATCCAACCCTGTAATTTTGCAGATGAGGAAAGTGAGGTAGGGGAAAGAGTGGTTACTGACTTCTCCACAGTCACACAGGGAGGACTGGGTTCTGATGCTGCCTCAGAGACATACTTCCTATCTGGCCACAGGCAAATCACTTATTCTTAAGACCCTAAATATTTCATACCTGATTAGACAAAGGAATTTATATACTGGTAGCTTCACACATGAATGAAATCATAGGTTCAAGGGGGGGAAAATGGACACTTATTATTCTAAATTCTACTGTCTACATAGTTGAGTTCTAACATTTATTTGAAATGTACTTTAATATTAAACTCTCAGATCATAGTGCTTATATACTATGAAAGGTTTCCATACTTTCTTGGTTCACAATGCTTTATGTGTCTTAGTAATTTTTTCACAGGACTCCTAGACCAAAAGAAATATCTAATAGCTCTATTAAGTAGATAGGTTGAAAATGTAAATACCCCAAAGAACTCCTGTGAGTTCCGTGAGGCACATCACAACCCCACGGTGCATGTAGTTTGGACATAGATTCCAAGTGATCATTCACATTATCTTTACTAAAGGTTCAAATGAGATACATTACACCAAACCACCTTATTTTTGAGGGTCATGTGTAGTCATGAGATGCAACAGGATGTAAGGGACTTTGCACAAGATTTGGAGTCATGATCCTTCATTTTAAACCCACTCTCAGACACTTTTAAGAGTTATGCGATCTTGAGAAAATCAGTTAATCTTTCAGAGCCTCCTTTTCCTCATCTGCAAAATGGAAATAACTCCTTGTTCTACCTACCACACAAGGTGCCTGGGAAGAAAGTTCTTAGCAAACCTTAACACACTAAATTATTACTATGGTTTTCTCCAGTCTTTGTTCCTCCAACAGTCATGGAATGAGGAGAAGGAAAGGGTGAGGAGCATCTGATGTTGAATTACGTAGCATCCCATAAACACAAGAGGAGAAATAACAGCAGCTGCCTAGTGCAACAGAAACCTCATTCCTCAGTTAGAGCTAACGGAGGAAACAAGAAATACAATCTTCTCAAATAGATTTCTTTAAGAAACCAGTGAACATAGGCAGGCACTCAAAATTCCGGCAGGGAACCAAACTCCTGCAAGGTGAAACAAGATAAGAGAAAGATTATCCAATAAGAGAAAAAGTTTCTTGCTGTGTTTTAGCCACTGGCTCCTGCCTTCTGTCTTCTCAGTGGGAAGGGATGTTTTCTAGTCAGGAGTCACAGGACTTTGGGCTCCCACTCCTCTCCCCCTACGTGGCAGAGGAGGGGCCCCATCACCCACTGGGGATTACCCACTGTGTACTGGTCCTAGCACTGATCATTACCATGAAATTCCTCTTCAAGGAAAGAAGTATGCTTTTCCACTGAGTGCCTGTAATCGACTCAGACCTGTAGTTTCTGGGTGTCCTACTGTTTCAAATGCTGTACTTCATATTTCCCAAAGGAACAAAGGCATCCACCATTCACTTAATCAAAGGAACAGTAAGCCCGTAAAATACACTGCTAAACAATGTTACCAAAAGAGTGGATGAGAGCAGCAAACAATAGGCATTATTAGGTTAGTTGAATGATGAGCCTTTTCCTCTTTGATTTCAAGTCATATACACACACACACACACACACACACGCACACGCACACACACACGCATGCACACACACATACCCCAAGACTACGCTTTTTCTCTGTATTCAGATACTGGGTGACATTGTTTCGCAATATGTTGTTTTTATTCAACTAACTCTTGATATTCAATCATCATTACTCAGGTGCAGCAATAGAGTTTGTTTTCATACCCTGAAAAAGGATTAACAGGCAGATAAACGAATGTCACTATAAAAGCTAGTATGCCTCTGAATGTATGTTTGAGTTAACAAATCGGGGGGGGAGGGGGGTTGAGATTTTGCTGATATTGATCTGACCTACCAAGATCACTGAATTTGTTGTGAAATTGTAGAATATGTAGTGAAATTCACTGAATATGTAGCCCCAAAGTTCTAGGTACTGTGGGGATGCCCTTGGGTACACATAAATGGGTAAATTGGATCCATTAAATCTGCCCACATACCATAAGACATGATTTTCCACACATATGACCTATTGACTGTCCATGCAACTCATAATGAAAGAGTGATATATAGAATTGTACTTACCTTAACTTCTCAAGTAGTTTGCTCTAAGTACATTAACACGAATATCCTGGCCTTTAAGTTATTATGTTAGATTATAATTTAACAAAAGGATATCCCTGCTGGGAAAAGGATCAAAGTAGAGGTATGTATAGAAATGACTCAATGCAAAAAAGTGCTATCTAGTAAGGCAGGATGGGAAGAATGTTGAAATTGGTATGACAAGATATAGGTTTCAATCCCAGGAATGCTAATTACCAACTCTTTTGCCTTAGACAAATCATTTAACCTCTGGGTGTCTCAGTTTTTGCATTTGTAAGGTGAAAGTGTTAGACTAGATCAATTCTCTTTTAGATCTAAACCCTAGGATCCTAAGTTAAGTCATTGATGCCTCACCCTACAATAAGAAGCTTTCACCTTAGTTCTTAGGTACTTTTGTATATCCTTGCTGGCCAGTTCATTGCCCATGTCCTTACTTCTTTTATTACAAACCTCCTTCTGTCATGTTAAGGGATTGTAAATTAGGAATCAATAGGCATGTGCAATAGTGTAAGATAGCCTCTTTATTGCAAATGAGAAGGGTCCCCCACTTTAGTTATGCAAATTCATCTCCCACTTATTTCCAGTATTCACTTTCCTCCACTAAGATTGACCTTCACATCATCTTCAAAATTTTCCATGATCATTCCAACCCATGTTCTTTTGTCCTTTTGTTCCTACTCTTCTGTGTACCAGAAATACCCCCCTATTTCTTTCTACTTAATCAAATTCTATTTGTTTTTAAGATCCAGCATAAGTTCTACCTCTTAAGCAAAGCCTTTCCTTAATAATTCAGCCTATGTTGGTTTCTCCATCTTCTGAACTTTTATTATACATATTTTACATAATTTACTATTAAAATGTCCTTTATTGCAATCTAACACTATCATCACAATAAGACTATAGATTATTTGGGGGCACAGATTTTGTCTTACACTTCTTTTATATCTTCCATTGTGCCCAATATATATTCATCACATATTTACTTTAATACTTCAAAATATTCCTGATTTCATCAGGGTGTATACTCATTCCAGCAAAGTAAACTATAGGTCTGCCTCCATAGACAGTCTTTGTGTGTTGCTGTGGCCTCACATTTCATCACCTAATGAGATCACACTGGAATTTGTAGATTCTGTCCTTGGATCGTGATACATATTTTGTGATATTCATACCAGGAGTTCTCTAGCTTTATCATAGCTTCTATTCTTCTGAGAGACTTCAAGAAACCAGTCTTCTCCATGCCACACTGTGTCATTCGAACTTAAATTTAGAAGAGATCTAAATAAATAAGTGTTCAATAAAGTACTTGCTGAGTTCAACTCATTAACCCTTTACCACAATTCCTCTGTTTTTGCTATTGTCTGTGAGAAGAGGGATCAGGTCCTCTTGAGCACATAGGGATCTAGAGTTATTAGAAGATGATAAAAAAATTTAATCCCCATGGATATAGAGTGGTTTTCCAAGAAAAGCATGTTGAAAAACATAAAAATAAGGGTTATATCTAATAGATCAGACCTGTTTACAGAAACTTAATGTTAATAGGACTTAGAAGGCCCATTTTTTGCCCCCCTCCCAAAAAAAACGGTAGACCCTAAGATCACAATATGGGTAACTGCCTCTTACATGAGGTTAAGTGGGAAAAAATAATATAAGAGGTAGAGATGTGTTAACATCAGTGGAATAAAAGGAAGAAATTTTAAGATTTATTCCTAGCATAAGAGATCTCCATGCCTTTTAATATGCTAATGACTTATTATATAGACTCATAATTTTAAACCTGGAAGAGAATTTAAAGACCATCAAGTCCAACACCCTAATTTCGCAGATGAGAAAAATGAGGCTCAGATTAAGTGATTTGGCCCAGCTAAAGATGGGAATTGAACATAGGTATCCCTAACTCTCAGTCCAGCTCTCTAAACACTACAACAAACTGCCTCCTTCATGCAGGTGAAAAATGGTTCTACAGCATTGGGGTAGAATGTGGAAAATAGGCTTGAGGGGAGCTACCAATATGTTTGTGAGAGATCCCTGTTAGTATATGATAACCGTTTTACTGCACAAAGAGTTGAGTTTTAGAGAAGTGTGGGCTCAAACCCATTCCATCAATAGACTGGATACTAAGTGTCAACTAAAGCTGAATATAGTAGAAAATGTTCACTTAGGGTCATGGCTAAAGCTGAGAGGATGAGAGAAAGAAAATTAGGAATTAACATTATCCATGGGAATAATCAGAAGTTTTTGCTAAGTAAGTAAACCATTTCAAATAGTACATTTCCCCTAATGTGTGATGTATTGTTCAGCTACATTATAAAAAAGCTAATATGAGTACCCAGAAAAGGGCTTTTCCTTTCCACAGTAATGTTCACCACATACTGACACACACTTCAGGCAAAAGACTTGACCAAAGAAGAATCACTGAGCCATAAGAGTCCATATTTTCTTGCTTTCCTGAAGTCAGAAAAAAAAGTGTTTTCTATATGCTTGATAAAACTTTCAAATTTGTGTCAGACATGTTTTATAAAAACCATGCCAGTGAATTGTCAAATTGGCTTATATTTCAATATGCTATCTACTGCTTTTTAAGTAGGCCAGGCATTGGACTAGAATTTCAATTAACATGGTTTTTAGTAATTCATAAATTCCAATGCCTCCAAGTGAGACTGTAACGAAGATAGCAGTAAAGGGCCAAGAACATGCAAAAACTTAAGAAATACCATTTGATGATGATGATGATGGTGATGTGTGTGTTCATCCATCATTGCCAAAGAAGACCATGCCATCAAAGAAATGATGACATGACTTGCACTTGACTTTGTTTTGAGTGAAGTAGGGCTCTGCAGGTCACCAGTCTCACTTCTCCTCCAGAGCCATCTGAATCCAGTGACCAAATGACTGGAGATAACCCACGATGAGGCAATTGGGGTTAAGTGACTTATCCAAAGTCACGCAGCTAGTGAGTGTCAAGTGTCTGAGATGAGATTTGAACTTAGGTCCTTCTGACTCCTGCACTGGTGGTCTATCCACTGCACCACCTAGCTGCCCTTGATGATGATGATGATGATGATGATGAAGATTGATGATGACAATGACAATGATATTTTTAATGTTGTAGTCCCTTGGAGTTCTTTCCACACACCTCCTATAAATGTCATGTCCCTGATCTTTTAGCTTTTTCAATAAACATTATACTTTATTAAGCAAAGATGTCTTATCCTATTTATCTGGAGCATTTTTTAGATAGAAACATTCAATAGTTGAAAAGAAATGGATTAGTGGACCTCAATGAGGTATATAGTATTTTCACAAAAAGGTACAATTAAATGAGAAGGCAAATCAATGAGTCAACCAATCCTTTACAAGGGGCACTCTTGACTTGAATAGTGTGCCACATCAGCCCTTTTATTTAATAATCTCGCAGAAAACTGCAGCTAAGATCACCAAACCAGGCAAACAGCCAGAAGTGTCACTAGTCCAGCCAACATTTCTAAAGCTTAAAGCCACCTAACTCAAACTGCAATTTATTTTTAGAAAAATATCACTGTGATTCTTTCCTGCAACCTGATGTAATACAAATACCAATGGAAGCAATATAGCAAAGATGAAAAAAAAATCTATTTTATGCTGAGTAGATAAGCTGTAAGGATAGTATCTTTATGAAAACATTCCATTTTTTCTTTTTTGTTTTCTTTTCATAATAATGTAAAAATCCTAGGTAGCTGCTGGCATGGTGGACAGAATCAGAAAGTGGAGTTCAAATAGAACCTTTGACATTTCCTTCTTTGTGTCCTCTGGTTGTCATATTTTCCTCAACTGTAAAGCAGGGATAATAGCACCTGCCTCACTGGTTTACTAGGATTACATGAGAGAGAGCATTTGTAAAGTGCTTATGCCTGGAACATAACAGGCATTTCATAATGTTCCCTACACAAAAATATATTTTCTCAGTAAGAAAATTTTGACTTACCCTAAGGTCAAATCAGCATTCTATCAGGAACCTGAGGGCCAAGCTTCAATCAGTGGTCTTTATAGTTATAATATATTGTTCTTGGTCCCCGTTATCCCTTATCATGGCATTATATTCCCTTATCATGGCATTGTATTCCAGCATTGATGTACACTGATATCAGTTTCCCCTGATCTAAGATCTTGTTCTCCATTATTGAGACCTTAGTTCTGGCCTTCTTACAGTTGCTTAACAAACATTCAACAAGCATTTACTAAGCAACTAATATGGGCTAGACACTTGAAATATCAAAAAAGAAAAATCTCTGCCTTTGAAAATTTTATACTCTACTGAGAGAGACAGATATGTACCTATAATGTTCTGTACAAAATAATTACAATATGACTGGGAGATGATCAGTGGGAGACCAGTCAAAAAGAAAGTAAGTGTAATTATTGAGAAATCAGTGCATGTAAACCCAGAAGTTTAGTTCTGGGCAAAGGACTATAGGAATCTGGGCTACAAAGAACAATATAGGATATTTCATTGAAAGAAGGATTTCATAAATTTAAGACAATCTTTGGCAGTACTAAAGATTGCATATCAAAAGGTTTATGGCTTTGTGTGGTGAACTTAAGACATTAGATTGGATTTGTTCTGCCTGGCAGTGCTTTTAAATCAAGGCACCACTAATAATAATGTCTGTAGATTATCAAGTAGCAAACCATCTTAATGTTGGGGAAAAAAACAGAAGTAGCTTTGTTTGCAGCTAATTGCTTTACCTATTCAAATAAAATTGAGGACATTGTATTTTACTCTCCTCTTGAGTTGCTGAATCAGTGAAAGAAAGATTTACCATTTTTCACCTTGGAAAAGTATGTGATGAGGGGATCAATCTTCCCTGGGCCCTGATAAATGAGTGAACTCGCATTCTAATTACAAATATGGTTTATGTGTTTTCTATTTTCAAATGTGACAACTGGGAGATAAAGCAATCAGGGTATAACATTTTCTGCACTACAACCTGTGCTCTTTGCATAACTAAGCCATACATCTTTTTTTTTCCTACAGATTTCTTTAATGATACTTTAAAAGTTAATATTTATTCCTGCTTTCATAGGCAAAATAAGTTCTTCTTTGGATTAGTATAGATGGTCTTTAAGGGTTGTTTATGGTCATTTTTGTTTGTTCTAGAAGTTATCATGAAATTGAGGGTCTTTAAAAAGAATACAAAAATATTTATAATAAAGAGATATATATCAGTGTGCTGTGTGGAACAGGTTTAAATAGTGTAGTTTATAAAATTTTGCCATTTATTCTTAATGTCAAAATTGTACATGAGATGTTTTTACAGAGTAATCCCCCTAGGGTGGTGACATGGAAGTGTGTAAGAATATAAAATGCAGAAAAAAAGGGAAGAAATAAGATGGTCATTTCATAGACCAATAAAAAAAGGAATAAAAAGTCTGTGTCAAGCTACTGATGGAATGATAACGGTGTCTACTACATTTAGAAAAACTAGGAAATATGGTTGAACTAGCAAAATTTGAAATGAGTTTAGTGGTTCTAGGAACTTGATAATATGTTTAACGTCACTTATCACTCAAATATTAGACTTTTAAATAATAGAGATTTGTGTCACTCACTCAACAAATGTATCTGTCATTTCAATATTTCAAGGATCCATGATTTCATCAGTATAGATATTCTTTCCATCCATGAAGATTGCAGCCTGCTTTCTACCTTAAGAGATCCTATGAATTAGATCAGAGGGGTCAAACAAAGGCAGCTTGGATTGTGGGCCAGCAACACTCCCAAGTGCAGCCTAAGTTGACTAAAATGTAATTGCAAATATTTAAAATGTAAAGATTTAACAAAATAAGTAAAAATACAATGGAATATAGACAAGGTTAATATGTGGTTTTCTAAGTCAATATGTTGTCCATATTGGTATTCTTATGTATGATTTGGTGGCCCCCATTTGTAGACAAGTTTGATACCATCATTATAGATCTAAAGCTGAAGCTCCAGACACCTCAGAGAACTTCTATCTCCCATAGTACTCCCATTACACATGAGGAAACCAAGGGGCAGGAAGTTTAAGTGACTTGACCAATATCATATCAGAGGCAGGATTTGTTCTAATATGCTCTAAATTCAGAGCCAGGGTTCATCTTCATGCGTTGCTGTGATTTAAAAATAAATGAATCTGAAGATGAGCCTTCTTTCAATGAGTGTCTATAACTCGATGAGGCTAGCCCATCTTGTTCATACTCAATGTCCTTTAAGATTATTTGGATCTGTAAGAATATATGTCCCATGGGTATTACATTCAACAGTTCAAGGTCACTTCCATGCCAAGATAATTAAACTGATACCTTAATGGAAGAATTGTGTCCAAGAGTGTTAAGAATATAATTAAAAAGATAGACATGGTACAATAAACATAAAAGATTGAATATTTTGCTTACAGTATTTCCATATTTTGAGAAGATATATTTGCTTAGAAAATTTCACATATTTGCTCACACATGTATTCCTCTTAATGTTTAAGGCCCTCATTCTAATACTCTTGTGCATCTTTGACCAGGAATCTTGACTTTGACCAGGGGATTACTTATGGTACTGGCTCAGGAAATAATTTTACTACCTGTAAGGAGGCCATATCACCATTGACCTTTCCCAATTATTCCAGCACACCACCAGAATGAATATTAGTCCCTGAAAGAATGGTCATTAAACAAAGCTTTCCTTTCTTAGATATTTTGGTGGAGGCCCCTTAGTTGGTGATATATATATCTCTCTCCTGTGGAGGGACAAAGTATGTTCTTTACAATCAAGAGATAGATCAACAAGCAAATAGAACTATAATTCTTACGGAATGCAGTCTGACACATTTGTGCATTACTTCTCAAACTTAAAACTGCCAAGTTTTGGGACATCCTGAAGTTAAGGAGAAATCTTGATTTGGAGGGAGATGATTGAAATCTCATTGATGTGAAATGGAGTGAGATTGAATTAAAGTTCATTTCATGAAGGCTGAAGGAAGAGTTGACAAATGTCTATATCTCTACTTCTTTCACGTACTTGTGAACCTGTGATTTCATGGGAAATTCCTTTGCCCATGCAGATTACAAGCCTTCTACAAGAGTTGGTGTGATTGAAAGAATTAATTATCCAAGTAGACACCTTCTGGTGATGAGACAAACTGCTCCCTGGATGACAGACAGTCCATTAGAGGGGGCTTATCCTAGAAGTCATTCTAACCCAATAGGACCCACCACAGCTTGTACTTAGCTTCCTGAGCCTTCAAGAATTCACAAGGAAAATGAGAAAAAAACTTCTATGGAGGAAAAACCTATATCACCTTTCATTAATTAGCTATTGACAAAAATAAGTGTGGTGATATGTAACTTCATTTCCTTGAATGGCACTGAGCACCATGAAATCATGCACAGTATCCTGTCACAAACTGGATAGTTCCTTTTAAAAAGCAATTTATTAAAATATATGCTAGCAATCACAGGTATAGATATGATATGATTAATGTATTACCTCTTACTCTAAAGTCAAGCTTCTGTGTAGATCTGATCTGATGTGAGCTTACAACCATGGTGCTAATCCTAATTAAAATACAAACAAACCCTCTCTGCAAGCAGAATTTCAAACACAAAAACTGGAAAAGGGGATTATGTTAAAGTCCTCTATTCCAGTTGAGACGACAGTTTCAATCAGTTTAGTACATTGAAAGGTGACCAAACAAATGTTGAACCCAATTTTCCCCCGTCCTTTGGTGAGGAAATAGATGTCTGAGTGATACTTTTAAAAAGATTAGATGTCCTTCCAGAGTCTCACACAGAGAAGGTAATAGCTTCACATACATGAAAATGAAGACTTCAGAATACTCCATTATAGTTCCATTGACAATAGAGCAATGCCAACTCCAGAAGCTCTGTTCCAGAGGCCTGCCCTCTGGGCACTAAAGCAGTTAAATCCCCCTTTTGATCACTGTGCCCTTCTTATGTTCAAATATATGAGGTGAGAACATCCTCCTCATTCTCCTGGCAGCCAATGTAGACTTCCATCTGGCTGGAGGAGAGAATTAGAAGGTAAAATAGGAGAAAAGAGACATGAACTGGCTGACCTACATGCAGTGGGGACATGTAGCTAATACTTCCTTCTGTACAAAAGGAGGGCTCGCTTCATTTGATATTCATCTCTTTATAAGTGAATAAGTCTCAAGTCAATTTTAGATGTAATCGAGTATATTTCATAATCATAAGATGATTTTTACATAAGTGGAGAATAATAAAACAGTCATATGAGAAATGGAAAATTGTATCCAGTGCTCAGGAACATAATCTGTGTGATGCCAAATATCTGTGAGCTTTTTTTTTTTTTTTTTTTTTTTTTACAAATCGTTCAGCACACATTGGTGATTAAGAATTTGTTATTTGGAATACCTGGATATTTCACATCATTTAGGTATACCAAAGTGGTGCAAGGAATTATATTAATTGACAAAAGGGCTAAGTGCTTCAACCACTAAGATCCACTCCTAACAATATAAGAAAGCCATAATCAGGTACACAACATGTTTCCTCCCATGAGATCCTAAGGAAGGCATTAATCCATCCTACCACCTCCATATCTCTTATCAACATTCAACTAAAAATCAGCACATCAACCTCATTGCTTATGAATAAAATAAGTACCTCAGAAGAAAAGGGATTGGACCCTTGACACCTGACTTCAAAACGTTTCCAATCCATAGTATATAAAGCACCTGAATATTGTACTCAATTTTTAAACTTCTATATTTTCCATATTTGTAAAAAGCAATAACTACTGTCATTTAGATATCTCTTTATTGCAAAACATTTTGTATACATCACTTTATTTTATCACTATAAAAATCCTATTAGGTGAATGCTGTGAATAATATTATACTCATTTTGCTGCCGGGGAAACTGAGCCTGAGAGAGGTTAATAGACTTGCCTAGGGTCAGACAACTATTAAGGGTTTGAGGCATAATTTGAACTTAGTTCTTCATGATTTGGGGTCCAGACAACAGTTATTCTACCATACTCTCTCCCTGAATATATTGGCTCAGCCTTTGACTGCTCCTGATCCTAAGATTTCCAAAGAGATGAAGAAGAGGGAATAGTACTATGTCACTTGCTAAAATCTTCTGAAAGATACTCATTGCACAGCATCATGACTTAAATGAAGGAAATTCATGAAAGTGTGTGACAGTTTTTGGAGATAAAGAACTGGTTCCCTATAGGTGGAAACAGATATATTCTGGTTATAGCAATGTGAAAGAGAGCATAGTACAGTACATAGTACAGTAACTGACAAGGGCTTTGACTTTGCAATAGAAGACACAAGATGTTTCATAATTAAAAATGCTTCCTATAACTACGTAAGACAAATTTTACAGCAATAACAAAGATCAAATGATAAGATACTATGACTATACACCTTTTTGGGGATGTCTGGTCTTTTTTTGCTACAGATGTTAGCCAAACTGTTTATCCCACCTCACTTATTTTCCCTTCTTAACCGATCAATAGAGTGAAGGGAAAAAAATCTAGATATAGAACATTACCTTTCATAGCCTCTAATTATTTATGGAAAAATGACCAAACCTGTGCCACTTATCACTAGCCAAGACAGAGCCAAGAAGTTATTTTTAAAAAGCAACATTTTAATATTAGAATTTCACATAAAATCATGGTTTATTTTCAGACTACATATTATGCAGCTTGATAAACTTCTCAGGATGCTTTTTTTCCCTAGAAGATTAAGTAAATCCTCAGAAATCCTTGAGCTACAAGCTAAAATTCAGCCAATTACTTTGAAGATCATACAGTTCTGAATATCTTGATTGTCTCTCTGCTCCTTTTTCTTTTTCTTAAATAGATACCAAATGCACATCAAGAAAAGCCATACCAGACCCTCCAGTTGGTGCTTATGTTCTCTGATTTCTACCCAAGGAAAACCCATAAGATGTTGACCAGATGTTTTATCTCAAAAACAATCAGTGATTATTTCATAGGGAGTAACGAAAGAGAACTGAGAGTTCAAGGTAATAGATGAAATCATATATAAATGCCTAAAGTAGTTGGCATTTTTTTTAAAAAATCAAGCCTCTTTAACATAATAAGCAAGTTTCTCTTTTTTAAAATATATTATAAGAAGTTTCGAGAACATCTAACAAAACAACATGTTCCAGTGTGTCGTGATTGCCTTTTGGGACTTCAAGTTTTCACAGAGGAAGCAAAATGGCCACAGATGCTAAAAGGAATAGGTCTTTATTTTGGTACATTTTAAACCCACACAACAAGGGAAAGGCTTGTGGTTAATCTGAGGCCATGAAGTGGTTGGTAAGGGAAGAGGACAGGACACATTAGCATCACTGTCACTGTAGCTCTGAAGGGGCAGGAAACATCAACTGTCTAGCCAGCGTGGGGTGGTGTGGGGGAATCCAAGTCTCAGGTGAGATGATCTTTCAGTCATGACTGGAAAAAAAATGGAAATCAATGATCCAAACAGTGGTAACTCTTCTGACCTTTCATCCAGGCAATGCCAAAATTGTATCGCTTTCACTTTAGTGTTGCCACGCTTAAGTTGCTTTGTACAAAATAGTTTTTCAGGGATGTGGAAGAGGACCAGGGTTTTTGCAGCGATGGGTGTAGTTTTAACCTCATGATTTGTTTCCTCTGTTATCCCCAAGCAGTCAAGGAAAATGGAATATTCCAGCAAAGAAGTTTCCAAATGAAAGGAGTCCCAGAAAAAGGAAAAGAGCTAGGTATCAATCAGGAAGAAGGCATATATCCAGAACAGAAAAAGAATATCCAAAAAAAAAAAAAAAAGGTCAAGAAAACTAGAAGATTTTTGGTTTGGCCGCATGGCATAAATCCTAAACAGCACTTTCCAGGTTCAATTTTACTCTGTCCTGTAAGGGCTTCTACTAGCATTACACTGAAGAAGTATCTTAACCGCTAATTAACTGTTAATTTTGCTTTAGGCACAAGCTATATTTAGCCCTTCATAGATGCCAAACAAAAACTTTGACCAGCATACATTATCAGCATGTCCAACTGTGGTCCAAGAAACAGAAAAATGTGACTAGATGTTCAAAAGGAATTAAGTTGGCCACAAATCTCAAGGAGCTAAATTTTCTCATTTAGGTGGAAGGAATGCACTCATTTGCTTTCCTAGGCATATTATAGATAAGCCTAAGATATTATAAATGTAGGCATGATATGTGCTCCAAGAATGCTCTTCCCTATCAAAGTTCTATTACAATTTACCTTCAGAGCTAGAAAAGATGGAATCCTGGTCTGTCAAAGCCAAAGGAGCAAGTAAATGAACAAGAAATGTTTTATTAATAGTCAGTTATTAACAGTATCATAGAATTTTCAGAGCTGGAAGAGACTTGAGACAAGCCCACCCACCAGCAATCTATTACAATAGTCTAGACATGAATTGATGAGGAACTACATTGAGTGATGGCAGTATCAAAGGAAATAAGGGGGCATATTGGAGAAATGCAGCAAAAGTCGCATTGACAGATCTTGACCATAGATGGTATATTGGGGTGGAGGAGAGAAACAGTAAGGATTAACATTTAGTTGTGAGACTGGGGGACTTGGGAAGATGGTGTTTCCCTCTACACCAATAGGGAAGTTACGAGGTGGAGAAAATGGTGCATTCAGTTGGGACATGTTGAGTTTAAGATGTTTACTCGACATTTAGCAGTTGAATATATGAGACTGGAGGTCAATAGAGAATTTGGGGCAGGATAGGTAGATTGGAGAATCACTAACATTGATATGGTAATTAAATCTATGATAGCTGATTGAATCACCAAGCAAAGTAGTAGAGAAGAGGAAAGGAAAAAGGTAGCAGAGTGTGAGATCCCAGTGGATATCCAACTGAAGAAACCCACAGGCAGTCAAAACAGAATAGTCACAATAGTAATGAAATATTTTTTAGTACTTTTTATTTTTTTTTACTAAGGCTTTTTCCTTACAGCAGCCCTGTGGGATTGGTAGTGAAAAGAAATGCAGCATTGGAGTGCAGACGAGAGACAAAGTAGAGAAAGGGCTGGAAAAAAAGAAGGGGAAGAGGATCAGTGACAGAGTTAGTCTCCAGTAAAGAAGGAAGTCCCTCCAGTACCTCATGACAATCGCTAAAGTCATGGGAATGGGAAATGTGTTTCCCTTTGGCCAGTTTGTTGGGATCAGATGTTGTTTCCATAGATTCCATCTTCATCAGGTCCTACAAATACTGATCTCATCCCCCGTGGTGTTTTAATTTTGTAATACAATATTCTGATTTTTTTTCTGGTGTAGGGAGTGCATTTTTAGACAGAAATTATTGCCATGAGAAAGGAAAGTTACAAGACTCTCTAGACCTTATCTGTTCACCATAGAGTTTGGTTCCTTACGAGTGTTTTGTGCTACCCCATAAGGATGGAGGGTTAACTTTCGGACTCTTGCCTCTGTAGTTCAGGAAAGACTAGTTGGTAAGGAATCTTTAAGTGTCTTAATAAATAAATGTCTTACCTCTCCAGATAGGAACCCTGTGAAAGGCAGTGAGGCAACATTTCTGTGGCTAGAAAGAAGTTTAATATTTAACTCTGTCTTACCCTTTGCTAAAAAGTGGAGCTTTATGTGATGCCAAATAGAACAAAGTAGCTAATTTCATAGGTGCATCTTCCATTAGAACATAAACTTCATGTTTTATACTTTCTTTACAATCCCAATGCTTAACACATAGTAAATGTTTGATAAATGCTTATTGATTGATTGACTTACAGGCTTCAGAAAGCACAATAGAGAAGGGAATTTGGGGCAATAAACATCATTTACTCTCTTGGAGAGTATAAGATATGTGATAATTCAAGTGAGCAAAAATTTACTGGATACTTACTCTATATAGAACTCAGCACTAAATGATAACTACTTCCAGAAATGAGTGACTAGAATGATAGGAGGTTTAGAGAATATGTTATATGCGGATCCATAGAAGTGAAACTGATTAATTGGATCAGGAAAAGAGATTCTTAGGGGTTGATTGAGGAGAGATGGTAACTGTTTCCAAGTAATGATCATAAAAGTTGACATTTATGTGATATCTTAAGTTTTTGCAAGATAATTTATACACATTATCTTCTTTAATCACTCTAATTTAGTGCTAAGTAGAAATTTCAGAGAGACATATTTTGGCTTGATGTTAGGAAAAAATTTCTATCAGTTAAGGCTCTCTCCAGAAGAGGGGCAGGGTAGTTTGAGTAATAGTGGAATGCTGTCTCATTAGAAGTCTTTGGACAAAGATTGGGAGTCACTTGATAGAGATGTTATAAAGGGTATTCTTGGACAGATAGGGGTTGCAGCAGATGGCTTCTGAGCTCTCTTTCTACTCTTAGATTCTGTGATACCATGACTCAAAGTCTACTTTAGATATCTCCACGCCCAAATTTATTAGCTTCCAGAAGACTCATAGATTAATGTCTAGGTGATTGTTGAATCTAACTCCTTATTCTTCAGGGGAAGAAAATTAGGCCCACAAAATTAAGTGACTTAGCAAACATCACATAAGCCAGTAAATGGGGGCTTATTTGTATTTGTGGGTAACTGTGGGTAACTGAAGCAATCCCCCAGCAAATGGAGAGCGAGATTTGTAGTTTGGTTCCACAATATCCTCATTAAATGGTAATGAGGTTTTTTGTGCCTTTGAAAGTAACAAGTATGCCATATTACAGGGAACATGGGAGTGTAGAAAATGGTAAGACTGAAGAAGATGAACTAGGTATAGTCTGAAATGATCCTGGAGGCATGGTCTTAAAGGGGAAATTCTATCATATTCCCTTTTTTTTATTCCTCTGAAAAATTATACAATGCAAATGATTTCAAGAAGGAGGAGAAAATTAACAAAAATAGCTGATGTGATGTACACTTTTATTACAAGTCATAAGAAGGAAGATCCTGTGAAAGAAGACATATGTGTGTGTATGTGTGTGTACCCACACACATTTCAGAGAAGTTGCCTATTTTTGTCAAAGAAAGCTGTTTTCTTTTTGATAGTTCCCAACACTGTGGAAATCATAGGCACAAACCAATATTAGATCTACATGTTCATACATCCAAGCAAACAAATGATATTGGTATGAATCTGTGATGTCATAAGTATAAGGACCCTGAGTGTAGAACCTCCCTCCATTGACCCAGAGCAGCATCTTGTCTACAACATATAGGTTACAGAGACACCCAGAATAAGTGAATTTCATGTGTTACATAGTGTGTATCAGAGGCAGAATGTGAACCCAGGCCTTCTTAACTGGAAGGAGATTTCTCTGTACCAAGCTGCTTCTTATAGAAATGCTGGGAACAGCAATGTATAGGAAAGGGACACAAAGAGGAAGAGAGAGAGTAAAAGGGATAAATTAAGGTCAGTGAATGTCACATGTAAAGCAATAAATAGCTAATAGTAATTTTAAGTTTTATTATAGTAAAATATTATACTCTGCCTTCTGAAAAGGCCTAATGCATCAATTTAAACTAATGTAATACATTCTCAGGTTTTTAAACTGCATAACATTCTTAAGAACATGTTCAAGAAAAAAGAATTTTTTTCAGCTGGAAGGGACTTGAGAAATCATCATAACCAATAGTCTCATCTTACAAATGAGGAATTTGAGCCTTTGAGAGGTTATGTGAATTGCCCAAGGTCAAAGATAGGAATCTCAATCTCTCTAGATTTGATCTAATTTCAAGGTGTTGATGTTTGCGGAACCCTTCTGGGGCACATGTAGAAGTTCTGACCCCCAAAGTAAAATATCAGAAAGGACAGACCATCTTGCCTTTTGTTAATTACAAAATAAATAGACTTGTGCCTATGGAGAGAAAAAACGTGGAAGCAAGCAAGGACATTTTAAGTATTCTATTTTTATATATAGCTTGCTCTGAGTCATTTTTTTGTACTTTCCAACTGGACCTCAACATTCTAAGCTATTGAGTACTCCCTACAAATTTAAAGTCTTACTTGACATATTAAGTAGAAATGTAATGATGGTACACAGCCTTAAAATTTTTCTTACCATGACCAAGTATAAAGAAAGAAACACAAGACTTAGAGTTAGGAAACCTAGATGCTATTGATGGTTCTGCCTTTTACTAGCTATATAACCTTAAGGAATTACTTGACCCTGTCTAGGCCTTTTTTCTTATCTGTAAAATGAAAGGGATGGATAAAATGGCATCTAATATTTATTCTTTCTCTAAACCTGTCATTAACTAGATTTTAGAAAAACATTTAACAAAGATTACAGTTTAACAAAATTTAGAACTCATTAAATGATAAAAAAAAAAATTAGTCATTAAAGCTTCAATGTCAGCTTGCAAGGTCTCTAGGAGAGTGCCCCCAATTATATGTGCTTGACCCTGTGCCATTGAATATTTTTATCAGTGACGTAGACCTTGAAAGGATAATTAACTCTTTGGATGACAAAGTCAAATCCATAAAGGTTTGACATGTTAGAATGAGAGAGCAAACCTAAAAAGACTAAATTTAATAGGGATAAATATAAATTTTACCTTAGGGTTCAAAAAATCAATTTCACAAGAACAAAATGTAAAAGATTTGGAGAGACAGTAGTCTATCTGCAAAAGATCTGGGGTTTTCATGAGCTTCAAGTTCAGCATGAGTAAATAGTGTGATATGGCAGCCAAAAAGAAATCTAATGTGGTGTTTGTATCAGGAAACACAGAGTATACAGATATAGGGAGGTAACGGGGCCTCTCTACATGCAGCAGACAAAACTGGAATATTGCACTCTGGGCACCCCAGTTTATTTTTGACATTGATAATCTGAGAATTGTCCAGAGAAGGGAAAATAGAATACTAAAGGACTTTGAGATCTTTTACATCCTTAAATTCCACATATATTCTTTAAATAACTATTACGTGCAGTAAACGATGGTAGGTACTACAAAGACAAAAAACAAAACAGTTCCTACCTTCAAAGACTTCACATTCTACTTGGGAGGATCAGTTGAAGGAACTGGACGTATAATCTGAGAGGAGACTTAAAGACCTGATAGCTATCATCAGGTGTCTGAAAGGAAATCACATGGAAGAAAAGTCCAATGTGTTCTACTTTCAGGGAAGAACTAAAAGCCGTGTGTGGAGGTAGAAAGGGAGCAAATTTTGTCTTAAATGTCAGACTTCCTAAAAGTAAAGCTATCCACAAAAACAGAACTTCTGAGGATTTCCCTGCTTCCTGGAAATGGGTTCCCATTTCCTGGAGGTCTTCAAACAGAAAATGGGCAATGATCTATTGAAGATGTCATAGAGGTAATACTTATTCAGGTATTTGGTAGACTAGCTGGCCCATGAGGTCCCTTCTACTATCAAGAGCCTGTGATATGAAGTTAATTATTTCAACCAGACAGTTTCTCTCTGAGAAATAAATGAGCTATAAATGCGAATGAGATGTAGCCCCTCATTTTCCTATTGAGGGGTTAGAGATATATAACCAAAGGATAAGATAGTGTGGAAGGAAGTCAGACTTTCTTAATGCAGTCTGGGAGTGTTATATTGAACAGTAGGAGTATATGGACTACCCAGGGGAAGAACTAGCAAGAGTAGGGAACACATGGCCCTCTAGGTCTTCAAGTGTGTCCCTTTGACTAGGGTTTGGATTCAGTCAGAGGGCCACACTTGAGGACCCAGAGGGTCACATGTGTCCTCAAGGCCACATGTTCCCCAACCTTGTAGAGTTTAAGAAGGGAGACATGGGATAGGGATGCTGAAAAGGAAGATGCAAGGGTACCAAACCCAAACTTCACCTAGGTCAACATTATGCCTGTGGTGAGACTTGCTTGGGCTGGAGAACTTCAGCAGATCGCATTTGCCTTTTACTTCCATAGTTTACTGACCAACCTCAACCTTGGCATCAGACTGGCATCAGAGAAGGGTCATTCCAAGGAAAAAGAGCCATTGGAAAACATAATATCAATGATCACCAAAAAGGAAGAGATAACAGTGATGACTAACAAGAGAAGAAAAGATATTTTGTTTATCTGTCCCTAATAGTTGTTTAAAATCCGTGACAAGAATAAAAAAAAAAGATACAGGGAGAGTGCTTGACAAAATCCCATTAAAACATTGTACTCAAAGATAAACATGTTGTCACCTGAAAAAAATAACTATATCAACAGATGGGACAGATTCAATACAAGTATCGGAGGTTTCCCAGTTAAATCTCAATTGGATGTTGATGACTGAGTGAAAAAAGAAAAGCTGACACTTAAAGAGTAAAGGTTTACAGAACTAGTTGGCATAATGGACTGAGGAATTAAACTAAATTAAAGCAAACAAATGTCTATATTGTTGAAGGAACTTTAGAGGAAAAAATGACTACATAGCCATGCAAAGTAAATTTCTTTATTGAACTATTATAGGACAATGAGAATAAACCCATCTTTATAAGCTAAATACCCTACCAGCACCTGAATTCAGTATGTTTAAAACTGAACTCCTCATTTCCTTTGGATTAATTCCTGTGTCTCAAATCTCTACCCCTATTAGTAATATTTTCCAAAATCACCAATATTTGTAATTATATACCAATATAATGTATTGGTGTATATATGTATATATACATATATACACCAATAATTATAATAACAGCTCCATCTTTGATTCTTTTCTCCAGAGTCAACTATGGTGAGGTGACTAAGGCTTTGTGTACTAAAGAGAAAATTGTTACTATCTTGAAAGGGAAGTAGTGACTACAAAGAGCTAGTGTGACTTCATCAAGATCAAATTATTCCAAACTAATTTCATTTCCTATTCAAACAGTACATGTAGGGAATCCTGCAGATATAATTTACATAGATTTTAGAAAAGCTTTTGATAAAATATCTCATCCTATTCCTGCGGACAAGAGGAAGAAATATTGACTTCAAATGACTTCAAAACTGGTTGTGTGGCCAGACTCAGAGTCATTATTAGTGGTTCCATATCAACATGGAAAGAGATCTTCAGTGGAATTCTACAAGGATCTATGATTGGCCACATGCTGTTTAGTATTAATCAATGACGTGAATGAATGTATAGGATGGTATCATATGTGTGAAATGTCAAAACACAATGAATGACAGAGTCAAGATCTAAAAGCATCTTGAAAAGCTAAATCGTTGGACTGAATCTAAGAGAAAGAAATCTAAACAGCACGCAGTGGAAAGCCTTATACTTGTATGCAAAACCTCAAATCCTTAAGAATAAGATAAGGGAGATAAGGGCAGAATATCATTTTTCTGAAAAGAATCAAAGAATTTTAGTGGATTTCAAGATCAATGTGAGTCATCAGTGTAATATGGCAGAAAAAAAAGACTAATAAGAGTTTGGGATACATTAGGAAGAATACAGTTTCAGTAACAGGGAGGTGATAATTCCACTACATTCTACCCTTATCAGGCATGATTTGAAATATGTTGTTCAGTTCTAGTTTCCATGATGTAAGAAAGACATCAATAAGCTAGAGACTGTCTGTAGGAGGACAACCAAGATGTTAAAAGGCCTTGATTTCCTGGCATATAAGAATAAGTGGAAGGAACTGAATACATTTGACCTGGAAAAAAAGACTTGGGGAAGACATAACAGTTGTTTTCAAGTATTTCAAGGGTTGTCATGAAGAAGAATTATTAGACTTATTCTGTTTGACCCAACAGACAAGAACCAGGAACAAAATGGAAGATGAAAAGAAGTTAATTTAAGTTTAATGCTAGGAAAATTTTCCTAGGAATTACATCTCCCCAAAATAGAGTGGCTTGCCCTGACAGGAGGTGAGGGGGGGGGCTCTTCCTTGGAGATTTTAAAGCAAAAACAGGAATGTCATAGTGGGAATTATTTCATTTACATGTTGGACTAAATGGCTAAGAAGTTCTCTTCCAACTCTCAAATTCTGTGACTCTTAGTGACAGATTAGAGGGTGCTGACACTACTCCTTGTCCTTCAGTAGCTTAGAAATAGTGAAACTTTAACAGCTTGTTAGCAAAAATAATTAAAATGGGAAACTACAGAGTGAACTCCTACTCCCCAGCTTCTTCCCTCCTCATCTTCACATTGGTATCCCCACAACCATGTCTCAATGGCTCCGATTATTCCCTGGCAAGTTATCTTCCCCGCCACCCCAAACCCCAGTTGGGAGCATGCTTGTGACATGAAGGAATGATTTGTGGTAGTACTTTTGTCTCAGTTGCAAAAATTCAGTTAAATCTCTGCTTCTTGTTCCTAGTCAGTCACTAAGCCCTGGCAATTCTATCTGCTCCATTTCCCTCAGCTCTCTTTTCCTTATCATTCTCACTGTCACCACCCTACTTCAAGCTCTCATGGCCTCCAGCCTGCATTATTTTATTAGCCTCCTAGCTTGTCTCCTGCCCCTACCTCTTCCCTTCTTCATGTCTGACATTTTCTTTTCCATATAATTTTGATTTCATCTTATTTCAGTTGACAAACATTTATTTCCTCTCCTTTCCACCTTCCTCCTCCCATTGTGGAAGGAAAGAAGGAAGGAAGGAAGGAAGGAAGGAAGGAAGGAAGGAAGGAAGGAAGGAAGGAAGGAAGGAAGGAAGGAAGGAAGGAAGGAAGAAATTGTAAGAAACATGGCCAACAAAATTAATTAGTACAATGGCCATCTGACTAATTTTTCTGATTCCTCACAACTGCATCTCCTCCTCCATTATCTATCAAATAAAATATAAATCCTTAATCTGTCATTCAAGATTCTTCAAATTTTCTTGTGACCTATGTTGTCAGGTTTATATCACACTAGTCAACCTCATATACTCAATGCCTTGGCCAGACTAAGTTGCTTTCTATCCTTAAATATAGGTCATTCTTTCCTACCTCCACTTTTTTCCCCTCACTATTCCCTATGTCTCTTATGCCCTCTTAATCTCTTTATCCCCATTTCTGTCTGTTGAAATCATAACCATTGAATAGCACTTCTTCCATAAAGTCTTCTTTGATTCCCCAAACTAGCAATGATTTCTCCCTCATCTGGATTTAAAGAACTTTATTGATTAATTCTCTTATCATATTCCAATTCACATTATAGTTATCCATGTACATGTTTGATCTTCCTTAAAACACTGTCAAGTTCTCTAAGAACAGAGACCTTGTATTGTTTGTATCTCTACACATGGAAGGATCCAAATAAATGCCTATTAAATGTTGTTGGAAAGCAAGTGTAACTAATTCACTAAATATCCTTACAAACTTCCAAAGCAACTAATAAAGCAGTCAAGTAAATATGTTTTAGGAACAGGGAGAAGAAAATAACTTTATTTGCAGACAGTTATAATTGCTTTGCTAGTGTCTACACCATTAAATATTCAAAATCTAAGCAGGGAGCAGGTAGATTTAGTACTATAATTCTTTTCTCCCCCATTTTATTGTACAGTTCTAGACTGAACTTGATCTTTAGGAATAAACAAAACATCATAAGTATTCAAAATAGACAATACATTAAAGCATAGAAGAGTTTAATTAACTTAGTCAGAAATATGTTGTACCTTTCAGGTTCTTCAGAAGGGAAGGGAGAATAAAACTAGGCCTTCGGCCACAAGGCCTACGTTTTGTTTCCCTGGTTTTTTTTCTGGGCACTATTTTTCTTCTTTTTCCAACTTTCTCTGACACAGAGTCAAAGCCTTGGTACTCACAAGGGTAGAACCACAATAACAAAAGAGTTTCCAGATCACGATCTCATCGCGAACTGAGAGGACATTATAAGATTGTCAGTGATACTGCCTAATTCAGTGGAGAGAAATGATTTTTGGATTCAGAACATCTGGATTTGAATCTCAGTCCTATAATTTCCTTCATCTGAGATTTTGAGCAAGTTGTCTTCCCTCTCTGGACCTATTTTCTCATCTATGGGAGAAAAAATTAGGATGTTGGATTAAACGACCTTAAATGTCCCTGCCAGCTCTCAGTCTATGACCCTATGAGGCCATAAGCTGATAGCAAGTGGATAGCAAATAGGAGAAAGGGGTAGTTAATGGACAAGGTAAAAGAAGATATGTGGAAACTGAGGATAGGCAAGAAATAAAAGGAATGAGTTTTCAGGAATATGTCCTGGTCAGAGTACATTTTTTTAAATGAACTATTTGCTTTCAAAGTACTCATTAGATTGAATTATCTGGACAATTATTTCCATTCTCCTTTTCATCAGATAGCCTTAGATTCAGCCTAATTTTTCTGGGTCACAAACAAGTCAACAACAAATAATGAATGGCAGTCTCTTCCAAAAAGAATTAGATTACAGTCAAACATCAAGGGATGAAAGCTTCCAGATTCCATTACCAATCCCAAGCCATTTAATCTCCCAATTTTTTGACCAAAGCTTTATGCATTGCTGCTGAATTTTCTATTTTTCACTTTACATCCTCTTTAATAAGGCATTGGCCTGTCATCTTCCTATGCATAAGGGAACATATTTGTATTCTACCTACGGCGTTCCTCAAATCTTTCCCACTTTTCTGCCCCTATGTGCTTGTAGAAGGAAGTTCCCTGAGTAGAGTTTCCAAAACCATGCTGTTAAAACTGTCACAGTTCCTCAACAGCAACCCCATCCCAGCCCCCAATCCATATGTTTATGCCTGAAATACAGAGTTAATTGAATCAAAAATTGTGATGTAGAAATTGGCTTAACTTCTCTGGGTAATTGCTTAAATTCTTTGCTCACTTTTCACTTTCTAGTCACAGAGACCAATCTTGTTATATATATCACACATAATACTAAGTTATTGAAATTTATATTTTACATGTGTGAGTATTTCAGAGTTTTGAACTTGTCTTAACCAGTATTATTATCCTATATGATCTCCAAAACAATCCTGTAAAGCAGGCTAGACAAATGTTATGATTTCCTTTTTTTTCATACAAAAATGGACTTTAAAGGTCAGCTAATCCAATTTCCTCATTTTACAAATGAGAATATTGAGTCCTACAGGGGGTGGAGGTGGATGAGAAATGATTCCCCTTCATGCACATCATATGGCCTACTTGTTCCTTACACACAATATTCCATTTCCTGCCTCTTTTCCTTTCCACAGATTTCTGCCATATCTGGAATATTCCCCCCACCCCCTCACCTAACTCTTAGAATCCTAACTCCTTTTATGGCCCAGCTGAAGTGCCGCCTCCTTCTGGAGCAAACATTCTTATCTGGTAGCCCATGAAGTTGTTTTAAAAAATATTGTGATAACTTTATGTCAAAGTAATTGTTTTCCCTTGTAACCTATATGCATTTTGTTTAATTCATTTAAAAATATTATTCTGAGGACTGCATGGGCTTTTCCAGAGAGGTCTGTAACACACACACACACACACACACACACACACATACACACACATACACACACCTACACACACACACACTCACACACACACATACACACACACACACACACACACAAATAAGAACCCTGACCTTTCCTGATTCTCCAGATTGTTAGTGCTACCATCCTCCTGAATACTTTGCATATATTTTTTTTAACTTATCTGTTCACATTTCTCCCCAACACCATATAATCTCCTTTAGGATAGATGTTATTTTTGATTTGGCCTTTGTATATCCAATATCTAGGCCTTAATAATTGTTTGTGAAAGAGAACAGAATAGACTAATACCAGATCATACAACCAGTAAGCAGCACAACCAGTCTTCACACCCAGGTTCATTTTCAATTATATGGTCAAATTTCCACTGAACCAAACAGAAACTGCGGCTTAGAGAGATTAAATAGAATGAGACTAGAAACCAGGGCTTCTGAGTTCCAATCCAGTGTTCCTAAACTATGACATATATATCCATACATGTAGATATCATAAATTATAATAAGTAACATTGACCCATTTACCAAATATTAAGCTTCTGTTATTAAAAAAGCACTTAGTGTGACATGACAATTTCACTGACTCACGTCTTACCCTATTTCAAAAGACTGAAGAAGGCAGTGGCTGACCACTATGGAGACAGCCTCTCTATACCTAGCGTAAGAAACACACGTCGTGCGCTTGCTCTCAGAAACAAGTAATAAGTCAATGTGTCTATCCATTTGGTGTGCATGAACATCAATTCAGCTAGGAGTGGTTCAGAGAGCATTCTATTAGCAGCTTCCAAATGGCTCAGGAGGGTGATTTGGAGGGTGAGATGAGGTCACATGTCTAAAGTCCTTTGCAAACCTTAAAGCGTTATATCAATATTAACTATTGTTATTTTTGTTGCTGCTCTTAGCGATGATGAGGATGATGATGATGATGATGATGAGGATGATGATGAGGATGATGAGGATGATTTAACTCTGGTAGTGTTCCAGGTCAGGCAAATCCAGAGGAAAACAACCCATAGAGTAAGAGGACCCAAAACTATGTCACTAGATTTTTTCTAAGCATTGGAGAATACTTAGCTTAAGCAACAAAAGACAGAACATTGTCACAGTCTTCACTTCTGTGAGTGGCTACGATTTGCAGGAGTGGTCTCTTTGCCCCAGATGCACAAGCAGGATCAAAGGGTAGACTTCACGGGCAGGGGGTGTGCAAATCTGTGACTTCCTCAAAATTAGATCGGCCTGTAATGACCGGATAACATCACAGTAAACGGAATTTGTTTTTCAGATATTGACCTGAATCCTTCTTTGCTCCCTCCCAACTGTAAGATTCAGTCATTCTAACAGAATAACTAACTAGAATGTGTAACTAGAAGTAATTCTAACAGATTCAGGCTCCAATATGGTTTAAATTGCATCTGTAAGTATGAGTGCTTGTGGAGTTTGGGGTATTTGGTGTTTTGTTTTGTTTTGTGCTGTCAGGTGAAATGATGATGAGGAAGAGGAGAGATGGTGTAGTACTGGTTAATGGTTAACTGGTTAATTTCTGTCACTTACTACCCATATGATATGGAACAAGTTACTTACCTATTTGCCCTTAATCTTCTGGTCTGTAAAATAAGGGGACAGGGCTATATTGCCTCTAACGTCCATTCCACCTCTAAATCTATGATTCTCTGATTTTGGCTAGAGATGTCAAACACGTGGCCTGTAGGAATCCTTATGGACAGATTAATTACCCTCTTTCTATTTGAGTTAGACATCACTAGTTTGGGAAATATTCCAGCGGCATTCTGAGTCAGATATGCAGAAGAAGATGGACCAGATAGTGAGGAATCTAAGGACCATTAAGAACTGGCTGGGAGGGACTTTTTGTTATTGTTCATTCATTTTCAATCATATCTGACTCTTTGTGACTCGAGTTGAGGTTTTCTTGGCAAAGAATGGTTTGCCATTTCCTTCTCCAGCTCATTTTACAGATGAGGAAACTGAGGCAAACAGAGTTAAGAGACTTGACCAGGGCTACATATCCAGTAAGTGACTGAGGCCAAATTTGAACTCAGGAAAACAAGTCTTCCTGACTCTAGGCCTGGTGCTTTACCTGCTGCACCCCATAGCTGCCCTAAAAGGGAATTAGAGGCCATTGAATTCAGCTACCTCATCTTGTAGATGAGAAAACTATAGCTCAGAGAAATTAAATTACTTGCCCAGGGTAACATAGATGGTAAGTATCTGGGGCAGGATTCAAACTTAGGTCTTCCTGACCTCAAGTCCTTATTTTATCCATGGTGCTATCTAGATGCATCAAGATGATAAAGATGAAGATCATGGTGATGACGTATGAGTTTGGCTTAGCTCATGGTTCATCTAATTAGCACGAGTGATTCCATGCTGGGGGCTCATGGTCAAGCATCTCTTTTTACTCAGACAAGTAAAAGGAGCTGATCAAAATGATGCACATTAAAGGAGTAGCAATACTGTTTGTCAAATTGTCAAATCTCAATGCCTTCGATATTTTAAAGAAAAGTAAGGATTCTCTGAGTACGGATTTATCTGCTTCACTCAGTGGATGATGTCTATTGAAAACAGCTTCTCCTAAGTAATAAAGAGGGTGTTCACTCCCACTTAAAAGATTAAAAGAAAATGATAGTGAAGGAGAAACAAATGTGATTGGCCTCAGCTGGAAGTACTCACTGTGTTCTATGTCAATAGCAATTCTAAAAAGCCTGAAATAAGAAAATTCTCTTTTCTGGTGCTCTGGTTCTCATTTGTACTAAAGTATCTCTCAGACTGAGAAGTACATTTAATTTAGGGGACTTAGCCTCCATAATTTTCCCTAAAATTCTAAAATCAAGAAAAATACCCTCTCTTACATGACTTAGACTGTCCTTGGAGAACCATAAATGAAAGCTATGATAGTGTGCTTATGCAGAGGGCTTGATCTGAAGTCAGAGGCCCTAGGAGAAATCCTTCCTCTGCTATTAATGGGGACTGTGTGACCCTGACCAAATGTCTTTACTTCTCTATGCCTCAGTTTCTTCATTGGTAAATTGAGGTGACTGAACTACAGGTATCCCTTCCACATCGCAGGAATTAGGGGCAGAGCACCCCTGTAGTCTGGAAAATCTTCATAAAGCTTTTGGCCTTCCCTGCATACCAGAGAAGTCTGAACTATTATGAAAATAAAAGATAAAATGTGTTGATATCATACAATACTATACATATATTTTGTGCATTTCTGAGCTTCTAAACTTTTCCCGTATTGTCTACTGGCCTTTGCATGTTATCTGTGGCTTCTGCAAAACTCCCCAAAAGTTGCCATTTAATCTCTTTTGCTGACCTGAGATATGTCAGCATGATCCTGAGAGTATTTCATAATCAGTCATAAAGGCATTCCTGCTTAACATGGTAGTATTCTTTATTATTTATAATGGAAACAAGATGAGAGGAAGTAGTCTTTCTTTTTTTTTGATGAGGCAGTTGGGGTTAAGTGACTTATGCAGGGTCACATTGCTGGTGTCAAGTATCTGGTCTGAGTTGGATTTGAACTCAGGTCCTCCTGACTCCAGGATCAGTGCCTATCAACTATACCACCTAGCTTCCCCTAGGGAATAGTCTTAAGTATCATCCCACAAATGAAAATAAAATTTTGAAGTGATACTACCATACAGTGCCATAACTAAGGGTGAGGGGAGGAGCATGGTTTGGCCCAAGACAGTGAAATTTAGAGGGTTTTTGATAGCATTTACATTGCTTCAGCAGCACAGACACAATTGGATACCAAGCATAGGAAGAACTAGAGTGCAAGAATAATTAGTTAAAGTAGGAAGCTACCAAACAACATATGTTTCCTCTCTGTCAGCCACTCTCCAAGCCTTACCCAAGAGCAACATTGCCAACAGCTACCTCAGGGTACCTTGGAGTGTTAACTTATCAATGCTGGTGACACAGAGTCTGTTTCCACCCCCACCTACAGCCACGTCTCAGAGACTTTTCACTCCAAACTGAAGTTTTCTACAAAGATGTCAATCAGCTCCCAGGCATCCAAACTGTGATTTACAGCTTTAGTTATATTTGACCTTACATATGACTAACCATCTCAGCTGCTGCCAGACATGGATATTCTATCCAGATTCTTATATACATTCTACCATCTAATAAGCGCACCTGTGAATTAGACTCAACATGAAGTCACATTAACGGTAAATGTTAGGAGAGAAAAGCTGAATCACACCAATCCTGAGGCCTTGGGAGAGACAGAAACAAACTGTCAGGGGCACTGAGCAATACTCATCACCAATCCAACAGTTGGAAATGGGTATTCGGGGATCCCATAAGCCAGGTGCCCAAGCAATTGTGTCATGGCGATCTAGAAGAGGAAGGAGAAATAATTTAAGACACACTGTCACAACTTATTAGCAAAGGTGAGATTTAAAGCTTGCCTTGACAGTTTCTTGGAATGTTCTAATGAGGAATTTACACTAAGGTTAAAAGTTAAATCACTCTAAGCAAAGTTTTCTTTTTCAAAATTTTTCTTACTAAAAGTCAAAATTCGCAGTTGATCTGCAGAAGTCATTTAGTTACATGGCTTTAATACATAAAATGAGAAAAACAGTAACATATGAGCATAAAATAGTATAAATTGAGAGGACTAAAGAAAAAAATCTGATTTTAGTTGATAGTTTGTGATTCTTAAAGATTTTAACTTCATAATTACACATAATACATCACTCTAAAGTAATATGTATTATATTTACATGTTCTTATAAGAGGCATTGTGATATGGAGGTCATTCATTGTTGGGTTTTTTTCTTTTCCTTCCTTCCTTCTTTCAGACTAGGGCTCCCTATCACATTCATGTTAGCTAGAGTTGCCATAGACACTCATTGGCTCCATCCAAATGTTTTTCAGCAACTCTGTTTTCCCAACATAAGTCAATTCTCCCCCTCCTTGGGCAGCCAGGAGTCCCTGTTCTCCCTGAGATTCACCATATTGGTACCTGACGATGCAGGTACATCTATCTTTAGCCCCAGGGCAACTCAAAATTCCAGAGCTCAAGTGATCCACCAATCTCAGCCTCCCCATCAGGAGGGAATGCATATGTGAGCAACCACTCTGATTGAAATTCATTCTCCTGGAGTTAGAATTAAGGAGATGAGTTTAATTCCCATATCTGACAAGAGATGTGCAAGTTTGGATAATTCAAGATTACATGGCAGATAGAGCTCTAGAATGAGAGTCAGTTAGACTAAAGTTTGAATCCTGTCTCACACACTTACTAGCTGTGAAGTCCAGAACAAGTCACTTAACCTCTCGATCTCACTTGATATAATAATAGGAAATAAGATAGAGATAATATCCTCTACTTTGCAGAGCTGTTGTAGAAATCATGTTTTATACATATATGCATATGTATGTGTGTGTACATATGTACATATATGTATATAAGTATGCATTCTGTATCTACATATATGCAAAGAGTTTTGCAAACCTTCAAATGCTATATAAATGCTAACTGCTATTGCTACTACTAGTATTATTTTTTACCCCCCGCAGAACCTCAGTTTCCTCATCTGTAGAATAGATATAACTTTCCTAAATCACAAGGATGATGTAATTTGTGAACTGCAAAGTATATAAAACACTGAGTTAATAATAGCTATTTCAAATATGTACTACCAATTTGATTCTTCCTCCCAAGAGAAGAAAGGATGATGTCATAAATCCTATTGATGTGCCCATCGATATGAACCCATATTGGTGGCCTATGTGGAGGAAAGAATTCATTTTTAACTTGAAGGGCTGAAATACAGTACTAGTAGAAAACCCACCTGTGAAGGGCAAAATGATCATATGTTTTAGAGCATAGGTAATATTTGAGCATTCCCTGAAAAAGTCAGCATCTACTCTTAGCTTCAGGCCATTATAGGATCATATGTCTAAAAGAGACTTCAGAGACTATCTTGACCAGAGAGTCTAAAATTGAGAATTACTATTTTTAAAATTTAATAACTATATTTCAATATAATTGGTTTCCTTCATAATCTTGTGTAATTTGATGCATTGAAAAACATTATTTTAAGAAGTGATCCATACACTTCACTTGACTGCCAAAGGGGTCCACAATGAAAAAAAAGGCAACAATAAAAAGCAACTGATCTAGACCAATTGCTTCATTTTATGGTTAAGGATACTTGAGCCCAGGGAGGTTGAACCACTTGCCAAAAGCCACCAATCTTTTTAATCCCATAACAAGAAGGGACCTCTGCTAGCTAAAGTTGGCTTCAGACTAAACTGGCAACAGCAAAGTTGGTACGGAAGCCCTTAGATTCTCCTTTACCTGCTTTTCCTCAGCCCTTTGCTACCCTTACCCTCCCACCCACACAGGCCCTTTTCTCCTCCCCTTCTTTGACACACAATCATCTCTGTTCATTCATCACTTATGTAAACCGGGTTTAGGAACAAATATGATAGAAAAAAATAGCAAACACACCCCATTAAAATGACAGAGGAACACAGGATTCACACATAGTAGGTGCTTAAGAACATGCTTGAATTGAATTTAACTGAAATGAATCATAAGTAGAGTCTGAAAACAAGAACTCATATCCCTTCCACTCTTTTGCTTGTTGTGTGAGCTTGAGAAGCTCACTAACTTTTGAAGATCCTCAGTTTCCTCATCTGTAATATGAAGAAACTGGTCTAGATGACTTCTGAAGTCCCTTCCAGCTCTGAAATCCTACCATTCTCTAAGTATATAATGACTAAAGTTAATGACTTAAAAGTATAGTCACGCTCAATGGTAAATTCATGAGGTAGGAATCAAAACATTAGAACTCTATTTATAGTCAATATGTCATATAAAAACCTTTTTTTGAGTAGTACTTTCATTTGTTTCTTTTATCCAGCCTATGATACTCTCATCAAATGAGCCTATCACCTAGTGGCAGCTACCCAAGTTGAAAATGCAGTCTTTTGGAGGTATAAAAAAGCCGTATAGGACTTGGTCTGAAACCTCGAATGCCTATCAGTGACAAAAACAGCTCTGTGTTTTAAATATGATAGATAGATACTCATGCTATAAATTATCAGAGTATAAAAATTGCATATATTAATAATATCAACTTTGAGAGCAATCATAAAAGTTGTTAATCTTTAAAAGTCAAAACCACACCATAAACAAACGCCAGATATATTATGTTTCCATTTTATTACTAAAGTGTTCAACCATAATTTTGGTGTGTTGAATTATGTGGTTTTTCTTTAATTATCATTTTTCTCACTTTAATTTCCACATCAAAGTGAAGTCTTGACATTTTTTACTACAAATGAAAATACATTTGTAGTTTGATAATGGGGGCAGGTCAGGGGGAAAGTTGTTCAGAGTCCCCTGGTAATATCTTCAGACACTGTTAATTCTTCAAGGCAACTGTTGAGAATATCTTAACTATCCCTTATTAGCTTATTAGCAGTGGCATTTACTTAATGTGCTCCAGGATTCAATTCAGTAAATGTGCCTACTATGTGTGAGACCCTATTCTAGGTACAGGCTGCAGCTCTGAAACATTTACTCTCATTAATGGTCACTTGTCAGCACTTCGTCCCCAGCAGCTTGGAATCTCCAGGGACCAGCTCTTATAACCACTTACAGCGCCTGTCTCAAGCAAGTAGAACAGTTTGCAACTGTCAGAGCTAATTTGATATCTTTATAACATTGTTTCATGTTTGGCATTTTTTCTTACTCTGTCAAAATAGACATTTTTCGTCCTTAGCTGATTATCATCTTAACTTGGATCAAAATAGGGGTTTTTGACAGAAATGTACTTGCCTACAGCTTACAAGCAAGCCCAGATTTTCCCCTTGGTTCTTAAACTACTTAGACTGCCTTGCTTATCAGGTATATTTAAATAAACAGTGCAGCAAGAAGTTGCTAATAATCCCATGCAGTCAAGAACACTACATATCATTGCTCTGGTCTCAGGACATCTAGAGAACAATTTGGTGAATTTGCAGGGTTGTGAAGTGATCAGGCAATAAAACCAATGGATCTGTTCTGGCTCAGGCCCCAAACCCTCAACAAACCTCAGAACTTCTGAGTTGAAAGGGACTTTGGAGATCATGTAAGTACAAACACTTCTTTGAGCAGATTAAAAAATGAGGCAATCAATAAATAAACATTTTAAGTGTCTACTGCATGCCAATATCTTTGCCAAGAAAGCCCCAAATGGAGTCAAGAAGGGTTGGACATGACTGAAAAGTGACTAAGCAACACCCATTATGTGCCAAGCATTGTGTTAAATATTGGGTATACAAAAAGAGGCAAAAAACAGTCTCTGCCCTCAAGCAGTTTAATTTTTATAAATTTCTATTATTCAGTCATTTTTCAGTCATGTCAGATTCTTTGTGACCCCATTCATGGTTTCTTGGCAAAGATACTGGAGTGGTTTGCCATTTCCTTCTTCAGTTCATTGTTTACAGATGAGGAACTGAGGCAAACAGTGTCAAGTGAGTTACCCAGGGTCACACAGCCAGTAAGTGTTCAAGGTCACAGGAGATGCTTCCTCACTCCAAGTCTGGCATTCTACCCACTGTACCATCTAACTGCTCCTTATGGGATAAATAGAAAGTAATTAACAGAGGGAAGGCACTAGAATTAAGAAAGGTTTGGGAAATCTTCCAGTATAATTAGGGATTTTAGTTGGAACTCAGAGAAAGCTAAGGAAGTCGGTCACTAGGCTGAGCAGAAGAGGGAGAGCATTCCAAGCACGTGGGTCAAGCAGAAAGAAGCCCAAAGCTGAGAGAAAGAGCAACTTGTACGTGGAACAGGCTGGAGGCCAGTGTCATTGGCATAGAAAGATCAAAGGGATTTGTTCAAGAACACATGCCTATTCTGTAATAAAGGGAAGAAATATATAATCCAGGTCTTGTAACAACTAATCAAGTTTTTTGTTTTATTCTGTTTTCCATTGGCTCATTGTTTAGAAAACATAAGATTAACAAAATTTCAGAAGTTGCAATGAAGGGTCTTGATAAGAGTACATTGACAGTGAAGAAAAATTTTAAAAATTAACAAATTCAATTCATCAAACATTTATTAAGGGCTTACCATGTGCAATGAGCTGTGCAAGTTATCCTGCCTCCATGGAGCTTACACAGGGGAAGGGAGTAGTAATATTATTATGCAAAATAGCTAAGTATACAAGGATGCACATGTAACATTTGAGGTGTAGGGGATACTTTTACTTGGTAAATCAGGGAAGGAGGATGTAACACCAAAGCTAAGTCATGAAGACAAACAAAGCTGCTGAAAGTCTGAAATGAAGGAACATATGCCACTCCAAAAGAAAATTTAGTCCAGTACAGAGATCAAGAGCAGAGTAGTCATTTTGGTCACAAATTAAGACTATTGAGACAGATATTAGGAGAAATATTTACTGCCTGCATTGTTCAAGAGCATCTATCACTCATCTATGCTGAGCATTTATTAGCATTTACTCAACGAAATTCTATTAAAAATATTTAGATGCCTACTATGTGCACAGTTGCTCTACTGGTAGCACAAAGATAAAAAGCAGCATGCTTCCTGCCTTCAAGGGGCTTATAATGTGATAAGGCAGACAAGACAAATCAGAAAATGAATGTGCTAGAAGATGGGATGCAATCATGTCACAGGTCACTAAAACAAAGTGTTCTAAGAAATTTTAAGGAGGGAAATATTACTTTAAATTAGGGAAACAGTGAAGACTTGATGGAGGAGGTAGTTGCTGAAAGATTCCAGCAGTCAGAGAAATGGAACAAATATATCCTAGGCACGAGGAATAAATGGAGTAAAGTATAGCTGTGGGAGTGGTGAGGGTGGGGTAGGAGGATGTCAAGGAATAAAATTAGTGATTCTATCTGGTTTCAACATATTACATATAAAAATGGAGCAGAGTGAAGTAAGATTGAAAGAGTAAATTAGAGCCAGACTGTAGATGACAATCAAATGATCCCTTGTGACCTTGAAATCAACACTTTCAGTAGAGTGATGGTGATTGATACCAGGTTACAGAGGTTCAGGAGTTAAGCAGGTAATGAGGAAGTAGAAGATAGAAATGTAGGTGTTTCCATAAGGAAGGAGTAAGTAGAGGGAGTATGACTGAAGATGCGAGTAAGTGTCGACTGGTCCTGGGAGGTTGGTGAGGAGATGGCACCCATATTACAGGTGGAAGACTTTATCTTGTAAAACCAGAAGGAAGGATGAAAGAACAAGTGAAAACAGATTTTGAGTCATAAAGAAGTATAAACAAGAGAGTCTTTGATAGACAACCTTAGTCTTCAGTGAAACAGAAGGCAAAGTCAACGACTTAGAGAAAGGGCACTGGGATGAATTTGGGGGCTTAAGAAGAAAGAATAATATTTAGAACAGGAGTGGGGAGCTTGTGGCCTTGAGGCCTTGGCTACAGTTTTTCAAATAAGTCAAAGTTTTACAGAACAAATCCTTTCATTAAGGGGATTTGTTCTGTGAAGTTTGGATTCAGTCAAAGGGCCACATTTGAGGACCTAGAGGGCCACATGTGGTCTCCAGCCCACAGGTTTCTCAGCCCTGGTTTAGAACAGTAACTGTGCAGTATACGATAGGGCAGGCCTATACAACATATGACCTAAGCGCCACTTGTGACCTGAAAAAAGGATTTTGGCAGCTGTCACACAACCCACGACAATGCCACGTGACAGCTGCCCAAAATGCTTTGGTGAGCTTTATGTGGTACAGGCCTGTGATGGGGAGTTAATCAGAGATGGATGGAAGTATTAATCATATTAAGCAGAAACCCCAGGATAAATAGCATGAATTCCTACAAGACCCATTCATCATAGATTACAGATCGTAGATTTAGAGCTAAAAGGGACCTTAAAGGCTATTGAGTCTATCTATAATTTGACATATATAGAAATGGTGGCATAGAGAGGTTAAATGACTTGCCTGGGGTTACACAGCTATTAAGTGTCTGAGGCAGGTTTTGAACTTTGGTCTCCCTAATAACAAGTCTAGTGCTCTAGGCATTCTGCCACCTGCCTACTTTTCACTGTTCAGTGACCTCCAAAATCAATGCTTTGTAGCTTGAGAGGAGTCTGAGAGAAAGCAAATTGTGGCAGTAAACTCAGAATTAGGGACAAGGGGAAAAGGCTTCAAGGATGGAAAACAGCACTCTGCTGAAATATCTAACTAAAATGTCAAGAAAGTCAGGAAGGCAGAATATATGTGATGAGCTAGATGGAGAGAATGGGAGCTAAGATCAAGTAATGAGAAGCAGGCTCATGACCACTGAAAGGTGGCAAGGCAGGAAGAAGGGAATGAATAGAAGAAATCCACTATTAGGGCTCTTAGGGGGCAGGTCAAAGTTGTAACCACCTCTGAGTGGCTGAAGTCAAATGACTAAGGAGGTCATGAATCAGAAAATCTGGGTTAGAAATGTCAAGATGCAGACTGAAGTCACCAAGGATGGGAGAGGTATTGAGGTAAACAAAAATGCTTTGAGCCAGGTGCTGAAGCTATTGAGGAGACTAGGGATGTATCCCAGAGGCTGACAGATAAGAGTGACAGAGGTCTGAGCCAAGTCATATAATCTGATGGTTGAAATATGAAAGGAGTGGTGCTCCCTGAGTAAAGGCCTGGAAGTAACAGTGAGCAGCAAAGAATCTGCTAACTGTTCATGGCCCAGTGAGTGTGGGTGGATGTGTGAGCAGGGAGCAGAAGAAATGACAAGGAGAAGCCTGGTTAAGGAATACCAAATACAAGAACAACACTTTATTATAAGAACAGCAACACTTAGAATCATTCCCACAATGTGCTGAGAGATTTATAGAAAAAATAACCTTGTATACAATTTTTTATAAACTATACAGGCACCCAGAGTATTTCTCCTACCTTCTCAATTTCCATTTGGCTCATCTACATGGATTTATGTCTCTAACCCATAAGATAAGAGAAAATAAGTACAGTAAAAACCTGCATTAACAAGCAATAGGATGATCTCATTAATTGAATTCTCCAGTTAACTGAAGGATAACCTCAACAGAAAAAAATATTCCATTTCTGCCCTTGTTAAAAAACAAAATCTCTCTAAAATGTGTTTCTCTGTTTTCCTCTTTTAGTTCAGTACAATGAGCTTAGTTGAATCATTCCTTGAGGATACTGCAATGCTTTCAAGGTTGATATTTTGAACATCAGACCAGAGATGTATATAGTGGGCATCAATTCCTGACTATACACTGACCCTGGGACAGATTGTACAGGATTATTGTTTGACTTACTCTCTAGGATGACTTTATTTTTCTCCACGTTATCTATTCTTCTTAAAATGAAAGGGAAAAAGCTCATTCAGATTTTGCCATATAAAAATAAACCAGAAGTACCTGTAGTTCAAAATTATCCATATCTTGAGTAGGGAAAAAAAAGGATACTGTAATCTCTTTTGGCTCAAAATCCCCAGCTTGTCCAGAGAAAAAGCAGTTTTTTAGATAGCCTGGGAGGCTGAAATGAACACTTATCCCATCTTACAAGCATACATTCTCCATACATAATAACAATAATAATAAAGCACTTTAATGTCTATTAAATACAGATAGGATCTTACTGAGGTATCACAGCAACTCTGTGAGGTCATAACAGATCAAAAGAAAATTTTTATAAATCAATCAAAAGTCCTTTATTTTTAATAGATTTTTATTGATCTTTTTTTTATATTTTCTAGATTTCTTTCTGCCTTCTCAACTGTCATTCCCCAAAAGTCATTCCTTCCAACCAAGAACAACAACAAAAAAATAAGAAGAAAAAGATTTTTAAGATACAGCAAAACTAATCAATACATTGGGAAAAAATCCGATGTTTTACCCAGTGTTCCATATTTGTTGAACTTCCCATAATTCTGCAAAGGAATGAGGTGGGAAGAGGTATCCTATACTTCGGGGCCAAAATTGTTCATAATTGGCAACATCCATTTTCAATTTTTTTGTGGCTCTTTCCATTTACATTTTTTCATTCATTGTATATATTATTTTCTTGGCTCAGCTTACTTCACTATGCTTCAGTTCATGTAAATTTTTTTTCTTGCTTCTCTGAATTTATCATGTTCTTTTCATAAAGCATTGCGATATTCTATTTCACTGATGTACCACAGTGTGTTTAGCCATTCTTGAGCTGATGGGAATCTACTTTGTTTCCAGTTCTTTGATACCACAAAAACTGCTGCTATAAATACCTTGGTGTATTTAAAAGCTTTTTCTTTATTAATTGACCTCCTTGGAATATGTATCTAGTAATGAGATCTCTAGGTCATAGGTTAAAGACACTGTAGTCAATTTATTTGACCTTTGTCCACATTTTCTATTGAGGAATGACCCTTGGTCTTACATATTTCTCTTAGTTATCTATGTATCTTAGATACCAAACACTTACCAGAGATATTTGTTATACATTTTTCTCCCATCACTGAATTACTTCTTGTCTTAAATGTATTACTTTTTTATGCAAAAGTTTTCAAAGTTATGTTATCAAAATTACCTATTTTATCTTTTTTTAATCACCTTTATGTTTCTTGGTTAAGAATCAATCAGCATTTATTAACCACTATTTCCCAAATACTGTGCTAAACAGTGGGGGAATACAAAGCGATGCAAAAATAGTACCAGCCTTCAAGCTTACATCTTCCCTCTTAAGACTGGAATCTAGACACACCACATGCAGCTTGATTCTTTAAAGATTTAAAGAGTCCCCAGTGAGAACTAAAGAAGACTGGAGCTCCCCACTACTGATGCCTCCACCCTACCCCTCACGCAGAGCAGGTCATTTATTTCCACCAATGAGGAGAGAGTTCCATACCAATGGACTTTGGGACAGAGACAGCAATTATATCAGTGCAACTTTATTTTGTTTTAAAGAATAGTATGAATCTCTGTAATTCTATGATATTTATTCACTAAGGTGGATTTATTGGCCTACACTATCCCTAATTAAATATGACCCTATTATTTTTTTAAGACAGCTAGGTGGCCACATGGGATAGAGAACTACACCTGTAGTCATGAAGATCTGAATTCAAATTCACCCTGAAAAAATGTCTACTAACTTTGTGCCTCTGGGCAAGTCACTTAAACTTTATCTGTCTCAGTTTCCTCACCTGTAAAATAGGGATAATACTAGTAACTTCCTCCCAAGGTTGTCGTGAGCATCAAATGAAATTTGTAAAGCATTTTGCAAACATTAAAGCACTACTTTGCTGGCTATTATTGTTTTTTATAAAGGAGATTATTTAGCACAAAATAAGCCTTTCTAAAGTAAAATGAAGTTGAATTATGGATTAGTCTGTTTTTCTTCATAATTTCTAAGTGGCTTTGTAATAACAGATAAGTCAAAGCCTCTGGTATTCCTTCGTTTTGTATTTAGACGCATGACTTTTGCCCTCAAATGATTTTAGAACTTTTGAGAAAAATATGGACAGAGATAATGAGCCATATAGTAATATGAGCTGCTCATTAGTCACAATAGGGATGAAAGAGTAAGGGAGAGAAACTACAAGGAAGGATTCAATTTTTGGTTTATTGTGCCCCAAAGATCAAACCTCCTAAAGAGGAGGGACATGTTCTGATGATCAGAAAGTTAGAAATGATGAGCCACCACTATGTAGCAGTGACCAGCTTAACAAGCTGAAAGTTAATTAGGGACAAAAACTCAACCTTTCAGTCTTACCCCATTATACTGGATATAAATTCATTCATTCATTTGTTCATTCATTCATCCTGACAATAGAGTTATCTCAATAGACATGGATCTCAGAAATAAGATTACAAGGACACAAATTCTAGAATTTCAATTAGGAAAAGTTGAAATCCTCTCTCACACTCTTTTTCAAATACATACTTAGTGTTGTGGCTATGAGCAAGGTACTGAAACTCTGGAAATCTCAGTTTCCTCATTTGTAAAATGCAAATAATAATAGCACCTGTCTCACACAGTTGTGAGAATCAAATCAAATAATGTGTGAACAGAGCTTTGCAAAACGTAGTTTTATATAATGTAATATCATATAATATACATTTTAACCTATTATTATTTAGAATAGTATTTTTAACTCAGTAAAAAAAATAGAGTATTTTTCTCTTTTACTGAGAAACACAGGCTGAGACAGACATCATTTTCAAAAGTGAAAATAACCTGAAAGATTGCATTAATGAATGTCTGCAACTGATTGTCATCATTTAGGTAAGAATATTTTCCTAAAGCTTTAAATTAGTGGCTCTGCCACTTAATAGCTGTGCCACCTACGTGTGATACTTAGCCTCTGGAAGCCTCAGTTTCCTCATCTACAAAATAGGGAGGTTAGACCTTGAAGTTCATTCCAGCTTGAAATCTATGAAAGAATTCTTGTAGTTATCATCTTTCAGAGCATCCTCTGCTTTCATGTTGGCCAAAATGTGAAACAGCAGAATGATCATAGAAGCATAGCTTTGTATCTGAAAGGGACTTCTGAGGAGATCTGGCCCAACACCTTCATTTTACATATGAGGAACTGAGGACCGGAGAGATTGAGTGACAGCTAGTAAAAATCTAACATAGAATTTTAACCTTGGTCATCCTGATTCCAAATGCAGCTCTTTATTTACTATGCCATAATGCCTCTCCCTCTCCCTCCAGACCCACTCCACACCCACACCCACACACATACAGAGGGGAAAGTGTTTCAGCTTTTACAGTTGTTACAAATTCTTTTCTAAGAAGCTAAGCTCAACTAAAAAAAAAGAACAAATATTTTAAATACAGTTGCTAAAAATGTTTCTGTTTCTGTCTCTCTCCTCCACCCTCCCTCCCTCTTTTCTCTTTCCCTCTTCAATTCTCTTTCCCTCCCTCTCTCTCTTTCACTCTCCCGACCTCCATTCCTCCTTCTCTCCTGTTTCCTTCCCCCTTTCTCCCCATTCTTTTTTCTTCCTTTCCCTCCTTTTCTTTCTCCATCTCCCTTCCTCCCTTTTCCCATTCTTTCCTCTCTACTGCCTCCCTCCCTATTTTTTCCTTACTATCTACCTCCCTCCTTCCTCTCTCTCACCTTCTCTCTCTCCTTTTCCCTCTCTTTTTCTTATCCCTTCCCACAATAGAGTTCCTATTCCTGAGTGTCGCACATGAAACTATATTAAAGTTTCACAACACACAAATTACTTCTTTCTTTTTAAAATAAAAAAATATATAATTTAAAGTAAACAGCAAAATGTCTTCTGGATGGTTTGTATCTCGTCCTTAAATGCACACACAAACACACACACGTATACACACACCCAAACACATACACGTATACCCACACGTATACACACACACGTATACACACATACACACACACATGCAGTTATCTTCCTGCCTCTATTTGTATTTGACTTTTTTGCTGAAAGAAAAAGTTGCTCCAGCTACCTCTAAAATGTTGTGTGGGTCTAGATAAAAGATAAAGAATCAGTAAAGCAATTTAATGGGAAATACTTTTCTCCCTCTCCAATTGTAGAGGACACCTCAAACTCCTGTTTGCCCCCCGTAATTTAGCCTTTTCTGCCCTCTGGTGGGCATTTTTGTTATTACAGTTGCAAAATATTAAATAATAGTGTTAGAGTATTTCTTTAATGAAGTGTCTCTGTGCAGACTATTTATATTGACCATCAATACCATTATTCAGTCATCAAATATTTAGACAAAAGTCTGCCTCCCTTCCTAATTTGGTAGAAAATGTGACCAGAGTTCTTAGTTTTTCTTGCCCTGATTTCTTTGCATTTTTTCATTTTGCGTCTTTTTTTTGGTGTGTCAATAATTTTTGTAAGATAAGCAGATTATGGTATTTCATCTCATCACCTTTAAAGCAGAAAGAAAAAGAGGGTTTTTTCAAACTAAATTTAATAATGTCCAAAGCAGCCAGAATATTATGAGGATGGGTTCATTAGGTGTGTCCAATAATAGAAGGTAAATTTCCAAGGGAGAACAAATACCAATTTCAAAATAAAATATATCTGTTACAGGAGACATGTGAAGTTCTTTTTCATATGGAACTTCTATTAAATAGGCATCCCTGGCATAGCACTCTCGGGTTGGGGTGGGGGGAGATTGGACTGTTTGTGAATATGGACCATTGGAGGCTAATATAAAAATTGCCAAAGTAGATAATATTAATCCTAGAAAGCCAAAGTGACTGGCAGAAAATTCTGAGGTGATATAGTTTCCAAGACCATTGGGGGTTGGAATTATTACTTAGTAAAGTAAGCCAGCTTTTAGATCAGTAGAACTGGTCCAGAGCTCTTTTTGACCTGCACTCAGAAATTTCTAGTGACCTAGTTGCAGGAAAAGAATTCAAATGCAAGATCAATACTTGTTTTTAAAAGAAATACAGATAGCTAATGGCTTTCCCTAGGGTGTTATACAAACCCTAGGCCCTTCATCTAACTTTTTTAAAGACATCTTTTGTTTGCAGCATAATATAACTACACCCTCAAAATAAATGATGTGCTAGATGCCATTGTGATCATTGAAATAAAGAGCATATTTATTATAGCAACACCTGCCCTATATAATGCACACACTATTCCTGAGTTTCAGAGCATCTGTTTAGAAATCCATTCACTGCTCTCCCTTATACCTACTAATTTGGGCTGTGCTAATTCTAAGAGGGAAAGTGAGTTAAAATAAGCATCCAGGCTTTATTTTGAAATTAGCATTTTCTTCTTTTTGCACCAAGATCTAGGCTATTTTTACAGTTACTTGCAAAATACTTGGTTTCTTTTTTTTTTTCTCTTTTGATGCCTACAATAAAATAACCAAACTCAGTAAACAGCAGCCTGTGTCTTATCTAAAGAGATAAGCCTTACCTGCTCTTTTCTACAACCAAATGAGGAAAGAGAGGCCCAAAGACGTTAAATGACTTTATAAAGCTTTTGGGGATAGTAACTGGCAGGGCTAGGATAAAAACAAGTCCTATGACTGAAAATGTATCGTTCTTTTAGCGTTAGCATGTAGTTAAATAGATTGTTCAGTCATTTTTTCCATCATGTCTAACTCTTCCTGATCCCTTTTGGGATTTTCTTGGCAAATATAATGGAGTGGTTTGTCATTTCCTTCTCCAGTTCATTTTTCAGATGAGGAAACTAAGGAAAACTGGGTTAAGTGACTTGCCCAGTGTGACACAGTAAGTGTATGGAATCAGATTCGTCAAAAATTGTAACCTTTTATCATTTTTTGGATGATGCTATTTGGGATTATTCAATTAGTTAAGAATTTTTTTAAGTGCCTACTATGTGTAGGCACTCTATGAGGCACCAAAGATTTAAAGATCCCTACCTTCAAGGAAGCATTCCACTAAGAGGAAACAACATATATACAAATTTTAAAATATACATACACACACACAAAATACAAAGCAATAACAAAGTAATTTCAAGAGAAAATAAGAACTAATAACTGAGGAGATCATGGAAAATTTCATGTTGGAGATATCTTCTGAATGGTGCTTTGAAAGCGGCAAAGGATTTTACAGATATCCCAAGGAAGAAGAATATTCCATATGTAGTGTTAGGCATAGGCCAGGAGATTTGATGTTTGCCAGGTCAATATCTAGTAGGCCAATTTGACTGAAACAGAAAGTATTTGGAGGGGATTCTTGTGAAATATGACTGGAAAGGTACTTGGAAACCAGGCAAAGGGCTGAGCTCCTTGGGGGGAAGGGACTGTCTTTTCTCTCTTTTTTACGTCCCCAACATTTAGCACAATGCCTGGCACATAGTAGACACTTAATAAATGTTTATTGACTGATCCACCAGGATGAAGATTATATATTTTATCCTAGAAGAAATAGGGTGAGAAGGGGACTGAAACTAGGGAGAATAGGTTAGATCAGAAGGTCCAATGAGATCAACAATGCCCTAAGACCATGTCAACATGGAAAAACAACCAGCTCGCACATGAAAAATTCAATAAAGCAAAATTGGAATTTTTTTTAGCTTCAAGATGCTAAATTACTATGGAGTCCATCCATGTTATTTCATATAAGTATGCCATGAAAAATCATATCTCTCAAGTAACCTATTCTTGTACAACATTAAGGAAATTTACCAGCTATTTTGGTATCGTATGAGAACCAGTGAGAAATCTGTAGGAGAAGGTTCCTTAAGATTCTGTAGAGTTTTTGAAGAATTTTTTAGATTAAAATATTGACAAACCAAAGAATGTGTTTTGTCAATAATTATCAATCTTCTTCTTTGCACCACTGGCATCTGCTCCTCAAGGGAGTTGGGACTGAACCTGTGATTTCATTTCTACAAAGAACTGCTGTGTGAAGAAATTCCTTGCTGCCAAAGCACCTTCTCTGAAACTTGTAATATTAGAGAAATAACTGGAATACTAAAAGGTTAAGTGATTTATCCAACACCACAAAGCCAATATGGGCCAGAGATCTGATCCCATGTCTTTTTGGTTTCAAGGCTGGATCTCTTTTCACTATGGCATACTGCCTCTCAAACTTCAAGACCTAATACCAAATGTAGCATTTAAGCCTAATATTCCCAAGCATAGATGTATATATTTAAAATTATTATTATGATCCACTTGTAACTTCTTTATAGCATTTAGCTAATAGAAAGTACAAGAACAGAACAGATATTACAGTAGTCCATAGTAGATAAAGATCAAAGAAATAATGCTTTAATTTCACTCCTATTTCATAATTTGTGAGAATAGGAGAAAGACTAGTAAGAAAAGAGATAAACGTATTGGATGAAAAAATATCTTTCCCTCAAAAAATTATAATTCTAATCTCTAGTTTGTAAAAACAAAACAGAAAAACTCAACACATAATTAAATTCTATTTTTTATCTATAAAGGGTAATTTGTTTTTCTATTAAGTTGAGTTGAGTTAAATATTTCTCTTATGTAAGACCCTAGGGACCCTACATGGTCCATGGGTCAAGTCGTAAATAAAAACATGCAACTTCTATGAGTTTTTGGAGGAATTTTAGATTAGACTAACTACACAAGATCAAAAATCTGAAGGATACCAGGGAAAAAGAGAATTTATAATACTGCTAGACAACATAAATTTTAAGAACACAGAATATAAGGAGCAAATTATAAGGAGTCAAACTTGTAGAAGTTTTGCCAAGGACAATAAGGTCATCATTTAAAAGTAGGCAGTCTTGCAAGCAGTATCTATATACTTCTAAAGTTGTCAAATATATAAATATTGGTAGTTAAAAATCTTTATATCCAAAGATAGCTCTTCATTTGATCTTGAAATAAATTATAATTTTTTCATCATAAAGATATTTTACTTCCTTCTGTAGGAAAAAATATAGATGAGATCTCTAGCAAATAGATAATTTAGTGAGAAAATGCAAGACCCCACCATGGCATAAGTAAATGAGGTATCCTACTTACTACCCTTTTCCTGAGCAGGCTCCTTTCTCATCAGTCACTGGATTAATCAATCAATCAATCAATACACATTTATTAAATGCCTATTAAAGCCATCATAATATCATAGATTTAGAGCTAAGAGTGAGCACAGAATACTTCTGATCCAATCCTTTATTTTACAGACAGCAAAACTGAAGCTCAAAGAGGGAAATGACTCCCCACAAATAACACAGAGGGTAAATCTGAACCCAAGGCCTCTGCTTCAAATCCAGTGCTCTTTTCATCATACCATGCTGTCTCTTTCCTAAGGAAATTCAAGGCCCAGTACAAATTATACTGGGCACCCCACATCTCCAGCTACCAATCACTTAATAGATGAGATGTTTAAAATGAATATGAACATTGCCTTTAAAGAGGAGGAAATATTATTTAAGAACAAGTGTATGTGTAAAAGGAAAGAGTCTTCTAACAATAATTAGTCCCTGTTTCCACATTGCCTATTTACATGTTAATTGTATGTATCTGCATTAAGTGCACCAGACCTAAGTGAGAATCATGTCAAGTCCCGATTATGGTAATAGCAAGTTGTCCCAGAATACTAACCTCAGACCAGGTAGTCAGTTATCAGATGGTGGTCATTACACCTCATCCTCAGGGTTCTAATAGTAACCCTGAGAAGTTGGTAATAAACATTTCACACTTTACTTCACAAGCCCACAAGGTTTCACTTTCCCTGATAATTCTCAGCTGATATCAATTAGCCATGCATATTTCATTATTATAAAGAAAAAGTCCAGAATATTTCCCCCCAAATCTGTGGCACACTCTCCCACCTGCACAAGTACAATGCAAGGTAAAATGGGCCCACGCTTAGAGCTCACATGCTAATTGGGCAACATATCTCCTAGAAGTCCTTCTTCCTGGTGTCCTTGGATGTGTCCCTTGCCTTTCTTCAATGTGTCTGACTTGTTTTCAGAGCCTAATGCTGACACTGCCATCACTCCCTGGGGATTGTATTAAGATACAGTTGAAAAGTCCAAATTCTCTATTCCCTCAGCCGTGCGGGTCCCAAGTTCTTCCTGTCGTTCAGCTGTTCAGTTGTGTCTGATTCTTTGTGAACCCATGGACCATAGCTTGCCTGGCTCATCTCTTGATGAGTCTAAGTTCATCTATCTCAGACTATTTCTTGAAGTCTAAGTTCATGTTCGTTGTTTCCATGATACTATCTACCCATCTCATCCTCTGCCATCCCCTTTTCCTTTTGCCTTGAATCTTTCCCTATATCAGGGCCTTTTCCAATAATTCCTTTCTTCTCATTATGTGGCCAGGTATTTAAGCTTCAGCTCCAGTATCTAACTTTCCATTGAAGAGCCTGAAATAATTTCTCTACTTATTGACTGATTTGATCACTTTGCTGTCTAAGTGACTCTCAGAAGTCTTCCCCAGCACCACAGTTCAACAGCATGTTTTGTTCTGCTCAGGTCTCCTTATATTCCAACTCTTAGAGCCATCTATTGCTCCTAGAAAAACTATAGCTTTGCCTATAAGGACCTTTGTTGGCAAGGTGATAACTCTGCTTTTTAGTATGCTGTCCAGATTTGTCATAGTTTTCCTTCCAAGGACCTAACACTTTTCATTTCATGGCTGCAGTCACTGTCTGCAGGGAACTTTGAACTCAAGTGCTTCATCATGCCTTCTCGTTCTGCCTAATTCTTGACCACATCTTGCCATAAATCCTCCAGAGAAGATGCATTCAACAATCTGGAGACCCTTCCTTAGGTTCTGGTGATAACTATGGAATCTCACCTGTCACTTTTTATGACTTTCAGACACCTTGTGGATAAAATGAGGGGGCTGGAAAGGAAGACCTCTGAGGAACTTTCAGTTCCATATCTATTTTCTTATGTATTTCTTAGGCTACCTATTACATCTCCTTCTCACTATATTCCTTTGATCAGTATTAGTGGGGAAAATACCTACATCAATGAGATCAGAACTCCATTAAAGTAGGAACAGGTTGAACTGGAGCTTCTGTCTTCTCATCATCAGCTTTTCTTCCAATCTGGTGTTTACTTTGACTGTTGATTCAACTAGCCTGGCATCCAGCTAAATGTACATACACACAATGGATCAAATGACTTGTTCCTGTGTGCTTTTCTTTTCTGTCTATTAAGATAACATCAATTTCAAGTATATGAGGTCATTTGATGCTAACCACAACCAACACTTTTAGGCTCTAGAGTCTAGAGGAATAGCCCTTCGGCTGAATCCAAACTTCACAGAACAAATCCCTTTGATAAAAGGTTTGATTCTGTAAAATCTGGACTCAGGGGCACCTAGGTGATGCAGTGAATAGAGCACCAACCCCAGAGTCAGGACGACCTGAGTTCAATTCTGCTTTAGACACTTGACATTTACTAGTTGGGTGACCTTGGAAAGGTCACTTAACTCCAGTTGCCTTGCCTTGACCCCTCCAAAAGAAAAAAAACTTGTACTCAGTGAAAGGCCACATCCGAGGACCTAGAAGGCTATGTATGGCCTTTATATCACAGATTCCTTATCCCTACTCTAGACCAGAAGAAAATCTTTATGACATCCAGTTGTGAGGCTTCTGACTAGACTATAAGTCTTTGGCTGGCTCTATTTCTTGATCTCTAAGCAAAATGTTCAGTATAGTTTTTGTCATTTTTCACTGTACTGACATTTGCCTTGAAGTTAGTAGCCATCAAGGTAAATAACCATTTACTTTGTAAGATTATGATAAGTTCTTCAAAATATTTTACTACTTCTTCGTTGCCCACAAACTATTTTGAAATATCAATTTCTAATTCTATACCTATTGAGAGTCATTTTGGAAGAAGAAGTATCTCACAAATTAGTATTTCCTGATGCCTTTGGGAATATGAACATACTAACTCAGAAAATATTGGAACTGAAAGACTCCTTTATAGGTCCTATAGTCCAGCCCCTTCCATTTAACAAGGAAGGAAAGCAAGTTCTCATATTTGCCTCTCAAAACCAGGAAGGCATTTTTCCCATTCATTTGAATTTCTTTGTCCTTGGTTGCAATTATCATGAGAAAATCAATATGAATGGGTTCCAAGTCCTTTAATAATTTGTCAGTCTACAGCAATAATGGACTCACATCTGGAAAGAAACTTAGAGTTCATCAAACCCAACTTCCTTTTACAAATAAAGAAACTGAGGCACCAAAAAGTTACATGATTTGTCCAGGGTCACACGGCTAGTATCAGGAACAAGATTCAAATTCTCCAGTAATCTTTCCAATACATCACCAAACTGCCTTACACCTTACAAGAGCCAAGCGTTAAACTGATATACTTTAATAGCCTGTTTGTGTGATCTTTTTCATATTCTGACCCTTTTTACAATATTCTTTCACCATCACCATGGATATAGAAGTGAGTCCTAAAGAATGAAGGGTAATTTTGTACATTTTCCTATTTAATGGCTTGCTATAACCAAGAAAATAAGATACAATATCATTGCCTGGTGGCCAACCTCCCGGGGCATGGATACTACCTTTTAATTTATAAAGTCCATCTGAATTTCATAACCTACTCAATTTGGAAGAGTGCAACTATGTAAATACTTTATGTGTATTTTAGCACAAAATCCACTGAGATGTATTTATTGCTCTTCATTTTCTGTTCTGTTTTACAAAAGACTCTACATATGTTTATCTTTAGTTCCCTTCTTGTTCCCATAGATGTAACTTTTAGCACAAAAAAAAAACAATTGCAGTATTTTTAAAAAATATTTTGATAAAGTAATAATTAAAGATACTACTGTCCTTTCCATTTTTGCCCTAGAGGATTTTCCAATCAAAGACATTGCTAAAGTTTAAAGTAAGTTTTTGCATGATTGTAATATAAATGTTGACATTCATATCTACATACTTTACAGCTATTAATAAAAATCAGAAATGGTCTATGATGAAGCCATGAGTTGTAATAAATCAGCAGAAACCTGACATAATGCAGAAAGCATTGGTCTGAAATTTTGGAGAACAGTTTTTTTGTACCACCTCTGATACTAAGTCACTCTCTGACCTTGAGTGAGTCAACAAAATGAAGAAGCTGGATTAGATGGTTTTTTAAGGCCTTTCATAGCTCTGATTTTATGGAATAAAGTTTGTGGGGACAAAGAGGAAACTTGTCTAAGATGCTAACTTTCCTATGCATATGGAAAAGATATTGGGCCAATAGCAGAAAGCAAATTTTAACCATTGGGATATTTCTTCTGATATTTCAAAGGCAAGTTTGCATTGGATTTTTAAAATTATATGCCGATTTTTTTTTCCTTTCTTAGGTACGGTGACATGGTACCAAAGACCATCGCTGGAAAGATCTTTGGTTCCATCTGCTCCCTGAGTGGTGTCTTAGTCATCGCGCTGCCTGTTCCTGTGATTGTTTCCAACTTCAGTCGAATCTATCACCAAAATCAACGAGCTGATAAACGGAGGGCACAAAAGGTATGCCAATACAGGTTCCCCTTCATGAATACAGATAGTGACTAAGAATTATGTCATACAATGCCCATTTGAAGGAACTACAACAGTTTAACCTGGAAAAGAACAAAAAGGGAGGGCACAATCGCAGTCCTAAAATTTGGGAAGGGTTGTCACTTGAAAGATAGAATCTATCCATCAATAAACAAGCACTTCTTAAGCACTTACTATGTGCCCTTGCCTTGTAGGCAAGGGGGATGCAAATTTAAAAAAAGAAACATTTCCTTGTGTTGAACTTATGGTCCATCAAAGAGACAGCATGAATAATTATGTACAGAATTTAAGACAAACTATAAGAGATTTTGCTTGACTTAAGAGAGAAGAACTAGGACCAATGGGTAGAAATTACAAGAAGGCATAATGCATCTAACTGTAAAGAAGAACTTCCTAAAAGTTACAAATGTACTCAAAAAATGGAACATATTGCTTGTTTTGAAAGGTAGTGAATTCCCACAACTGGAGATGTTCAATGAGTATCTAGATAACCACTTATCAAGGAAGTTGTAAAAATGATTCATGATCAGACAATCAGTTGGATTGGATGAATTAGAAGTTCACTTCTTAATCCATGATTCTTTTATCACTATCTCCAGCTTTGTGTGAAGGTCTTAAACATACTTAATTACTGATTTAATGTTCTAAATATGTCATTAGAAAGGCAGTCTCCTTGTATTTGTCAAAGTCTAGCTTGGCTGCTAAATGCAGATACTTCATGGCTCCCATCAACAATGGATAATTCCAGTTTGCTTTATAGCATTATTACTTGAAGCAACCCATTTTCCCCTCCTTGAACAACGTTAATAGCCTACAGGAAGGTACGGAAAGATGCCCAAGATATTGTGCCGTGACTAATGCAAAGAGAGGGGAGGCTACACAGCTTAGAGAATCATATTTTGTATGAAGATAACAATCCTTATATATCATTTGCAAACTACACAAGGCAAAAACTGAAAAGTTAACCCTACTTATGAGAAAAGAATAAGATGATCCACAATTTAATTCTCTCCTGCCCCTGAATTAATGGGCTACTTCTGGAAATCTGGCATTGCTGAAGTGGTTTGGGAGAGGAAGTAAGAAAGATCCACTTAAAAAACTGTGCCAGTCTTCTTGCCTGTCAGAAAGGCAATAAACAGAAATGTTATCATCATTCTAAAGTTATTGATCCAACATCAATTTATATCATTTTTTTCATTTTTCATGGTTTATAAATGAAATATGAAATTATTGCTTATTCTCTTTCCTGCACTGGAGTAAGGTTTTAGGACTTATGTCTGTCTTCTCCTCTCCTTGCCTTGTTATGCCTAGGAAATTCATTTATGGGAACAAGAAGGGAACTAAAGATAAACATATGTAGAGTCTTTTGTAAAACAGAACAGAAAATGAAGAGCAATAAGTACATCTCAGTGGAAAAACACTATAGAAAACATTAAAATATGTTTGTATTGTAATCATTTCCCTTTTAATCATTAAAAAAAGTTTCTTTTTAATGATTACAAGGAAAATAATTTCTCCATGGTTCCCAGCTGCCACAGTCTATGAACAGGGTTGCTCACTCCATTTAACATGCAGTCTCAAGGTAATCGTCTTCTTTGTAATGGATCACAAAGAATAATAAACAAATTGTGAGCATCAGATTTTTTTATAAAGAAATATACATCAGTCTGCATATAAAGACAGAAGCATTACCAGCAATTTTGACAGCTATAGTAAATTTCACAGAAAGTCACCAGGTTAAATGGCATGGCATGTGGTATAGTGGGAAAGAGCACTGGTTCTTGAGTCAAAGCATCTTGGGCCCAAATCTCTGACACTTAATTCATGTAACCTTGTCACCAACTCTCTGGGCCTTGGTTTTCTCAATTGTAAAATTAGGGGATAAGACTAGATTACCTCTAATTTCCTTTCCATCTCCACACCTATGATTCCATGATCTTATCAGTCTATCAGTACCCTCAAATGAGTTTTTGTTAAGAAAAATTCAATGGAAAAAAGTGAAGAGAGACCCTGGGGCACAAGCTTCTGTTAGTGGAAAGAAAAGAGACCTTGGGACATTGTTCCCCATATACAAAGACCCTAGGACATCGTGAAGGCACTGCTAGAGAGTCATTCCTGGGAGGTTGTTGGTAGTGGTGGTAAGGCTAAGGTGAGGATGAGGACAATGTTTCCTCTTGGAAAAGAAGCGTGCCATCTGCTAACTTTGTATTATGATGAATTGCTACTTGAATTGTTCTAACAAGGTGACTCAGTTATCTAGTTGTCCAAACTAATTACCTAGTTGCTAAATGAGTGAAAATATTATCAATATCTTCTAAATTTAGTGCCCTGGGGCAAATCCCCAGTTGCTTTGTTCTTATATCTGTGCAGTATAATGGGTTGTTGTTTTCCTATTATAATAGTCACCTTGGAAAACTATCTGCTTATTACAGCAGTGTTTCCATTACTCAAATCATTTTGTAGTCAGCTAAAACATATTCAAAGCCAAGTCCAGTGAATAAAATGAGGGTGACTAATGTGATTTAATATTAATTATTTGGGGTCAAAAACAGATGTAACTACAAAGTAAAAAGACAGATTTTCTTGTGTGGCTCAACAGACTTTGAAGATGATGCCAAAGAGGAGCTCCAAAGCTGTTTGGATCAATGGAATATGTTTATAGCGTTCCAAAGAGATTTCTTTAATGAATGGACTGTCTTTCTCCATAAAATAGATATTGCTGTTATTAAGATATCTAAGCTTTAGTCAATTTGATCAGAGAACATCCTTCACATTTCATCAATACTGCTTCTCATCGACAAATGAGGATGAGGGGTCATTGCTCAGATACAAAGGAGAATTCTCCTTCAAGCTGATGATGAATCACTTTACACAAACCTCAATTCTTGATAAATACAACTGGGCAAATAACAAGGTTTTCCATGTGATAAAGGAACATTGTCATAGTCTTATTAAGCTGAATGGTATAAAACTTTTGCTCTTTGCTTAAAGGTGCAAAAAATCCTACAAAAATTATAACTGGACTTAGCTCCCAGCTGCCCATTTTTCTTGGTTTTAGAAATTCCTCCTTAAATATAAATAAAAGTTGCCTACTTGAATACTGTAAGGAGAGAACATATTAAGAACTTGGATCTGTTTTTCAACTGGGACTTATCCCTAAAATAATCTCCACTTCTCTAAACTCTATTATCTGCATCAAATGGAAATCAATACAGAAAAGCAAGAAACATTAGCTCCTTTGTTGTTAAATACACATGACTATTTTCAATGTCCTTTTTGTTTTAAAAAAAGGGAAGTGTGCAAAAATCAATTAATCAATCAAATGCCTTAGAAGACAATTACATTGAAAAAAATCTGTTCCTTACATCTAGAAAAGAAAATTGGTAAATTAAAAATATCTCTCAGGTTCTGTGTTTCAACACAACGACTTAACGCAATGAATTTTGTATATCATGACTGCTGGAGAAAGTTTTTAATTAATGTAATAACCAAATGTAATAAGACTAGCAAATACTCTGTGAACAATAATCTAAATATGACAGTTGAGGAGAAGAAAAACAGAGAGAGAATAAGATATTACCAAGGGACTTGGTTGATTTCTTTTCAGCAAAGATCTTTAAATCTAAATATCCATCATTCTAGACTATACCTATGTTGTGCCCTCACACCAAAGGGGCTAGTCCTTCCTAAATAACCCATACACCCTTTTCAGGGCTGCTCATCCTTCTTTGGTGTCCACCTGTCACCCAACTCTCACCTGTGGCTCTAAGAAACTGTAGCATGTCAGCAGCCACACCCTAGTAAAATCATCTTGGCAGACAGGCTAAACAAGGTTTAGTCTACCCCAAGTATGTGAAGACTTTCCTGGACAGAATGGGTGGATAAGAACACTATATTCCAACAGCCATGAAGGCACTGAAGCAGGCACTATGGAGCACTTAGAGCTTGGTGAGACAGTGAAGATGCCAAGGTCATTCACTGCATCATGGGCCATCACCAGTCATGTTGACTTCCATCCTGCTACTGGACTCTGATTACTCTAGAAGAGAAAGTGACGAAGTGAGGATAAGGACTTTGTACAAGTCTGCCTCACTTAAATACAATTCATGTGAAGTCAAGACATCACCCATCATCCACTATTTTACCCCAACATCATGATGCCATTTCTCCTCTTTGAAAACAAAGGATAGATGAACAAACATGCCAAAATGACTCATTAATGCAGAAAAACAGTCTAATCTAATAAACATTTATTAACTTATCTACTATGTGTCAGGCACTGTGCTAAGTTGATTCAGGAAAATAAAATCACAGCTAGTAACTTTAGGAAGTCTGATGGAAAAAGGAATAGATTTTGATAGCAAAAGATCTGGGTTTGAGTCCCAGCTCTGATATTTACACCATCTGTCACCTTGGAAAGTCACTTAATCTCTTTGATCTCAGTGTTTTCATTTGCAAAATCAAGAGCGTTTACATTATTTAATCTAGAGTATTGGTTTACTTCTAGTAAGTAAAACTGAGAAGTTGAAATTCTTCATATCTTCACAATTCCTTTATCAGTGACCTATTTCCTTCCTTTAAGATTCCCTATCCCTGGCTACTAATTCCCAATGGGGTATTAGCTGACACATAAATTGTTAGTTGTTAAGGGCTTAGGCAAGACCCATATCAGGGGTTTTTACTTGCATTTTGGTAGACTTAAAAATTCAGTTAATTGAATTTAACAGTCATTTATTAAGAGTCTACTCTGTACAGTGACAGACATAATTATAGAAATAGAGATTGAGATAATAGATATAAAAATAGAAATGATAAAGAAAGTACAATCCAAGTTCTCAAAGAATTTAGGATAAAATGGAGGAGGGAGATAGTGCACAAGTACCTATCATATAAGGAGAATGTGACAAGGGCATGGAAATGGTCAAGACAAAGTCTCAAGAGAAATTTTAAAACCAGATATATCACTTTCATGTACAGTGATTGAGAAAGGTGACTGAAAGAAAGAATGTTGAAGAACAAGGATTAATGAGGAGTCAGAAAAGGAAGAAAGTGAAAGCAGTCAGAAAAATCACAGGAAACCCATAGAAGCCAAGAAGGAAAAGAGTCACAGTTTCAAATGATACAAATGTCAAGAAGGAAGAGGACCCAAGATTCTTGATTCTTCCATAAAGAGGATCATTATAAACCTTGGGGGGGAGGGGTAAAGAGATAGATTCAATAGAATAGGAACAAAAGTCAGAATGTAAAGAGCTGAGCAATGAGTAGACAATGAGGAAGCAGGGAAACAAAAAACTTTCAGAAATCAAAACAATAAAACTATAGGTGTCTGATGATAGGAGGTAGGACTGATATCTTAAGGCAGCTAACCTGCTCCATGCTGACTAAAATCATACCATGTATAAAACCACTTAGTCTCTCTGAAAATTAACAAAACCATCTTACAGAAACAGCCTAAAATTGAAAGACTTCAGGGAGGCCATCTAAGACAATGATTCTATGGAATCTTGAGCCTTTAGAGTAGAGCATCTAAGATCTATGAAATTGCCTTAAAATATTTTGGTAACAATATTGCATTATAGTTTGCTTCCTTTGTAATTCGATGTATTTTATCATTTACACTTAAAAATGTAATTCTGAGAATTCACTGGACTGCCAAAGAAGTCCAGAACACAGAAATAGCTGAAAAACCCCTCCTTCCTCTAGAAATTTTCTAAGGAATTATTCTAAACATATCTAGATGTTTAGAGTCATATCGAGTACAAATCCAGAAGATACTCACCAAGTATTGCCTTTTTCATTCTTATTTCATAGTCTAAAAACTATGAGGTTTGTACAACTTCCCAAAACAATCTTTCAGCTTAAAGTATATGGCCATCCTCAAAATCTTTAAAGACTTTTAATCTGCTGGTGTTCTGTTTGCAATGTTTTCATTCTGTTAGAGGGGAGAGTGATCACTATGGAGCAGATGATCTGTTCATTTTTCCATCTGTCTTTTGCAATCCATTAGTGAATCAAATATTTCCCAAGGCAAAGTTCTCAGATTGCTGACATGGAAGGAAAGAATAGCAAGTTTTTGGTTCTTTTCTAATCATTAATGATTATTTGAAAAGTGGAAAATGAAAAGGGCTATGGCTAATCTTCTTTTGAATAATCTTTTCAAGGTTTATTACTATAAACAAATATTAATATCAGTGGTCACTCATGACTTATTACTACTAGCTGTTACTGAAACTTGACTCTCACTACCCCTGATGACCCAGCTTCCCTGGACACCCATTCTCCTCAGCTCACTGGTCAAGTTGAGGTAAGGAAGGGTTAGATACTCTTTGCTTTCTGTTGCCACTTTCAGGTTCTCCTCCTCCCTCCTTTGCTCAGTAACATCTCTTCCTTTGAGGTTTATGTTATTCATATTTACAATCCATTTAAGATCCTAGAAGTCAGCTACTGACTCCTACATCACTCCCCTGCCTTCCTTGATGAATTTGGTACCTTGATGAATTTGGAAAAATTTTTCTCTCCTCAAGTCTTGCCCTAAATACTAGGAAATTTCAGCACATATATTGACTCTCCTTCAGACATAACCATTCATTTCCCATGCCTACTCACTTCCCATGAGCCTAATCCACACACAACTATAGATTTACACTTGATCTTGCCATTACCTACAAATGTACCACCTCTATGTTCAAGAATTCTGAAGTTCCCTTATCTAATCATAATCTATTGGCTTTTCACCTCTCCCTCTTACTTTCCTAGCAAAACCCTGATTTTCATCCTCACCATGACTTCCAATTCCTCAGTCTCTTAATTCTCTCCTAGGTCATCTCCTCTGAACTAACCACTCTCTCCTCTTTTCCCCATCTTGACCCATTGGTGAACCAGTTCAACTCTACAGTTCTTCTCTCTTGAATCCCTAGCTCCCTAATCATATCACCAGTTGTGCCCAGACAACCCTCAACCTTGGACTCCCCCTACTCACTACCTTTGCTTTATACATGTACTGCTTAATGAAGATGGAGATGCAATGAAGATGCAACCATTCTAACTGGCTCCACTACAAATTTGTTACGCAATCCCAACTTGGCCCTCACTGCTATTAGGCAATCTTACTATAAACCTCCTTTACCGATTCATTATCCCACTCTACGCAGGAATTCTTTCAAACTTTTCCATCTTTCTCTAATCTCTCATAGTTCCACTTTCCCCCCATTTTCTCAGCTGAGAACCTAACCTTCTATTTTACAGAAAAACTTGAAGTTATTCACCATGAACTCCTTCTTCTTCTCTCTTCCTTATCTCTTGTCACTCAGCTGCCTCTACCACAATCTCTTCCTTTAGCCCTGTTTCATATGATGAAGTGAGCTTACTCCTCATCAAGGCTAATCCCTTTACTTGTTCAAGTGATCCATTCTATCCCATCTTCTCCAATATATTGTCCTGTCTATCATCCTCAATCTTTCACTTACTTCATTTTTTTCCTGTCTACCTGCTCATTTCCTACTGTTTACAAACATGCTTATGTCTCCCACATCCTAAAAAGAACCTCATTTGATTGTTCTATGACCCTATATTTCTTCTGTCCTTTGTAGCTAAACTCCACAAAAACTATCTACAATAGGTACTTCCACTTTCTTTCTTCTCTCCTTAACCCCTTACAATCTGGTTTCCAACCTCGCCATCCCACTGAAACTGCTTTCTCATTAGTATCTAAGGATAGTAATGAATCTTAGTTGCCAAATCCAATGGCCTTTCCTCAGTTCTCTTTCTCCTTGAACTCTCTGCAGCCTTTGACACAGATGATCAGTCTTTCCTCCTTGATATGCTTTTCTTTAGGTTTTCAGGACATAACCCTATCCTAGTTCTCCTCCTACTTATCATATTGCTTTTTCTCATGGCTCTTTTATTTGGCTCCTCATCTAGATCATGTCCTCTAACTGTAAGTGTCCCTCAGGGTTCTGTCCTGGGCCCTCCTTCTATAAAAATTTGATTAGCAATCTCATCAGTTTCCATGGATTTAATTACCATCTTTATGCTGATGATTCTCAAATCTACCTATCCTGTCATATTCTGCTGCCAACCTCACATTTCCAACTGCCTTTCAAACATCTGGTTGTCCAGTAGCTATCTTAAACTCAACATGTCCAAAGCAAAACTCATTTTCTTTCCTCCTAAATCATCTCCCTTTCCTACCTTCCCTATTATGATAGAGAACAACACCATCCTCTTAGTCTCTTAGGTTCACAACTTAGGAGTCATCTTGGACTCCCCATTCTCTCTCCCACCCCAATATCTAGTTGATTGCAAGGACCTGTCAATTTCACCTTTGCAATATTTCTCAAATATACCTCCTTTTCTGACACTTTCACCACTCTAATACTTGCCCTCATCCCCTCATGCCTGGACTATTGTAATATCCAGCTGGCAGCTCTGCCTTCCTCAATTCTCTCTCCACTCCAGTTCATCTCCAATCAGCTACTAAAGTGATTTTCCTAAAGTACAATTCTGATCATGTCACCCTCCAACTCAATAGACTCCAGCGGTTCCCTATTGCCTCCAGTATCAAATACAAAATCCTTTCTTTGGCATTCAAAGACTTTTATAAGCTAGCTCCCCCTTACCTTTCCAATCTTCTTACACTTCACTCCACAAAATATGTTCTTTAACCCAGTAACATTGGCCGCCTGACAGTTCCACAATCAGGATACCTGATCTCTCATCTCTGGGCATTTTCTCTGGCTATTCCACATGCCTGCAATACTGACCCTTCTCTGTTCCACCTACTGACCTCCCTGGTTTCCTTTAAGTCCCAACTAAAATCTTATCTTTTACTAGAAACCTTCCCTAACCCCTCTTTTTTTTTTCTGATTCTTTTTTTTAATTTATTTATTTAACTTTTAACATTCATTTCCCCAAAATTTTGGGTTCCAAATTTTCTCCCCTTATCTCCCCTCCCCCCACCCCAAAACACCAAGCATTCTAATTACCACTATCACCAATCTGCCCTCTCTTCTGACATCCCTCCCTTCCCTTGTCCCCATCTTTTCTTTTGTCTTGTAGGGCCAGATAACTTTCTATACCCTATTACCTGTATTTCTTATTTCCTAGTAGCAAGAACAGTACTCCACAGTTGTTCCTAAAACTTTGAGTTCCAATTTCTCTTTATCCCTCCCTCCCCACCCATTCCCTTTGGGAAGGCAAGCAATTCAATATAGGCCATATCTGTGTAATTTTGCAAATGACTTCCATGATAGTCGTGTTGTATAAGACTAACTATATTTCCCTCCATCCTATCCTGCCCCCCATTGCTTCTATTCTCTCTTTTGATCCTCTTCCTCCCCAAGAGTGTTAACTTCAAATTGCTCCCTCCTCCCTTCCATCATCCCCCCCACCCTGCTTATCCCCTTCTCCCCCACTTTTCTGTATTGTAAGATAGGTTTTCTTACCAAAATGAGTGTGCATTTTATTCCTTCCTTTAGTTGAATGTGATGAGAGTAAACTTCATGTTTTTCTCTCACCTCCCCTCTTTTTCCCTCCACTAAAGTCTTTTTCCTGCCTCTTTTATGAGAGATAATTTGCCCCATTCCATTTCTCCCTTTCTCCTCCCAATATATTTCTCTCTCACCCCTTAATTTCATTTTGTTAAGATATGATCCCATCCTATTCCATTCACTCTGTGCTGTGTGTGTGTGTGTGTGTGTGTGTGTGTGTGTGTGCTTGTAATCCCACCCACTACCCAGATACTGAAAAGTTTCAAGAGTTACAAATATTGTCTTTCCATGTAGGAATGTAAACAGTTCAACTTTGGTAAAGTCCCTTATGACCTCTCTTTGCTGTTTACCTTTTCATGCTTCTCTTAATTCTTGTGTTTAAAAGTCAAATTTTCTTTTCAGCTCTGGTCTTTTCATCAAGAATGCTTGAAAGTCCTCGATTTCATTGAAAGACCATTTTTTTCCCCTGAAGTACTATACTCAGTTTTGCTGGGTAGGTGATTCTTGGTTTTAGTCCTAGTTCCTTTGACTTCTGGAATATCCTATTCCACACCCTTTGATCCCTTAATGTAGAAGCTGCTAGATCTTGTGTTATCCTGATTATATTTCCACAATACTTGAATTGTTTCTTTCTAGCTGCTTGCAATATTTTCTCCTTGACCAGGGAGCTCTGGAATTTGGCCACAATGTTCCTAGGAGTTTCTCTTTTTGGATCTCTTTCAGGGAGTGATTGGTGGATTCCTTGAATATTCATTTTGCCCTCTGGTTCTAGAATATCAGGGCAGTTTTCCTTGATATCCCTAACCCTTCTTAATTCTATTTCCTTCCCTCTATTATTTCATATTTATTGTGTATATAACTTGCTGTGTGTGTGTCTGCGCACGTATGTGTATGCTCACATTGTCTCCCCCTTTTGACTGTAAGTTTCTTGAAAGCAGAGACCACTTTTTGCCTCTTTTTGTATCCTCAGCTCTTAGCACAGTGCCAGGAACATGGTAGGTACTTAATAAATGTTCATTCATTAATTTAAAGAAAAATTTTTCCTCATTAGGCATACTAAGATATTTTAGAAACTTTCAAGGATAGCCTGCCATAAAATGGTTAGATAGACAGAGAGAGAGAGAGAGAGAGAGAGAGAGAGAGAGAGAGAGAGAGAGAGAGAGAGAAGTTGTGCTATCGCCTTTGGTGCCTTCCATCCTCTTCCTTCTGGTTACCGTGTTGATACTTCCTCATTTTCCACAGAACCTAATGCACTCATGGTACTCCTGATTCCCAACAGCCCTCTGCACTGTTTCACCAACCTGCCCTGTCTAGACCCTTCTCTTCATTCTTTCTTTTATTCATTCTTACCATTTATATAACATCCTATAGAGATCTCAACAGAGTAGAGAAAGCATGTGTTAAACTAATTAATACACACTGAGTAGCTAGAAGCTGGCATTGTTTAATATGTTACTACAGTGATGTTTTTTAAAACATTCCTTAATCCAAAGGAATGGCTCTCTAATGGTGGAATTTAAAGAGTCAGCAATGGAAGAGATTTAGGCTAAAAATTCTTCCTGGCATTTATCCAATCACACCAGAATATTTTCCTACTCTGCTTGCTTATAAGCCTGTCCCTGGACACTTTTATTGTTCAATGGCAATGAAAACATATTGGGACTTAGGCAATAAAATGGTTCAGTAATCTCCCACATTCCTCATTTAGTAGGGTGAAATACACTTGGGGGAATTACTCTTTCAGAAGCACTTGCCTTCTCAATAGCTCCTTGATTGAATTACCTCAGATAATTTCAACCTTCTCTCCATTCAACTACAGTGTTAGAACATTCAGAACTAACCTCTTCCCCCAAAAAAATGTTAAACAGAACTGCTCTACCTCTCTGTCACTGTACACAAAAGATGAGTTGGAGTTCAAGATTAGGACCAACCCTAGTTATGTCCTTTGCATACTATGCTCATATGCCCTCTTCTGTTGCCTCTTCCATTTGTATCTTCTAGATATAAACAACTGCTTTCTTTAGAGTTAAGACACTTTCCCTGGTAGAAACAGTGCTTTGCAGCCTAACCAGCTAGCAACTTCCCTGCATCCCACCATCCCATTTCTTCTTGTCCATGTCCCACACAGAGCAGGAGGGATGATAATGGAAATCTCATATTGATATCCATAATATGGTTTCATGTCGTGAAAAGCATTTCCCACATGTAATAATGGAAACTGAATTTATGAAGAGGTGAGATGCCAATCATTAGTCAGTCAATAAACATTTATTAGGCACCTATGATTTGTGCTAAGACGTCACAGGAAAATACTGATTTCATTTCAATGAACATTTATTATTTGTCCTACTGTGTGTGAGACATTGTGTTAGAAACTAGGGAGGCATAGATTTTAAAATACTACTGTGCCTGCTCTTAGAGAACTTACATTCAACTGGGGCAAACAGATTGATTTTAAGCTTCTGTTATTATTCAGAAAATAATTTTCCCATTTCATAGTAAGATTTTAAGAAGATTGAAAGGTAGTAAGAGGCTAGGTTATAAAGAGCTTTGAAAGACAGAGGATTTTATATTTACTACTAGAAGCAATAGGGAAAGACTGGATTTTATTGAATCAGAGGGTGACATACTCAGACTTGTGTTTTTTAGCAAGATCCCTTTAATAGGTGAGTGAAGGATGGACTGCAGTGAGGGAAAGACTTGAGGTAGGAAGGTCAACAAGCAGGTAATAGTCTAGCCGTGAAGTGATAAGGACTTACAGGAAGTCACTTTGCTCTTTTTGCTTCAGTTTCCTTGTCTGTCAAATGAGATGAAGAAAGAAATGGAAAACCACTCTTGTATCTTTGCCAAGCAAACCCTAAATGGGAACATAGAGAGTTGAATGTGACTGAAACGACTCAACCAAATCTACTTATGACGGTAGTGTCAGAGGAGAGAACAGAAAGTGGACAAGGGATTTTGTGAAGGTACATTTGACAAGACTAATTGGATAAGGAGGTGAGGGAGAAAGTGGGGAATCGAGGATGACAATTGGGTTGTGAGTGTGAGTGACAGGGAGGATGGTGTTGTCCTCAGCAGTAATAGGGAAGTCTTCCTAAGACATTTTCTTATTCAGAACCCTTCAGTAGTTCCCAGTTGCCTCCCAGATAAAAAAGGCTTAGGCTCCCACAATCTAATTTAAACCTACCTCTCCAATCATCCTCATATTAATAATTGAATATAGCACTTAAGGAGGCAGCTAGGTGGTGCAGTGGGTAGAGTTCCAGGCCTGGAGTAAGGAAGACCTAAATTCAAATATGGCCTCAGACACTTAGTAACTGTCACTTAACTTAGAGCAAGTCACTTAACCAATTTTGCTTTAGTTCCTCATCTGTAAAATGACCTGAAGAAGGAAATGGTAAACCACTCCAATATCTTTGCCAAGAAAACCCCAAATGGGGTCATGGGGAGTCAGACAGAACTGAAACAACTCAACCACAACAAATAACATTTAATAGTAATAACTAATAAAGGATGTTAAAGTTTGCAGAGCTTTTGACGTGTATTATCTCACTTGAGCCTCACAGCAACTATATATACTAAAATTAATATACCCATTTTACAGATGGGAAACTGATTCAGAAAGGTTCTACCTTGTTCATAGTTTATACTGCTAATAGATATCTGAAGTAGGATTGAACCCAAATCTTTCTGACTCTGAGTTCAGCCTTTAACGTGCTGTCTCTCATTTCCCTTCATGCATTCTACCATCTAGTTCCCTAAACTCAACATTCTCTCTTAGACTCTAATAACTTTGCATAGTCATTTGCACACTTGGAATGGCCTCCTTTCTCTGTGCCTCAGAGCACCTTTGTCTCTCCCAAGCTCAGCTAGGATTGTTGCCTCCTAGAGGAGGAAGCCTCACCTAGTCCTCACAAATATTAGTGTTTTCCCTCTCCTCTAATTACCTTGTAATTCTTGATCTATGGATATGATATATTCTCCCAGTAAAATCTCATCTCCTCGAAGGCAAGGATTCTTTCATTTTTAAACAATTCTATGTCCTATCCTCAGCACCTGGCAAAACACCCTCTACATTTGGCAAGGCATTTCCATCGGGCAATTTCATCAGTGCAGTAATTCCTAGAGTAGAACTTGTTTTCACTATGCAAATCAGCAACTCCTCAGAAACTTAAAGTCTTCGACAGTTGTCATTAGCAGTTAAAGGTGAAATTGCCCATGTTCACAGCAGGAGGGCCTGAAACCTGTTCTCCCTGACTTCAAGGCAAAACCTTTCTCTTACCTGTATAGCATAAGGGAAATGTTCTAGCCTCTCTGGCCTCAGTTTCCTCATCTATAGAATTAAATGGCTGAACAAATTTTTTCAAGCTTTAAATATATGAACCAATTATCCACTAAGCTTTTTGCCTTGCACATAGTAGGCACTTCGGAAAAAGTTGAGTATGAACTTGAAGTAGTGGTTGATTTTCTTTTAACTTTCACAATCCATGCTCCCAAAACTATATGCTTGAGTGGGGCAGAGATTTAGTGGATTTCTTTAATATTTTTGTGAAATAATTTCTTTCAGTTACAAGTTGGACCAAAAGGCAAGTCTTTGCATGTAAGAGGTAGCTAGCCTGCATTATCCATATGGTAAAGTACCTTACAAGCCTCTTAAAACCTAATACAGTACTATAGTCATGTGTGGAGGAAGAAGAAAGGAGTTATGGGTTTAAATTACCTTAGCTCATTTTTTTAAAAAAATATTGTTCATAATTAGTTAAAATGGTTATTCTCCTATAAAAAAAACTGGTACTTTTCCATTTGTGTTTATACCTAGTTCTATGATAGTGATTACTTTCAAATGTATGGATTTATCCTTGTGATTAATATATTTAATTTTCCTGTATCGGGCAGTACTTTGGGTTAAGGTATTTGCTTCATTAATATAAGGAAGCAATGTTTCCCAGTGCTGCTACTAAGAGCGAAGAGAATAAAAGAAAGAGGCAGAAAGAAATAAACAGAGACACAGAGTGTCAGAGAAAGAGACAAGTTAATAGTTTAGTCAGAACTCCAGGGCTCACAATTCCTTTCATTCTTCAGGGTAGGTCGTTGATATGATCAGACCAATTTGAGTTATTTTATAGGAGGATAAAGTTTCCTACACCAGATTCAATTAGATCTACATTTCTGAGGTGATAGGTAAGAAGGCACTATTCAACCAGAAAACAGTAAGTTTCTAATCTACAGTCTTTCAGACAAAGAAGATCCAGTTATGAAGGGTTTCAGGAGGAAAAACATAGATACCAGACAGAAAGAAATATTTCTATGGGGCATATTAGATGATGAAAGACAAGGCCCCCCAAGCTAGAAACAGTTTCTTTATTTGTTTTTTTTTTTAACCGACTATCACAATCTGTTGCAGAAACAATAACAAAGGAAGAAAATTCAACAGAATAGAAAAAAAATTCAATTAGAATATTAAAATAGACTTTTAAAGAGTACTATTTCTTACTGGTACATTTATACTCAGGCAAGTCTTCTAAAGAGAGTATTCTCTACTAAAAAGCTAAAACTTTGATACCTCAAATAAGCTTGCATATCCCCCCCCCATATTTTTCATGCATTAAAACTACATTATTGGAAGGGCTGCCTTTATGGATGAGATCATAGCAATACGAGAGGGTAGAATCATATTTTCAAGTGTTACATAGGAAAAGCTAGAATGCTTTAAAAAAAAATAACACTAATTCATTTGGTTTAATTGAAATGTGTTTTAGCTGGTTTATCACCAAGCTGGACCTAGCAAAAAGACATTTTTTCTTTTCTTATCTTTTGATATAGAAAGCAAGGCTTGCAAGAATCCGGGCAGCCAAGAGTGGAAGTGCCAATGCTTATATGCAGAGCAAACGAAATGGATTACTGAGTAACCAGCTCCAGGTAATATATTGACAAGTCCCTTCTTACTTAAAAATAAATGTTCACCATCATTAATATAATAGTTCTTTAAATCAGTCTTACCCTACTGGTTGCTTTATTGTCATTTTCTTTTTCCTTTCCCCATACCTGTGATTCTTTGTTGTAAGGAACTCATCATAGTGAGGAAACTTCCTCTACCAATACACAAAAGCAACTATTCAGCAATTTATAGTCTTGGAGAGTTCCCTGGGAAATTGAGAAGTTAACTGACTTACTCAGTATCACACCATCAGAAAGAACAAGGAGTGGGACTAGATTCCAGGACTTTCTAGTTCCTAAACAGCCCTCTATCTATTATGCCATGATACTTCTTCTTCTAAAGTTATATCATATATTGAATTATTATGAAAAATGAAATAATAAAAATTCCATCACTTCCCTCCAACCCAGACCTGAGTGGTTAGCATCAATGCTATGAGTTTAGAATCCATAGTATTTCTAGGGAACATATTTTTTTCTTCTCTCACGCTGACCCTCAAACATGCTTGTGTAACATTCTTGATAGTCCCCAAAAGATATGTAACTAGGGTGAGGCCATCAGGACTTTGAAGAATATCAGGACCCTCTATGTTTTAATTCCCTTCCTGGAACAAAGTACTTCAACAGTATAACAACAATGGAGATCAGTACCAATTAGCAAGAATAATTAGTCAACACTGCACTCTATCAGATGGCAAGCTGTCAGTTATGCCCCAAACAATCTCTTCCCTCCCGTGTTCCTGCTCTCCGTCCCCAATCAGAGAGATTCCCTAGTGAGATTTGAGGGTCCTTTTGTGCTGCTTACCTCAAGTGTGTTTCATGCCTCTTTCCCACCCATGAAAATTGTTTGTTTCCAGTTAACTTGGAGAGTGGCTTAAAATTCTCCCCAAATCTCAATTATTGAATTCAATTTTGTGTGTTTTAATTTTTAAATCTCATATCATGAATTCTTCACATGGGGTCTGTCACTTTGATTTTTAAATACTTTGGAAACTGTATTTCATTATAATTGGTTTCCTTTATAATCTTGTATATTTTATTTCATACCTTTAAAAACATTGTTCCAGGAAGGGGTCCATAGACTTCGCCACTCTGCCCATGACAAACAAACAAATTAAGAGCTCCTGTCCTACATGGATAGCTACGATTTCAGTCATCTTAATGACAAAGCAGCATTGAAATCTTTTTCTGTTCTCCTACACATTTGAAAATGCTCATTTCATTTGGCATTTAAATTCAGAATAGAAAATTAAAAACAAAATAACTTTCATATCATTAAAAAAGTGTTGTAAGAAGGTGACTATTAAGTATTTATTTAAATGTGAAATTAAGATGATGACAGATTGATCCAGAGTTATAACAATAGTTGAAGCTTCAAAACAATAGTTTAATGTCCAAATGAAGAGGATACACTGGTTTTTCTGACTGCTGATCATATAACTCAAAAGCTATTTTTCTGTCTGTTGGGGTTTGCTGACAAACACTGTAATTATGGCCCATTTTAGCCCAGATCTGTCTTGCAGAAGCATGTGGCTAGCATTTCCATTGTTTGCAAATAATATGGACAGCAACACTGTATTCTCTGTGTTAACAGTCCTCCGGAGAAGATGAACAGGCCTTTGTTAGCAAATCTGGCTCTTGCTTTGAAACCCAGCACCACCACCTGCTTCACTGTCTGGAAAAAACTACGGTAAGGAGCGAGTATCAATGTCTTCCCCTGGACTGTTGTGACAACCGCATTTGCTTTTGCAGAACCTTACTGCTTCTCATTATTCTTTATCATAGATTGACTTATCAACCTTGTGTACAACCAACCCAATCCTGAATTGCATTGGATGACTATGTCAAAAGTTCAAGTTGGAAATCTTTTCCAACATGTATTTGGGAAATTTTTATGCACATTGTATTCTGGCATTTGAATGGGAAACCAAACAGTTAACATGGAGCTGCATACCAAAAATCACTCTGCTTTCCCAAAAGTCTATAAGCTGTATAATATATAATAATGGAAGATTTCTTTATCTCTAAATGTCCTCAAATGATTTTTTGAATTGCTGACCAAACAGAAAAACACGGTCACTTTCCTGATGACTGAGCATAATGAAATCCATCAAACTAAAAAGTAAATAGTAATGATGATATTTGTATGATGCTTTCAAGTTTGCTAAGCACTCTCTACTTCACTTAGAGCCTCAGAATGAGGGCATTTCTTACCCTGGGGTTAGGTTAGATTCTGAAGGATATGCATTTTTGTGAAGTTAAAATTACCTTTGAAAAACCCTTGAATCATTCAGAAAGGGTAGTATAAATCTTTAAACTTGTATAGCTGGGAAGGAACTAGATAGGCTGGGGTCTTTTAAAAAGAAGACAGTCTGTTTTAGAGATCAGACAAAGGTGATGTGGTTGCTAAGGAAACAATTGAATGTAAACTACATTTTTTCACTATGCCCAGCTAAGTCATTGAGAAGGAGACAGATGGAACAAAGACTTGTATTCAAACAGATGAAAACAAAAATAGGTTTAAAAACAAAACCATAGCTTTAAGAAAAATTGATGATTGGGGAGAAAATACTCATGAAAGGGCTTAACACATATGCATGATATATATTAGATATAATTGTTGCTAATGCCTTGATTACCCATAGAACCAAAGAATACTCCAGGAAGTTAAAGCGCACAGTGGAATCCTTTCAGTTGATGAGAAATATGGAAGGGTAACTTAAGGCTGACCTCAGGCTCTATGTGTCTATGACAATGGTATTCTAGAATCACATGCAGAAAGGTGATATGCTCCCACTACAAGAGGCATGTGCGAATTGGGAAGATTGAGCAAACAGACTGACATCTAGTCAAGCCTGCTCCAAGTGGAAAGGAGACATCTTTGGAGATATTTATATTGTACTTCACCTCTCCCTTCACTCTCTAGTGCTTATAGTTGAATTTGCATAAACTGTACTTGCTTATGATGGAACTCCTTTGTATGGCTGATATTAGTATCCCCATTTCACAAAGGGGACTTAAGTTCAATGATATGCTTAGGGTCGTACAACTAGTTGAACTTGACCTCATGTCCTCTAGGCTTTAAGATCAGTACTCTATCCACTAGTATTAGTTGCCTCTCCATAGGTGTGTGATTTCATGTAAAATATGAATTTTGAAAAATATGAATATACCATGATAAAATGAACACAATCTCTTTTCGTCCTATCCTTTTTTTAGGTACTAAAGTTTAACTTGCTTTATAGGCAATGCAGCTTGTTTGGTTTTTTGTCCCCTGAGGATTTCATTGTACACACAAAGCTAATGGATTTTTGTTATATGGTGGCTATCTTAAGACAACACAATGACTATCACATTCAGTTAGGTTTAGGCTATATGTGAAATTAGGCATTTATTCATTTAACAATTAAAAGATGCTTGCTATGCATGAGATCCTAGGATCATAGATGGAGAGCCAGAAGAAATTTTAGAGGCCATCTCTTCCACCCCCCATCACGATATTACAGATAAGGAGAACGAAGTCCAGTGAAGTTAAGTGATTCATTTGAGGTCACATAGATAGTAACAGAGTTAGAATTTGAACTAAGACCCTCAAGTTCAGTACTCCTTCTGCTGCACCATGCTAAAAAGCTGTATCAATTTTACGATTATTGAGCATATTCTGTCTGTACTGTACCAGACTAGTCCTCTTCATAAGGAGCAAGATTTCCAAAATAAGAGGAAAATAACTTTATGATCATTAAGTAAATGATTGATACTCTAAATTATTACCTCAATTAGCAATGCATTTAATGTAAAATTATTTTGATTTGGATGTAGATATTAACACTTATGGAAACAAATACTAATAAGGTAGTTCTCTGAACAAGCCAGTGAAAAATTGTTCTCTCAGTCAAAATTCTTATTCATTCACATGTGAAAAAAACCAAATTTTCCCTTTCATTTTTAAATGCAAGTAGTATATCACTCCCTATTTTTTACTTTCATGGCATTTACTTGAAATTAAAAATTCTACTTCTTATGTCAAATTTAATATTATCATCCTATAGATGCTTGTGTTAATTAATGTCTATTTCTGATACATGGATGATTTTGTGTAAGAAAATTTATCCTATCGTGTACTGTTACCATGTTTTGATCCATATGCCCTCGGAATTGTATTTTTATATGCTTAATGTATTTACTTAATTTAAGTAGTTTTTCTTATATGTATGTACACATTATGAAAATAAAGAGTTAGAATAATTCAAATTCAACTTCAATAAGAACTGACACAAAAAATACATTTCCCAAACACATTTTCCTTTTTAAAAATGCAGGGTTATTTTCCCCTGTGGGCAATGCAATGAGTTAATGCAGGCAGTATTCGTTACTTGTGACTGAAGGTTATGTGATTACTCAAGAGTTATTGTGAGACTTTCCATGGCATTCATCAACCCCGAATAGAGTTTGCTTTTCCTTTAGTGGTAGGGAAGGTAGTTTGGTAATTTGTTACCGGTACAGGGTTGGGGTGGAAAGTAGAGGGCAAGTAGAGGAGAAGGAGAGAGAGGGGGAAAAGGAAAAGGAGGAGAAATAGGGACAAATGTAGGAAGGGAGAGATAGGGAAGGAGAATTCCTTCAATAGGACAAGTCTAAACCATTTGCTTATTAAGCCATTCCATTTATTTAACTAATAAATAATTCTACTATTCTGCCATTTTTTCTACATCCCAAGATTTTAGATAAAAATCTAAAAACATGCAAAGTATCTTAAGTACATGATTTCCCAACAACTAATGTACAAAATCTTTGTCACTACGAAAATGTTCATATGAAGCAGAAAAGCTGGTGAAGATGATTATAATGATAACAATATGCAGCCTTTATATAGAGCTTTGAAGTCTGCAAAGTACTTTAAAAGCATTTATCCTCACAAAACTGAGAGGCAGATGAGGAAAGTGAGGCAGATCAAGGTCAAGTGACTTGCTCAGGGTCACGCAGCTTCCAAGTTTCTGAGGTCAGATTAGAGCTCATGTCTTCCTGATTCCAGGCTCAGCCTCTCTATCCACTGTGCCACTTAGCTGGCTTCAAAATCCTCATGGCAGTTTCTTATGTGTTTTTTGCTTGTTTTATTTTTAAAGCTAGAATCTCCTGAAGATAGTTAAACCTACTTCTGATTCAAAGTTTAGCATTTTTATTTTTTAACCTCCAGATTTTGTGTTCAGAAGATGTTGAGTAGATACAATTTCAAAAAGGATTCAGTCTTCAAATTAGGGGTATATCAGCTTATGAAAGTACAGTCGAGGGGTCAAGGAGATATAGATCAGAAAAGATTTTCCAAAAAAATACAAGTTGAAAAAGAAAGTAGCTTTGAAACTTTACTTGAAAGCACGGGCGACTAGATGGCACAGTAGATGGAGCACTAGACTTGGAAACAGGAATATTCAATTGTGTGAGTTCAAATCTGGCCTCAGACAACTTATTTGACCCTATTTACCTCAGTTCCTCCTCCATAAAATGAGCTGGAGAAGGAAATGGCAAACCACTCCAGTATCTTTGCCAAGAAAACCCCAAGATGAGTCATGAAGTGTTGGACGCAACTGAAACAACTAAATAATAACAGCAAAAATGAATGTTCATAGGATCATAGAATTTTATACTTCAGGTTGGAATGTGCTTCTTAGAGCAAAAGTGTCAAAAATATGATCCACTCTCAAATGTAACCCAAAATGGATTGAAATGTAATTGAGAAATATTTAACAAACTTAATAAAATACAAGAAAATATAGATAATGTTAATATGTAGTTTTCTAAGTCAGTGTGTGCCCACAGGGATCCTTATGTGCAGTTTCGTGGCCTCCATTTCAATTTGAGCTTGACTCCATTCTGAACTTTTCTAGGTGGAGGAAAGGTTCAGACTTGGTCTTTTCACCAGAATTAAGCACTGTGCATGGCCTAAATGCATGAGAGCAAAAATGAGTTCTGAATATAGTTCTCTAATATATCTATCCTTTTTTCCCCCCATCTCTGCTTACAACCCACATTCTTAATGATGTTCGACAGAATCATGAATTTGTGGATGAACAAGTTTATGAGGAGAGCTGCATGGAAGTTTCAACAGTCAACCGCCCTTCAAGTCACAGTCCTTCTCTCTCATCACAACAAGGTGTCACCAGCACTTGCTGCTCAAGACGACACAAAAAAACTTTCCGGATCCCAAATGCCAATGTATCAGGGAGCCGCCAAGGCAGTGTACAAGAACTCAGTACTATCCAAATCAGGTGTGTGGAGAGAACACCTTTATCTAACAGGTACTTGTAATGTTCAATTTGATCTGAACTGATGACATAAATCATCCTCACCACCATGGCAAGGGTATGAGCTTGCATGTGAATTTATTCATGTACACATGCCTCTAACGCAATTTCATACACACTGCCAGCGATGTACAACTGAGACCAAAGCAGTCAGTGTAATGGGCAGAAAGCAGGTGGCCATGCACATGTACACATATTCATTTCAAGGGGGAAAGTAGTAGAATATTCAAAAAGGAGAGAGAAGGAGACAGTGGCATTTCACCTCGATAAGTACTCTTCCTTCTCCTGTATGGGTACACATGCAAGTGTCTCTGTGCTAAGGAAGCCTGTAGATGCATTATTTTAAAATTTAGGAAAATAGTAACATTTTTTCAGTGCCTTTGAACTGGGTGCTATGGAGACACAGCAAAGAAATTGAAGCTCTCCTACTCCCCACTAGGTACTTAAAATGCAACTGAAAAGACAGGATTAACACAAAGGAAAATATTTAAAAGTACTTACAAAGAACTGAAAGAATTACCAGTTGACTTGATAAAAACTGAGGGGACAAATACACAAAGCCATTGACTCAAAAGTGAGATGTGGATCAAAAAACATTTTTGGTCACAACAAAAACATTATCAAGGGAAATTTTTAAAAGTTGATTCAGACAAAATGTATTCCAAATTTCTTTTTCTTTTTTCTTCTTTTTTGCACATGTATATGTGGGAAGGATGTATGTGTGTGTGTGGTTTTGTATGTGTGTGTGTGTGTGTGTGTGTGTGTGTGTGTGTGTGTGTAACAACCTATGAAAAGACTAAGCAAATAGCTCAGTCTGTGGCTTTTTAAACATAGCAGAAAGCTTTGGAAACACAACTCAAGCTTCTAAGAGCTTAAAAGGGTTCTGTCTCTGAAGTCTGTCTTGTTTACATACAATCCCATCTCGAGTGGGAAAGAATGATGTGCATTAGAGAATAATTCCATTCTCAAAACATAAACACCAGCAGCAGCTCTTGACATGTGGTTTAAATCATCATCTAGGTAGTCTCAAGAGGATTTTTAAAAATAATAATAGTAATAATTCCTAAGGAACTTTTTCAATACCATTGACTTCAAGGGTATTAATTTTGTAAGCGTAAAATTAATACAGTAGTGTAAGTTCTACTAAGAATGAAGCTGCAGAAATTTTGGATTATCTAACAAAAGTCAACTGGGTTTTAAGCTGCTATTGAAGGTCTTTAATTAATATTGACTGCATTTTCAGGTCACACTATCTACTTTTCTTTAAAAACGTACCTAAAGTGATCATAAATATTTTTAGATTTAAACATTTGATTCATGGAAACAAACATCTTCACCTCAGTTCTGTGGTAAAGGCATGTAAGAAAAATGTGGACAACTTACCTTTTTTCTAAATCCATTCTTTCCCCATCAGCCGATCCAGTTTAAATGCCAAAATGGAAGAGTGTGTTAAACTAAACTGTGAGCAACCTTACGTGACTACAGCAATAATAAGTATACCAACACCTCCAGTAACAACCCCTGAAGGAGATGACAGGCCAGAATCTCCAGAGTACTCAGGAGGAAACATTGTCAGAGTATCTGCTTTGTAAAACAATTGGAAGAAGGACAGAGGGCAGTTGAGTCCTGCCTGTGAAAGGGCTCTAAGGAGGAAAATGGAAGAAACATCCAGTCTTTTACAAATTAAAAAGCAAAATGGAAGACCAGTTGGTAGCAAAACCAAACATTGTTTCCAAACAAGGATGTGCATAAAAGGTCACCAAATGGCATTTCTGGGCATAAGGTTTGACCTATTCCACAGCGGAAAAATCTGTGATCCTTTGACTTTACAAATGAGCACAATGAAATGCCTCCCATTGATGCTTCTTTAAGATAAGAACTCTTTTTTTAAAAAATAAAATGAAATTTAAAAAACAACTTTGAACACTATGTTCCAGTTGAACGAAAACAAATATGGAAAACATTTTGATAACATGTTTTTTCCTGTAAAAACAAACATGAACATTGGCAAGTGAAGTACATCACGTTTAAAATAAAATAAAAACACCTCATATGACAGGTTCGTATTGACTGAAAGGAATACCATCATAATGCATGCTGAAATTCTTTGGAGCAGTGATCTCAGTTTACTTATGTTGTCTTCAGATTAGGCATGATAAACTTTACCTGTAGAAAGGGGCATTTCTGGGCACTTACAACAAGCTGATTGTTCACATTCCATGGTAAGCTCTACAAATAAACTCTTAGCAGTGCAGTCTTTCTGGCTGAGATGCTCATCTGTGAGCCTATAGTATCCAGCTAGCTCAGTACTGATTATCATTTTACCTTGCTTCCTAGATACTGTTACAACTGCAATAATCCATTGTACAACCTGTTGTATCAGGAATCAGGACTTTCTGTTTGTTTGTTTTAATTTTCCAGGTCCCTTTAACAGTTAGTGCCGCAGTCAGAGAAAATAACTCTGAGGTAGCCCTAGTTTTTTCAGTAAGTTTTAAATCCAAACTGTTGTACGATAGATGTGTTTTTTTCGAGACTAGCCTTCTTGTCCACTGTAGTCCTGTGACACAGTGAATTGTCCATTCCTGTATTTCTAGCTCACCTCTCTATTGACATTTTAAAGGTTTCTCATTAGCAGCTGGGTTAACCTTTTTTGTAGTACCAATGGCTTTCCTATTTTTATATTAACTGACAAGTGAACTATGATAATCAACCCCTCTTGTCAAAAAGTAGAAGGGGGGCAAATGAGTTATTTGACAAATGAGTACTTATCTTTAAGCCTCTTTGCGGTTAACAACTAGCCCAGATATTGAATTTATCAGGAGGTGTTTTTGTGCAAACAGTCCCAATAGGCTGGGACAAGTGCCATAGCACCAAGTAGTCTTACAGCCGTACCTACACATTTTTCTACTCATTTTACTTTGGGTCTGATTAGATTACATTTTCTCAAATAAATTTTGAGAGTTACTAACATGATTCTAAATATGGAGCTCAAGCTAAGAAGCTTTCTGTACCAATACTTAAAGAAAGATTGCTTTCTTCCCGATTTCAGGAAAGCAATGCAAATCTTTTCTAGAAAGAGATTCCTGTAAACAGCAGTTTCCTCCCATGAAGGAGGACAAGGTTTTTGGTGATGCAAACTTGATCTCTGTGAATATTAAGTGGAAATGTGTTTATATTTTAAAGACTATTGTATCAGCAGACATGTCTGCATGTACCAGTGTGAACAGTTTTATGTCAATCAAAAAGCTCTGTCCATTCCAAGATTCTACTACAAGGGATACAGTTCAACTTCTATGTGTGTGGGGAGGAAAGATTATTGTTCCCATTAAAAAATTTTTAAAATGTCTGTCATAAGAAGAGAAAATGTCAGCCCCTGTATACCAAATAATTTGAGACTTTGTTTTGAAAATAAGATTGTACTTGCTTTACATTTTTATAGTTGCCCCAAGACAAGGTTGTGTACACAGTAGGCACTAGATAAATGCTTATAGAATGAAAGGAACTGAGATAAACTCAAATTTTCCTTGAGAACTGGCTTTACTCCTAAATCTTTCTTGAACAAATTACTAATTTGCCAGCAGCTTGAAGATGAATCATTTCTAGAGCCTGCTTCTTATCACTTCATGCTTTGAGGTTGATTATACAATGAAACTTCTTTGATAACAGTTAAGGAAATTTTTGTTGTTGTTGTTAAATATAGACTAAGGAAACTGTGATGCAGGAATACTTAGGATTTTAACTCTTTAATGATCAGTTTTATTTTTAATGTCCTAAATGTTGGAGAAAATGTGGCAAAAATTTTCCAGTTGGTAGTTTGGCACCTTCTTCCCACTCATCACTTATGCAAAACTCTTTCATTTCTTCTGAAATTAAAAAAAGAAAACTTTTTTGGTGTTTTAGGTGATTTTCAAATACTGTGTTGGTAGTGAATGACTGTTGATGACTGTGTAAAGTGCATCTGTACTGTAAATGAAATGTAATTATTTCTGTGTACCATATGGAGCAACCAAGGTTGTTGTTTTTGACAATTTTGTTTGAAATTCATATATCTTATTTTGGAGGATAGCATAATAACTGCGTTGTGCTGAAAAAGAAATAGACATTTGAGGAATAATAAAATAAAACATCTGCATGCTTGAACAGGACTAACGGGTTTTGCAATAACTAACTTTCTCTTCCTAAACTGTTTTCTTCAGTTCCAAATTCCAGACAAGTTTAACTTCAGTAGGGATTGTACTTATGCCAGGTCCTCTGGGAACACTCTCAAAATTCATGCTGGAGAAGTGGATGGAGCCCTGGCTTTGAAACCAGTAAAACTCAGGTTATCACCCTGCCTTTGACATATATTGACTGTGTCACTTCAAGCAAGTCACTCAATTTTACCCACAGGCCCATGGGTAATTCTCTACAACCTTCATTTCTGAGAAATTACTGATCTGTATTGTTGGTGAGAGTTTCCATAAGGCATACTCACAAGTTCCAAACAAAAAGTAAACTTATAAAGTTAGATAGCAATGAACCTTATTAATCAGTCATGTGACATACAGATAGCCTGGGTTACCCATTAAAAACAGCAAATTGCTGTCAGAATTTTGAACTTAAGCAGAGTTTGGTGCTGGTTTAGTGGTGGTGGAGGTGGAGGTGGAGGTGGAGAAGGTAGTGGTGGTGGTGGTAGTCATGGTGGTGGTGGCTAGCATATATTACCACAGCTAGTATATGTCAGAAGGAAGATCTTTGAACCCAAATGCCTTTACTCTGAAGACAATCCTCTATTTTTTTTCATATCACACTGTCACTTGCCAAATGAATATTGGTATTTAATCCATATATCATATGGATATTGGTATGTAATCTGTATATCATGTGGCTCCTACTGAACTGTAACACCCCAATTCTCAAGCAATTTTGCAAATATCTGAAAAACAACATATAAGCAGACAGCAAGGAGAATGCCCACACCCCAGTATCATTAATTTTCAATGATGTTATGTCCAGATGGCTTTTAAAAAAAAGGAAATTAGAAGGAGGGATGGAAAGAATCATCTTTTTAGCTTTATACCACATCAGATATCTGAAATTACTGAGTGATCCTGGGGTTATGTCCCTTACTGTTAAAATTTTTGTATAAGGAAATTAAGCTAATAAACAGGTTCCAAGATTTATGTCACTGAACGCAGAAAGAATAGAGAAAGAATGTATAGAAGAATGGGAAGTTTGGAGGAGAATGTCACTTCAGAAAAATAGTCTGAGGGAAAAAATGTATATTTTCATATGATTCGAATAGATGCAAACTAACAAATGTTTACATTTTTAGAAGTATTACAGTAATAGAATTTAGAAATATTACAGTAATAGAAATTTCTATGATAAGCTGAAGTAAACCTACATCTAGACAGGAGAGTTTATCATACTTATATAAAGCTACCTATTCAAGGTTTTAGTAACATGAAAATATAGATATGGATACAGCATCACTTTCTTGAAGCATTATCTTTCAGTAAATGCAGTTTTCCCAGTGATACTCATTCTACCCACTATATGCCCAAAGTTATATCTATTCCCAAGAAGACTCTGCTCAATGAACTATATGTCAATATCTTTGTAAACAGCAGACAAACTGAAAGGTTTTCCTAGAAGTAAAACACAAAGATAAGATAGATGATAAAAGGAGAGGAGAAAGGTGATAATTTTTTTTTCAGCACAGAAATTGAACCTGAAAAGAGCTAATCAACCTGTTAGTCATTCATTCATTCAACAAACATTTTTAAGTGTCTGTATGAATGACTAAAAACTGGGAGAGATACAAAGATTAGATAAAACATGATTCCTGCCTTCATGAAACTTACAATCAGTTAGGTATAATACACACAGAAACTACAATATAAAATATAATTTGACAAGTTACTTAGAGAAGTATAAAACAAAGGTCTGTGAAGTTCAAGAGAAAAAAAGGAACACAGCAAAGATTTACAAAGAAGGTAATATTTAAATTGAATTTTAAAGAACAAGTGAATTCAATGGGGTTTGAAAAAAGCAGAAAACAGTTGAAAAAGTCCTCTATAGAATCCTCAAGGTTTCTACTTTTTTCTCTGTTGGCTTCTTGGTCATTTTTTAAAAATAATATTGTATTTTTTCCCAATTACAAGTAAAAACAATTCTTAACATTCTTTTTTAAAATCTGAGTTTCAAATTCTCTCCCTACTTCTCTACCCCCCCCTCCCGGAAAGTAAGTAATCTGATATAATTTATACATGTGCAGTCACATAAAACATATTTCCATATTAGTCATTTTATAAAAGAAAATACAAACTGAAAAATGAAAATCATAAAGAAGTGGAAAATGGTATGTTTTGATCCACATTCAGATTCTATCACTTTTTTCTCTGGAAGCGGATAGCATTTTTCATCATGAGTCCTTTGGAATTGTCTTGGATAGTTGCATTGCTATTACTGTGTACAATGTTCTCCTGGTTCTGCTCACTTCACTCTGCATCAGTTCACATAAGTCTAGATTTTTCTTAAAGCATCATATTTGTCATTTCTTATAGCAAAATGTTATTCCATTGCAATCATATGATCCAACTTGTTTAGCCATTCCCAAAACAGATGCACAGCCCCATAATTTCCAATTTTTGCCACCACAAAACAACTGCTCTAAATATTTTTGTACATATAGATCCTTTTCCCTTCTTAAAAAAAGTTCTTTTGGGTATGACCTCTTAGTGGTGTTGCTGGATCATAAGGTATGTACAGCTTTATAGCCCTTTGAGCATAGTCCAAATTCCTACCCAGAATGGTTGAACTAATTCACAACTCTACCAAAAGGGCATTCATGTCCCAGTTTTCCTACATCCTCTCCAACATTTGACATATTCCTTTTCTATCATATTAACCAATTTAATACTCATGAAGTGGTACCTCAAATTGTTTTAATTTGCATGTTTTGAATCAGTAGTGATTTAGAGAATTTTTTCCTATGACTATAGATGGCTTTGATTTTTTCACCTGAAAACTGCCTTTAAAATATCCTTTGATCATTTATCAACTAGGAAATAATTTATGTTCTTATAAATTTGACTTAATTCTCTATATATTTGAGAAATAAGGACTTATTAGAGACACTTGCTATAAAAACTGTTTTCCAGATTTCTGTTTTCCTTTTGATCTTGGTTGCATTTTGTTTGTGCAAAAACTTTTTAATATAATATAATCAAAACTATACATTTTATATCTTGTAATATTCTCTCTCTTGTTTGGTCATAAATTCTTCCGTTATTCATAGATTGGATGGCAAATTATTCTATGCTTTCTTAATTTGTCCATGGTTATCACCTTTCATGTCTAAATCATGGACCATTTTAACTTTATCTTGGTAGATGGTGCAAGATGTTGGTCTATACCTAGTTTCTGAGAAGCTGTTTGGCAATTTTCTCAGCCTTGGTTCATTTTTCTGCCTTTACTGGCCTATATCTTTTGGATCGTTAAGTAGCACAGTGAGTAGAATGCTGAGCCTGGAGTCAGGAAGACTCCTATTCCTGAGTTCAAATCAGGCCTCAGACACTTAATGAGCTCTGTGATCTTGGGTAAGCCGCTTAACCCTGTTTGCCTCAGTATCTTCAACAGTAAAAAGAGCTAGAGAAGGAAATGGCAAACCATTCCAGTATCTCTTCCAAGAAACCCCAAATGGAGTCACAAAGAGATGGACACAACCAAAACAATGACTGAACAACAACAAACCTATTTAGGTAATGAACTTTCTATTTGACAGACCTTATTTGTCTCTTAATTTCTTCAAATCAGACCTGAAAAAGGCATGAATTTTTCCCCAGCAACTTACCTTTAAGATCTGGGCATATCTATCATCCCAACCTAATCAGAGATTAGGGCCAGGAGAAAACATGTTCCTGATTTCAAGTGGATGACGCCTGAGTGTTTCCAAAGAAGGGTTCCTATTCTTCCATCGAGCATTATGAAGATGTTTGGTTTGTTATTCATTCACAGGTGCAAGGGTGGTTATTGTCTTGTGCTGAGTACTTCATAAGAGTTGATCATCATCATTTTATAGCACAATATAATCAACAAAGGAAAAGTTGAAATTGTATCCACTTCAATTAGTTATGCTTATGTTCATCTAAGCTTTCTGAAAGAGCTGAATTTGTTTTTAACAGAAAGGAAAAATTAATTATTTTTCCTGAATCTTAAAGAGTTACATAAAATGACTACAGTAAAGACTTTTTCATTGATATTAGTAATACTGTCTTATAACTAGAGAGGCAATATGGTAGGGCAGGAAGTAAAAAGGATGACAGGGCTTGAAGTCAAGTCTTGGGTCCTGCCTTTTGAATATGTTACTTTGGTCAAGTCTTTTCAAGTCCCTGCAACTCACTTTCTTCATTGTAAATCTATCTTCTTCATAGGTTTCTTGGTAGGAAAGTGCTTTGAAAGTTATAAAATACTTCATGAGTGTGAATTATTAGCATGGAGAATTGTATCACTAAGCACCCCAACATACACAGGGAGGCCTGCTATCATAGGTTCTTAGATCTGTATTCATAAAAGGAAAGGCAACTTTTGAGGGGTCAACAATCACTTTAATCAAGCACATATATCATTCACCTGCTTCAGGGGAATCAGCACCCTGAATTTCAAAGAAAATACTGAGAAATTAAAAGTCAACAGACAGGGCTTCCTCTGCCTGAATTTAACAGACAGTTCCAACTGTCTGACCATTGAGGGAAGCACAATATCTGGGTTCTCAAAGCTGGGGGGCTCCTTTAGCAGCTTCCCAGAGACCTCATCTGGCCAAACAAATACTTCCAGACAGTAGGCCCCAAAGTAATCAACATACATGGCTTCCTCTGCCTGACCATAATTAAACAGACAGGTACAGCTGTTTGACCATAGTTACCAGAGAGGGAAGCACTGACATCTGAGTTCTCAAAGCTGGGGGCTCCTTAGCAGCTTCCCAGAGTCCTTTCAATGACCCCTGGCACTCAAACTTTATTACCAACACTAAGCCCCAAAGTAAAATCTCACCCTCAGAGTATTAATACTCTTTTTAGAGCCAGAAGTCATAACCCTCTGACCCAGTGGCTTAGTAGAAAAACAAAAAGTACTTGGGACCCTCCTCCAAAACAGCTCCCCTAATCATACTTTCCACAATGGGCAGACGCATCAATGGGTAGGAAAAATCTTCTTTAATCACATTATTCAATCAGAGGCACTTTTAGCAAAATAAAAAACAGCAAAAGATCCTAATTTGATTGCCATCACAAGAATTCTTCCTCTTCCTCCCAATCCTACTCCCCATACCTCCATCCTCCCACCCCTACTCCCATCCACATAATCTTATTTTCTTTTGCTCTCTTTATTCTTCCTCAAGAATGGCATGTCTGGATTCAGTTACTAACTATTTCCTCATCTTTCCTTCCTCAAGTTTCCTATTGATATTTATTAGATATTTAGGCAACTATCACTACAAAAACAAAAAGATCCAGTTTTCACAAACATTCTGACTCCTGAATCTGACAACAAAAGGACTTTAATTAAGAATACCTAAAAGAATCAAGTTGTATCAATTGACACAGTGTAATTTTTTATCTATAAGGTAAAGAAAATAGAGGTGGGACAAAAATTTATTTTTTTAATTATAATTTTTTTGCATCAATTGACATGTCTGGTCTTTCTAGTGCTAACATATACCTGCTATTATTCTTTCTCATGGAATATTGAAAGATCCAAAAGAATGAATAACTTTTTTTCATAACAGTACTTGTTCAGGCCAACCACTTCTTACTCTGTTCCCTATCTCATCTCTCTCTTCAACTCTGGGCCCCTATTACTGTCTATGTATAATTCTTATCCAATATATATGGACTAATAGACATAGTTCACCTTTGGCACTATCAATCACCTTGCTAGTCTCTTCTCTCTCCTGACAGTAGTAATATTCTCTCCTGGTTCTTCTTCTCCTACCTATCTGAAAACTCCTTGGCCTCTTTTGTTGAATCTTTGACCAGTTCATGGCTGCTGATCATGGATGTCTCACAGGGTTCTCTCTTGAGTCATCTTGTCTTCTCCCTCTATACTATTTCACTCTATGATGTCATCAGTTCTCATTGATTCAATTATCATCTCTATGCCAACGATTCTCAAATTTACCTATCCAGTCTTATCTTCTCTCCTGAACTTCAGTCTCACATCTCTCGCTACTTATTGGACATCTTGAACTATATGTTCCATTGAAAACTTAACCTCAACACATCTAAAACTGAATTTATCTTTCCTTCCAAAACCTCCCCTCTTTCTACTTTATCTGTTAGTATTGAAGGCACCATCATCCACCCAGTTACCCATGCTCACATCCTAAGTGTCATCCTCAGCTCCTCACTCTACCCTGCCCTACCCTTTATATCCAACAGGCTGCCAAGTCCTGTCAATTCTTACTTTTGTAACATTTTCACTGAGACTGCCACCGCTTTGATGGAGGCCCTCATCTCCTCAAACTTGGACTAGTAAAAACACCCTATGGTTGGACTGTCTACCACTAATCTCTCTTCAATCCATTTATCTATTAAAGTGATTACTCCTTACCACCTGCAGGATCACATACAAAATATTCTCTTAGGACTCAATATATTTCATAACATTCCCTCCCCACCTTCTCTCTTCTTATACCTTACACCCCACCACTATTCAATCCAATGGTACTGGCATCCTTGCTGGTGCTCTTACAAAATACTCCTTATCCTGATTCCAGGTATTTCACTGACTATTTCTCATAGCCAAGAATACTCTTCTTCCTCATGTCTGTCATCTGGCTTCCCTGGTTTCCTTCAAGTTTGAACTGCCAGTAAGAGACCTTTCCCAGTCACTCTTAATTCTAGTGCCCTCCCTCTGTTAATTATTTCCAATTTATCCTTCTTTGTACAATTATCTGCATATTATCTCCTCCATTAAATTACTCCTCAAGAGCAAGGACTGTCTTTTACCTTTCTTTGTATCCTAAGTGCTTAGCACAGTGTCTTGCACAAAGTAGGCCTTTAAAAATGTTTATTGACTAATATAAGCAATATATATTATTCATCTACTTGGATTTTCCTATAAGGACTACTAAATTTTGAATGTACATGAGGAGAGATTCAGTATTATATAATATGCAGACAGCATCTGGAAAACTTTACCATGAGGAATCTCTCATTGATATACAGTCTACATAGGACATTCTCCATAACAATGGTAAGTATATACCTTATTTTGGGATTTGCTTGACAATGATGTTCCAAAATCATTAAACAAAGTTAGCTCAGTAATTGCATCTATCAAGGAATATTGTGTGATCTTAACTCACATAAGAGATACTTCATTAGAGAAGACATTAAAGTCTTCTATAGATGAGATATAACTTTGCTTTCCTAAATCACTAAGTGCTTTTTCTCATCAATGAACAATGGACAAATTGAAATCTTTCATTTTGAATCCATGAAACTAAAGTAACTATGAAGATGTGGTCTCCTTTCAAAAATCCACTGACTCTTCATCTCATCCAAATGATAAAGTTGTGATGCAGCCCAGGTAGATTACTATTTGTGTCTTTTCATACTTTCAAAATATGTGCATATCTTCTCACAGATCCTTCAAAGGGGGTATATTTAATATGTGAGTGGTCTTATTCTAGATCTATGGATATCACATAGACAGCAATGAAACAGATGAGCTGATCAACACTTAACATTTGTTCTTGTTATATAGAAGAATTCTTTAAGAGAAGGGCCTCAAAGGATCATAGGTATTTGATTAGAAAAGCAGTTAAACTGTTCTATAGTGTTCTGTGTTTTAATACAATCAGCAAGGTGTCATCTGCAAACAGGAGTATCTAGAGGACCTCACCATCATCAAAAAATATTTCCACTTGGATTACCTATCAGGCATCTTCCATGACAATGATGCTTTGGATCAGTATACATCTACTTTTTAAAGCCTTGATAGACAGTAATCATCATATATAATTAAACAAAATTATTCCAACTGTTACATCTTTAAAGAACTCTTCTATAACATTGCCTTATGCATGGAAACATGTTTTTAGCAGAGACTTCATAAGGCAAAATTTTGCTCTCTTGGGTAAAGAAAAAAATTAAATAGTTGACAAACAATAAGCACAGTGGGATTTTGTATTTTCAGTACTTTTCAATCAACCCTATAAATATAAAGATGTAGTCTACTATAGAATTTAATTGTAAAAAGCCTGCCTGTTGCCCTCCTGTATTCTCATCGAGAATGCCTTTGTAGAATATTCTTATAATCATTCGATAGAGATGGGCAGGTAGAAAGTATATTGTTAAAAACTGATATTTTGTTGATCACCTTTTCCAGTAATGATAATGTCTATCATTTTCCCAAGCATTGAGTCATGTCTCCTGTTTCAGATATATTGAGCACCCACATCTCAAAGACCTCAAAACTGCGTAATATCAAGGTCAGACCTTCTCTGTGCACACTTTGTCTGGCTCAGCTGTCATCCCTATCTTTGTTTGCTTTGGTTCTATTTCATGCTCATGGAACACATTGAGAACTGAGTTGATAGAGTTCAAATGTGGTGGTACTATTGTTATTAATGGATAAAAAGGGTTTTTTTTTCCTTTTAAGTAGAAATCTTGACAGATTTGTTCCACAGTTTGTTGTATTTCTTGAATGCTCTTGGGATGGTCCAGATTAATCAAGTCTCTTGCAAAGCTTCAGATGAATTTGTTTTTCCCTCCCTTACTGCTCAATTTATGTGATACTGCTTATAATTACCATTCTCCTCCAGAAGATGGTTCAAATGACTTTCTGTTCTAAAGTAGTATTTCAAATGCTTATTGAGATAGCCTAGTCACCCATGAAATGACATTTCACGTTACCTTTGGAAACACAATAAAACCAATTCATCCAACTCCTTTACTTGCCTCTCCAAAGAGAATCTTTGAATCATTCTTCCATTTTGCTTTAACTTTCCTTTTTCATGATGATTTTATGTATAATAAAAATTTCAAGATTAATATGATTTTCCCCCAATACTATGTCCCCTCATTTGCTATTGGACAAGGAGCTCATTTTTTATAATTTTAATAGGTAAATTAATGTGTATAAGCAGTCTCAAAACTACAATGGTTCATAGTATCCTCTGTCTACTTTTCTTCCACTTTTACTAGTTCTGGAACAGAAGGGAATCATGTAAGACTGGAAGGCATTTTTCTATATTTTTCCTTATTATCTGGGTTGCTGTGGCCAAAGAATTCCTCATCTTGTTACTAATATACTGGTAAAACCCTCTTCTTACTTATCTAGGCTGACCCTCAGAAAACAGTCCTGGTCTGTTGCCAACATTGTACTCAAAGACTTTTCATCATGGTAGAAACTACGAGAGTTTATGGGATAACATTTGAGAACCTATAGTTATTGCTATACCATAATGAGACATCACAATAGTAGTTCTTTACTCAGTAAATGAGATTGTATTTTAAAATAGGGTGGCCTAGGTTGTCACATCTCTGTGACTGACAAAGAAATCAAGTTTCTGATAGCTGATTGATTTTCTGGCCCTCATATTTTAGTATTTTCTTATGGTCAGATTCCTCATAAAGGGAAGTAATGAAAGACAATATCTTGATTTGTAGCTATTCCTCATTTTTCAGAATCGACTATTTTAAAATACGTCAAATTAGAACTGTTGTTCTTGTACACAGTTTCTTTTCATATTTAACAGTGGAATAATTTAATATTATAGATGAAAGACTCTTCAAGACTGTCTTATGAAACCAATGGTGTTCATATTATAGAGTAGAAAATGGATTACTCCTTACTCCGCAGAGAGGGAAATTGACTTGACCAAAATCACAATTCGTCAAGGACCCAAGACTCCTGACTTTTCGTGCAGCTACCTTTACACTAGACCATACTGTTTTGAGCAGAAACTGACCACCTAAATAAAGCTCTTAAGACAGATATTCTGAAGTCATAAACAAAAATGATTCAGAAAAGGGCTATTTACAGAGAACATGTGGATGCATAAAGGACTCATTATCTGAATTAGATTTCAAAAAAGACATGGTATATGGAATCAAGAACAGGTAACAGGATGTTGGCAGTATGGTTTTGCAGGAATAACATTAAGAACACTAGAGAGCAGAATGAGTTGGATTTGGCAAAAAAAATAAGGTAAACAAAAAAGGGCTTTTTAATGTTATCTAGAGTGTAGAGAAAAATCAAAGAATGGATAGAACTATTGCTTTGGATGAATGGAACTTTCAATTTTTTTCCCTCCTTTTGGGCAAAAAAAAGTCTCTATCAAAATATATGATTGTGTGATATGGGAGACACTGGCATAGGACTGCTCAACATGGCATGCTCATATCAGAGAAGGTGCTGTGTTATATGCACAAAGCAAAATTGAAGTAACTCAGAGGAAACACAGGATGTGCAAATTTAGAGTATCCAACCCAAATGTCCACACAGACTATTTTTGCCTGACCTGTGGTAGCACATGCTGAGCTCATATTGGTCTGATCAGTCACAGTTGGACCTACTGAAACTTGACTCTAGCATACTGATGTCATTTTGGTCCTCTTCTAGAAAGAAGGACAACAACCAGTCCTCATAGAGAGCACTGAGAAAATGTAATATAAAAATGTAAGTTTTGATAGAGAAGCAGAGATCTTGGGTTAAGGGGGCAAGCCTAAGTGTCATGCTTCAGTGGGAACTGAAGAGAAGGGCAGTCAAAAAGAATAGGAGTTTCTTGACATGTAACTGGGGGAAAAATAAAATACTTTTAAAAACGAATAGGAGGGCAGTCACAATCTTGATTTAGGTTAATTCTATACAGGTCTTCCCCACTGACTGAAATCACCATTAGAAGACTATTCCTAGAAATTAAGGCACTTCCTCTTTGAGAGCACCCAACGAAAATACAAAATATTCCACCATGGGATAAATATTTGCCAATTTTTAGACCTTAATACATCAACATAGGTTTCCTGAGCAAACCTAGCTTTTATATGGGAAAGCAAGGTTTAAAAAAATGGAACATAAACTTGAAATGTCAGGGTAAATGGAAGGATTCAGATAAGTTCTAAAGCATAGGTTGCTGCCAAGTATGCTAGACTTAGTTTCTTTTTATTTCCAAATTTACTTTTAAGGTAAAATCCTTCTATCCTGAAGGGAATTTTCCAGACCCAAATCTCCCAATTCACAGTAAGTGAGTAATTTCCAATAAAATCATGCAAGCCTGGCAGATGGATCCATGAAGGTAACTGTTCGGTGATCTACTGTATACCTATTGATGTAGACAGTGTCTTGTCTTGGAGTCTGAGAGTTTTCTGTTGCTCAGAGACACATTTTATGAATATTGTCCTATTAGCCTCAGCTGAGATATAAAATGGTGTTTGACAGCATCACCAAGGATCGCTCTTGGTCAGTTTCAAGCAAAGGGCAGATTCCTGTTGATATTAAAGTTCTCCAAATGATTCTATTCACAGATGACATTTTTCTAATTTCGTTTATCACTACAAAGTTTCCTCAGGGAAATCTACAATAATGTGAAAGAGATTGGTCTAGTCACCCACACTTGACAATCAAAGTAGATGATATGAAGTTATAAAGCTTCATATCATTAGTCTTTATGTTGGCATACATATACGTGTATATGTATACACGTATATGTATAAAAATATATATATATACACATACATATATACATATATATAATGTGTGTGTATATATATATATATATATATATATATATATATATATATATATATATATACATATACACATAAAGTTATATAGTTATATGGACAATGATCTGGAACCTAAACTAAGTAAAAAGGGGAGAGTTAAAAACCTGTATTTGGGAAATAAAATAGTGCTTTCATAACTGTTTATTGTAGAAGCACATATTTCTGGCACCATTATTCTCCTATTGTCTCTCTCCCTTACAAAGAACTTCAGAAGTCATTTAATCCAACTTCTTTCCTGTTTATGAATCACCACTTTAACATCCTTGAGAGGAGGTCACCTCTCTTCTGCTTGAACATTTCCAGTAGTTGGAAAGCAACCTATTCTATTATTAAATGACTATAATTATTATGAGTTTCTTCTTTATAATGATCTGAAATCTGTCTCAGTATAAATAGTTCTGCGTGCCATTCCAGTTCTGCCCTCTGGAGCCATAAAGAATGCAGCAAATACTTTTTTATACATGTTAGTCCTCCTTTAAATATCATATTTCCATCAAGTCTTTCCTTTTCTAAATTAAATGTTCCCAAGTCCTTCCATTTTTGGCTAAATGGCATGGTGTCAAATGCCTTATTCATCCCAATGCCTTATTCATCTCCACCAACACTCCAACTAAAAGTGAACACAATAGTACAGATGTAGTTTAATCAGTGAAGAGCAGAATGGTATTAACTCCTTCATTCTAGACACTATTTCTATCGATTCAACTTTTATGTACTCACATTAATTTTTTGATTAGAACTCATAAGAGTTCTAATAAAGAACTTCCCCTAGATGGCCACAATTTCTTTATTTCATGCTTATGCAGTTGAGTTTTTAGTTTAAATCAATTACTTTTCTTCAATGACACACATGTGCAAGCATGTTGACTAGGGCTGAAGATGCTTTCTAGAATTGACCTATCCTGTAACTGACACAAGTAAAATAATGACCCAATTTCCAAATAGCCCAAATTATTTTAAATTATATGGTATAGTGAAACTATATCTGATTGTTTTCCATCACAACAAATAATATTAAAGTTTTCTATGGCTTATTTTTTAATATTTAATTTCTACTGAAATAGGAGGCTTCAACAAAGATAAAAACACAGACATTTGATTTATATAAAACTGTAGAATAGTTAATGGACCTTTGAAAATGGTACTTGGTATGTAACTACTTTCCACAAAACCTTTTCTTTGGTTTTCATCATATGCTTGTTTTATGTTCCAAAATAACATGAAACTATTAAGAATATCATTTCACCTTCCTCTTCTTCTCCTTTCTTGCCACAAAAGAGGTAACTGAACTGTGGAAAATTATGAATTTGTTAAGATGTTTGAAGTTATTCTTTATTATGATAATTAAGCATTCAACATGATTTCCAATGGTTTTATTAGAGAGCTTAGAAAGAAATTTAGGTGGTTTATCATTACTTAATGCAAAAGCAGAGCTTAAAAGGAGAGGTTATTAATATAATTTATGTGGATGATTAAATAAGGAAGTTATCTTTTATTTTAAATGTATCAAACTTTCATGCAGTTACTTCAAAAAAATACTCTCCATGTTTATTACAAAAAGGAATCAATGTTAAGTAAATGCAGCTTTTAATCCTTCAAAAATCTGTAACTTTATCAGTGTAGGACCAGAGCCCCTCTAGAATTTAATAAGTGGTCTTAAATAATGGCATCATTAAAATAGCAGAGTAGTTGTTTTCTCAAATATACTGTAACTAATGTTGAACCCACTAGATGAAGATCAATCAATAACACTTATTAAGCATCTACTATGGGTTCAGGGTGTTGAAGATACCTAGACAAAAGCAAAAGTCTCAGACATCAAGGAATTTCCATTCTAATGGGGAGACAACATACACACAACTAGGTAGAGACAAACAAAGCAGATATTTACAAGATGAGCCTGAAAGGGATAGCTACTAGTAGCTGGAGGATAAGGATAGAGTGCTTTAGAGAACTGAGGACAGTCAGTGCAAAAGCACTGAGACCTGAGATTGTGTCAAGTAAGGAAGTGCAAGAATGTCAGTTAACTGCACAAATTAAAAAGTCTCATGAGAAACTGAAGAGCTTGAATATTCAAGCTTCTCACTCTCTCTCTTCAATAGCAACAGCTCAGCCCCGGGCACCAAGTAAACCAGCTCACAACACTGTGTTCCAGGATCTAGATGTAGGGACCCTTCTTGACTTCTTGATCTTTAGGAGGGACTCACTTAATCAAAGTTCAACCCACTAGAAGTGGGAAACATTGATTTTGTTTGGCCACTGAAGGAAAGGAAGTGCAACTTGGGGATGGGAGTAGTATAGACAGAACACAAAGCAGATAGGATTTTCATGGGCAAGGTGAAAAAGACTAAAATTTCACTGGAGTCAGTCCTCTCACCATAGAATTTACTCTGAACAGCAACTCAGCCAGTTCCCAAAACCACCAACTCCGAAGGCTGAGGAAAACTAAATGAAAAGTTCTATAGAGTAGAGAAGGTGCCTTCCATAACACTGGAAAGCAGTAAGCAGGTAAGCTTGAGACAAATCACTGGGAATACAAGAAAAAGGCTAAAAGATTTTTTTTTGATGTCTAAGAGAGAAAGCCTGGACATAAGCCCCCAAACAGATAAATGTGGCTCAAAAAGACAGAAAAAAATGAGTAAAAATTCCCCCAAATTGCCACAACACACTAAATAAGAATTACTCTATAAAGGAATTTAAACTAAAAATCCCCAATGAAAAAGATAATTTTACAGATTTTCCCAAAGATTGCGAAATAAGAACGAAAAAATAAAATACCCAGAATAATTTAATGCAGAAATAAAACCTTTAAATGAATACTTAAAGATAAAATTAAGTTGGAAAGTAGAGTTCCAAAAGCAGAAAAAACAAAGAAAAACAAGAAATAGGCAATCTAGAAAATATGAGGGAGAAATAATTGAGGTTCTGAAAAAGAGAATGAACAGTTTAGAATTTAAAAATTCGAGGGGGCAAGAAATTTGACAAGAGAAACATAGACAACTATGAATAACATGTAGTCTGTACAAGAAAAAGCAATTGACCATTAAGACCATGGACATAACAAGAAGTTTAGGTCTGAAGGGTTGAGGTTAGGAATGAGAAAATAATAAACTTCCCAAAACTTTTAAATATGGACAAAAATTGATTGATTAATCAAAACCACAACTCATTACCAGGGAAATACTTCAAGTTTAAAACTCTAAATTTAATTTCTAATTTTAATGTCAAAAAAAAATCTTGCAAAGCATCCAGGAAAAAAAGTTGTCAGCCTTGAAGGAATCGCAATTCAACTAACTGATGGATTGTTCAGTAGCCACAAAAAATCAAAGGGGGAACAATGGAATATAATATTCCCCAATTAAAAATGATCAAGACCTTCAATAAAAGAGAAACATTTGAGGTATTTCTGAAAATGAAACAATAGATAAGTATAGTATTCAAATTATGAACACTTCAAATAAGAGAAACATGAGAAAAGGGTTTTTTTAAACAAATATAAAAGTAATTAAATTAATTTTTCACATTCCTAGGTATTGTTTAAAGAAAGGTAGAGTGACCAAGAGGTACAGGAAAGGAGGGTGGGAAGATTCATCAGGAGGCAAAAGGGATCTAAGGGATTAAATATTTAGATCTTAAGCAATCAGGAGAAAGGTAGGAGAATTAACTCAATACATTCACCTATTAGTGAATCCTTATATCTTGTGGGAGTGGAAAATAGCACAGGGCAGGACCCTGGAGCAGGAAGAGGAAAATCAAGAGACTTCAGGGAGCTAGAGATACACACCAACTCAGTCCACAGATGAGCAAAGAAAGGAGAGTAATTTTTTCAGTCTATCATCAAGCATATAGGTACAATAAGCAGTGGTCAAACTCAGGTAGAAACAAAGGCCACTGAACCCTATCTAAGGATCCCTGTAGACCATATATTGACTTAGAAAACCACATATTAACAAGGGCCACACTCAGAAGTGCTACAGGCAACAATGTGACCCTGGGATGGGCATTAAACATCTCTGAATTAAAGAGTAAAGGAAGATAGGAGATAGAGAATAGATTGTGATAGGGAAGGAGAAATGGAAGGCAGGTCTTGTCCCAGAAAGGAAAGGAAATGTTCCTAGGTGTAGGAGGTAAGTTTTCAAGTATTGAGAGGAGAAAAAATGGTCTTTTTAATGGATTTCATCTGGGTGGAATTAGTATAGTAGGAGACAGCCTTCTCTGAATAAGCTCTAAGCCTTACAGGAACGTATATCAGTCAAGGAGATGATATATATTCCCCAGGGTGACCAGTGCCAAGGTTCTTGTGGAAGTTCATAAATAAAAAGGTAAGTTATGTTGTCACTGATGGGGTGAATGATTATGAAAAGAAGAGGATTTAGGATTAGACCTTCTGATTTGGGATTGAGAGAGATTTCCACAACATTCCACTGCTTCCTTCATGATTTGGGGCTTTTAGAAGTGAGTAGAAAACCTCGCCAAAAGACAACCAAAAATAAAATAGAATAATATGTAACACAAAGTAGAGAATGAGGTAAGATCTATAAATGAACTAACATAGAAATGGGATAGAAGGAATGTAAAGTTGGCACTACAGAAATAATCTGGCCCACAAATGAAATATAATTCAAAATTGGCTAGAAATTGATAGAAATAAGGGAGAATTCAAAAATAAGTGAAAACTTCTTGGAAAAGAAAACAACAGAAGAATGCTACTTGAGATGGGGGAATTGAATGAGGAGTAGACAGAATTTTAGATCAAATTAACCTGGAGGTGGAAGGGATCTCAGAAGCTAGCTAGTCTGACCCCCTAACTTCCAAATGAAGAAACCGAGTTTTGGGCAGACTAAATGATTTGTCCATGGTTCCACAGGAAATAATTATTAGACACAGGATTTCAATCTAGGTCTTGATACCAAAGTTAATGCCATTTCTACCATGCCATACTCACTTACCTGGGCAGACAAAGGAATGGATAGAAAGATGAGGTGAGAGGTATTAAATAAATAAAAGAGAAAGTAGCAAGCTAAGTTCAAGGAAGATAGAGAAGGTAAGTTAGTAGAAGAGATGTAGGTAATAAGTAGCATAAGCATAACTAATTTCAAGGACAAATTGCTGACTAAAATAAGAAGGGATTGAAATGAATACAAAAGGAAGAAATAGAAAAAAACACCAATCTAACAATCATCACATAAAATTCAAAAGCTTTTGCACAAATGAAGCGATGAACCTAAAATTAGAAGTGAAATAGTTAGTGGAACTTTTTGCCAGATGTTTCTTAAAAATGATAAAAGTTTTCTAAGATATAAGGAACTGATACAAATTTGTTAGAATAAGAGGCATTCCCCAGTGAATAATTTGTTAAAGGATATAAACTATAAATTTTCAAAAAAAGAAATACAAATTATCAATAGCCATACGAAAATCATCCAAATAACTAATAATTATACAAATACAAATTAAAACAGCTCCAAGGTTCCATCTTACATCCAATAGTCTGGCAAAGTTGACAAAAAAAAGGGGGGGGAAATAACAAATATTGCTGGGGCTATGGTAGAGAAATCAGGGATCAAAGAGATTAGGTGACCTGCCCAGGGTCAGACAGCTAATAAATGTCAGATGAGGAATTTGATTTGTAATTTGCCAAAATCAGTGCAGCCTGTTCTCTTCCTCCTGATCAATTATGGTCTCAACTCATTGTTCATTCTCACAATTTATCATAGATACATGGATATTGATGAATAAGCTCTGCTGGTTGTTCAACTAACCATATTCATAGTCCTGACAAAAGACATTTGTCATCCACTTGAGTATTCATGTTTATTTTTCATGGTTATACTTCTGCTTTTTCTAGGAGGTTCTATAATGTTCCAAATGTAAGAATGAGGGTTTCTTTGTCCCAAACACAGAATGCCAGCATTTCTTCATTCAATCAATTAGCCTCACCCAAATTAAACCAACTTTACCGGGTGAGAATGCCTCTTTGCTTCAGTTCTATAATCAATCATGTATAAACAGTTCCTAGCTAGTTAAACATGTAAGATTCTAAATCAGGAAATGTTTTGAAATTGGTTGAAAGAATTACACACACCACTGGACCTAGATATAGTAGAGAAGATTCCAGCAAAAGAGTCTAGCTACATATTTGAGAATTATTTCAAGAACACTTTAAGGAGACATACTCTTGCCCCTGTGCCCAGAGTGCAATAAAATGGAAGATTTACTTTTCCATCCAACTATTGACCATGTTGTTGGAGAGACTAGACTAGTAATAATTAATGTATCCAGCTAGATACTGAGAGAAGACAAACTAGGCTAGAGGAAAGGGGACTGCATGAGGACTCAAAAAAGGACTTCTATCCATTCAGAAACTGTTACCTCTGCTACATGTGCTCTCTAAGTTTAAGCCCACTTTGTCCAGGACTCTGTAAATACCTGTGGGATATTTCATCCCAAACTCTGGGTGAGAAATATTATATTTTAAAAGTCTTTGCTATTCGTTCTCATTAAATGTTGTTGGTGTTGTTTGGTCATTGTTCAACTCTTCATAACTCCATTTGGGGTTTTTTTGGCAAAGATACTGGAGTGGTTCGCCATTTCCTTCTCCAGCTCTTCCCAGATGAAGAAACTGAGACAAATAGGGCTAAGTGAATTGCCTGGTGTCACAAAGGTAGTAAATGTTGGAGGCCAGATTTGAACTCATGAAGATGAGCCTTCCTGATTCCAGGTCTGGCACTCTATCTACTGTGCCACCTAGGCACTCTTCTCAGTAAACTATTCCTTTGTAAAAAACTAGATTATGTTCATTGGTTAATTGAAATCAAGAAGATATCAGCTTGTTAAGTGATATTAGAAATCATAACTGGTGTAGACTCATGAGTAATAGTATTAGAAGTACATCTAACCCCTCAGTGTGACTCCCAGAATCCTGTAGCAAGAAACAGTGGCAACTCACTGGGTATCCAGACAGTCGGTACTAATGGCAACTGGGATAAGGAGTTCAGAACCTGTGCTATATAAGTCTGATACAACCACCATAGTGTCAGAAACTTTGGAAAGAACTTACCATGTCGAAGGAATCCCTATTCAACTTGGAGTCTGCTCTGAATATCTTCAGTGATGGTGGTAAACATACAGCACCTTCTTTTATGCCCCATTTGATTCTATGACTAGAACTCAATGACCAAACAACAATATCTCTGTGCATAATTTTAATGAGTGGATGGAGGGAGGAAATCCTCTTGAAAGAGAATCTCTATAGTGGTATTTGCTCTACTGAATCAAGTGCTTTAAACAACAAATACAACAAAATAGAAGTACAATGGAATCTTGTATTTTTTTTACATCTTTCAGTCAAGTGTATGATATTATCTACCATGGAAATTGACACAAAATCTTGCTTTTTCATGATACTCTTCCCCTGCCATGATGTCCTCCATGGCTCAACTTACTAGACATGGCAAACATTAAATAACATCACAAAAAGTGAACTTGACTATATTTTAACTTGTGGGAAATGTTGTGGGATAACATAGAAATTTGCTTATCAAGGAGAAGACAGGTGAGACCAATGAAAAGACTAAGTCAGAGTTTTGGGGTAATTAATAATCAATTTTTTAATTAGGCTAACTGATATTAAAATGATGGTCAGTGGTTTCTCTTGGTAACCAAAGAAAAAAACCATGGAGATCCCTGAATGCTTAAATACCTTTGGAAAAGGGGTTAACCCTGATAGGTGAAAATCAGTTCTGATTGGTGAACAGTTAATGAGAGTATGGACTTTCAAATGAAGAGGTGGGTTGAAAGCCCTCAGGCCCTCCTGCTGAGAATATGGTTTTATCACTAGATTTAGCCACCACTAGCAATCTGGACAATGGAATCCATCTCTACCCAGATTGCTCTGGTTGGTTTTCTCCTTCATGAGCTGGGTTTACCCTAAACTAGGTGGTACAGTGGATAGAGTACCAGTGCAGGATTCAGGAGGACCTGAGTTCAAATCTCACCTCAGACACTTGACACTCACTAGCTGTGTGACCTTGGACAAGTCACTTAACCCCAATTGCCTCATTCTGGGTCATCTCCAGTAATCCTGATGAATATCTGGTCACTGGATTCAGCTAGCTCTGGAGGAGAAGTGAGGCTGGTGACCTGCACAGCACTCCCTCACTCAAAACAAAGTCAAGTGCAAGTCATGTCATTATTTCTCTGATGGCATGGTCTTCTTCAGCAACAAAGGACTAACACACCTTACCCTAAACTCCTGCAGAGGGGTACAAGGATATGGGTTTAATGCTTCAGGGCTGGAATTCACTTAGATTAGATTCTGTTTACAGTCTAAACAAAAGTAAGATTTTAGAGTTGGGTAGGGTCCTGCCCTGGATTAAGGAGCACCTTCTCAGAGGACCTGAGTAATCTCATCTATCAGAAATGTCCTTCAAACCTTGACTGATTTACAATCCCTGAATAAGGAAACATAAAAAGCCTTAACCCTAATTGAATAATTGGTTATTAACATAATGGAAAATAATTTCTCACAGGTTAAAAAAAAACAGGGCAACTGGAGATATAAACCCACCTAACCTGGAATTCAGCAGATAAGGAACAGTCATTTTGGAAAGCTCAACAAGTATGAGGGATGGTGAAAGACAGTAAGAGCAGTGAAGTGAAAATATATCGGATTGGTGAGGAATGAAACAGATTGAAAGTCTTTCCTGAAATGGGGGAAGAAAGGGTTGCCAGTAAAGAATATCCCTGTGGAGTTTAGGAGATATTTGTCAGTGGCGATTCAAGAGGGCTATCTGGGTTGTCATAGTTGACTTGTGCTTCTCCTGCAGCTGCCATTTTCAGGATCTGGATAGGGGTCGATTGGAGATGAGAAATCTCTTCTCCCACCCATTAGCAATGTATTCTAGGCTAGAAGTCCAAGGAAAAGATGTTTTATACATTTTTAGAGACCAAAGCTAACTCTTCCAACAGTAATGTCTGCACTGACTTTTAGTCACTAGTCATCATGAGGTATCTGGAGTCTCTGAGGACCAATCCAAGAATTTCCCTGTATCCTCTCAAAAAGGTACCAAATTGCCTATCTAACTCCATGTGATATACCCTTCAGACAAATGGCCTGTAATCTCAAATTAGTTGAGGTAATCGTCAAACCAATTAGGAGCTCCCCAACCCCCTACATTATAAAAGGAAAATATTTTAAATAATGCGGAGGTCTATTTTTATCTAAATTACTGGGGTAATTTTCTTCAGTCTTTATCTAAACTGGGAGGCTTAAAATAAAAAAATATTGACTTAAGGGGCTATTTAGCTGGCATTTTCTAGAAAATTTGGCATAGTTATCCTCTCCCAAAAAAAAAATTCCAAACAATAATAGCATTTGTTATATTGCTGTTCCATGAAGTTTGTGCTTGGGTTTCAACCTTGAATAGACCTTAAAGTTCATCCAGTGTGACAGCCTCATTTGACATGCTAATGTGAGGCTAATTCTCCCATCTGTACCTGGGAGTGAGCATTCATCAGAAAGAATTTTTTTTTGCTCCTGCGGACAAAGCAAAACATGAAATGACACCTCTGGGAGCCCTGTGCAGTTATCAATAGCTGAGGGGGAGGGGAAATTCACAAATATATGCATCAGAAACATTTAGATGAACCTCAGCAGAATTTTGAGACAAAGTTTATTTCTTTCCTTCTCACCTACTTTTCTACATCCCCCTCTACCTCTTACTATTCAGTCTTCCATAGTCTAAAGATCGAGCACTCATATACTTTGGCACAAACTCCTCACACTGACATTTAATATCCTTCACAATCTGGCTCCCGTTTCCCTTTAAAGAAACTATTTCAAAATATTCAACCTAACACAACCTTACATTTCAGCCAAACAAGCCTACTTGATGTTTCTCACAGGATACTACCTTTTCTCAACTTCTGGACTTTGTTTTCCATAGTAGAGTGAGGGGACACCTCATCCCCCATGCCTGGAATGCACCCCCTCCTCACTGCCTCTCTCCATGGTACTTCAAAGATCACATCAGATGTCACCATCTAAAAGAAGCCTTTTATTATCACAGCTGTGAGGATTCACACCTTTCTAAATTTAGCTTGCATTTTCTTCTCTGTACCCATGTTGTAACCCCATAGATAAATATAAACTTCTTAAGAACAAAAACTAATTAAATTTTCTCTCTGGATTCTGAGCACCTTTCATGGTGCTTAATGAGTGTCTATTGAACTGTTTACTGTTCAAAGTCTCTGACTTGAGCATTCAAAATAGGATGTTATCTTCCTGAGTGCCTATCTTTCAAAATTACCTGATTTTTAGTAAATTTCCCTTTTGTCCTACATAATTCCCAGTTGTTCAAGGTCTCAAATAATATTCCCCTAACAATCCAGAACAAATTCTTGGGAAGATCAAAACTCAAAGAAATAGAACATGAAAATTGGAAGAGATTTTAAACCACCTTATCTTACATATGAGAAGCCTGAGGTCCAGTGTAGAGATCAGCAATATTATGAAGATCATTGGATTTTTAAATCAGTAAGAGGTTTTTCTTGCATCTTTCCTCACTCTAATCTGTCCTCCAGCAAACTGTTAAGATGATTTTTCTAAGATGTCATATGGCCTCCTTCTCCATGATCTTCAGTAGCTCCCAATTACCTCCAGGATCAAATATTAGGAATTAAGTCCTCTAACATTTAAATATTTTTGTCTTTTTTTTTTATCTCCAAAGCTTAGCACAGTGTTTAGTAAGCTTGTGTTTAGTAAACAGTGTTTAGTAAAAGCTTTTTGACTGTTGACTGACCAACTATTCCAAATCCTCATCCCATAAAGGAAGAAACTAAAGCAAAAGAGGCAAATAACTTGCATACATATTTAGTGGAACGGGAGGGAATAAGCACTTATTTATTGTCTACTGTGTGCCCAGCACCATGCTTAATATTTCACAAATACTGTCTCATTTGGTCCTCACAACAACCCAGGGAGGGAAGTGCTTTTATTATCCCCATTTTGTGGTTGAGGAAACTGAGGCAAATGGAGATTTACCCTGGATTATGCAGCATAGTTAGTGAGTAGCAGTCAGAACTAGAGTTCAAGCATTTAATTATCTTTTTCAGTGTTTTGTTTATTAATATTATTTTGCACTGTGTCTAAAAGTACAAAGTTCAGGTATCAACTAAAGAAATTATCTGTATACATCTCATCAGAGCTATTCTCCTCAAAATATGCTGGTCAATGAAGCTGAGGTGCATTATTTTGACGACAGTGTCTGTAGGCAGCCTAGTGTAGTAGGGGCATGGGTTCAAATTCTACCTCAGACATTTAGGAGTTATGTGACCCTGAAGTCAGTTAAGGTCTATGTGCCTCAGGCAACTACCTAGAATTTATTTACTTAGTCACTGGTGGGTTATCCAGCTTAATGCTTGATATTGTATTTCAACTTAGATCTGAGTTAAGTAATGTTTTGAATCTTTTATGTAAAATAAAATTTACTTCCATATGGAGTAAAAAAATGAATTCTCACCTAAATAATAAAATTAAATTAAAGTAGGATATGCCTATAAGTATTACCAATAGTTGTGCTTAGTTGTTCCCCTAAATGCTTTCATTAAATATAGTAAGCCCCTGCTGCATGCAGTGCACTAGGTAGGGTGCTGACCTATTGAGGGAACCAAGATTTGAAGGTTTCTACCTTATGGGGGTAATTACAACTTGTCTGGTAGGCTTTCAGTCTCCCACTTACTTAGCACTGGAGCCTAGACTCCAATCTAAGACTCCTAAATCCAATCCAGGGCTCTTTCCACTACTTTAAGCTCTTTCTAACCTACATAGCATATTAACACCTCATCAAAAAAATTTCACAAGCTTATTTTAAACCTGCCACTATCTTCTTGAAGTAAGGTGAAAGCCAAGCCAGCTCACAAACCACCTTTGTCCGCTTGCCCCTCAACTGCTAGGTTGGGAAGGGCAGGTGGAAAAGTGGAGTCAATCAGAATTCAGAATGGGAGTGGAAGAAGTTTGTCACTTTCTGTCCTTTTTCCAAACTGCTCCCCCAGCCAACTCGCAACTGGCACCCAGATCCTATTCCTCAGGATAAACATTTTTTTTTTTTGCATGTGCTCCTCATCATGTGATTCAGCTTTGCTTATATTTCATTTACTATTTTATTACCGAGGGCTGGTGTTTCTCTGCTTTCTGTTCTTTCTCTGTGAGTTATTTTAAACCTGGATTAAAAGTATGTAAATCCTGCAGGGCATAAAAGATGTAATTTGTTGTTGCACAAGTTTTTTCAGTGTGATGTCCTTGAATGAGTACTATGGCTTTAAGAAATCCAAAGGATTATGACTGACGGTAACACAATACCATGGTAAGAGCCCTGGACTTGTAGTCCAAGGGACTGAGTTCAAATCTTGATCATGTCATGCATCTATTTGATGATGAGCAAGGCACCTCAATTGTGGACCCTTGTTTCCTTGTGTGTAAACTGAGATGATTGAATTAGATAAATTCTGGGACCCCTATCAGATTTAAATCTGTGATCCTCCATAAACAAAAGCTTTTTCTTAAAAGGCAAGAGTAGTAGAGGCAAATTGTGGTGTTGAGGAGTAGATGTGTAGTTGTTTTTGGACTTGAAAATATTCTTTCAGAGGAGAGGACGGAAGGGAGGGAGGAAGTAATTAGCATTTATTAAGTACTATGTACCCGGTACTATGCTAAGTTCTTTATAAGTATTACCTTACTTGAGAGTCATCTGTAGAGGGTCACCCCAAAGGAATGATGACTTTTGTAGAAGAATGTTTTCTTTCTCATAAGTGGCTAGTTTGATGTGTAGGGGAAGGTGCTGGAGTATGAGGAGACGGTGCAAGAAGGCTAGGGGACCTGAGACCTGAAGTTTGACCCTGAGTCTTAATACCTGATCTCTTAGCTCCCAGCCTTCAACCCCTCCAATTTAATTCCATTTAATTTTCATTTTTGTAATCCCTTAGCAAATAAATTATAAATTCCCACTAGGAACCGTGTCTTTGCACATCTTGAGTATGCACTATCTGCTTGATGAATTGAATTTGTTTTGAGCTTAGCACAAGATAGCAAGAGAAGACTATCTCAAACAACCATGAAAGATACAATAGAAATTAGATGACCAATATTAGGGTGTCAAGAATGAATGAACTTAAGTTCAGAGGTGGACAATAGCATATTGTACTTTTCCCATAACTAATTTTTTAAATGTGGGAAGAAAAATAGCTTCCCAGAGGGAACTAGGTCTCTGTGATGTGTGTGTGTGTGTGTGTGTGTGTGTGTGTGTGTGTGTGTGTGTGTGTGTAAATCCTGACAGACAATACTAGTTCAGTGAATATATAATATCCTAAAACTTAATTGATTTCAGGAAAATTCATCTATGTTTTAAGCTACTATAAAAGCTGTAGGTCCTATGCACCTGGATAAATATATGAACAAAAACGTAAAACAATAGAAAGTATATTCTCCTCCTCCAGATGCTGACAGTGGCTTTATTGTTTTCCATTGGCTCCTGCTGAATCACAGAATGATCCCTACTGCTGATGGAGTCTGCAGATTGAAGTATACCTTTACTTGGTTTTTCTTGTTTTGGGTCTGTATTTTCCTTCACAACATAACTAACATGGAAATATGTTTTCCATAACAGTGCATGTATAATCTATATCAGATTGCTTATCTTCTTAATGAGGGGAGGGGGAAAAGGGGGAAGGAGAGAATTTAGAACTCAAAAATTTTTGAAAACTTTAAAAATTGCTTTTATATGTTATTGGGGGGAAATAAAATATTAAATTAGAAAAAGAAACTTCACTACTGCTTTGGTCTGACCTTTTCCTAAGTACAAGAAGAAAATATGGTCCAAGAACACCATACCAAAGCCACTGTTTTTAAACAGAGGAGTATTTCTAAGGGATGTTAACACCTTGTTTACTGCCATGGGAGAAGACTCTTCTCTGTTAAGTACATAGCATGCCATGTCTGTCAGTAGCATCTTTATTCCTTCTATTCATCAGGTTTATGTGAAAGAGGAATGGGCTTAGATTAAAACAGGAAAAAAAGTTAAATATATAAAACAATGTTAACAGAATTATTACTGAAAAACTTTACTGCATAAGCAAGGCTCAAATTGTCATAAATGGCAGCATAAGCCAGATGGAGGAAACTTACTTCTGAGAATCAGTCATAACTAGGGTATTACTGGGGGATTTGCCCCCAAGGAACTGAAGCTGAGAAAGAGCAAAATTTTTTTTCAACAGTGGTTTTACATGCCAGATGGCTTCCCTCCTCCTGCCATCCAAGACCACACACGAAATAACCTTCTCCCCAGCCTGGACCTATACCTCCTCCAGGAGCCTTCAACCACTCCTCTGCTTGTACAGTATCTCAGAATCTTTCTCTTCACCTCTTATGTCTTAGTCCTAAAGTTTCTCCTCCAGGAGAATGATCTCTCCCCACAACCTGCTTAATTGATTTGAGATTACGTTGCCCCAGGCCCCAAAAAGACTAAATGTGACTCTGCTGGTAATTCAGGTAGATCTAGAGGGTAAGTGAAGGGTCTGAATATGGAACCATAACTTGGGATCTATTATCCTATAGACAGGATATGAGGCCAGAATGTAGGTACAACAGAAAGAGATCAGTACAAGGTGAGAAAGGAATGGGAAGACATGTAAACTGTTGGCCAACCTCTAGGTAAAATACAAGATCCAAGTTCTTAAGCCAATTCAGGAATGGGCAGACAATTGTAACAGGGCCAAGTAGGGTAGTAGACAGACTGTTGGACAAGTAGTATAGTGAACAGATTGTTGTAAGATCCTACCTGAGTCTGAATCTTCCTTTAGGAGCTAGCTATGTGACCTTGAGAAACAGACTTAAACTCTTTAGGATCTTAGTAAAATGAAAGGGTTGGACCTGGTGGCCTCCAAGTTTCCTTTCAGTTCAATGTTCTGGAATAGAAGTCAAGCAATAAATGGGAGCTTTTGAGGTCAACATCAGGGAAGTCTAGTGCCAACTATTGGGAATCTAGCCTGAAGGTTACAGGAAGTTACTAAGAGACAGGTAACAAACACAGTTGGGCAGCTAAGTGGCCCAGTGGATAGAGTGCTGGACCTGGAGTCAGAATGACTCATCTTTCTGAGTTCAAAATTGGCCTCAGACACTTACTAGCTGTGTGACCCCGGGCAAGTCACTTAACCCCTTTTGCCTCAATTTCCTCATCTGTCAAATGAGCTAGAGAATGAAATAGAAAACTACTCCATTGTCTGTGCTAAGAAAATCCCAGAGTCAATAATAATCACACATAACTGAAAAATGACTGAACGATAATAACAACAAACACATCCAGCTATAAACCAACAAGACATGCTGGATGCTGAACCTATAAATAGTTGCCATAAAGATTTTTTTTTCTCTTCCATAAACTAGAATTAATTCTAAAGCCTAGAGTAGAGCTGAATCTACAAGGGGGCTAAGTAGGTTTAGAAGCTGTCATTTTGATATTAGGGACCAGGTATATTATGGCAGTTTAGTTGTACAAACTCATTTCCTAAAGATTTTCTGTGTGGCACGACTTGTACAACATGAGGGATGGCCATGTGAAGGAAAAGATGGCTGCTACTATGAAGGTGACTTCCAACCCCTTCTTTTTTTCTGGATTCTCTGAGTGTGCATGAGGCAGAATAACCAATAAAGAATATACATTTCTGACTGGTAGGCTAGTTGATAGTGTTATGATCTGGATTTCAAAATTTTGGTAGGATTCAATGGATTTCTCCCATTGTTATCCCAGGGTTCCTCAGTTTCAACTATAGAAAGGAGAATGCCACAAAGATGGGAAAGGTTTAGAGGGGCATTAAGAACTAGAAGGATTAGAGAAGATGAAAATGAAACAAAGGAGAAGATGGAAAGCTATTGACACTTTTATCCCTTCTCCTCTTTCCTATTCTCAGGCCAAATTCCAAATTCTATGGAAGGTATCTTAAAAAAAAAACAAAAAAAACGAATATGAAATGAACTCAGTCAAGTGAGTGAGAATAATGAAACAAATCCAAATGCCATTTAGGTTGGTATTATTTTCAAGTTTTGTCTATTTTCTTTTTCATTCTGTTAATATGTAAATAACTAGTTTTTTCCACCATTGGAACTAATATATTCTTATAGAAAAGGAATTCACCTGAACTAATCTGGAGTTGAAAGAGACCTTAGAGGTCATTTCATACTGGAAGACCAAAATGACATCACTGTGTCAAGGTCAGCGTACAATGTGCTGACCAGATTAACATGAGCTCAGAAGACTCTAACATAGGTCAAGCACAAATAGTCCATGTGAACTTCTAGAGTAGAGATGTCTCTAAATTTGGGCTTCTTATTTCTTTCAAGCTGCTGCAATTCTGCTTTGCTCACAGAGCACAGCTTCTTCTTTGATGTGGGCACATCATGCTGGCCAGTCCTGTGCCAGCGTCTCCCATGTTTCGTAATCAATTTCAAAGTTCTTCAGAGAACACTGGAGAGTGCTTCTTCTGAGCTCCATCTGAGTACCTGCTTTGTGTGAGTTCTCTTACTACACACAAGTAGGAAGTAGCAAAGGAAGGATTGAAATCTCAATCCTCTGACTCCAAACCCAGCACTCTTTCCACCTCCCAACAGCAGCTAACACTTACCTAAGCTTTAAGGTCTGCAAAGAGCGCTACATGTATTATTTCATTTGATCTTCACAACAAAATAATAAAATAAATACTACAAGTATTACAATCCTTATTTTTTTATTTTTTAAAATTTATTTTATTTTCAATTCGCAGATGAGAAAACTGAGTCTTTACAGAGCTTACGACTTTCCAATGGTTTCATGACTAATAAGTTTTGGAATCAAAGATTTGAATTCAAATCCTACCTCAAAGTCCAGTGTTCCTTCCATTCACTACACATGCTGCCTCAGTTTGTTTCTGGGGAAGAAAAATAGTAGAAGGAAAAAGTTTTTACAGACTTTATCCCAGAATGGACAACAGCAGTAGGGAGAAAAAAGCAATATAAATGATAATGAGAACCTGCATAAAAAGAATCAAATGCAAAGACAGGTCATAAGGTGCTTAAATTCATTTATTCATTCAGCACACACAGTGTAAATGTTTACTGCGTGCAGAGCTTTGTCTTAGGGGGTAGATTTAGCGAGGACATAGGCCCTGCCTGCAAAGTCCTTCCAATTTTGGAAGGGTATGCAGTAAGGATAAAATAGCAACATGTAATTTATCACATGATAGATAAATTAGAGTATTTCAAAGCAAAGTCCTGTGTGATATGGAATGGGGGAGGTCATGTACTGACTGAAGGCAATAGGCTTTGTACAAGAGGTGACATTTGAGTTGAGCATTGAAGGACAGGTCGAATTTCAAGAAACAGGTGGTGCAGTGGATAGAGTGCTAGGCCTAGAGTCTGGAAGACTCATCTTCATCAGATCTGGCCTCTCAGACACTAGCCGTGTGAGCCTGGGCAAGTCACTTCATCCCATTTGCCTCAGTTTCCTCAGATGACCTGGCGAAAGAAATGGCAAACCATTCTAGTATCTATTCCAAGAAATCCCTAAATGGGATCATGAAGAGTTGGACATGACTAAAAAATAACTAAACAATAATAAAAACAAACACATCCAACTATAAGCCAGCAAGACATGCTGGATGCTGAACCTATAAATAGTTGCATATGAGGACTTCAACAAGCAAAGAGGAGAAGAAGAAAGAGGTCATTACAGGAATAGGGAGCAGCTGGATACAGAAATGAGGGCTCAGGATACATTCAGAAGATAGAATTTGACAAGATCATGGAATACAGGTTGCACCGTAATATGAGATAAAGCTAAAAAAGGTAGAGTGGTATAAGATCAGAAGTAGGTGGTAGCATTAAATAATTGAAGATGATCAAGGCTAAGTATCAAGCAAAATCTTTTACTTAGACAAAGGACAGAGACAAGATTTGGAATTTCATGCACACAGAAAGGCCCCTATCAATGCACACCAGCTTCTTCTCAACAACTAAAGCCTTAGAGAGTTGCCTAGAGCAGTGATTCCCAAAGTGTGGTCTGCTTTCAGAAGATCTGATTCATAATAATACTATGACGTTTATTTGCCTATTAAAATACTCCTCCCTTTTCTAACTACATTTCTGTGTGAGGCTGGATTTTCTGCATATATTTCAACTGACAGAATTGATGAGCAAATATGAGAGTCCAGCTGTCTTCTATTAAGACAGACATTAAAGAGATTAGCAAAAATATGTAAAGCAATGTCATTCTTATCACTAATTTTTCTTTTGTCTTGGAAAATAGCTGTTTTTTCATTAAAATTTTATTTAGGTTTCCTTATAATAGGTGTATTAATGTTATTTTAAATGAATTAGTCAATACATATTTTAAATGAATCAGTTTTAATTTCTAATGTGGTAAGTATAGATAGATGTAACCAACATAAATAAATCTTTGACATCCCCAGTTTTTAAGAGTATAAAGACATCCTGAAACCAAAAAGTTTGAGAACTGCTGGCCTGGACCATTGAGAGGCTAAGTGATTGCCCCAGGGTCATGCAGCCAATATGTTTACAAGTGGGACTTGAACCCAGCTCTTCCTGAATCTGTGACCAGTTCTCTGTCAGTGACAATTTATACAAAAGGAGTTGGGTGGGAGAGGGGGTGACAAAATAGATACAGAGGCCTTGGATAAATCATAAATATGACTTGTGAAAGGAGCAGTGTATGAGTTATTTGAGGCTTTTATTTGTGGATAGAAAATGAATTTATTATTTTGAATGGTACAGAAACATTTTGAATTTTGTGTAGACATTATGGTGTAACAACTAGGGAAGCCCTTCTCACAATACATAGATGCTCTTTGCTGGGAGGACCAGCTTTGCTTAGCATGTGATCTTTGTAACGGTCACACTATCTCTGCTTGGCATCTTATCTCCACTGGGCATTATGTTGTCTCTGCTTGCCTTGTGTTTATCAAATTTCTCTCTGCTACGTTTCTAGTATTAAGTTTTCAGGATCATGTGTTAGCCACCTCAGGTGTCATCTGCTAAGATATAGTGACTAGAAAACTTTGTTCGTAAATTCAATAATTCATTAATATATATGGTTAGAATTCCTTGTATATCATTTCTTTGATTCAGGTTTTTCTTCTCAAATATGTAGGGAACTGAGTCAAATTTATAAAAATAAGAGTCATTTCCCCAGTTGATAAATTTTCAAGAGATATAGGCAGGCAATTTTCAGAAGAAGAAATCAAAACTATCTATAGTCATATAAAAATGCTCAAAACAACTACAGATTAGAGAAATACAAATTAAAACAACTCAGAGATGCCATCTCAGACTTATCAGAAATGACAAATGCTAGAAAGGATGAGGAAAAATAGTGAACTGCTAGGGAGTTGTGAACTAGTCCAATCATTCTGGAGAATAATTTGTAACTATGCCCAAAGAGGCATAAAACTGTGTGTACTCTTTGACCTAGCAGTACCATTACTAGTCTTTACTCCAAAGAGATCCAAGGAAAAAGAAAAGGACCTATATATGCAAAAATGGTTATAGCAGTTCTTTTTGTGGTAGAAAAGAATTAGAAACTGAGAGGATGCTCATCAATTGGAGAACTGAATAAATTGTGGCATAGGATTGTGATGGAATGCTGTTGTGATATAAGAAATGATGAGAGAGTTGGTTTCAGAGAAACAAGGGAGGACCTTTATGAACTGATGCAGAGTGAATGAACAGAACCAGCAGATCACTGTGCACAGTAATAATAGTATTGTAATGATGATCAACTGTGAACCCTTAGCTACTCTGAGTCATAGAGTAATCAAACACAGTTTTGAAGGACTCAATAAAAAAAAAGATTATCCACCTCTAGAAAGAGAACAGAAAAACTTTGAGTGCAAATTAATGTACAATCATCTCATTTTCTCTTTTTCCTGATTTTTTTTGGTGATATGGCTAATGTGGAAATATGTTTTACATGATTTCACATGTATAATTTTTATATTGCTTGCCTTGTCAGTGAGTGGGGGAGGAATGGGAGAGAGAGAGAAAATTTGGAACTCAAAAAAATTTTTTAAAATAGAATGTTAATAAATATCACATATTTTTCAAAATAAAAAGAGGGTAATAATGGCACCTATGTCAGAGCTGTGAATATCAAATGAGTTAACGTATCAATTGCTTTGCAAACTTTGAAGTGCTATATAATGCTATTATTATCCTTTACCCCTACACACATTCCATCCTTTATTGTGTATAGCTTTCATAAGCTCAACTAAACAAAAGCTAACATTTGTTCCTACTTCTGACCATGACAAAGAGCCCACCATTTCCCTACAATCCTGTCTCCAGATCCTCTTCCTACCCACCTAGCTGTATCCTCCCAGTACCCATTGCTGGTTTATCCTCCTTGGTTTTCAATAAGACAGTGACCTGGGACTTTTTCTTTCCTCTTTCCTGTCTCTCTATACTCCCTTCTTTGGTGATTTTATGCCCTCCTATATGTTTAATTTATATATTTAATATGTTTAATTTAATTATTACCCCCATGAATGGCTCCAAAGTCTAAATTATCTAACTCTAACATTCCCCCAGACGTCTCTTCCTGCTCCTCCAGTTACCTTCTGGACACCTCCTCCTGGCTATCACCACCTCAAATCCTATACTTTTAAAACAGAACTTGTCTCGTTCCTAAATCAGGGATTTTTTATTTGTAAACTTAATTTTTAAATATTTTGATAAATGTATTTCCTTTATAATCTTTGTACTTTATTTTATGCATTTAAAAACATTATCCTTAAAAGAAATCAATAGAATGCACCAGATTTTCAAAGAGGTCCATAACACACACACACACACACACAGTTAAAAATCCTTGCCCTAAATCTAGACTTCCCTCAAACTTCCCTATTTTTATTTATGGTACAGTATCCTCCCAGTCTCCAGGTTCTAATCTCAGAGTCACCTTTTACTCTTCACTCTCCCTCATCCCCCATCCTACAATGAATCAGTTGCCACAGTCTGCCAGTTCCACTAATAGAATCTTCACGTCTACTGGCTTCTCATCACAGACATGGCCAGAACCTTGGTTCAGGCCCTCATCACCTCTTGCCTAACTATTGAAAAAGCTTCTTAACTACACTCCCTGCCTCCAGCTTCTTCCTTCTCCAATCAATCTGCCAGTCAACTGACATTTAGTAGGCACCTATTTTGTGCCAAACATTCTGCTAAGTAGTAGGGATCCAAAGATAGTCTCTCCTCTCAAGGAGCTTGTAGTCTAATGCGGTGATAACATGCAAATCACTATATACAAACAAGCTAAGTAACAGATAAATTAGAGATCATTAAAAGAGGAAAAACATTAGCATTAGAGATCAGAAAAGCTTCCTATAGAAGGTGAGATTTTAGCTGGAACTTCAAAACAGAGAAACCAGGGAGCAGAAATGAGGGAAAATATTCTAGGTATGTGGGACAGCCAATTAAAAATTCCCAGAAACAACAGATGAAATTTATTATTCCAGAAATATCAAGAGGCCAAAGTCCCTGGATTGATAAGTATGTATATATGTGTATGGGGAGGTAGGGGTGGTAAAGTGTAAGAAGGTAGGAAGGTAGGTAGGAACTAGGTTATCAAGGCTTTGAGCACCAAATGATTTTATATTTGATCTTGGAGCCACTGAAGATTACTGAGTAGGGAAAGTGACATGGTCACACGAGTGCTTTAGAAAGATAACCTTGTCAGTTGAGTGGAAGATGGACTATAGTGCAGTACCCAGCAGCCTATTGCAGTAGTCTAGGTAAGAGGTGATGAAGGCCTGTACCAGGCAGGTGGAAGTGTCAAAGGAGAGAAATAAATGTATATTTAGTAAGTGCTATAAAGTTAAAATCAACAGGATTTGACAAATGATTAGATGTAGGACTTGAGAGAGAATGAAGAGTAAATGATAACACTAAATTGTGAGCCTGAGTGATTGGGAAAATGGTGGTGCCCTCAACAGTAATAGCAAGGTGAAGAAGGAAGACTTGGTTGGGAAGATAAGAAGTTCAGTTGTGGACATGTTGAGTATAAGACATCTAGTTTGAGATGTCCAATAGGCAGTTGGAGATGTGAAACTGGAGGTCAAGAAGAAGGGTTAGGGCTGGATAGATAGATTTGAAAGTCATCAACACAGATGATAATCGAATCTGTGGGAGTCAATGAGATCATGGAGTGAAGTAGCATAGAAGCAGAAAAAAAAGGGGAATCTATCTAGGAAAGAGCCCTGAGGATTAGCTGGTTAGCATGGTTAACTGGTCTGAACTGGATATTCAACAAAAGACTGAGGAGTAGTTAGGTAGGAGAACCAGGAGATAAGAGTATCAAGGAAAAGAAGGTGATTGACAGTGTCAAAAGCTACAGGGGACAAGATGAATGAGTATAGAACAAAGATCATTAGATGTGGCAATTATAATATTGCTAGTAGCTGGAGAGAACAGTTTTGGTTGAATGATAAGGTCAAAAGCCAGACTGTAGAGAGCTGAAATGAGAGTGAGAGGAAAAGGAGTGGAGGCACCTGATGGAAACATCTTTCTCAAGGAACTTAGTCATAAAAGGGAGGAGAGCTATGGAATGATAGAAGGAATGGTAGGGTCAAGTGATGGTTTTTGAAGACAGGAGAGATATGGGCATGCTTATAGGTCATAAAGAAGCCAATAGTAGACAGAGAGATTGAGGATAATTAGAGTGGGGATAACAGAGGGGGAAATCTGCTGGTGAAGATGAAATGGAATGGGATCACATGCAGGCAGAAGGGTTCGATTTGGCAAAGGAAGAGATAATGGTAGAAGGCATCTGAGTGATGTGAGAGGGGGGTTGGAGAGGATGTTCTTAATGAATGACATCAATTTTTTTTTAGTAAAAGATGAGACAAGTTTCTCGGCTGAGAGAGTGGGAGAAAGAGAATCATGGGAGGTTTAAAGAAGGATGAAGATGTTTGAAAGAATTGCTCTGGTAAGAGAATGAGCTAATTAGGGGGGGTGTAAACAGGATTGCCTTGCCATAGTGATGGCCCAGTTGAGGTTATGTAATATAAATTTGAAATTTATTTCAAATAATGGTCCAAATCAGCAATTTCATGATTTTCTCCAGCTTCATTCAGCAGCACATGTGTAAGAGTGATGGTAGCATATGGTGGGGGTGATCTGTACCTAGACTTGACAGGACAGCATCAGCAATAAATATAGAGGCAAGAGACCCAAGAGAAGCCCACAATGTAAATCTGAAATGGTTCACAAAAGGGTCAGGATGGAGAAGGGAGGAGAATATAGATACTACAGGGGTCATGGCTTGAGAAGGGTTGAGGAATTGGAGATTGGTGTGAAGGAAATGCTGGGTTTGGAGTTTCGAAGCAGAGGGAGAGGTAGAATGCCAATAGTTTCTTATTAGATAAAGATTTCTAAGTTCATGAACATGGAAATGGTGCATCTGTGGGTCAAAAGTATGATCACATTTGTGTGTGACTGAGGTGAAGTAGAGCAGTAGGTCATGGGAAATGGGTAAGCTGAAGAACTTGGAGGTTAGGGTGTTTGAGGGAGTATCAATATGTACATTGAAGTCCTCTAGTATGAGGGCATGAGCTCTGAAGGAGAGAAAGAATGTCAGTCAATGAACACACAGTTGCCAAAATAATTGTTCTAAGAGGCAAATCTAACCATGTCATTTCCTTCCTAAAAAAAAATTCAATAGCTATTTTTCCTTTCTTTCTTCCTTCCTTCCTTCTTTTCTTTCTTTCTTTCTTTCTTTCTTTCTTTCTTTCTTTCTTTATTCTTTCTTTCTTCCTTTCTTTCTTTCTTTCTTCCTTTCTTTCCTTCTTTCCTTCTTTTTTTTTTTTGAGGTAATCAAAGTTAAGTGACTTGCTCAGGGTCACAGAGCTAGTACATGTCTGAGGCCAAATTTGAACTCAGGTCCTCCTGACTCCAAGGTTAGTGCTTCTAGAAGCCCCAGATAGCTGTCCAGCTATTTTGAGGATAAAATACAAACTTCATAAGTTAACATTTTGGCTCTAACCTACCAATCCACTCTTATTTCATATGATTACATACTATCCACCCTTAGCCCCTTGCCATGGACTCTGCCTTTCAACTATTAATGTTCTCTGAACTCAACATGCTGTCTTCTAGCTCTGATCATTCAGATAGACCATACTCCATGCCTGTCATTTACTACCTTCTTTCAGTATCCTTAAAGTTTTTAAGATTCACTTCAGGTACCACCTCTGAAAGTATTCACTCCCTCCTCCAATTTTCCTAGAGCATTTTGTCTGGACCTCTTCTTTGCCCTCATCACTTCCTTACTTCTATCATATTCATCTGTGTATATACAATAAGCTCCTGCCATTCCCAAGAAAGGCATTTTTTGTATCCTCAATACATAGTATTTGTCTTGTACATAAGAGATAATACAATACAAAACAATAATGTTTGTTGGGGACATCAAGGTGGCGCAGTGAATAGAGTGCCAGACCCTGAGTCAGGAAGACTCATCTCCCTTAGTTCAAATTTGGCCTGACATCGACTAGTTGTGTGACCCTGGGTAAGTCACTTAACCCTGTTTGCTTCAGTTCCCTAATCTGTAAAGTGAACTGAAGGAAAGGCAAACCACTCCAGTATTTCTGCCAAGAAAACCCTAAATGGGGTCACAAAGAGACATGACTGAAAAATGACTGAATAATAACAATGACAAATGTTGTTAAATTGAACTAGTAAGGTTAAAGTCCAAGTCAGCTACTTCATCATGGTATGGAAGGAACCTTGGTATATGTGTATGTATATCAACAAATCAATTAACATTTATGAAGCACCTATGATGCGCCTGGCACTGTGTTAAGCTCTGTAATATATATACCTATGAATATGTAAAGGAATATATAAACGGTGAATGTGACACATAATAGTTGCTTAGCAAATACTTATTGATTAACTGACTGATAGTATTATGACTGAAAGGCTATATGACTTAGTCAGTATGCCAGCTCTTTATCAACTTTGTCACACTGCCTCTCACAAAACATTTATTTCTATTCTATTAGCAGACAGATAGGTATTGTGGTGGGCAGAATGCAAGATTTGGAGCCAGGACAATCTGAATTTAAAACCTGTCTCAGAAACATGCTAGCTTGGTAGCACTAGGCAAGTCACTTAATCTCCCTGTGTCTAAATTCCTCATTTGTAGAATGAAGATATGATGGTACCAACATCATAGGATGGTTGTAAGGATCAAGTGAATTAACACAGGTAAAGTGCTTTGCACAGACTTAAAGTACTATATAGAGGGGAGTCATTATTATGTATACAAGTTAACTATGTCTATGCTCTTTCTATAAAACTCTTGCTTACCTTTTTTTTAGGAGTCTCAGTCAGTTGGAAACTATAACACTGGCTCCTTGAATATTTCCTATAAAATATACCAAAAAAACCCCCAAAACAACAACCCTTTGAACTTTTGCATTTTTTTACTTTAACAAGACTTTTTTCTTTTGCTGAATACGAAACATGAAAATCATCTTTTTGTCCCTAAGAACTCTACAATTATCCAATTCGATGGGGGGGGGGCGGTCTTGTTTTCTAACTACTTATGGATTCATGTTAATTTTCAGATGACCATTATCTGAATTAAGCTCTCTAAGGATAGGAACTGGGCTTATATTTCTATTATCAGTGCTAGAAAAATGCCTGACTCATGGTAAGCATTTAAAAAAATGCTTTATTCTTCTTTTTACCAAATATAGACGAAGCTGTAACTTTTAGCAGCTAAGGAAGAAGCAATGTATTCTTGGGAAAGAATACATAGCTGCCAAAAGAATGTACAGATTTAATGTCATTCCACTGACTAAAAAAAAAAAAAAACAAATAAAAAAACTTCAGTGGTTCCTCATTCTCTCTAGCAGAAATTGACCAACTTTTTTGATCTCACATTTCATTAAAAAAAAACACTGAGCATGCACCTCAGTGAACACAGATCCCAATGAGTCTATTGATTTGTAAATTATATGTAGGTACCACTTTGATAATAATTATATGCATCATAAACCTTACACAAAAATGTTCATTTTTATAAAGATGAAATAATATTTCATTCTAAGGAACTCTTAGAGTCTGTTGAATTGGGGAGTGACATGGTCAGACTTGTACTTTAGGAAAATGCTACGTGGAGCAAGGATTGGAGTGAGTAGAGACCTAAGGCAGGGAAGACAATTATAAAAGCTATTTCAGTAGCCTAGGCAAGAAATAACAAAGGCTGTTTTAGTAAAGAGATAACAGATATGAGAGACGTGGAGACAGAAACAAGATTTGGGTACTTTTTTTTGTTGCTTATGTGATGCAAGGAATTGAGGATAATATTAAGACTTCAATACCAAGAGACTTAGCAGAAAACAGGAAAGTCCTCAAGAAACTTCAGAACTTCTTTGGGGTTTGGGGGAGAGACAATGAAATAATTTTTATAATGCATAATACGTGATCATCCCATGTGACTCACTTTCCCAAACAAAATGAAAAGTAGGAAGGGCTCATCACCCCCTTCTCTCAAACACAGGGTTCAGAGTCTGTCCTTTCAAGGGGTGCCTTCTTCAGCTACTAAGGGATTTTGGGGTGGGGTATAGGTATGAAGGCAATGATTTTGCCTGCTCAATTTCTGGTGCAAGTTGAGGATTGCAGATAGCTTATAGCCACCCTGAGGAGTCAATATTGAATGGATGAGGAAAGAGGTTGGGAACTTGCACAGCACTGGAAGTCAGGATGGGGAATGTTGGGCACATTATGGGTTGGTTGGTTTGTTGGTTGGTTGGTTGATTGTTGTCCTTCATTTTCAAAGAGGACCAAAATGACTTCACCACGATAAAGTGAATTTTCAGTGTGTCTGACTGTGGTTAATTGACCAATAGGACCTCAGAATGCTCTACCACAGGTTGGACACAGATAGTCCATATGAATTTTGGGAGTGGATACTCCAAATTTGTGCATCCTACATTTACTTTGTGTTGTCTAAATTCTGCTTTGCTCATAAAGTACAGCGCCCTTACTGATGTGGGTACGCCATGCTGAGCAATCCTGTGCCAGTGTCTCCCATGTTACATAGTCAAATCCAAAGTTCTTGAGACCTTGAGAGTGTCCTTGTGTCACTTCTTCTAATCACCATGTAATTGCCTGCCCCGTGTGAGTTCTCCACAAAATAGTCTTTTTGGCAAGCATATATTTTACATTCGAACAACATGGCCAGCTCATCGGAGTTGCGCTCCCTGAAGCATAGTTTGAATGCTTGGTAGCTCAGCTTGAGCAAGGACTTCAGTGTTTGATACCTTATCCTGCCAGGTGATTCTCAGAATCTTCCTAAGACAGTTCAAATGGAAGCAATTCTGTTTCCTGGCATGGCGCTGGTAGACTATCCATGTTTCACAGGCATACAACAAGGAAGTCAGCACAACGGCTCTATAGACCTTCAGTTTGGTAGTCAGTCTAACACCTCTTCTCCCAGACTTTCCTTTGGAGCCTCTCAAACACTGAGCTAGCTCTGGTAATGCATGCATGTCAACGTGTACATCCCTGGAAAGTATACTACCAAGTTAAGTGAACTTATCCACAGCATTCAAATTTTCCATTTGTTGTAATCTGTGGTTCCACGTGTGGATGGTGTGGCTGATGGAGCACCTGTGTTTTCTTGGTGTTGATTATTAGGCCAAAATTAGCACAGGCAGCAGAGAATTGATCCATACTTTGTTTCATCTCAGCTTCAGAGGCTGCATTGAGTGCACAATCATCTGCAAACAGAAAATCATGCACCAACACTCCCTCCACTTTGGTCTGGAGCTTCTAGCCTTTTCAAATTGAAGAACTTACCATCAGTATGGTAGTTGACCCTTAGGCAGGGTAGGATGCAACCCATCTTCCCATCTTCTTTTTGGTTAATCCACATTTCTTATAGTCATGCCACAGTTCCCCATGATGCTGGGTCTCCTAATTTGGTGATCATTGGACTAGGAGAGCAATTACAAATTCATTTACGTATCATCCAAGATCTTCCACAAATGAGTTCCAATATTTCCAGACTTTATTCCTATTCATTCACTCTATATTGGACTACTAGCCATCCCCTAGTCTTATCCTGCTTCCATGAACATGCTAAAGGTGTCACTATATCTGTCATATACTCCCTTGGTATACATACCTTTATAAATCCCAATTCCTTCTGACCCTAATCAAGTGCCACCTCTTCCATGGAGCTTTTCTCCATTCCCCACCTAAAAGTGTTCTCTCTCTCACATTTTTAAAAATGTCTAGATCTTTCCTTTTCCTTTGTTATAACCTATCTTTTATTACAGTCATTTGTGCCTATGTCCCTGCCCCTGTACCGTCAGATTGTGAGCTCCTTGAAGGAAAGAAACTGTGTAACCACTATACAGAGTATCTTATATGTTGTAGGAACATTGTAGGTGTTTGTTGAATTGAACTGAATATGTTCTACCATTATGTCTCTAATTTTATTTCTCATTTTCATTGTATTAATACTGTGGTTATGGTGATGTCCTTAACAGAAACAGGAAATTCCTCAAGAAACTTTGGAACTTGTTTTGCAGGGGAAGATAATGAAATAATGCTTATAATGCAAAATACATCATACCCCAACTCTCAGAAATTATATTAGAATGACAGGAAGGATGGTTACTTTCTTGATGCTTACAGTTTGAATTAAACTTCCAATTTTTTTGGTGAACATTAAAATGGCATTTAGTATTTGGCCAAGTGTAAGATCGTCAGGTCTAATGGCGCATAGCTTTCTATCCAGACAGGACATCACCTCCCTTAGTGTCACGAAAGCTGGCAGGCATTCAGTAAATGTCCACTATGACTACAGTTAAAAGTTCCCATAAAATTGTATTTACTGGACTCTTTCTCATTGTATTTTATGTTATGTTTTCTCCTTTAGTTTACATAAGGGGTAGGAACTCAACCCGTGGTTTCATTGACATAAGTATCTCCCAGGTAAGGAACTCCCTCTGTCAATGATTATTGGCTTCTTTTCTGCAAATCAGTATTTAAATTTTTCTAATTTAGTAATTATACTTTATTTTTAAATCCCTTTTAAAAAAATTTAAGTTCTCAGTTCTCTCCCCCTTTCTAGTTCCTCCCCCACTCATTGAAAAAGCAAGCAGTATATTAGTTATACATGCAAACTCATGCAAAACATATTTCCATGTTGCAAAAAAAAGGAAGAAAAATAAGTAACAAAAATGTTTGCTTCGATCTGCACTCAGTTCGTCACTCCTCTCTCTAGATGTGGGTAGTAGCTTTTAATAAATACTTTGAAATTGCCTTGGATCATTGTTTTGATCAGAGTAGCTAAGCCTTTCACAGCTGATCATTCCTACAATATTATTCTTACCGTATACAATGTTCTCCTAGTTTTGTTGACTTAACTTAGCATCATTTCATATAAGACTTCACAGGTTTTTCTAAAATCATTGCCTTCATCATTTCTTATATAATAGCATTCCACCACAATCACAACTTGTTTAACCATATCCCAAATGATGGGGATCCCCCTGATTTTCAACTCTTTGCCATTTCAAAGCAGTTTTATAACCCTATGGGTACAGTTCTACATTGTTCTCCAGAAGGGTTAGAGCAGTTCACAATTCAAACAGCTGCAAATTAATTTTAGAGGTTTACCTAAAGCACTGAGGAGTTAAATGAAGTATGTCAGAGGCAAGAGGTGAATTCAGGTTTTTCAGAGTAGAAGCCTTGCCCCACTGTCTAATACCCCACACTGCCTCCCTCAATTTTTGCTAAAAAAAGCAAACTCACAGAATCTCAGGTTTGGAAGGGACTTTAGAGGCCAACCAATCCAGCTCAAACCTGAACACAATCCCCTCTACAACCTACCCAGCAAGTGGTTGTAGGACTTTTTTTTAAGCCTTCCAGTAAAGCACAACCCATTGACATCTAGGACAGTCCATCTCACTTCTGGATAGCTCTTCAGAGGAGGAGCTTTCTCCTAAAATCAAGTCTATATTTTCTTTTTTTTAAATTTATTTTTAAGTCTATATTTTCTGCTTTTAAAAATTATACTAATTACTTGTTGTGTTGCCCTCTGCAGTCAAACAGAATGGGTTTAATTTTGCTTGCATGGGACAGCTCTTCAGATGTGTCCTAATTTGTCAATCTCTGCCAAATCTTCTCTTCTTCAGGCAAAATAACTCATTTCCTTAAACTAGTCCTTATACGGCATGAACTCCGTGGGACTCTTATACTACGTACTTAATAAATGTTGATTTTTTTTGAGCAGCCAAGGAAGACCTTGTGTTGAGTCTCGTAGAGCTCAATCAGGTACATTCAGAGAAACAAGAAGAAATGACAGTACTAATTAAGTGAATAGGGAATCAAATTGAACTGGAAAAACATAAACTGTTTTGAGGTCCCTGAAAAAATTAGGCAGTATAATTAAAGAATTGACCTCAAACCTAGGGTCATCTGTATTCAAGTCCCACTTCCTAAACATACCAACCATGTGACCCTGAACAAGACCCTTAACCTCATACCAAAGAAATAAAGAATTTTAAAGAAGTAAAAAGAAATCACTAAAAGCTCTTGAGCTCACTCAAAAAAAAAAAAAAACCCATGATAAATCCAAGGTAGTAGTTGTATTCTTTGGCCTCAAGTGAAATTTGGAATTTCACTCAGACATTTGTAATGTTTGGCTGAATGCTTAAGCTGTGCTGCAGAGCCAACTGGTATCCCCCTGATAGATTCAAGAATTTCTCAGTGATCTCAAGCCTCTGTCCCAGTGGCATTTGATTCCATTAATTGCTTTATTCATTCACTTAATATTTACCAAGCACCTGTTTTGTTAATATCACTATGCTGAGCTTATGGAGAATAAATAAAATAATTCAACTCGTACCATACAAAATACTATCATGCTATATAAAATGGTGTACTAATGATCTTTTCTACTTCCAATTTCCACAGAAAGTTGTGGGAGAAGAGAGAAGGTCTAGAACTGAGTAAGAGGAAGCAAATCAGGTGACTTGTACAGGTATACTCTAGAGAAATATGCTAGAGGTTGGATTTAAGGGAAAATATAGCAAAATTTGAGAGAAGCCTAGAAAAATGTGAAGGATAAAAGTCTCCAAGCCCAGATCCTGATCTAAATTCTGCCTTCCAGTTGAAGGAAAAAGCAGCATCAAAGACATTTAAGAAGGAAATAAAAGGTTCAAGGAGACAAAAAAGTAGAATCTGGATAAATTGATGAAAGGGGTTATATAACTGTTGTTAGTATCAAACTTTGTAGCTGATGAGGCAAATATAGAGGTTAAGTGACCCATCCAGGGTCACACAGCTAGAACACGTCTGAGGGCTGATTTGCACTCTGCTCTTCTTATCTCAGGACCATACCATTATCCCCACCTAAATGTCAGCTGAAGGGGAAGAGGGTACGTTTGTGGATGCTGAGCTATTGAGACAAAGGATAAAAATTTGAGCAGGGAGATCTCATAATTAAGAGGTGATAGTTAGCTGTAAGTCTTTGATCAGGTGCTTAGCTTAGAGATGATCTGTTCACACCTGCAAGTAGTTCAAAGAAATAAGGCTGAAAATCTGAACCCTTAATAAGAATATGGGAAATCATACAGCAATTTACATCAAGAATATAATGTTTCTATTTCTGCCAAGATACTAGTATCTGTGTTCCAAGTGCAGGCTGATCTCTCTCATGAAAGATGTGAAAGAAATTAAAGAATACCTTGCCAAGTGTAAGGGAGAATGAAATATTCTTAAACAATGAGGCTTTAACATGAGGGAAAGGGAAAAAGAGAAAGGGAGACTTACCCCTTTTCAGGATGATAAAGAATGGGACAATGCAGGAGAAAGAGAAGAGAGAGAAGAGAGGGGACAGAAGCACAGTTAAGGCTTAAAAACAGATTTGAGACAATAAACATATAAGAAGTGCCGATGTACCACATGCCAGGCATTGTGTAAAGCAGTGGGGATACAAAGACAGACCAAAAACAATTCCTGATGTAGAGGAGCTCAGGAAGGAAAGAAGTTGCATGTCCTCTAAACAATGGAACAGTAAAGCCACCTAAATCATCGTGCTAAGATGGAGTTCCAGAAGGAACATAAAAGTATTTCAAGTGTTTATGACGTCTTGGGCAAGAAACTGAAAACTATAAGCATACACAGGTTGTGTTTTCATCTCTGCTACCCATTGAAGAAAATGGGGTGAATAGAAGTTTTTTTTGGAAAGTGAACATCTGGCTATGAAAATGGTGTCTGAGAATGAGATTTGGATTTCTGCAGTATAGTTTATGCACATTCAGAGATAATTCCTAGACAGACGAAGCACAGCTAACAAAGGCTACTAAATCATGTGAAGTCATCATGATGCCAAGTGATTTGCAAATCTAATCAAAAGCATTGTCAGCTACAGTGATTGGAAGAGGGAGTAGACCATAGACATCCCCCAAGTTAGATCCCCTAGAGGGTAGCCATAAAGGAGTAAGATCCAGCATTTCAGCCAGACTAACCTCATTTCATTTTTTTGATGGGATTACTAATTTAGTAGATAAATGAAATGTTGTGGATATGGTTTACTTATATTCTAGTTGTTGTGGTTTGTCCTTTGTTCTCCATAGACCATAATATCAGGAAGATAATACCCAGACTTGCAAGTGAATTGGATTTAAGCGAGGGAGGGCTGTGCAAAGTCGTCAGTCTCACTTTCTCCTCTGAATTCATCTGGGTCCAGTGGCCAGATATAAATCAGGATGACTGGAGATGGCCCTACCTATTTTTTAGGAAAGATTTTTATAAGGTATCTCATGCTATTCTTGTGCAAAAGATAGAAGGATATGGATTCATAGATACCACAATCAGACTGATTGAGAACTGGTCCCATAGCAAGACTCAAAGCGTAGGTATTAATGGTTCAATGTCAGTGTGAGAGGAGGTCTTCAGTGATTGGTCCTTCACTATTTACCATTTTTATCAATGTCTTAGAAAAAGTTTAAATGGTATACCACTCAAATTTATGGGGGATGAACTTATTAAATGTTTATTGCCCTCTCTTCTTCAGAAACGTTTCAAAATTGTTTTTAGACTCTGAGGGTGTTGCTGTCCCCTTACTTCTCAGTCTGTTACCCTGTTCAATTCTTTACCATTCTCACAAGGGTCCAGTCTCCCTTCCTCTATCTCAGATCTGGAAGGGATAGCTATTAGGCTGATTCTAATAAGATAAATTTCAATAGAAGTAAATATAAAAGTCTTGTATTTGGGTACAAAAAGTCTTCACATATATAAGATAGAGGAGGAATAGTTATATAGAAGTTGCGTTGAAAACGCATGGCCTATGGCCAACTGACTAATGAATTCCTCCTCCTTGGAGACTTTCAAGCAGAAGCTAGATGACAATTTATTGGGTATGTTGTAGTAGGGATTCCTTTCACACATAGGTTAGGCTAGATGGCCACTGAGGTCTCTTCCAACTCTCAAATTCTTTGATTCTGTGGTTATCCTTGAGGAGCTTACCTTTTAGTAGAGTGACAAGACAAATGCGGTGAAAAAATCAAATAACATTATAAGGTATACATAGATGTCAAATGTATTATGTAAATATCAAAGACTATTAGATCATACGAGAAAAAGTCACTGTGGAATGACCAAGGATGACAATGAAAGAGATAGGACTTGAAGTGGTCATTAATAGATGTAGAGGGAACAGAAGGATATGAAAGAAAGATAAATGGAGGAGGTTTTTTGAGAAGCGTCTAATAGACTGAGACAAAGCTCAGAGCCAGGATTATACAGAATAATTTAGGCAACAGAGTAGACAAATCTTGCTGGAGCAGAGTATTGATGTTTAGAGTTAGTTGTTATTGTGGATTGGTGATTGGAACCGAGGTACAAGTAAGAAAATTCCCTTAACAAATGCAGATGAGTTCTTTTTCTGCAAGTTAAAGTATTAGGTAGTTGCTTAGATCTTTGAGAGGTTATGTATCAATCAGCAATGGAATGTAAATCCGGCCGGCTTTCTATGCACTATGCAAGCATTATTAAACTTTATGTTCTCTTTACATCCTTTAAAAATTTTGAGGACAGTTGCATACTCTTACTTAAAATAATATTTTATTTTCCCCCAATTACATGTAAAAACAATTTTTAACATTTTTTAAAAGTTCTGAGTTCCAAATTCTTTCCCTTCCTCCCTCCCTATTCCAGTCCAGAGTAAGCAATTTGATATAGGTTACATGTGTACGCAATCATGCAAAACATTTCTATATTAATCATTTTGTGCAAGTAGACTCAAACAAAAAAGAAAATGAAAAATAGCATACTTTAGCATGTATTCAGATAGTTTTGTATGCTTAAAAATTATTGAGAACCCTACAGAACTTTTATTTATGTAGGTTACACCTATTTTACTGTTTTCAAAATTTAAACACAAAATTTTAAAATAATTTGTTAGTTTATTTTAAAATGAACCCATTGCATATTAACAAAGCATATTTTGATGAAAATAATTATATGTTTTTTAAAATAAGTGAATTGTGGCTTTATGTGACAAACTTTTACAATATTTGTCTTAGGGGAAGAAAACTGCATTCTCTTATTGGCTTCTGTGGTTCATTTGTTGTAATATTTTTTTTCTGGTTGAAGTATATGAAAATATCTGATGTCACAAAAATATGTAGTTGGAAATTGGAGGAGTATTTTAATAGTCAAATAACAAGTTGATATTATTATGAAAAGGAGCAGCTAGGTGGCACAGTAGATAGAGCACTGGGCTTTGGAACCAGAAAGGCTCCTCTTCCTGAGTTCAGATCTAGCCTCAGACATTAGCTGTGTGACCATGTGCGATTCACTTAACCCTGTTTGCCTCAGTCTCTCATCTGGAAAATGAGCTGAAGAGGAAATGGCAAATCATTTCAGTATCTCTGCCAAAACAACAACAATAACAAAATTGGGTCATGGAGAGTTGGACACAATTGAAAAATGATTTAAAGTATCGTGAAAATGGTTTTGACCTTGCAGACCCCCTGAAAAGGTATTCGGTAATTCTAGGAGTACAAGGGCCACATTTGAGAATTGAAGTACTGCTTCTATCTTTGTTAAAAGTCCTAGGATATAATGGAAGAAAGGTAGTTTGAGTAAGACTTATTGCAATTCAACAAACATGTATTAATTACCTACTATATGCCAGAGACTGTGGAGGGATTTTGATAACAGTCTAATGACTTTGGATTTTATCTTGTTCTTATGCTGCCTAGCTCTACACTGAAAGCTGACCTAACAGCACTGAGGACATATAATAGCACTTTAGAAGATTTATCTTGAAATGGTATGCAGGACATAATGGAAAAGACAAAATCATAAGAGGCCAGGAGGTCAGTTAGAAATCTATTACAATAACCTAGGCATGAGATGAAGAGGGCGGAGACTAAACTATAGGTAATGGGAATGGCTTAGTGTAAGAAATGTTGCAAAGAAAGGATTGATGGGATTTGGTGACTTGGAAGTAGAGTTTCATTATTCAAACAAAAAGAAATTAACCTTTTTTTTCCTTCTTTTTTTAACAAGGGAAGGACTGCGTTTCTATAATAGATTATGAAAGGCAGACAAGAAAGGAAAAGTTGGAGACCACTTAAAAAAGATAAGTAAGTCAAGAAAAGGCTCTCAGATTCTTCACAGGTGTACATAAGACACATATAGGATACTTTATATTCCCTTTTTCTCTCTCCCTCTCTCTTCCTCATCCTATTCCTTCTCTCTCTCTCTCTCTCATTTCCCTCCCTCTGTCTTTTCTCTCTCTCTCCCTCTATCTCCTCTTCCTCCTCCTCCTCTCTCCCTTCCCGTCTCCATTTTTTTCTCTCCCCTCCCTCTCATGTGCAGAAATATCTTCTCTGTTAATTTGTCTCTTTTCTGCCCACACAACCAGGGCCCATCTCCAGTCATCCTGATCTATATCTTGCCACTGGACCCAGATGGCTCTTGAGGATAAAGTGAGACTGGCGACCTTGAAGAGCCCTTCCTCGCTTAAATCCAATTCACCTGCAAGTCAGGGCATCATCTTCCTGATGTCAAGTTCCTCTTCTAGAACAAAGGACAAACACCACCATTCACACAGCCATCACCCTAGTTCAGGCCCTTATAGGCTCTTTCCTGAACTACCGCAACAACATCCTAATTATATTCCCTGCTTTCAGTCTTTTCATTCTCCAATTAAATTAATTATGTACGCAGTTTAATTTTCTTAAAGCAATGTCTGACCATGGCACTCCCCTGATAAAGAAACTTTCTTTAGTGGCTCTCTAGGATAAAATTCCAACTTTTCACTTGAGCCTTTAAAGTCTCTCACAGACTCTAGATTACCTTTCAGGGCTTTGCTCCCTGTTCTCTCGTTCACAAATTCTCCATTCCAGCCTAACTGGCCTATTTGTAGTTCCTTAAACTTGGTATTTGTCTCCCACCTCCATGCCTTTGTATAGGTATATAATACCTAGAATATACACCTGTCTCTTTTCTACTCTTAGAATCCTTAGTTTCCTTGATGGCTCAACTTGAGTGCCATTTCTTGATGAAACCTTTCCTGATCTGCATAGTCATTGGTGCTCAATCCTTCCTCTAATCGTTCAGTTGTGTCTGACTCTGAGTGACCCCATTTGGGATTTTCTTGGTAAAGATACTGGAATGGTTTGCCATTTTCTTCTCCAGCTCATCTTACAGATGAGGAACTAAGGCAAACAGAAATGATTTGCCCAGGTCCTTGATTACATTGTATTTATTTATGTGTTTCTATGGTTTAACTACCCTCAATGAATGGAATGTAGGGTCTTTGAGAGCAGGTACTATCTTTAAATCTGCTTTTCCTCATCAGAGCTTTCTATTACATAGGATGAACGAATGAATGAATAAATGAATGAGTAAAATATGGGAATGTAGAAGTTGTTCTGATTTTTAAAAAAAAGAGGAAAAGTGGAGCCTTCCAACTATTCCTTGTATGCTTGACTTTAATTCCTGCCCTAAATTTACGGTATATTATTAAAGGATAATTTCTGAACAGAAAATGGAAGGGGTGATCACTAAGAGTTACATGGGTTCATCAAGAACAGGTAGCTCATGCCATACTGACTATATACCCTTTTTTGACAAGGTTACAAGGTTGGAATAGATTAGAACATTTTAGCCACAGCCTACGTGGGTTTCAACACATTTAAAAAAGCCTTTTTTGAAATCTGAGAAATGTGGGCTAAATCTATGATCGAAAGACCCCTTTCTAACCTAAACACATGATCAAAATTGCAGTATTTATATGCAGTCAATAAACAGTTATTAAGCACTTACCATGTGCCAGGTACTGTGCTAAAGTCCTGGTGATACAAAGAAAGGCAAAAGGACAGTTCCTACCCTCAAGGAGCTCAACAGAAGTGAAAAGGAATGGGGGGTGGAGGCGAATGCAGCAAGGTACCTACCTTAGGGGCATGATGAAATCTAAATGCAGCCTTGTAGAAAAGGAAGATATCCCTGGCCTTGGCTTCCTTCTTAGGTGGAGGTTCTGGCAGGAGCTTTCTGCTTTCTACCCTCCAGTCTCTCCTGTTAGAAGAAGGAGGGGAGGAATCCCAGGGCAGGGGTACCAATGAACTGTGAATTGCAGGGTTGATGCAATCTCTCAGGAAGATAAGGTTTCTGGATGCAGGATTAAATCCAAAAGAGTGAAGCCAGATGGGAAATGAATGAAAAGCACAGAATAACAGCACCTACCTCCCCATTTCATTGTGAGGATCAAATGAACTGATAATTCTAAAGTGCTCAGGACAATGCCTGGCACATCAGAAGCATTATAGAAAGGTCAACTATTATGATGATGACAAAAAGCTACCATGAATTTGGTAACACAAATTTTTAGATTTTATTAATATGAAATTTGGAGACAGGTGATAAAGTAGATAGACTTTTTGGGCCTAGAGTCAGAAGAATTGACTTTAAATCTGGCCTTAGACACATACAAGTATGATCTTGGGCAAGTCACTTTAATTCTTGTTTGCCTCACTTTCCTGTTATGTAAAATGGGGCTAATAATAGCACTTATTGTTGAGAGGATCAAATGAGATATTGTAAAGTGCTGAGCCCACAGTAGTTGCTTATAAATGCTCCCTTCCTTGTTAAACACAACAGCAGGTATATTTGAAAAAAGAGCTTGTGTGTGTGTGTGTGTGTGTGTGTGTGTGTGTGTGTGTGTGTGTGTGCGCGTGCATGAGTGTGCCCACATGTGAATGCACATGCACAAAACCTTTCTTCAGTTCATAGAAGCTAGATTCACTTACTGTACTAAGTCATTTAACGAGCTGGCTGGAACTGTCTCATGGCTTTCAGGGATTTGAAACCTAGTTTAAAGCAATGCAACTTTGCACCTTAAATCTGGTACCATATCCAACTTGCTTCAGTATTGAAATTTCTAAACTACAAGCACAGAAATTCTACTTTCACCACATTGTGGGGAGGGAAAAACTTCAGCTACCTCTCAGCTTGAGTTAGACAGCAGAGGATACTTAGGACAAATGTGGCCAGAACTAAGCCAAGTACTTCCTGCATGAAGATTACTTTTAAATAACTTTAGCCCTATTAGGCACAAATGATGCATCAATAATGAAAGCCTGTAGACACAAAATCCATTATTCACACTGCATATATTATTGTAGGCAAATTGATTTTTAAATGAAAATACTTGCTGTAGTTATAGATTTTTGAAACTCTTGCAACAACTCTGAAACTCCTGGCAGCTGTAGCCCATAGGTTGTGAACCAACAGTCTTGGCTGGTAGTCTCCAAATTGGCAGGGCCTGACCCCAAGGGAGTCATCCAATGAGAAGGTGGGAAGGTGTGCTGAATCCCACCTTTCCCACATTTGATTCATCATAGAGCCTGACTCCAGTACAATTATACCTATGCTTATATCTACCCCTACTCTTGCTCACCTCTCTTAGTAATGCAAATTTTAACCTTTTGAAGCCCTCTTCAAAATTCTTGAATTCCATCTGAGCACTAGCATTCTTCTAGAGTCCCAAATCTATAACCTTGTTGTCATCGTTTACTCCTCAATCTCCCTCATCCTGCACATACTCAGTTGTCAAATCTATTATTTCTACCTTGCCATCTCTCACATTTGTCCCCTTCTCTCTATTCTCCCAGACACCATATGTGTTCAGTACTTGGACTAATGCTACAGGCCCTTAATTATTCTCCCTTCTCTAGTACATGCTCCATATAATTGCCAAAGTGAGTTTCCTAAAGAGAAGGTGTGACCATGCCTCTGCCTTCTCAGTGGTTCCCTATTGACTCTAGAGACAAACATTATTTCATCTTTGTCTCATCCCTCAAATATATTTATTTTATTTTTCCTCTACATGTAAAACCAATTTTTTTTACATTCGTTTTAAAAATTTTGAGTTCAGAAAAAGAACAAATTGAAAATCCCCAAGTAAATACCAAATTAGAAATACTGAAAACCAAAGGAGAGATTAATAAAATTGAAATAAAGAAAACTATTGAATTAATAAATAAAACCAATAGTTGGTTTTATGAAAAAACTAATAAAATTGATAAACCTTTGGTTAATCTGATCAAAAAAAAGAAAGAAGAAAACCAAATTACTAACATTAAAAATGAAAGGGGTGAACTCACCTCCAATGAGGAGGAAATTAAAACAATAATTAGAAACTACTTTGCCCAACTTTATGCCCACAAATTCGACAATCTGAACGAGATGGATGAATATTTTAAAAAATACAAATTGCCCAGATAAACAGAAGAGGAAGTTGAATACTTAAACAACCCCATCTCAGAAAAAGAAATTGAACAAGCCATCAATGAACTCCGTAGGAAAAAATCTCCAGGGCCAGATGGATTCACAAGTGAATTCTATCAAACATTTAAAGAACAGTTAATTCCAATACTACATACACTATTCTTGAAAATTGGGGAAGAAGGAGTCCTCCCAAATTCTTTCTATGATACAAATATGGTTTTGATACCCAAACCAGGAAGAGACAAAACAGAAAAAGAAAATTATAGACCAATTTCCCTAATGAATATAGATGCAAAAATTTTAAATAAGATTTTAGCAAAACGAATACAGCATCTTATCACGAGATTAATACATTATGATCAGGTAGGATTCATACCAGGACTACAGGGCTGGTTCAATATTAGGAAAACTATTAGCATTATCGATCACATCAACAACAAAGCTAACAAAAACCACATGATTATCTCAATAGATGCAGAAAAAGCTTTTGACAAAATACAACACCCATTCCTACTAAAAACACTGGAGAACGTAGGAATAAAGGGAACTTTCCATAAAATAATAAGCAGTATCTATCTAAAACCTTCAGCAAGCATTATATGCAATGGGGATAAGCTAGATGCATTCCCAATAAGATCAGGGGTGAAACAAGGTTGTCCATTATCACCACTATTATTCAATATGGTACTAGAAATGTTAGCTGTAGCAATTAGACAAGATAAAGATATTCAAGGAATTAGAATAGCCAAAGAAGAAACTAAGTTATCACTCTTTGCAGATGATATGATGATTTACCTAGAGAATCCCAGAGATTCAAGTAAAAAATTACTTGAATTAATAAACAACTTTGGCAAAGTTGCAGGGTACAAAATAAACCCACACAAATCTTCTTCATTCCTATATATTAGCAACAAAGTCCAACAGCAAGAGATAGAAAGAGAAATCCCATTTAAAGTTAGGGTAGACAGTATAAAATACTTAGGAGTCTACCTGCCAAAACAAACCCAGGGACTATATGAACACAATTACAAGACACTTTTTGCACAAATAAAGTCAGATTCAAGTAAGTGGAAAAACATTAGTTGCTCATGGGTAGGCCGTGCTAATATAATAAAAATGACAATTCTACCCAAATTAATATACTTATTTAGTGCCATACCAATTAAACTATCAGACAATTACTTTCTAGAGCTGGATAAAATAATATCAAAATTCATTTGGAAAAACAAAAGGTCCAGAATATCAAAGGGACTAATGAAAAGAAATGCTTGGGAAGGTGGCCTAGCGCTACCAGACCTCAAACTGTACTATAAAGCAGCAATTATCAAAACCACTTGGTATTGGCTAAGAAACAGAGAGGTAGACAAGTGGAATAGACTTGGCACTCAAGATGCAGTAGGCAAGGAATATAGCAACCTTCTGTTTGATAAACCCAAGGACCCCAGCTTCTGGGATAAGAACTCATTGTTTGACAAAAATTGCTGGGAAAACTGGATAACAGTGTGGCGGAAATTAGGCATAGACCCATACCTGACACCGTACACAAGAATAAAGTCTAAATGGGTACATGATTTAGGTATAAAGATTGATACCATGAATAAACTGGAGAAGCAAGGAATAGTGTATTTATCAGATCTATGGAGAAGGGAAGAATTCTTTACTAAAAGAGAGATAGAATGCATTATGAAATGCAAAATGGATAACTTTGAGTACATTAAACTGAGAAGTTTTTGCACAACCAAACCCAATGCAACCAAAATCTGGAGGGATGTAGTAAATTGGGAAAAAATTTTTACAGCTAAGCTCGGGAATAAAGGCCTCATTTCTAGAATATATAGAGAACTGACCCAAATGTATAATCATACAAGTCATTCCCCAATTGATAAATGGTCAAAGGATATGAACAGGCAATTTTCAGAGGAAGAAATTAAAGCTATCTATAATCATATGAAAAAATGCTCTAAATCACTATTGGTTAGAGAGATGCAAATCAAAACAACTCTGAGGTACCACATCACACCTATAAGATTGGCAAACATGACAGAACAAGAAAATGATAAATGCTGGAGAGGATGTGGGAGAGTTGGAACACTAATTCATTGTTGGTGGAGCTGTGAGCGCATCCAACCATTCTGGAGAGCAATTTGGAACTATGCCCAAAGGGCTACAAAAATGTGCATACCCTTTGACCCAGCAATATCGCTACTAGGACTATATCCCCAAGAGATCATAAAAATGGGAAAGGGTCCCACATGTACAAAAATATTTATAGCAGCACTCTATGTAGTTGCCAAAAACTGGAAGTCAAGGGGATGTCCATCAATTGGGGAATGGCTGAATAAATTATGGTATATGAATGTAATGGAGTACTATTGTGCCGTAAGAAATGATGAACAAGAAGACTTCAGAGAGGCCTGGAAGGACTTATATGTAAGTCCTTCACTCTGATGCTGAGTGAAAGGAGCAGAACCAGGAGAACTTTATGCACAGCAACAACCACAGTGTGTGAGAGTTTTTTCTGGTAGACTTAGATTTTTGTAATAACACAAGAACTTCTGAAAAAAAAAAAAAAAGATCCCAATGGTGGACCTCAAGGCAAAATGCCTTCCACACTCAGAGAGAGAAATATGGAAGTCACTCACATAATGTAGCAGATCATGTTTGTGTATGTGTATCTGTTTGTGTATCATGTTCTGATTTGTTATACGGATTCTTTCATTTATCTTAGTCTGACTACATAGCATGACTATAGTGAAAATATACTCAATAGGAAAGTATATGTAGAATCTATACAGAATTGTATGCAGTCGTGGGGAGGGAGGGGGGAGTGGGGGGTATGTGGGGGGGATAAAATCACAATTGTATGGCAGTGATTGTTAAACATTACAAAATAAAAAAAAACAAAAAAAAATTTTGAGTTCTAGATTCTCTCCCTCCCTCCTCAGGGAGAAGGCAAGCAATTTGATATAGGTTATATATGTGTAGTCATGCAAAACATTTCTATATTATGTTGTGAAAGAAAACAGACCAAAAACCAAAAAAGAAATAAAAAATAAAGTTTAAAAAAAGTATGCTTCCATATGCATTCAGACTTCATCAGTTCTTTCTCTGAAGATGGATATGATTTTTCATCATAAGTCCTTAGGAATTGTCTTGAATTGTTGAATTGCAGAAAACAGCTAAGTCATTCACAGTTGATCATTGTACAACATTGCTTTTACTGTGTACAATGTTCTCTTTGTTCTTCTCATTTCGCTTTGCATCAGTTCTTGTAAGTTTTTTCAGGTTTTTCTGAAAGCATCCTGCTCATCATTTGTTATAATACAATAGTATTCCATCACAATCATATACCACAACTTGTTCAGCCATTCCCCAGTTGATGGGCATTCCCTCAATTTCCAGTTCGTTGCCTCTACTTAAACAGATGCTGTAAGTATTTGTGCACATATAAGTCATTATCTTAAAAAAAAAAAAATCTCCTTAGTATACAGATCATCTAGTGGTACTATTGCTGGATTAAAAGTTATGCATGCTTTTAGAGCCCTTTGGGCATAGTTCCAAATTGCTCTCCAAAATGATTGAATCAGTTCACAACTCCACCAAACAATGCATTAGTGTCTCAATTTCCCACATCCCCTTCAATATTTGTTATTTTCCTTTTCTGTCATATTAGTCAATCTGATAAGTATGGAGCAGTACCTCAGAATTGTTTTAATTTGCATTTCTCTAATAAATAGTTATTTAGAACAATTTTTCACATGACTACAGATAGCTTTGATTAACCTTATTTGAAAACTGTCTGTTCATATCCTTTGATCATTTATCAATTGGGGAATGGCATGTGTTCCTATAAATTTGATTCAGTTCTCTATATATTTGAGAAATAAAACCTTTATCAGAGAAACTTACTGCATATTTTTTCAGTTATGACTCCTAATTGTACATTTCCTTCCATCCTATTTTCCCCTCTATTTATCCTATTTTCTCTCTCCTTTCACCCTTTCCATTCTCAAAAATGTTTTGCTTCTGAATACTGCCTCCCCCAACCTGCCCTCCCTTCTACCAGCCTTGCCCACTTCTCTTATCCCCTTTCTTTCCTACTTTCCTGTAGGTAAGATAGATAGATTTCTATACCTAACTGAGTGTATGCTATTCCCTCATTGAGTCAAGTCTTATGAGAGTAATATTTAAGCATTCCCCACCCCCAAATCAGTTAGATGGTTCAGTGTATAGATCACCAGTACAGGAGTCAGGAGGACCTGAGTTCAAATCTCACCTCAGACACTTGACACTCACTAGCTGTGTGACCTTGGGCAAGTCACTTAACCCCCTTTGCCTCATCCTGGGTAATCTCCAGTCATCCTGATGAATATCTGGTCACTGGATTCAGATGGCTCTGGAGGAGAAGTGAGGCTGGTGACCTGAACAGCACTCCCTCACTCAAAACAAAGTCAAGTACAAGTCATGCCATTATTCTCTGATGGCATGGTCTCCTGGCAACGAAGGACGAACACACACCTATCCTCTATGTATACTCCTTCTAACTACCCTAATAATGACAAAATTCTTAGAGTTACAAGTTATCATCTTCTCATGTAGGAATATAAACAGTTTAACCTTATTGATCCCATGTGATTTCTCTTTCTCATTCACCATTTTATGCTTCTCTTGAGTCTTGTATTTGAAAGTGAAATTTTCTATTCTGCTCCCCGAATGGACAGGGTAGAGGGGTCACTGTTCCAAGCTTCAGATCTCTCTTACTGCTACTCTCAGAACTAGTTCTGGGTGTCTGTAAAGTTTTCAGTTCTTCCAAAAGGTATGATCTGGGAAAAATGTGTCTTTCCTCCTCTCCTGGCCTATGCTCTGATGTGTGAATGACCACAAGCACTCTTTTCTGCCCTGGAACTGCGACCAGGGTCCCTGCTCCCATGCAGCCACAAGTTCTAGTGTGCTAGTGCTCCTCCATGCCCTGGGATTTTGACCCAGGACTTGGTCCCTAACCAGCATATGGTCAATACAACAGAGTCCTGAACCTAGTGACAGTAAAGGGACCCTTGTAAGATTCTTCTTATCAGTTGTCTGACTTCCCTCACTTAATGCCTGTGGGCTGAGGGCTCCAGAAGCCACCTCTGCCACCATTGATGCAGTTACCCCCAAGGCTCACTGCAGGTTTGCAGGGGCACAGCCCCCAATGGAATGCACCCCAGTCTCACCCAATGCAACAGATCTTGCCTGCTGACCTAAGTTTTCTTCTTTTCCATCCTTATGTGAGTTTTGCTGTTCCAGAATTTGTTTTGAAATATTATTTAAAGTTTTTTCAGAAGGAAATTTGAGAAGGCTGCAGTGAGTCCATCCTTTTTCTCCACCATCTTGTCTCCACCCCGTTTCTCATCCCTTTAAAATATAATTGATTTCCTTTGAAAGCCTATGTATTTTATTTAAAAAAAAAAACAAAACAACATGATTCTGAGAATAGGTCTATAGGTTTCAGCCAGACTGCCATAGGGATTCATGGCACAAAAAGGTTAGAAACCTCTGTACTATATAATCTCTGGGATCAATTTAATCCACATTTTCAAAGTGCTTACTATATATGCAAGTAGTCTGGCAGGTCTCTGGTGATACAGAGACAAAAAAGACCAAGAATGAAACAGTTCCTTCCCCTCAAGGTACTTATATTCTACTGTAATGAAATGATGGATGTATACATAAATATATTCAAGGTTGTATGAGGAGGGAGTAAGCACTAATAACTGTGGTGGTGGTGGGGGAAATCAGCGAAGACTTCATGGTGAAGTGGCACTTGATCTGAGACTTGAAGGATAAGTATTCTGGGAGGAAGAGTACAGTTCATCAAACATTTATTAGTCACTATGAGCAAAGTATTATGAGATGTTACAAGAGCAATTCTTATCCTCTGGTACATCTTCCTAGAACAGGTGTGGGAAACCTCAAGGCCACATGTGGCCCTCTAGGACCTCAAGTTTCGCCTTTTTACTGAATCCAAACTTCACAGAACAAATCCCCTTAATAAAATGATTTGCTCTATAAAACTTGGGCTCAGTCAAAAAGTGGCACCTGAGGACCTAGAAGGCTACATGCAGCCTCAAAGCTGTAGGTTGCCCACCCCTTTAAGGATACAGTACAAAAACTGATGTAAAGAGATGTCTGTGGTCACTGTAAAAGGAATCCAGAAGACACTGCATTCTAAGCATTAAGGGGACAGCACGAAAGTGGTAGATGGAGTATTGAATATGAAGAACAGCTAGTAGCCTAGTTTGACTGGAATACAGAGTGCATGAAATCAAGCAGTGAAGAATAAGGCTGGCAAAGTGTGTTGAAGTCAGACTATGGAGGGCCTTAAATGCCAGGATAAGAAATTTATATTTTATATTCAGAGGTAATGGGGAGCCATTGTAAGGATTTGAGCAGTTGAATAATATAGTCAGACTTGTGCCACAGGAATTTTAAGCAGATATTTTGAAGAGGAGAGAAAGCAGAAGCAAAGAAAACAAAACAAAAATCAATTAAGAGAACAATATTCCAGAAGAGAAGTCATGGGGACCTGCATTAAGGTGTTGGCCCTGTGGGGATGGGGGAGGAGTTGGATCATTGGATCACAGATTCTGAGCTGGAAGGGACCTTCTAGACTGACAAGTCTCACCTGCTCATTTTGCAGATGAGCAAATGGGGACTCAGAGGATTTAAGTGACTTACCCAGGGCCACATAGCTAGAAACTGAGGTAGTCAGGGTTTGAGCTCATCTTCTTGATTCTCCTGCTCTATCCCTAATACCTAGCACCTTGAAGGAATTTGGGGACAGGTTCCTTGTTTGTGATTCTGTTTGAAATACAAAGAGAAACAATAAATATGTCCTGTCCTGTCCTGTCTAGGAACTCTTCTTTCACAGCTTTAGAATTTCATACTATGAAATTCCCAGTTCCGACTGAAAGAGAAGATGCCTAGGAAAGAAATGATAGGATTTACAGCCCCTAGAAGTTGCAGGTGCCTGCTCTTGGAGTTAGAGGATTTAGTTCTTAGCCTTTTTACCTCAGGTATCGTGACTTCAGAGAGCAAAGAACAAAACTCTGCAGGCCTAAAAATAAACAGCTCACAGGAAATTAATCAGTAACTGTGTTTAAAAAAAATTATCTTGAATTTTGATTTCTAAACTAGAAACAAGTGATTCTCAATGGAGATTTAAGCATATTGTAGGTTGACTCACTCTTATTTATGAAACACTTCCCCCCTTTTTCCTGTGTGTATATGAACTCGTCCTCCCTAATTCCCCCATACCTTAAAATCCTCAGAGCCCTGGTTAACACTTTTTTTTTTTGCAAAGTATCAAAATATGAACTTATTGAGCTTTATCGAATTTTGTTTGATCTCTAAAAATTCTGACAGATCTGTTACTTCAGGTTGCTACTGTTGTTAGTGCCCTTTAAAAAAATCTGCCGCAAAATCTGGTTTTTTTTTAAACTAAGTTCATTTATAAAACAATATTTGATTCTAGCTTTGTGTTGTTGTTTAGTTGCTTCAGTAGTATCCAATTCTTCAAGAATTCATTTGGAATTTAATGGTTTGCCATTTCCTTTTCCAGCCCATTGCAGGAGGCTAACAGGATGAAGTGACTTGCCCAGGGTCACACAGCCAGTAAGTATCTGAGGTCACACTTGAACTCAGGTCTTATGGACTCCTGTCCCAGGGCTATTCTTTGTTCTCCTACTTTTTCTCTGGACGGTTCTTTTAGCCAGTCTGGGAAACTCTTGAGACTGCTTTCCTCTCCTGTCTTCAGGATGTACTTGGCTTCTCCTTTCTACTAAATGTCATGTAGGGGTTATAATCTGCATCTGTGGAGTACATACTCATTTTGAAGAAATCAAGAACCTTTTGGAATTTTGAAGGAGAAAAATAGAAATCTGAAAAATTAACCAGAATATGAAAAGCATGAGGAGCTAAAATTTTAAAGGTAAGGTCAATTTAGCTTTCCTTGAATTGTGTCTTTAAAAAAAAAATACAAGATTAATGAAAGTTATGCTTGAAAGTAAATAGACATCTTTAAGTTCCTTTTGAATTTTTCTGAATAAAGGTACACATTCTTAAAAGGTATTCTCAGGCTTTGGAAAAGCTATCATTTTTCTTCCTCTTGTATATTTTCTCCAGGATTTATTCCAACAAAATTGTAAGAATGATATTAATAAGAATAGGGAGACAGAAATTACCATTCTTTACAAAAGGTTTATTGAAACTTGTTTTATTTTCTTTCAAATATTCCATTGAACATAGTACACAAAATACAGTAAAATGCACTTTTCCCATTTCAAATAAATATATTCTAACTTTTGTAGAAATCTCATAATTTGTGTAACCCCAGTGTCTTAATTGAAGTAATATAGCAAAAAAAAAAAAAAACAAACCTCTAATCCAACAATATTTAATTTATTGAAATTATACCCCAGGCATGTCACTGGTTAATAAGAATAGTATATTCTACAGACTGTTTGAGGACAGTAATAAGCATTTGAAAATGTGCTGGTTTCATGTAGAGCCACAGTTTGGAAAGGTACAGCTCTCAAGTCATACAGTATAAACTCAGTTAAGTAGAAACTGCCTTGTTAAAAATTTTCTAGTGACAGGACCATAGTCTGAAAAATAATGATACCTATTTATCACACTGGTGACTTTCCAAACATAGTGATATTTAATAGTTATAAAATATAGGGCAGAATTTTTAAAATCATCTTATAGAAAAGGCTAAAAATAAAGGTGCTGTGCAAAGGCAATGTTGTCCTTTTCACAATTGTTTTAACATTTATTAGGTGAAATCTACTAAAATATACAGACTTAACACAAAAAAAACAATCATTTACACAAATATCCCTGATTAGTTTTAAGACATTGGGTTAGTTTTTTTTTTAAGTGGTAAAATTCATTTTAGAAACTTTAAAGAAAGTCACATTTAATTGGTAAGCAACACAAAATTTTCTTCTGTAAAATCTTTTCAACACCTTCAAAATAATTCACCATCAAAGAGTATGGATCATTAGTACTGTCTACCTTCCTATATTAGTAATTAATCAATCAGTGCTTTTTAATCTAAATAGCCTGTGGATGTAAGTCAAATTTACCATAGTTAACTCCCAAACATAACTATATCTACAAACAATAAAAATCTTGCATGATATGATCTAAAAGGCCAATGTTATTTCTGCCCCGCCCCCCAACGCTATACAGGAGGTGCTTTTTGTTTCTGCTTTTTAACCGCACAGCCAGTTGGTACTTCTATTATGATATGAGATCATTTTCTATTTGGTTTAGGAAGCAGAAAATCAAGTCTTCGAGTATTCTTTAATGGAGATATTTCATAAACATGAACAAAGGATTGTTCAAAATTGCTCAAAGGATTGCTCAAAAAAAATATCACAAGTCCAATCCAAAAATTTTGTGGCCTCATCCTCTTGCATTATCTACAGTTCCTCCATTTCAAAGTGTGTATTAAAGCTGTTTGCCATGGTGGTGTGTTCAAAGATCCTTGACAGACTTGGTTTCAGCAGCTCTACTGAATGACATGACAGGTGTTGTGAGGTGTCATTCTTCAAGGACATCATTTGATCAGTCGCAGGATCTCTTCTGTCATAATACAAAGCCCACAGCAGGGTAATAGTGAGAATCATTGCCAGAATTTGTGTAACTCCAATAGAGATACCCAAGAATCTTAGAACTTGCAGTTGTTTGGTTCCTCTCAAGAAGGTGTACATTTTTTTCCCACAACCCTGTAAAACAAAGAGATGTGGTCAGTATCATTTGAGATGTCTCTTCCAATTCTTGTTAAAGACATCATGGATTCTGCATCAGTTAACGATGCCAAGTGATGTTTGTACGTCCATGCCTCTTAAGAAATTCATTTACTTTAGAGACAACTATTCTGGCCAACTAGAAATCAATCAAAAAGTTATTTATTAAGTAGTTACTATGTATCAGGCAATCTGCTGGGCAATAATGATTCAAAGAAAAAATAAACCATAGACTTCAAAGAGCGTACATCTATATTAACAACATGTACATAAATAAGCATATGCAAAGTTTATAATTCCATTTTGTCCTTTTTTTCACATGAAAAAATCAGTCTTTTCACTTCTATACTGTCAGTATGAAATGGAATAAGCATTTGTTATGCAGCTGGTAAGTATGGTCAATACTCTTTTGCCACTATTCTCAATAGCTAGCATAGCTTTTCCTAACCTACTACTTAAGTGGCTACAAATGCATAGAGATCTAATCTCAGCTCTAGTCATTAGGCCATGTGTCTTGGAGGAAAGACTAAGGGAAGAGAACTGTACTGGCCATGAGCTACTGCTCTGAGCAGTACTGGCTGCTAAGAACAGAGGAATGGGGCAATTCTCCCTCTTAGCTATTATTTATGCAAACCTGATCAAGAGCTTACTGCTATGCCATGTAATTCATGCCAATCTAGGGTTAGAATCCCTTTAAATCTCAAAATGTCAACCAATGCACTGAAGTATGCTTTAAAAAACAAACAATACACACAGGCAGAATTGCCAGTGTTCTCTTATAGGTCATTCCACACAGTAACTTTTACAATAACCTTTATTTTCAGGTGGCTGTAGAAGCTCTTAAAGAGGCCTGAGGAGAGGGAAAGGAGCATAAAATATATTTAAACAATAGATCATACAAAAGTCATTAATACATGGCTTTAGCTTACAATGACTTCTTTTTGTACCAAGTTTAACCTCCAGGCATATTCAGTCTTATCAGGTGCCCAGTCCAACAACCGCCTGGATAGGGAGGGAGAGGTCTTAACTCACAGCCAATAATCTACTAATTAATAACCTGTTTAACAGGTGTTTGCTGAAAGTCTATTTGTCTGTTCATACCCTAAGACTTTAGGTTCCTATCTTTCTAAGTGAAGGATCTAATTTTCATTTCTCCAAAGCAGTAGAGGTAAGTATGGGGAGGACAAGCCTTCATCAATTGTTCTCTGTTCCCTGAAGGGGATTCCTGACAGCCTAAGATGTTATAGCAACAAGCTTGAAAATATAGTAGGTAAGGATTTAAGATCATCTACTGCGTAGGGACCTATTTCTCTAAAACAAGGGTTAGTACACATTTTGGCCCTAAATATCATAAATCAGAGTTAAAACTTTAGACCGTTTAAAAAAGAGCAACCAGAACAGTTGAAGTACACATTTTGGAAACTTGTATTAGTTTTTACCAGGAGTTATGGATGGCCTTTCCTGACATTTCAAATGCAAAAGCATTCTATGAGAGTCAGGGCTATCTTCTTAGGGATCTTGTTACTGTATGTTTAAAATAAAACAAGTCTGCATTTATGTCTTTTCTTTTTTAAAACCATCATAGTTTTCCTCAGTGTCTTCCCCCCACTGCCCCAATAACATACAACAAACATTTTTTAAAGGCAGAAAAAGTGGGGAAAATAAGCACCAAATGAATACATTAAAAAAAGTTTGAAAACATGTTCAATACGCAATACACACAGAAAGGGAGGGGTTGGAGATGTCCTTTCATATTACTTTCATATTACATGCTTGATCTTTATAATTTTGGTACATTAATTTTGAACTTGTGTGTGTGTGGTTTTCTTGGCTACAGTTACTTCACTCTGCATCAGCTTATGTCTATCTCTTCAAGTTTCTCTGTGTTCATCATTCCTTAGGGTGCAGTAAACTTCCACTGTATTCATTACACTATAAGGTGTTTAGCCATTCCTCAATCAGTGGGTACTGACATTGTTTCCAGTTGGCTAATATCACAAAATTGCTTCTATAGATATTTTTATCAAGGGGTATAAGCCCCAAATAGACTTTCAGTCATGAATATATAATTGAATTTATGCAAGTGCTTTAAATTGTAGTCACTTTACTTGCATAATTCCAAATTGTTTTCCAAAATGGTAGTAAAAATTTGTAATTCCACCAACAATGTATTAGTGTGCTTAATTTCTTTCCCTTGTATTATTGCTTATTGGTAGCATTTACAGAATTATATCAAGTTACAGTTGGCAGCTAGATGGTGCAGTAGATGGTGACCCTAGGCAAGTCACTTATCCCTGTTTGCCTCAGTTTCCTCATCTGGAAAGTGAGCTGGAGAAGGAAATGGTGAACCACTCTAATATCTTTGCCAAGAAAACCCCGAATGAGGTCATGAAGAGTTGGACATGACTGAACAACAACAATTGAGTTATAGTGGGAATAACGGACATTCTAGCTTTATTTCTATATTTATTGAAAAAGTTCTAGTGTATCCTCATTGCACATGTTATTCGCTTTTGGTTTTAGTGGATGCTTTTCTTTTTTCCAGGATATTAAAAAAGATGTCTCTATGCATATATTTTGCAAGGTCAGAACATTAAAAACTGCCATTTCCTACCTCCTCTAATTTGCAGAAAGGTGAAACATCAGTGATGTTTTGATTTGCATTTCTTTTATCATTAGTGATTTGGAATATTCGTTCACATGGTTGTGAATACTTAGCAATTCTTCTTTTGGAGATTGTTCATATTCTTTGACCAATTAGTCTCAAATGTGTTGATTAATTATTTATATGTCTTGAATACCAAAGCCTACAGAGATTTGTGTAAAAAAAAAAATGTTTTTACCAAATCAGCTGCTTTCCTTCCTATCATATGTGCGTTAATTTTATCTGTGCATAAGTTTTTCAGTTTGATAACTTTAAGTTATCAAAAGTTGAGTAATAACTGAAGTTACCTATTTCTCCTTTTAGAAGTGCCACTTATTCTTCTTGGGTTAAGACTACTTGTGTTACCTATTGCTTGAGAGGTATGTGATTAGCTTCTGTATTCATATTTTTATGGTCTAATTTGAATATTAAGTTCACGTATCCATTTAGAATGTAATGTAGAATATAATGCAAGGCATTAGTCTCAGTCTGCTTTCCCAGGAGTTCTTGTCAAATATGGAGTTCTTTCCTAGGGAAGTCACGTGTCTCATCTTATCAAACATTGTGTTGTTGACTTCCATTGATCTAGCTCTCTTTTTTCTAACCATTGCCAGATGGTTTTAATGACTGTTGTTTTATAATATAGTTTAAGGTCTAGAAGTGCTATTCCCTCATCATGCTTACTTCTTTTCATCATTTTTCTTCATATTCAATATATTTAGTTTTTTCCAAATGAATTTTATTATTCAGTCAAGTTCTACAAAGTATCCCTTGGTAGTTTGATTGATGTTTTGGTACTATTGGCATTTTCTATATTGGCATAGCTCAGTCATGAGCACTGAAAATTTCTACAGCTATTTAAATTGTTCTTTATTTCTTTAAAGGGCACTTTGTAATCGCACCTACATATCTTTAGGGTGCTTCGATAGATCAATCCTTAGATATTTTACGTATTTCACAGTTATGTGCAATGGGAGTTGGCTTGCTATTATGACTTCTTGTGTTTTGTTGTTATTATAAAGAAATGCTGCTGATTTTGGAGGTTCTATTTTGTAGCCTATAATTTTACTGAACCTATTAGTTCTCAAACAGTATTTTTGCTGATTTCTTGGGATTTTCCAAGTACACATATCAGCAAAGAAAGTTTTGTTTCCTCTTTACCTATATTTATACCTTTAATTTCTTTCTCTTGTTTTATTGCTGTTGGTAGCTTTTTTCAGAATTATGTCAAATAATAGTGGGAGATTGGGTATCCTTGTTTTACTTCCCTATTTATCAGAAAAGGTTTTAGTCTATCCCCATTACTAATGTTTGCTTTTAGACTTTGATGGATGCTTTTTATGATATTAAAAAGGTCCCTTTGTGCCTTTATTTTGTAGGATTTTAGCATAAATAAACATATTTTGTCAAAGGCTTTTTCTGCATCTACTAAGATAATCATTTGTTTTGGGATGTTTGGGTTTTTTTTTAAATGATTATGTTGAGTATAGTTCCTAATGTTGAACCATCCTTGCATCCCACCTACAAAGCCCATTTGGTCACAATGAGTGATTTCTAAAATAAATAGTTGTCTTACTGATAGGATTTTGCTTTAAAATTGAGTCAATGTTCATCAATTATATTGTCTTATTGGTTTCATTCCTTGTTTGTAGTTTCTTCTCATTTCTGTGGATTCTGGCAGGGTACTTTCTCAATTTTTTGAGAATAATTTGCATAACATATGTATTAATTATTTTTAGAAGTTTGATAGAATTCTCCTATGAATCAGTTTGCTTTGACTCACTCATTATTTAGGGTTTCATTGTTAAGTGTTCATTTGGGTTTGTCTGTCTTGTGGTACTGAAAAAATGACTATTCTGTTTTTTGCTATGTGGTCCATAAAGGATTGTTTATTGCCTCTGTCTTTTGATATTTACATAGTATTACATGAAATGGTCAGTTTTTCTAAAGATTTCAGTGGTGCTAAGAAATACATATATTCTTTGATAGTCCTTCAAAAAAACATACAAATCTTTTAGATCTAATTTACCAGTCATTTGTTCAGTGCCTTATTTTCTCTTTTCTCTTTTTGTTAGTCAGATCCAAGAGAAGGGACATTGAAGACTCCTGTCCCTATTGTGATACTGTTTGTCTTCTTGTAACTCAGTTTCTTTGATTATTGCTATTTTTAAAAAATATTTTGCTTTGTCAAATAGCAAGAATGCAACTCTTATTTTTATGGATGCACTTGATTCACAGTAATTTTTTTTCCATTTCCCAGTTTTACTTTAAGTATTCTTTGGCAAAATATGTTTCTTTAAGCAATAGGTTGTAGGGCTTTGTTTTCTTATCTGATCTAACATTTTTGTTTCATTTTATTGGATTTTTTCAAGTTATGATTTTTCTCTCTCTTGTAAATACAGTTTTGTTGTCTCTTCAGTTATTTTTAGCTTAATATCTTTTTAGGGTGACCCTATTCCCACTGATTCTCTTCCTCTCACTCCCTGTTAGCTTTTTAAAATTTCATTTGTTTGGTGCTCCTTGCCACAGAGGCTCTCTCCTTCACTGTGTTCACTATCTACCCTCTCTTTGTATGTGCTCTAGACCCTCATTCTCTGGTTCATAGCCCTTATAATAATTTAGTTCTCTATTCTCTGTATTCTTCATAGAATCAAAACTTCCAAGGTACTCATCTTGACATCTTCCATTAAATCAGTTTCTGCCACTAATTTGCCTCCTCATTTCCAGAAAACTTCAAATTCCTATAGAAGACAGAGAGGATGCTGTCTCATCACAGGACTCTTCCATCAGTCACATTCTTTCTCCATTTACTTCAAAATCTCCAATTTGGGACCATGTCCTATTTTCCCCCATGTACTAATTGCTCCCCAGCAGCCTGCTAATAATGCTAGAGAAGTGGCCTCAATTGCCAAATTATCACAGACCACACCCAACACATCTCACTTTTTAACATCTGTCTTTACCCCTAGAAATACTCTTCAGTGGCATGCCCTCACACTTCTCAATCTCTTCCACTTCCCTGCAGGCTATTCTCTTTCTGAGAGATCACAGGAATCACCTTGTCCCCAGTCCTCCTGAATCTATCTACATGTAATTTAGTGCCACAAAAAAAAATATTAATTAACCTATAAGCAATGATTCAAAGTTCTGTCCTAATTTGGGACAGACTGTTTCTCAAGGAAATGTCACATGAGGAATTCTTTCCTAGGTAAATTTTGTTTTCCACTTTATCAAACATTAGCTTATTAAGTTCAATTATTCTCTCTCTAGATTTTTTTTTAATGACATATAGTTTTGATGACTGTTGCTTTGTTAGAGGTCTGGAAGTTCTTGGGAGTGGGGAAGTCAAAACGTTTAGTATCACCTGCAGGAATCAGCATTTTTCTGGGAGTAAGACAAATGGAAAAGGAAACACTGGGGAACAAGCTGTACAACACAGAGGGAGAAACTGCTTTGAAAAAAAACCCAAAATGGGTTACTTGGATACTTAACAATGAAACCCTTAATAATGTAGGGATAAAATAAAATGGATTTACAGGAGAATTCCATCAAAATTTTTAAAGAACCGTTAGTACTCATACTAGGCAAATTATTCTCAAAAATTGAGAACGAAAGAACTCTATTACAATGCTTTTGTGAGACAAATGTATTCCTAATACCTAAACTGGGAAAGGATAAAATGCGGAAGGAAAAGTATATGACAGCATCATTATTAACTCGAAATTTTTTTTAAAAAAATCCTGTCAAACAGACCAAAGCAATTTATCTTACAAATCACTGACCAAGTGGGATTTATACCAGGATGTAAGCATGATTCCACTTTAGGGAACCACAATCAACACAATCATATTAAAAGCCTAAACATCTAAAAGCAAAAATCATATGTAATGTGGATATATTAGAACATTTTTAATACATACGGGATTTTAAAAAGGATTCCCACTGTTACTTGACGTAGTTCTGGAAATGCTACCAAGAACAATATGACAAGAGAAAGAAATTAAATACTTGGAAAATCCTAAGGAATCAGAAAGATAATGAGACAATTGGTAACTTCAGGAAAGTTGCATGCTACAAAATGCACCCTTAAAATTGACAGAATTTCTATGTAATAATTACAAAACTCATTTGGAAAAACAAAAGACCTTGAATATCAAGGGAAGTTGTGAAAAGGAGTAAACATAAAGGAATAATAGCCCTTCTAGATCTCAAACCATATTATAAAGCTACAGTCATCAAAACTATCTGATTTTGGTTAAACAAAAGATAGGTCAATGGAATTCAATTACATAGTATTTGATAAAGTGGATTGTACATTACCTAGGAAAGAATTCCATATTTGATAAGATTTCCTGGAAAAACTGAAAAGTAGCCTGGAAGAAAGAATACTTAGACCAAGAGGCTGTGTTTGTCCTTCGATCTCAAAGAGTATCATGACATCAGGATGATGATGACATGATTTGCAGTTGACTTTGATTTGCATGAAAGAGCGCTGTGCAAGGTCACCAGTCTCACTTTCTCCTCCAAAGCCATCTGGATCCAGTGGCCGGATATTTATCAGGATGCAATGGGAGACCCTGGCCCTTTTAGGCTAAGGCCTTATCAGATTCTCACTTTGAATGAGATACACCCATTCAATAAATAGGCTTCTTTAAGTAGTTACTCAACTAACTGGCCCCTTTAATAAAAAAAAAAAATCAAACTGGGAGGGGAAGACCCTCAGAGTTCCTGGACAAAAGAGAAACAGTTACTATTCAGTATTTACATTCATTCTGTGCTGGGAGGGGTGGGGACTTGTTGTCCAACCTATGAGCTCTAGAGTGCATTAGGTTTAAGCTTTGTCTTTGCGCTAGAAATCTAACCAGTAAACTCAAAGGATAAAAAAGGTATCTTTTGGCCATTGAAGTATACCTTCCCCTAGGCAGAGTACCCCAGGCAAGGAAGGAGAGGAGACACAACATTTTATATATGTATACACATGCACATATACATATATATGTGTGTGTATAGGTATATATATGTCATACTATTTAAGATCATTCTATAAAAAAGAAGTTGGTCATATACTTCTCATATCTATAGCCCAGGCATGTATAATGTATTATTAACCTAATAAAAGATAGAGATATTAAAATAGATAACTTCGACTACATTGAACTAAAATGTTTACATGCAGTTTACATACCTATGATAAACAAGAAACAGCTGAATGAGAAAAAGAATCTTTGTATCAAATCTTTGTGATTAGGGTTTGGTATCCAAGATACATAAATAATTAATAAACATATCTGAGACTATTAGTCATTCCATAATAGTTGGTCAAAGGATATGAATAATTTTCAAAAGAAGAAATTGCTACATATTCACAACCACATGAAAGGATGCTTCAAATTTCTAATGACAGAAATGCAAATGAACAAAGGTAATAAAAATGGCAATGTTTAATGTTGGCAGGGTTGCGGGAGGATAAGATGACTAGTGCATTGTTGGTGGAGCTGAGAATTGATACAAACAATTTGGAATTATGCCAATAAAGTGAAAAATTTCTATTCTCTGTGACTCAGAAATTCTATTTGCTAGGTTTATATCCCAAGGGAATCATTAATAAGAAAGTCCCTACATACTCCAAAATATTTCTAACAGCACTTTTTGTGATAGCAAATAAATGGAAACAAACTAGATGTCCACTGATTGCGGAATGGCTGAAAACATCATGAAACATGATTTTAGTGTAACATGACTTTATTGAAGGATCTACCTGAACTAAAGCAGAGTGAAGTAAGCAGAGCCAAGAAATCAAAATAAAAAAACTAAAATGATATAAATGGAAAACACAACCACATTTCGAAAAAATCCAAAGTGAATGTAACAAACTTGTAAAGATCATGCATAACTCAAATGAAGAGACGAGAGAATACCCCTCTATAAAGGTGGCCAGGCCATAGCTGTTGCATGTTTTTGGACTTTTTCAATGTATCAACTGGTTGTGCTTATTTTTTCCTCTGTCTTTAAAAAATACTATTTGTTATATGGGATGGATCTCTGAGAGGGGCAGAAGTGATACTGGGAAAAACTATGATGATATAAAAACAGACATCAATAAAAACATATTTTAAGAATATTAAAGCTGTGTGTGTTAGTGGGTTGAAGAGGTCCAGGGCATAATATATAGTAGCAAAAAGGCCTCTGAATTTGGACTCAGAGGGCCTGGGTGTGAATCATGACTTTTTCCCTTACTTAATGATGTTGGTAAAGTTACGTAACCTCTCTGGGTCTCCTCAGTTCTGTTATTTGAAAAACTAAGGGAATATGTGTGTCTGGGCGGGGAGTGGGGGGGGGGCGGTGGTGTTGGCCTAAGGTCCTTTCAGTCTCTAAATCTATGACCCATAGCGGGAGAGTAGAGCCTGAGCTTACAATACCCCTTAGCAAACTCAGTAAAAGGTTAAGGTTATGCTTCTCCTTTCTTTAGGTACTAAATGTCTCTTCAATTCAAAATAATAGTTTATCTTCAGCTAATTCCCTCCACTGAAACAGACTCTTCAAGATAGCCTGGAGGAAAGGGGAGGGTGGGAGATTAATTCAAAGGACTGTGTTATCATAAAGCATGTGGTATAAGAGAAAGAACTATGTACTGGGAGTCAAAAGGCCTAGATCAAGAGTCATAGTTCTGTCATTAATTCACTGTGTGAAGGCAGAGCAACAGGAAGTCTAGCAAGTTTCCCATTCTCCCCCTCACCCCACTCTACCCCAACCAACTCCTTTATACAGACAACCAAAGAACATGTCAAAGTGAGTAACTTTTCCCCACTGATGTCTGTACGGGGAGATAGGGTCTATGAACATGCTAATGAGGTTACTGGACTACCTGAGTGTATGGGGGGGACAGAGAGAGAGAGTATCATCTCGAGAAATTTCAGAACTGCTTAGATCTCTTAGAACACAAGGCAAAATGAAAATGGAAAAAAATCCAGTCATTACTTCCTGAAAACAAAGCAAAACAAAAACTTCCCGAAACTGTATAGCCAAACTCCAGAGGTTTCAAGTCAAAGAAAAACTACTGAAAGCAGAAAAGAAGAATTCAAATACTGAGGAAGTCACAGAATTACACACTATTTAATAGCGATCACCATAAAGAAGTAGAGGAATTTGGAATGATATTTCAGAAGGTAAAGGATAGTTGCTTATAGCCAAGAAAAACTGATAATTATACAGAGGGGAAAAAAATAGCTCTTTAATGAAACAGAAGGCTTCTAAGAACTTCTGATGAAAAGACCTGAGAGCTGCAGAAAAACTGAATTTTAAACATGGGAGTTAAAAGAAACATAAAGACAAATAATCATAAGAGATAAAACAAGAATGAGATGCTTTTGATTAAAGATGATGTGTCCCCTCTGAACCCTATAGTCATCAGGAGTCATCTAGGGAGCCTAGTTTGAGAAGTCCTGAGAGTGATTCTGCTATCAAGGATCTGAAGAGAAGAGAAAGAGGAAAAGTAACACACAAGAAGGAGGAAATGAAAGGAAGGGGTAGGAAAATTCTCACCTAATCAGGGTACAAAAGTAGATATTTATACAAACATGGAGGAGGATGAGAGAACAACAGCTAAAATGAACCTCATTTTCAGCTGATCAAAAGAAGGGAGAATATATAGACAGTGTTGACTACAGAAATACATTTCACTCAACAGAAAAACAGAGAAAGGGGAGAGGGAAGAATTGGATAGATTAGGAGAGGAAGCAGTCCTAAGCAAAACAAACTAAGGATGCACAGTAATATTATACAGTTCCTTCTGAGGTGAAAAAGAATGAGATGAGGGAGTGCCCATAAACTGAGGAATAGCTAAACAAGTTATGGCATATGATTGTGATAGAATACTGCTGTGCTGTAAGAAATGATGGAGGAGATGGTTTTTGAGAAACCTGGCAAGACTTATATGAACTAATGTAGAGTCCATAGAAATCGGAAGAATTTACAATGACAATATGGTAAAGACACACAACTGAAGGAAATAGAACTCTGATGAGAGTAATGATCAATGATACTTCTAACAGGATTAAGGAAGAAACATGCTACCTCCTGATAGAGAAAGGGCCCAAAATACAGAATGAGACATGGTGTTTTGCTCATGGTCAATACAGAATTTTGTTTTGCTTGACTATACATGTTTGCAGCAGGGGGCTTTTCTTTTGTTCTCAATTGGCAATGGGGTAGGAGAGAGAGTAGATGTTTGCTGACTGGAAAAAAATATATTTTTAAAAATTAACTGTGTGACCTTGAAAAAGTGACTTCAAATTTCAGGGCTTCAATGTCTTCATTGGTAAAATGAGAAGATTAATTTTGATAACTTAAACAATCCCTTCCAAAATTCTATGCTTTGATGCCTATGACTGATTCTGGCAAACATAAAGAATAACAGAGAATTCTGAAAGAGAAAAAAGGGAATGCAAGAAAGATAAAGACAAAAAAAAAGGTAGATGGAAAATAGGAAGGATAATAGCTTGCCACTGGCAACTGGCTGACATGCCCTCCACCTATGCCACAGCTGGCTTGCTACTGCAACAGTATAATTCAGTCCTTGGAAGGAAAGTTATGCACAACAATTTCATCTGCCCTGAAATTAGAATCCATTCTAGGTTGGTGCTAAATTATTCTTCTCAAGTTAAAGTACAAATAATCTGGAATGAATGATCTTAGTAAAAACAATTCAAAATACGGTTAATGGATTGTAGAACTAGAAAAGAATCATAATTTATTTGGAGAAACAAAAAGGTCAAGAAATTCAAATAAAATACTGAAAAATATAAAGGAAGAATTTAAATCTATAGCTAAGTCATATCATACTATATCATAAAAAGTAGTCATCAAAACTCTTTAGTAATGGAAAAAATCCCAAGTAAGATCAGTAGAACAGAATAGACAAGAAAGATTCAGAAGCAAATAAGCACAGTAGTCCATTTATAATACAAAAATGTAAACTACTAGGAAAGCATTGCTAAGAAATCTGGAATACCAATCCAATCCAATTTAGCAAATAGTTTTTATGTATCTACCCTGTGCAAAATGACAAAAAGCCACATGAAGACCAGCCTCTATACTCAGAGGACCTTACATTCTACTAGGTGGGAGAAAGTCATTTATTACATGTAAAGAGTATCTGTGTCCACGATATTTTGAGGAGGGATTAGGGGGATTAGGAAAAGTTTCTCATAGGTACTTACGGTACTTGAGTTGAGACTTGGAGGAAAGCAAAGATTCTAGAGGGTGAAGATGGAATAAATTATAAGTATGGGGGGAACATCCAGTGCAAAAGCACAAAGGCAAATGAAATGTCAATCAATCAAAAAGCATTTATTAACCCCCTACTATATGCTAAATACTAAGGACACAAATAGAATGAACAATTATTTTTTGCCAAGAATTTACATTCCAATGGGGAAGACACGCAATATAGGCATACAACAACCACCTGAGTATGCAATATATACATGATATAAATGTAAAATGAATTAATTTACAAAAGTTACATACAAGTTAGTTTGAGAGGCAAGGCACTAGCAGTTAGTAAGCCTAGGAAAGGCTTTATTCAGAAGATGATACTTAAGCTGTGCCTTAAAGGAAGAGAGGGCCTCTGAGGCAAGGAAGAAATAAATTTCAGGAATGAAGTACAGTCAGTACAAAGACAAATAGACCAGAAATGAGTTGTAATGTGTAAGTAACACAGAAAAAGTCAGCTTGGTTGGATGACAAACAAGAAGTGTCATGTCTGATGCTAGAAATATAGGTTGGGGTCAGGTTGTATGATGTTTTAAAAGCTAAACAAGAGGAACTTATATTTTATCCTTAGGATACCAAGAACATACTGGAGTTGACTGAATTGGGGAATCACATCCAGATCTATATACTTTTGCAGTGATGTGTAGGACAGATTGGACTGCTAAGAGGATGACCAATTAGGAGGCTGAGATAGGAGAACTTGAACAAAGGTGGTAACTGTGAATGAAGAAAAGGTGTCAGGTAAAGAAATGGGAACATAGAACCTGCCAGATTTGGCAACTGAATGAATATAAAGGGAATGGAGACTAAGGTAAGGTAATGAACTGGGGAGAATGGACAGATTATGCTTCCTTCAATAGAAATAGAGAAGTTTAGAAAAAATATTTAAGGGAAAATATGAGTTGTTTGGGACATTCTGATTTTAAGATATTTTTGGAATATCTAGTTTGAAATGTCCAATAAGCAACTTCAGGGAACAACAAAGATCCAATTTGGTTGGAGTAGAAAATAAATTTAGGGGAGTAATATAAAAAAGTTCTAAAAGGTAGATTGTATCTAGACTAGAGGTTCTCAAACTTATTTGCCCTACTGTCCCCTTTTCAAAAAAAAAAATTCAAACCCCCGCCCCCGCCGGAAATCTACTTTCTTTAACTCTTTAATGTTTTTTTTGAAATTTGTATCATTTTAAAAAATAGAAAATATTTTATTAAGAAATGATGCATCTCAAGTTTAATATAAATTTGTGGGCTTTTTTCTGCATTGAAATTTTGATGATACAATGTTGCATCATGTAACTGTATGGTACTGTACTGTAAACAAGTCATCACACACACGCACGCACGCACGCACGCACACACATATTCCTGCCTATGCATGCTGGACTTCCTGACAGCGTGTGACAGCTCTCCTGCCAACACTTGCTTGTTAAGACATATGGGCGGAAATAACGTAATCAATATGACTTTAACTATTACACAACAGATGAAACATGTATGAGTTTTCAAAATTTTCTTCTCTTCTTTTGTTATGCTTCCACTGCCTCATTTTCTTTATTCAACATCCCCTAATTGCACCGGAAGCTAGTACCATGCACTGCCTTCCCCCATCATTCTAGCTCCCCCCGCAAGAATATCACCCACTTTGGGAACCTATAAACTAGACCATAGTCTTTAAATGCCACACTGAGGCGGTGAGTATCAAGTTGCCACTTAAGGTTCTTAAGCTTAAAAGTGATATGGTCAAAGGTGTACTTAAGGAAGATTATTTAGGCTTTAGTGTGGAGGGCCAGTTGAAGAGGGTAGTAACTAGAAGCAAGAAGTCTAATTAGGAGGCAGAGTCCAGAAGAAAAGTGCTGATGGTCTGAGCTAGGATCATGGCAGATGTGAATACAGAGAGGGAAGCAAAAGTAAGATACACAATGGAGGTAGAATTGATAAGACTCTGTAGCAGGGGCACCATCATCCTCTCAATGACCTAGGTCTACAAGCTAGCTGTTTTCCTCAGCTCCTCACTATTTCTCACTCCTCATATCCAATTACTTGCTAAATCCTGTTGATTCTACCTTTGTAGTACCTCTTACATACACTCTTTTCTCTCCAATGACACTACTGAGACCCTAGTGCAGGTTTTTAATTACCTCATACCTAGACTATTGGAGTAGCCTTCTCGAGGGTTTAAAGTGTATCCAATACTCTCCCCACTCTAATCTATCTTTCAGTCAGATGTCAAATTTATCTTCTTCAGGTACTGGTATGACCATGAAACAACCCTATTCAATAAACTGCAGTGACTTGCTATTAGCTCCAGGACCAAATATAAACTACTCTTATTTGACTTTTAAATCCCTTTATAATCTGTCCCCTTCCTATCTTTCCTTTCTCCTTACACTTTGTTCTACCAGGATCTACCAGGATCCAGTTACATTAGTCTCCATGCTATTCCTTGTTAGATACTCTGTCTCCTGACTAGGCATTTTCATTTGCTATCCCCAATGCCTGGAATGTCCTTTCTCTTTATCTCCATCTCTGGGTTTCTCTGTCTTCCTTCAAGTCCAGAAATAATCCCTCCTTCTACCAGAAACTTTTCCTGGTCCTGCTTAATACTGGTGCCTTCCTTCTATTAATCATCTCTAATTTATCCTGTATGTATCTTGTTTGAACACAGTTATTTGCATTTTATCTCCCCTATTAAAGCACTGGGTTGTATTTGTTGCCTTTGAAGCCGAAGCCCTTGGTACAGTTCCTGATACGTGGTAGGTACTTAATAAAGGTTTGTTGATTTGACTTCAATTAGCTTTAACAATTTATACAAATTTCCATTTCCATTTTTGTTAGATCTGTACCAGTTACTGTACCAAAAAAGTCAGAATAAATACTTGTTTAAATGTACAGTGTACTCAGATAAATGCATTTCTGAGTTTTGAAGACCATGCATTAAGGTTATATTAAAATGAAAATTTTGTTGTTGTTGTAGAAAAAAAAGCTTATCCAGGGAGACACTTTTGACTAGGAATTTAAATTCTGATTTAATCAAATGCACCTCCATCCTCTACACTTTCTTTTTTACCTCTTTTTTAAAAAAATGTTTATTTATTTTTAGTTTTCAACAGACACTTTCACAAGATTTTGAATTCCAAATTTTCTTCCCATCTCTCCCCTCCACCCAACCCAAAACAGTGTGCATTCTGGTTACCCCTTCCCCCAATCTGCCCTCCCTTCTATCACACCTCTCCTTTTTCTTATACCCATCACCTCTATTTTCTTGTAAAGCAAGATAGATTTCTGTTTCCCATTGCCTGGATATCTTATTTCCCAGTTGCGTGTAAAAACTATTTTTTAACATTCATTTTTAAAACTTTGAGTTCCAACTACTCTCCCTTCCTCCCTCCTCACCCATCCCCACTGAGAATACAAGTAATTCCGTATAGGTTATACATGTTATGCAAAACATTTCCATAACAGTCATACTGTGAAAGACTAACTACATTTCCTTCCATCCTATCCTGCCCCCCATTTATTCTATTCTCCTTTTTGACCTTGTCCCTCCTCAAAAGTGTTTACTTCTAATTATCCCCTCCTCCCATTTGCCCTCCCTTCTCTCATTCCATACACACACACCCCACTTAACCCCTTCTCTCTTACTCTCCTGTAGTGTAAGACAGATTTTCATACCAAATTGGGTGTGCACGTTATTCCTTCCTTAAGCCAAATGTGATGAGAGTAAGCTTGACTTTTTCCCTCTCACTTTCCCTTTTTTCCCCTCCATTGAAAAAGCTTTTTCTTACCTCTTTTATGAGAAATAATTTGCCCCATTCCATTTCTCCCTTTCTCCTCCCAGTATATTCCTCTCTCACCCCTTAATTTTATTCTTTTAGATATCATCCCTTCCTATTCAATTCACCCTGTGCCCTCTGTCTATATATATGTATATAATCCCTCCACCTACCCTAGTACTGAGAAAAGTCTCAAGGGTTACAAATACTATCTTTCCATGTAGGAATGTAAACAGTTCAACTTTAGTAAGGCCCTTATGATTTCTCTTCCCTGTTTACCTTTTCATGCTTCTCTTGATTCTTGTGTTTGAAAGTCAAATTGTCTATTCCGCTTTGGTGTTTTCCTCAAGAATGCTTCAAACTCCTCTATTTCATTGAATGACCAATTTTTGCCCCTGAAGTATTATACTCAGTTTTGCTGGGTAGGCAATTCTTGGTTTTAATCTTAGCTCCTCTGACCTCTGGTATATCATATTCCAAGCTCTGTGATCTCTTAATGTAGAAACTGCTAGCTCTCATGTTATCCCGATTGTATTTCCACAATACTCAAATTTTCTTTCTGGCTAGTTGTAATATTTTCTCCTTGACCTGGGATCTCTGAAATTTGGCTACAATATTCCTAGGAGTTTCTCTTTTCAGATCTCTTTCAGGAGGCAATCAGTGGATTCTTTCAATATTTATTTTACCCTCTGGTTCTACAATATCAAAAAGGTTGTTCCTTGATAATTTCTTGAAAGAGGATGTCTAGGCTCTTTTTTTGATCAAGGGTTTCAGGTAATCTAATAATTTTTAAATTGTCTCTCCTGGATCTATTTTCCAGATTAGTTGTTTTTCCAATGAGATATTTCACACTGTCAGCTATTTTTTCATTCCTTTGGTTTTGTTTTATAATTTCTTGATTTTTCATAATGTCATTCACTCCATTCTAACCTTTAAGGAATTATTTTTCTTCAGTGAGCTTTTGTACTTCCTTTTCCATCTGGCCAATTCCATTTTTTTTTTTAGGGCACTCTTCTCACTGGCTTTTTGGATCTCTTTTGCCATTTGGGTTAGTCTATTTTTTAAAGAGTTGCTTTCTTCAGCATTTTTGGGCGTCTCCTTTAGTACACAGTTGACTCATTTTTCATGATTTTCTTGCATCACTCTCATTTCTATTCCCAGTTTTTGCTCTACTTCTCTTACTAGACTTTCAAAATCCTTTTTGAGATCTTCCATGGCCTGAGATCAATTAATATTTTTCTTGGAGGTTCTGGATGTAGTAGCTTTGACTTTGTTGTCTTCTTCTGTTTGTATACTTTGGTCTTCCTTGTCACCAAAGTAAGATTCTGTAATCTGACTCTTTTTTCCAGTTTTTGCTCATTTTCCTAGCTATTTACTTGACTTTTGAGCTCTCTGTCAAGGTAGTTCTCTGCTTCCAGTGGGAGTGGGGTTGTACTGTCAGTCATCTGATCCCCCAACAATCTGTGGCTCTAGTGCTCCAGAAACAATGGTGGCTGCTGCTGTTGCCCCTGTCCTTGCTGCTGCTGCTGCTGCTGCAAGCTCCTCCTCTGTGGGCTCTTCCACCCCCTCCACCATCCTGGGGCTAGGGCCAGAACATTCTACTCTCTCACACAAGTCCCACAGGTTTTTTCCACTGACCTTCTGATTTGTCCTTTAGCATTCTGGAGTTGTAAAGTCTGGAAACTGCTGCAGGTGCCAGAGACTCAGCCCCCACAAGACCTACTCAGGTCCCTTCTGTGCCAGCGTGGTTCACACTGCACTGTGCTCTGCTCCCAGTGTGGCACAATAGATACTTCCCAGTCATCTTCTGGGTTATCTTGGGCTGGAGATTTGCTTCACTCCATCATTCTGTGGGTTCTGGACTCCAGAGTTTGTTTAGAGTCATTTTTACAGGTATTTGGCTAGGTTTGGGGGGAGAGCACTAGCAAGTCCATGCTGTTACTTTGCCATCTTGGCTCCACCTCCTTTTACCTCTTTTTTATTGGATATTTCTAGAGTTCATAGATTATTTTTTTTCAGAACAGATCTTACTAAAAACAAAAAAGGTAGTCCTAATATAAAAATAAATCAGGCATATGTCTCCCTAACACTTGGTTCTATAGTCATTTCCTATAATTCTTACACTACCATTCTTTCCACATACATATGTGCATATGTAGATTTGTTATTTTTATTATATGAACACAATCACTATATCCAGTGAAGAAGTAAATGAGATCCAATGCTGTGAAAAGTCATGGTCCCATTGTGCCCTCTGGAGCCACAACACTATGCTTAACAAACTTGGTGACATCAAAAATTTCAAATAACATCCCTATTACTCTGCAGTCCTACTCACTCATTCTTGTTGCTGAAACCATTCCTCTACCAACCAGTCAGATCATTCATAATTTTCTCAATTATTTTAGTATTTGACTCTTGATATTCCTCTCTATGCTATACCCTGCCATTATCCTCAGGAACATCAGCATTTACATTCATGACCTAACAACCTGAACACAAATTTCTTGATTCCTTCAACTCTAAAGACCCTTTCAATTCTACTTTGACCACTCATGTTCAGTTACAGTTTAGATATTATCTTCCCCATCTCTCATAAACATCCCATCTCAAAGATCTGGAAATCTGAAGTTCTATTCTCCAATGACAACTGTCAATCCTTTCACAAATCTGTTAAATTTCCCACAAAATCTAATCTTGGCCCTTAATGTCTTTATCACGACTTCTGTTTAAATTGCTCCCTTTCCCTCCCCCCACATTCTAACCCAAATGCTATTCCTCATCCATTCCATTTTCATCCACCCCATTCCTCATGCCCATGCCTAGAATGCATCCCTCCTCACCCCCAACTCACAGATTCCTTTCCTTTTTTAAAGACTCAGCTGAAATACCATTATCTATATGAAAATTTGTCCTGACCTCAACTGCTAGTACCCACCCTCCATAGATCCTTGTGTTTATTCTGTATCTGCTTTTGTAGATGCAGATACTTCTGTATCCATAAGAGATGGGGTGGTTTCATTTTTGTCTTTACATCCCCCATATTAAGCACAATGTGTGGAACATAGTAAACATTTAATACATACTTTTTGTCTAGGACCTTGACTAGTGACAATTCTACTAGTCTAGTTAAACTACTGCCTCTTCCCCATAAGAAGAAAAAGTTTGCTTTACCATTTCTCTTTTAGCTGAGAGCCCAAAAACTTAAGCTTTAGCTCTTTTAGGATAGCAAACCCATCCTACACCCATATCAAACTAGGAAAAAGATTTAGACACTTTTTCTGCATAAAGAAAATCTGCCAGTTCTCAAAAGATTTGGCTACTATAGATTTTTCCTATCCAAGTGGAAAATTTTCACTTCTAGAGACAGCTCTTTGGGAACACAGAACAATCAGCCAGTTAGGTAGTGCCTGCAGGCAATTAAGTCTGTTTTTTTTTTTAATCTTCCTGCTTGCTAGAAGTAAATTTTATGCCCAGGTCCCATTTGACTTAGGGTTAGAAAGCCCTTGCAAACCCTATTTAATTTCTGATTGCCAAAGGGAAAAAGAAAAATGGCTTTGGAGATGACTGGATTCCAAAATCCCATCTCTGACACTTGAAGTAACCTTGGGCACATCACTTAGTCTCAAGTCTCAGTTTCCTCATCTATAAAATGAGAAAGTTAAACCAGATGACATCTAAAGTCCCTGCTAACTCTAAATTGACCAACTCCTCAGGGCTGTCTGGTCTTGAGCACCTCCTAATTCACAGTCTTCTGTCTCCAGGTTTGATAAAGAAAAACTAAAACAAAACCTTAGGTGGAACCATCTGGAGGCATCTTCTCCCTTAATCATTTATCCTAAATTCCTGCTATTATCTTGTGGCAGGCAACAAATTATAATATTTGTATACATATATACTCACATATATATATGAAATCTTGCTGGGGATGGAAGCTCAATTCCATGTGGACAGTCTCGGGCGGGTAAAGGTGGGAACTTCTAAATCTTAGAGTTCTCACGAGGCCCCCCAGGAAACGACTGGGAATCGAGGTGAACCAAGCTATCTCATGTATTTCCACCTCTTCCCGTGAGAAACGTGATGGGAGAGAGCTCTCACTGCCCTCGAGATTGTCCCGGATCTGGGCACACCCATTGTTACCTAACAGGCACGGTATTCAGATGCAAACTATGCGGCTGGAGAGCTTAATTGGAGTCAGGAAAGCCTGAAAGTTCTCTTGGGCGGAGGGGCCACGTGTGAGGACAGAAGGCTCTGCTTTTCCTCTCTCCGCTCTTCCCTCCCCCTCTCTCCCCACTTACACTTCTGCTTCCAATCTCTTATTGTAAGATCTTTGCCTCCTTGGGAGATTCTTCGCTCCCTCCTAAGGAAGAATTCCCCTGCACTTGTAACCAGAACCCTGAATAAAGCTCAACCCTTGTTCGACTCTGATAGGTCTCTTCTCTCATATGAGTATCCGGTTTGGCCAACCGAAGACCTCCGATAGAGGTAAGGTAAGACTCGGGTAGCCCACAGGCCTCTAGGCCTGGCAAAATCTCATTCATTTGATTGATTCTTAAGTCTTGAGCCTATCTGAACTTAAACTGAATAGTAGAATCACCACAGTTAATGGTATTGTTTTTAAAAACTGAGTCTTCTCAGAATAACAGTAAATGCCTAAGAAAAAAGTTCCAATAAAAATTGCTTTAAAAAGCAAAAAATGACATTTTCTTAAAACACCTACTATATGCAGGGCACTACATGGGTCTTACAAGGACAAAAACAAATAGTTCCTTCCCTCAAGTAGTTTATATTCTAGTAGAGGATACAACACATATACAGATGAATAAATATAAAATGCATACAAAGTAATACTGTGTGTGTTTGTCCTTCGCTGCAGACAAAGACCACGCCATCAGAGAAACAACGACATGACTTGCACTTGACTTTGTTTTGAGTGAGGGAGGGCTGTGCAGGTCACCAGTCTCACTGCTCCTTCACAGCCATCTGAATCCACTGACCAGATATTCATCAGGATGACTGGAGATGATCCAGGATGAGGCAATTGAGGTTAAGTGACTTGCCCAAGGTCACACAGCTAGTGAGTGTCAAGTGTCTGAGGTGAGATTTGAACTCAGGTCCTTCTGACTCCTGCACTAGTGCTCTATCCACTGCACCACCTAGCTGCCCACAAAGTAATATTATATAATTTCAAAGGGTAAACCTAGTATCAGAGCTACAAGGGTGAAGAGGTAGGGAGGGGAAAGGAGGAAAGCAAGTGGATAAAATGTTGCCCCACCAAACTTGCAGCTAGTTGGCACAATGGTGTAATGGTAATTTAAATGGGGAGATCTTTCATATTCATTACTAGGCCGTGTGACCTCCCTGGGTCACATGGAAGCCTGAGTTACATGGAGCCTGTGGTAGGAGGAGCTTGCTAAATGGGTGGAACAGGAGGAGGCAGCGCCAGAGCAGAGCTGAGAGGAAGTTAGTCTTGGGAGCAGTCAGATCTGGGAAGGATGCAGGCTCCTGGGCAGCATAAGTGATTTTGGTGATTGTGATTTTGTTTAAGGAAGCCGGTTTGCGATTTGTTTAATGGACCTGGTTTGTGGGAAGCCTGGCAGGGGGATGGCTTGGGGCTGGTGTTGTTTTCTGCATTGTGATTTTGTGTAGATTTTTGTAGCTATGATAGATTTGGCTTTCTGATGTCTGAAGAAATGTTTTGGTTCTGTCTTCCATGTGGAGAGTCTGGTATTTTGAGATTCAGAATTGTGTTGGGATATTTGTGGCCACCACGGGCGCTGTGAATATCACACTGGTGCTACAGATGGCTAGAGACCTAAATTCAAATCTGACCTCACCACTTACTAGCTGTGTGACCCTGGATAAGTCACTTAACCCTATCTGCCTCAGTTTCCTTACCTGTAAAATGAGCTGGAAAAGGACATTGCAAACCACTCCAGTATCTTTGTTAAGAAAACCCCTATTGATGTCACAGAGAGATGGACATGAATAAATGATTCAACAACAATCCAACTTCCTCCATTACAGAGAAAGAGTAATCGAGGCAGAGGGACTATGTAGGGAAGACCCACCATCTGCCTCAGTGAACAGCAAAAGGAAGGATTCTGTTATTAAGATTCAGCTAAAAACTCTGACCCATTAGCAGTCAGTGAAAGTCATTCATCTAGAAAGGCATCCTTGCACTAGCAGTACTAAATATTTTAAAACAAAGGTGGACATAAAGATGAAAAAGTGAAACAGTGCTAATCCTGTCAAAAATACTATATATGATGGACCTTGGGGGGAAAAGCTAATAATCACCAAGGTTCAGCATTCTGGTTTTTTAAACAAAGTAGACATGATCCATATTCAGTGATGTTTACTTAAAAAGATGTTAATGCAAATTTGGGATTTTTTTTCTTTTCTTTTGTGAGGATGTGGGGATGGAGGAAAAGTGGGAGACTAGACCTGTGACTTCACTGACACAGAAAATTTATAGTGAAAAAATTTCATCTACCCACACAGATCAATACTTGTTCTATAACTTTAAGTTAGAGAGTTACCTGGGGCAATGAAGAGGTTAATTACTCTTCCTAAGGTAGGTCAGAGCACAGACTTGAACCTACATCTTCCTAACCATTTTTCTATCCACAACAGCTCTCAATACAAAAATATATAATGAATTTACAAGCATCAATGATATATAAAATGGTCAGAATTAGACAAAGGGAACATTACATTAGGAAAATAAAGTAGATACCATTCTAAATTAAATCAGAAAATTATAGTAATACTATATTTTAACTTTATCACATAATAAAATTCTAGGGTTTTCGTTCTTGTTGTTTTCTCTTTTTCACCTTTCCCCATTCAGAGGGCAGATAAGAACGTAAGCAAGACAGACCTGGGTTCTTCCCTGGTGGGAGAGAAGAGGCAGGTAGGAGTGGGGGGGACTGACACATGGATACAGTCCTTCTACCCTGCCCCCAGTCACTTCTTGGAGAGGAGGGAGAAGGGAAGGGAATAAGCATTCATGTGGTGCCTACTATGTGCCTGGCATCATGCTAAGCATTGTACAGATATCATTTCATTTGATCCTCGGAACAGTCTCTGTGAAGGAGGAGCTACTGTTATTCCCACTTTATAGATGAGAAAACTGAGACACACAAAGATTAGGTAATTTGTCCAGAGTCACAAAGCTGGTAAACATCTGAAGCTGGAGTTGAACTAAAATCTTCCTGACTCTAGCTCCAGTGTTCTGTCCACTGTGGCACCTGGTTGCCTCTTGCTTTCTTGGGGGAAAATGTGCTGAATAAGAATTTCAGGTGTTTATTCAATCACAATGGAAGGAAAAGTTCCTGAAAATGGAATTTTTCTATTCTAAGGAATCATTAATGGTTGCCTTGGGGTAGAAAAAAAAAAGGCAACCTGTGTGGTTTGAAATTATTGACAATATTCGTTCCTAAATCCCAACCTCTCATGATGAGGGTGTGGGGAGAATGAGGGCAAATGGATCTAAATTTCCTAGGCAGTACTTCTATTCATAACCATAGAAAGTAAAGAGATTTAGAAAAAGCCCCCAGTCATGTTGGGTTGTTCGCCCCCGACCCCATGGCAGTTTTTCAGGAGGATATGGATAAAAATGAGGAGGCACAGATGGCTTGCTACCTGTACATTAGGGAGATCTGTACATTAGGGAAACTAGCATGTCTACTTTCCTCCCAAGGTTAATTTTTGTTTTTACTGGGCAGTAATGACTTCCATTTATATTGGAATTTACAATTACAAAATGATTCAAGATGCTTTATAAATGCTTTTGTTCAATCTTTCATTGGGCGTACATATGTTTTTTTCTTCCTTACGATAATGCTGTATGAGGTAGGTAGTCCTGGCATTAGCCCCATTTGATAGATGAGGAAAATGAGGCACAGAAAAGTTAAAGTGTTCCCTAGTAAGTAGCAGAGCTAGGACCTGGATGAAAAGCTTCAGAATATTAAACTCTGGTAGGTCACATTAAGATGGAAAAGTTTTTAATGTGTACCTAGGGATGAATTTGATGTCTATTTTCAAGGACCAGTCCAGCTGTTTGAGAGGTTTCTCACTGACAGACGCCAAGCCTTGCAGTTCATTCTCCACATCTCTAGCACCCATCCCCTCCTCTTCACTAATCAAGCCCAGGCTGCCCTAGATTGTTTTATCTGCCCTTCTTCAATCCATTCTCCACTCAACTGCCAAAATGATTTTCCTAAAACACAGGTTGAAACTATATTTTCCCGTTTGATAATCTGTGATAGATCACTATTACTTCTAGGATCAAATACAAATTTCTTTATTTGTCATTTAAAGTCATTCAAATTCCAGCTACAGACTAGGTACAGGTATGAAAAAGAATAATGTGAAATGACACTCTGTAATCAATATAAAGGAATTAATTCCTCATGGTGGAATATCAAGCCCCTGTGGCAATTGTTTGTTTGAGAAATCTGAGTCAAAGTCCTTTTTCATGCCTCCTTACAAGGTAACACAAAGGTGATTGCTTGTTCTACTTAACTGTAAGGCTGGCTAAACAGTTACTCAATATCTTTTTTCTCATCTATCATATAGAGTCAAAAGAATGCAAATTATGTGCAAGTATTGATTATGATAATAGAAATAACAAAATATGTAGAAAAACATTCTATTTCTAATAGAAAATATAATAGAAATCTGTCAAATTGGACAGAATTAAATGTTAACACTTTAAATGTAGGATTTTTCAGTTTAAGCCAAAGATCAAGAAAACCATTGGATATGAGTTTATTTCTTGCTTTAATTTCTGAGTAAAACTTACCTGAAGAGGAAATGTTGAAGGAAGAAAGTAATTTTACTGCTAAGTCACAGGACTTTACAACTGGAAGGATCTTTAAAGGTCATCTAATCCAATTTCACGTTCAACGCCGGCCTCATTTCTATGAGATTTGTGAAAGTTGGTCACCTGGCCTCTCTGCCTAAATATGTCTCATTACAAAGATAAATACTTAGTAAGGGAGCCAGTTCAATTATGAAGCTTTATTCGGAGAATTCCAGTCAAGCCTTAAAAGTCCTTCTATATAAATTTAAATCTGACTCAATATTCTAGCTGCAATACCTAATTTTATCTTGGGGGTAACAAGCAGGCAAAAGGTCTAATCCAGTATTCATGTAGTACTCCTTCAAAGTTTTAAAGATAGTTCATTCTTCCCCCTAGTCTTTACATTTATAGGCTAAACATACCAAGCCCTTAACCATGCCTTGTTAGATGATTTCCATATTCCTCATCATCCTCTGGAAGAGATGTAGACAATAAATAATGGTAGTTCACACTTATAAAGTAATGTATAATTTACAAATTTCTTTGTATTATTACACTTATCTCACATATGAAGAAACTAACATTCAAATAGGGAAATTACTTGCCACGGGTCATGTAACTACAAAATATCAAAACAGGGCCTTGAATCTAGGGCTTCTGACTCCAAAATCAGGGTTAAATTCAAATTATGTCCTATATTTTAATTACTAATTTAATCTCTACTCTGAATTTTAAAAAATCTGTTTAACAACTACATATAAAATTATTTGTATTAAGTGCTTATTGATCATGTAATTACAATTACAAAGCAAATGAAAAAGTTGATTAATCTAATGAAGAAAGATCTACCTTTCTCAAATGTCTAGTTTAATAGCATAATAAAAATTCATATTAAATATGTATGCATATGTATATATGTATAATGCATTACATGTCCATAAACACACACATACTGTTTTAAGGTTTACAAAGCAGTTCTTCTATAACTCCCACCCCAGAAAGAAATTACTCCCCGGAAAGCAGGATCTGTCTTTGTCTCTCTGACGCCTAGTACACAGTTCTCTATACTTTTTTGGGGGGAGGGGGAAGGCAAGGTGTTATAAATGCTAGTTGAGAAATTCCCTCCACTAATGCAAAACAGCAGCATGCATGTAATTTATATGCTTAGAAAATTAACTATGACGCTGAAAGTTTGCGTAACTTGCCTCTGTTCACAGAGTTAGTACATACACTGTCAGATATGAGATTTAAACTCATTTCCCTGACTCCAAGGTCAGCTCCCTGTCCACAATGCCACACTACTTCCTGCCTTGAACATAGCTGGCACTGAATAAATCTTTACTTGAATAACCCAATCAGATGTAGAATGTAAGGGTTAGTCCAATCTGCTGATGAGAAAACTGACATTTAGAGGGGGTCTGTAACAACACCCCAACATTAGCATAGAGATGTAAAGCAAGAAGGGACCTCAGAGACCTATTTCAATTCTTTGTTTTACAGATAGTGCAGTGACTTGACCGGGTTCACTCAGCTAGTAAATAGCAGCTCCAGAATTTAAATCCAGATTACACTTCATTCTACCATATCAGTAGTTCTCATATTTATTTTTATTTCAAGAACTCTTTATTCTCTTAAATTATTGAAGACCCCCCATAAATCTATGAATATATGCAGTATTAGAAAATCAAAACATTATATTGCATTATTAGCAAAATAGTTTTGAATTTGTGGACGCCATGAAAGGGTCTCAGGGACCCCTAGAATTCTCCTGACCACACCATACTCTATCATGCTGCCTCTTTATAAAAGCACTTTACAGAGTTCTTTTTTTTTGTTAATTTTTTTACATATAATATGTCATTTGATTACAATACAGATTAAATGAGATATTACATGAAAATATACAATGGTAGAGTTTTTTAATTAATGCAATTTACATTACACTTCCTGTGCCCCCCTTTTCCTCCAACTCACCATTTTTATAATTGAAAAGGCTAGAATTCTGGACACTATAAACAGATACCACCAACTTGGAAACAGTAATCAGGAAAGTGCTTTAAAAAATGGACCAGACTTGTGATTTCATAAGTATAGGCAGCTCCCAAAGAGGAAAAATACAGCAGATCAAGACATGCTACTCAGTTTACAATTTTAGGTATCTGGGAGAAGTATTGAGAGACTATATCATTTGCTCAGGGTCAAAGAGCCAGAACGTGTCAGAAATAGAGCCACAGATCTCATACCCTCTTATCTCTGAGGCTAAGTCTCTATCTCCTACGCCACACTTAATAAATACTTTTAAAGTTATAATAATTAATGCAAATGTCAGTGATATCAAGCAATACAAGCATGACCTGGTAAAAACAAATCTTGAGACAGCCTTAAAAACAAGCAATGGGATTTCTGAAATGAAACAATAATAGCAAATTTGATTAAAACAATTTTAAAATAAAATAGATAAGGAAGGTGGTTCAAGGGATAGAATGGCAGGAAGACCCAAGTTCAAATTTGGCTTCAGACACTTACTAACTCTGTGACCCTGGACAAGTCACTTAACTCTATTTGCCTCAGTTTCCTCATCTATAAAATGAGTTAGGGAAGAAAATGGCAAACCACTCACTCTACTGTCTTTGCAAAGAAAACCCCAAAAGGGGTCATGAAAAGTCAGACACAATTCAAAAAAAATGACCAAACAATAACAAAATAAAATAAAATGCTGACATATTTGACTAAAATCTATACATGAGAAAAGTCTAAGTAGATCTATTCATTTTTGCCATTTTCATGATCAGTACTGATGGTCCCGATTAGATCAGTTAGTAGTACTGCCAGGAGACACTGAGCTGCCATATTTTAAATGCAAAGATTTCCATTAAGGAAAAGCCTATTCACTAGGTATACAGGCAGACACCTTTACTGCCTACCTCAACTGTCTCTTGACTAACCATAACTACTCAGTATAAGCTAGAAGTAAATAATGAGGTATTGAATTTCAACAAGTTTTGTTTGACTTTCACCTGTCTTGTCTTTTTCATAGCAAAAGCCAAGACTCAATATTTTGGCAGCACTTATCTGGGCTATAAATTTGTTGTTGTTCAGTTATGAACAACTCTTTGTGATACCATTTGGGGTTTCCTTGGCAAATATACTAGAGTTGTTTGCCATTTTCTTCTCCAGCATAGTTTACAGATGAGGAAGTGGAGCCAAAGGGTTAAGTGACTTGCCTAGGGTCACACAGCTAGTAATTATTAGAGATCAGATCTTCCTGGCACTCCATACATAGCTGCCCAGAGTATAAATGATAGTTTCTTATTTAAAATGTACATATATATCCTTCATCATGAAAAGGACTCAACTGTTGAATGTTCTAATGATTTTCCTTGCTTCAGACAATAAATAGCCTTTCATACAAAATGCAAAATCCCTAAACTCCTAGACACCAAGGTCACAAACTTAGAAATCGGAATGAAGACACCTAACTGCTAGTCCACCATCCTTTGTAAATCAAGTCAATTAATATTTATTAAGAAGTTACTATAGGTCAGGCCCAGTAGTAAGCACCTAAAAAAAGGCAACAAAAAAATATTCCCCATCCTCAAAGAGCCTAAGAGGAGTGAGGAGGAAGACAATATGCAGTGAATTATGGACAAACAAGATATACACAGGATAAATTGGTGATCATTTTATAAAGCATTTAGCATCAAGGGGAACTGAGAAAAACTACTTGCAGATGATAGGATTTTAAGTTTACATCCCTTAATGATAGATAATACGGGACAGAATGGGGGGGGGGGGAATTAGAGAACAAATAAGTTTTAAAGCATTTCCCTATAAACAATGCTTCACAATACACTCAATTCAATTCAACAAGCATTTATTAATTGCCTACTAAGGACCAGGAAGGAACTGTGACAGGCAACGGGAATACAAAGACAAAAATTCCTCTAAATATAAAATCAAGATCAAGAAAGAATGAACAATAAATACATCAATAAAATTCTGTAAAATTACACAATGTTAAATCATAAAGCGAATACTTCTAGTTGAGACCCTTCATTTTAGGGATGAGGAAAATGAAGCCTAAAGATTAATGACACAACCCAGGAGCAAATAGGAAATTAGCAGAAGAGCTAAGACTGGTTGACTCTAAGAACTATTACTTTTCTAGTATATAATGCATAGCCCTAACAACAAATGTCCCTCATTTGGGAGGGGGTGACTATGAAACAATTTATAATCCAAATGAACATCATTCCTTGCAAAATTGAGAAGCGATACACTTTATCTGATGACTCTACCACTGCTTAAAATATTTAGGAATGCATTTTGTTTTTTTAGAATAGCTTTCATAGTGAGTGGCATATTCCTTTCAACAGTGGAAAATTTTTATCCTTTGAGGGTAGATTTGATTTCTGAAAACAGCCCAAAATCATTTAGAGCCAAGTCTGAATAAGGTGAATAATGAAACCAGGCAATACAGCTGTTGTTAAAAAAATGTAGTATGACTATATAGTAATGACATGGAATTTCCTCTGTGTCTGGTAAACTGCCTCTGAAGACAATTCCAAAACATCATGAGTAATGGCAGTATTACTGGCCTAATGCATATCCCGCTAATGTGACTACTTTAAAGGATAGCACTTATTCTGCAGCATAAGCTCTAACAAGCATTTTTAAAAATCACTCCTTAATATTCACATCTCATATTATATGAATTCTTGGATGAAAACTGTTCTTAACTTTAAATGAAAGGTTGGAACATTCCTGCTAGTGTAAAAAAAACCTGGAAGAATTTAGAATAACTGCATCTGAAAAATATACAATATAAACTATGGGGATTTTAAGAAATTACACTCTAGAATATAGGGGTAAGCATTTAGAGCTGAAAGAGAATATCAAAGGCATCTAGATCAACCCCTTCATTTGGATGAGGAAATTGATGGCCTATATCACTGGATATTTCTTGTCAATATATTTCCAGTTTGATAATTTCAAAAATCCCCAATTTCTGGAATTTGAATATTCTTGTTTATTGAGGGCTACCCCCCGTGAAACAGATTCTAAATGCTTCTTGCTCAAATTGTATCCCACTTCTGAACATCTAGGACTGTATCTTCAACACAGTGGTCACTTTCCACCCCTCATCCCCCTTTTCCCCTACCAAAAAAAAAAAATTTGTTAACTAAATGAATAACTATATAAAGTTAATAGCTTTAATCATTAGCCAGCAGGGGGAACTGGAGAACAACTCTGACAGCCACTGGATTTTTGTTTGTTTGTTTGAAAGGATCAGAGGTTTCAAAACTTTCCATGCCTCTATATGACTCCTTTGCTATGTATAATTTTCAAATAACCTAACCCTAGGTACAATATTAGTAGAGACCAAACACAAATTTACCATGTACATGTTGTTAAGGAAACTTTTTAAAATACCACAAATACCCTGTCTTTCCATAGGACAGAATCTGAAATCCATTTAATAAAAAATTTACTTCTAGCCAGGATCAACATTTTTTTGTTGATATGTCTTAGATCCAAATACAAGTTGTTTATATGTTTACATTTTAATGTTTAAACATATTTTTCATTCTTTGACTGTTCTCCTCCACTCTGGCAAAGAAGAAATTCTAGGGTAAAGCACTTTTATAAATGTTATCTCATTTAATTTTTGGTTGCTTGATAGGTTTTTTTTAAAAGTATATTTAGAGTCAGTAGGAAAATGTCTATATAAATATTCTTCAGTCAAGTATTGATTTTCAGATATCCTTTTCATTACCAAAATGTTAAAATCATAGAATACTTGTACTTGAAATATGGTTTCTTTCCTTACCTCTTGAAAAAGGTCACTGAGGTCTTCACGATTTGCCTGCTTTGAACATCCTGGAAACTCCTTAACACAGCAGGAATCTGGAGGCCAGTCCATTTCTGTCATTTCTAACCAATCTGTGAAATACACCACTCCACAGCACTTAAACTGCAAAAAGAAGACCAGCCAGGATCAGGGAATACAAGAAATTTCCTTTACTCAAAGGAGATAAGACAGTCACACTTCTTATATGTCCATAGCAACATCCAACTCTATTTCTGCTATCCATGACTTATGACATATATTCCATATTCATAATGATAGTGTGGTCAATTACAATATCAGTATACTTCTGAAAAATAATATGCATGATATACAAAAGCTGCCAATAAGGGTATCCCTTTTAGTCCCCAAACTCTGAGAGATTTTTATTTTTTACAAAAAAATCTTACAGTAATGTCAATTTAGCAAAACAATAGAAACAATGTAGAATTTGATCATTGTAATTTAATCTCTAACCACATTTACTTCCAAGTCACTAATTTAACTTCTGGCTAGATTGAAAGGTTTCTTATGTCTATATTAATAGATTCTGTGATTTTGGTGGGTAGATCCAAATCCACATCCAAGTTTTCTATATCCTTTGAAATTTGGATGTCTTTTCTCCCAGCTACACATATCTTTAACAATATCCTTGAACCTCCCTTTGAATTTGCTATTTCTAACATGCTATGTGCTAGGGAGAAAAAAGATAGCCAAGTTGTTTGTTTTTTTAAAGACTCTTATGTTAAATAAAATCAAGACCTACAAAGAAAAGAGAACACATGGAAAAAGAAGATTGTCAGAAGACTGCTGTGTGAACTAGGGAGAGTTACTTGCTATCTCCAATGAATGGAGGAGGTCAGAGAAAATGATCTCTACAATCCCTTTTGATTCTATTCTGCAGTTTTTGTGTAGGAAACTTGTAATAATTATTTCAGGGTGTCTTAAAAGTTTTTTTTCTTGCTCTCTATAGGATGGTTTAGTGATTATAATGAAAAGCCCAGAAGACTGACCTCTATATAGAGTTAGCATTTTAAATATCATATACCTTGGCAATTTGAATGAATTAATGCCAAAATAAGAAACTCCATTTACAACGCCAGATGGTAACATCTTGCATCTTCAATCATCAGAGGAAAAAAAGATTCATTAATTTTTGTCCAAGTGGGTTTTTCTTTTTGGCTTTATTGGGTTGAAGAGAGTAGGGGCTATACTATGATTTTGTAGTATGAGATTCTACACTTTCAGGAGAAGTTTTCTTCACAGACTTTAGCGCTCTCATTGGTTTTCTTTATGTTCTTTTGTAGTACAAACACAGACTAACCAAACAAAATTAGGAAGCCTTCAAATACATAGGAAATCTGTGGTAGTGCGAGCCTGAGCATTTCAACAAATTTAGCATAATGAGCCAGATTTAGCCCTGAGCTTGGAGTAAAGAATCCCTGCTTGTAAAAGGGAGAAGTATCTGAGTGTTTTTGATCCCCATCTTGGAATCTTAAGATCTGGACCCCAGTTCTAACACTTACTAGCGATGGAAATATAAACAACCCAGCTAATCTCTCTGAGTCTCAATTTCTCAATACGTAGAATGGGATAATAATATCTGTATTACCTTCATCACAGGGTTGCCAAGACAAACTTCATAAACTTTTAAATACTTTATAAATATAAGTTATTGTCTTATAAATTACCTCCCAGATTTTGTCCTATACCTGAGCCATTGCTTCTATAAAGGAAAAAATTACAAACAAAAAAATTGATGTCTGTTATAAATACTGCGATTACAAAAATTTCTCAATGAAATAAAAACTTCCCTGACAACTGCTTCAAAAGATCAAGTATGTGCCACTTCGTCTCACTCATTTATTTCAAAAGAGTTCTTACCTCTCTCTGAAAGAAGTTCCAAGCATGAGTCAGCCACCGGTATCTAGGTAAGCCATAGTTTGTCATTCTAGCTTTCAAAGTGACCATATCGGACCACTGCACTGGGACCTAAAGATCAAAAACAAAATAACACAACCAAATTATGTTCTAGTCTAAACACCCCATCCAAAATATGCATTTCTTAGAAAAAGTCTACATTTGTTTAGTGACTGGATTATACACAAATTCACTGAGTGTCTATACTGTCAGCCAAACAGGGATTCACTGAGCAAAATACTAACTGTAGAAGGAAATGGAAAAACTGCATTAGAAATAGCTCTCCTTCCATGCTTACATTTTAACTGAAAAAAAAAAAACCAGAAGTAACTACCTATAATCACAATAGATAAAAATAGGAGAGTTTTAGTTAACAAACTATATACATTTCTACAGAAAAGGACACAGGAGTTTTAGTCAATCTTGAGATTGGTTATTGTAGTTTTTCAAGTGACTGAAATTAGGTGGGATTAGACTGAAAAGGAAACATGGAAAAGAAACCATTGCTGAATTTAGAAGAGAGAATACTGTATATTAGAAGTGTTGTACAGATCACCAATTTCAACGACTCAAAGTCATTTCACAAGGAAAGTGCTTGCAAGCAACAAAATGGAACTGATTCGTCTACTTATCACATCATATTTATTATGTCATTTCCCTGATTAAAACAAAACAAAACCTGACTTCAATTGTTCCCTAGTTACTTACACAATAAAAGTCAAATTCCTTAGTGTAGCATGCAGAGCCCTCCACAACTTGTCTGTACTTCCTTTCCAGTTTCGTTTTCAACTATGTTTCTTTACAAATTTATGTTCCAAATAAACTAGTCTAGTCACTTTTTCTTAACACACTGTGCCCATTCTTGCCTCTATGCTTTCATTAATTTCATTCTTTTAACCTGCATTTTAAAAATGTTTCATTGATGTTCTGTTTTTGCTTTATGTATAATTACCCACAAATCACCAGCACTACCACTCTTTCTTTGTAGAAATCTTCTCATAACAAATATGTGTAGTCTGAGAGAATAAATAAATACATTAGCCATGTCTGATGATAAAACATATGTCTTCAGCTAAATTTAAATTCTTATTTATAACTGTTTTCCTAAATAAACCTTTTGTTCTAGCTAGACTGGTCTCCTTATTTGTTAAATCTATTATGCTGATTCCCATTTTTAAAGGTAATATAACTACAACAACTAGAGATAAAATTTTGTCTAATATCCCCAGAAATGATGAGCAAATTGATAACCACAGATTTTTTAGAAAAGGAAGGAAACTTAGAAATCATCTAGTCCAATTCTGGTTTTACAGTTGAAGCAACCTGTACCTACAAAGATTAAGTGACTTGCCTCGCTCATACTGCTAATTGGTGGCAATGCTGAGGGTAGACAGCAGGTCTGACTGCTATGCTTCTACCACTAAGTCATATTAACTCACAACTTTTGAATTGTTCTTTCATTATCAAGACTATTTTAATTATTTAAAGAAATTCTTTAGTTAGCAAATGAGAGAATTTATATAAAGTGCTTTGCAAACTTTAAAATGTTATATAAATTATTATTATTATATAGCTTTATTTGAGCTCCAGGAAATATCCCAGGAAGAAAGAAATATCCCAGTGAATATTAGGTTTATGCTATGTTTGTCTTTCCTGTCTTTTTTTCCTGTCTTGATAAATTATATATGTATGTACAAGCTCTTTTCTAATAGCTCGAGGGAAAGATTAAAAAAAGGTCTTTATTCTCTATCTTTTGGTCAATGACAGAGTCCTAGCTAGGACAGGGAAAAACAAAACAACCCTAACAATCTAAGGAAGTCAGGAAGAAAACAAACTAATATCAAGAGGCTGAGGAGCAGAACAGAACACAGAGAAGAAAAACTGAACTGGAATGAAAAAAAGACATGAGAAAAACAGAATTTATATGGAAGAAGAGTATTCTGTTTTACAAAAGAACAAGGAATATCCATAGATTCTACCTAATTGTTGAGGGAAATGTCTTATTGGCACCCAAATAAAATGTTGTGGCTAAAGAATCCAGCTGCGTACAGAGACAGAACCATGAATTAGGTAATATGACACAGTAGTTGTTTTCAGCATTATTGCTCCAACTGAATAACCTCAAAAAGAGGAAATAACAAGCCAAATTTATAGTATTTAAGGCTGAATCAACAAGATAAGAAGTTAGAAACAACATTCAAGATCAAAGCCTTGTGGAATAAAATCAGAGCTAAAATACTTATAAGGTTCCACTCATCTTCCCCACCAGCAGGTCAATTGGCATGCTAAATGCAATTAATGTAGGAAACCTCAGAGGCTTGTATTCCAAGGTCTGGTTATGTAGTGGCAGCCCTTAACAAATTCCCCCCTCCCCCAATCCATGACAGTGACTCTATCTGACCCCACAAAGTTGGAAAATACTGATCCTGACCAGTCTTAGGAAGCAAAGGGAGTACAATTATTTGAGTATGTGTGTATGTTTGGGGGTTAGTGGTGGTAGTGAGTGAATGATGTGGTAATGAAGTTAGGTAGAGGGAAAGGCAATTCTATGATCAAGGGAAAAAGAAATAAAATCCGACTTGTGATCATTTATTTGTCATGGAATTTACTGTAGCCTGAGAAGAACAGAATTCCAGACACCCATTCTTAGGCAGGGTGATGGGGGAGGAGAGAAGGAGGGGTTCTGAAGTGGATGCCAGAGCAGTGGAAAAAGGAGGGCTTGAAGAGTGAGAAAGGAAGCCAAGATAAGCTACTGGGAATATAATGGCCAAAACTCAAAATCTGAGGAGAGAAAGCCTAGATAAAAACTTAGCTCCAGAGCAGATAACACCAACAACAAAACTCATCAAAACAGAAGAAAAAATGAGTGAGAATGTCCCCCAAAAGGATATAATAATGAATATGTTTTGAAGAAAGTAACATAAAAAGAGAACTATACAGATTCCTCAAAGAAAATTCAAAATGATTCAAAAGAGGAATAAAACTTTTAAAAGATAAAGATTAGGTGAGAAATCAAGGCTCCCAAAGAATAAGGATAAAGTAGAAAACTTACAGCACATAATGGAGATTCCAAAACAGTAGCTCTAAAAGGCAATGAAGGTTTGGAATTCAAAAATACAGAAGTGGAAAAAAAAATTGGCAAAGACAACTTTGTTATTAATTCTATACTATATAAGCCAAAGTAAATAGCACTAAAGATGGGGTTTACAGAGTTAATTTAAGGATTGCAGGCCTCTCAGGAAAACATGACATTAATAGAAACCTTAAATACCATACATTATGGGAAAAATATAAAATAATCATCCAGAAGTTTTGGACATAGACAGTAATGATTAATGGAATCCAAAGATTTCTGTTAAGAGAAAAAATCCCACTTCTGAAATGCCATAGCATATAGTTATTAACGTTCAGAATTTCAATACCAAACAGAAAATTTTTTTAAATCTGTGGGAAGAAATGGCTCCATTCTATGCAACATGACCAATGTGAAAATATGCTTAATAAGATCTAATGTGAAGAAACCATATAAGATTGCATGTCCTCTCAGGGACGGAGGGGGAGAAAATCCAAGACTTATGGAAATGATTGCAGAAAATGGAAAACAAACAATAAAATACTGCAAAAAAAAAAAAAAAAAAGAACATAATAGGACCTGAATAGATCCTTGTTAATTAATTAATTAATGGTGATTAAATGGAAATTTTAAAAAGTGCCTCCATTTATGGTGAAATGCCAATTCAAAGATCCTAAGATCATTTCAGTTTCACTTTTTGGAAAAGAGCATCATGAAAGAATATTGCTGAAGCTAAGAGATGGGTTTTAGCGAAGGGGAAAGGGAGGATTTTGAACCACATTCCTATCTATGGGAGAAAGGAGGATCAAAAGAAGGTGAAGTAAAAGACAACTTATAAAAGAAAGAAATGTAAGCAACTTACATTCATGAAGTAATGAAATTCAAGTAAATTCATGAAACTTGGGGTAGAACAATTGAATAGGAAATAATGGGGAGTCTGTGGGAATGGACTAGCCTCAGATATATTCACAGTGCCAATCTCTATATACAACAGAAGACAGATATAAATTTGATCTCTCTGGGTCCCTACATTTCATCAATATGGTTTTGGCATAATCTTAGATGGCAAATGCTGGAACTACTATTGGCATGACTTTTGTGAAGTTAGATGTACTGACTACATTCAATCTGATTCAGTACAGAAAGGGAGATCAGAAACAAGGAATGAAAAAAGTATACAGAAGAAGAATTAATTAGAGATGACATGAGACATTGTGGATGAAATTAATAATTAAGTTTTTTAAGGAGATTAGAATTATGACAGAGTTTTTTTTTTAAATGAAGGGATGATGTTCATCTGGAAGAACAAAAGGTCCAGAATATCAAGGGAATTAATGAAAAAAAAAATTCTAAGGAAGGTGGCCTAGCCATACCAGATCTTAATTGTGTTATAAAGTAGCAATCATCAAAACTTCTTGGTACTGGCTAAATAGAGGGGTAGATCAGTGGAAAAGATTAGTTACACAAGACACAGTAGTTAATGATTATAGCAGTCTACTGTTTGATAAAACAAAGACCCCAGCTTCTGGGATAAACACTCACCATTTGACAAAAACTGCTGAGAAAACTAGAAAATAGCATTAAAGAAATTGGGCATAGATCAACATTTGATTCCATATAACAAAATAAAGTTCAAATGGGTACACAATTTAGATATAAAGGCTGATTCGATAAACAAATTAAGGGAGTAAGGAATAGTTTATCTGTCAGATTTATGGAGAAATTTATGACCAAATAAAAGATAGAGAACATTATGAAATGCAAAGTGGATAATTTTGATTATATTAAAGGTCTCATTCTAAAATATATAGAGAACTGAGTCAAATTCACAAGAATACAACTGATAAATAGTCAAGGGATATGAACATACAGTTTTCAATTCCCATAGTCATATGAAAAAATGCTCTAAATCACTATTGATTAGAGAAATGCAAATCAAAACAATTCTGAGGTATCACATCACACTTGGCAGACTGACCAACAGGGCGTGATGGAAAATGCCATCTACATCCAGAGAAAGAACAATGAAGTTGGAATGAAGAGCAAGGCAGACTATTTTATTTTCTGTTTTATTTTGTTTTATTTTTCTTATGGTTTCTCCCATTTGTTATAATTCTTCCATGTAACATGACTAATGTGAAAATATGTTTAATAAGAATGTATGTGTAGAACCTGTATTGGATTGCATGCCATCTTGGGGAGGGAGGGTGAGAAAATTTAAAACTTATGGAAGTGAATGTTGAAAACTAAAAATAAATAAACTAATGTAAAAAAAGGAAAAAATGAAGGGATGATGGAGCTATTATCCAAACCATTCACTGATTCCCTTATTTAATGGTTGACTAGCAGGTAATAAATGTTTGTTTACAGCAACTCATGAAGACAGTGTGATACTATCCTGTAGAGAAACCGCCTCACCCACACTAAAGGAAGCACAGATCTTTTGAAGTGTTACATTCTACCTGGATCTACTTTAAGTACCTATGGCCTTATAAAAGTTCAACAAATCGTCACAAATTCATCCTAATGGTCAAGTGGATTAGGAATGCTCACTAGAAATTTGCCATCTAAAACAGACTATGGAGGCAAACATCTAAAGACAACATGGCAAATGAAAACTAATAAAATTCAAAGCACAGATATACCAGAGGGACACAGAGGACATCTAATATCAAATCTCTTGCTTGAGACATCAAAACACATCCTGTTTCACTGAATAAAGTCTTATCAACAAAATGTACTTGTCATCTCACATGACCACAATTAGCTTGAGTTTTGGAAAAAACAAGATAAGCCATTGAGGATCTGATGTAAAATGTTGGGATGTAGCCAGATATTAGTGTACACTTTCATTAGTTTCCCATAGGGAACAGCAATCACCACAAAGCATACTTTAAGTGGAGTTTGGATTCTATAAAATTAAGCAGTTGTTAGAGATCTATGGAACTTTCATTCTCAGTGCCATTCGTGTACAAGTTAAACACAGAGTAAAACTGGAAATGAGAGAGCTTTGGAGAAACTTCTGTAGGATCACTGGATCCAGGTTTATCATTTATGGCTCATAAATAATAAACTTACAGTTGGAGGGGGTGCTTAGAAACTATCAATTAGAGTTCCTTCATTTTATAAATGAGGGAATTCAGAGATTAAGTGGGTACAGCTAGGTGGTACAATGGATAGATAGCTGGCCCTGCAGTCAGGAGGACTGAAGTTCAAATCGGGCCTCAGACACTTGACACTTACTACCTATGTGACCCTGGGCAAGTCACTTAACCCCAATTGCCTAGCCAAAGGGAAAAAAAAGAAAAGAGAAGAGAAAGGGGTTAAGTGACTTATCCAAGGTTATACATGCAATAAGAAGTTGAGGTGGAATTTCAATATACATCCAGAAGCAGAATTAGAATTTAAATCTAGGTCCTCTGATTCCAAAATCAGTGCTCTTTTTGTTAAGGGGGTGTGGGAGATTTTCTACACATTTTTATTACTAACCCTTCTTCCTAGTGAGTAAATAGGGGTAAATAAATGCGCAGGTATCATAATAAAACATCTCTAACTGCTTTAATAGAATTTTACTAATATATATCTATCTATTCAGGACCTTTATGAGGCATTAGTACCATCAAAAATGCCATGAGCTGCTACAGATGGAATTATATTGTGTTCCAAATTAGGAAAACAGAGGTACAAAGTTCAACTTTCTCAGTAAAAGCTAAGACTCCAAAGTGGGGAATGGCTACCCTTTTATAGTTTTGGAGGAAGTACAGAATAAAGAACAGGAATTCATAGGCAAGGAACAAGTTATGATTGGTTAAATGAGTTCTACAACATGAATGGTGAAACCAATACGATTGGTTACAGAGTTGAGGCAAGGGAGACAATATGATTAACTGGAAACTGGGAATAACGAGCTAGCAACAACCCCCTCCTTCCTCCTTGTGGTTAAGAAGTGGTCATTGTTTGAGGTCAGCTGCAAGGTGAGATATAGTGGACCAGACTTCTTTAGATAACAAGCCAGACATCCTTGAAGGATAGCTTGGTGGTGTAAAGATATTAGACCACATCCCTGGTGTCCACCTGCATTCTTCAAGGGCAAGAGATTTCCTTGACACAAGAACAGAACAGTGATTAACAAGAAGACTGGATTTCTAAATTTAACTCAACAAATTAAAGGCCAGCTAAATTCTGAGCTAAGTTCAGAGACAAAGAACCATGACTTGGGGAGATAACAGGACAAACTCAATTAACTGTAAATAGGGTCAATTAAAAGATGATAGTATATCAATCTGATTGTTTCAATATCAAGATAGGAAGAGATCATAGAGTATCTAAACTATAAACTGGCATTTAGTTCCACAAGTTTGTGTGTGTGTGTGTGTTTGATACAGTTGGTGTAAAAATATCTCTTGTAAATATTTTAATTCATCTTTAATTTTTAGTAATTCATCAGAGATGAGTCAAATCTCACTAAAACTATCCATATGTAACATTACATGTGTGAATATTTACACATCTAATGTACAATTTAACTTTAAAATCAGGAGGCAGAGTCAACTCTGACTTTTAAAAACAGCATAAAGAGTACAATTCAAAAGCTACTGCTAGAACAAGGGTAGTAAGTTTATTTTGAGAATTGCTCTCCACTGCATGAACACTGTTGATAGATTTCTTTCTGAGGATGAGGACAATTTTAAAAGAGCACTGACTTTACTACTATGTACACAGTAGGAGCAAGATTAATTCTAAGAATCAACCAGCTTCATCTCACCCCTCAAGAGGTGCTACCATCAGGACTTACAGTGAGAATGAGACTTTTTAATATAAAGCATATACTGATATTTTCTTTCAGTTTGGTAAACCAATACAATTATATAACATTTAGTTTTTAAGAAACAGTTTATTATTTTACATTAAACAGAGTCTGCCCTAGCTTTTTAATGTTGCGGATGGAAGAAATTAGTCATAAGTTCTTCTTTCAAGCTTAGAGCTGTCATAAATTGGAAACATGCATATTTATACAGGGTCTCAGATCTGTACAGGTGCCAAAACATACTCTGCAAAAAAAATCAGTTTAATCTGTAGTTTTCACTTAGTCTTCAAAGCTTTCTTACATCATGGTAGCAGATTCACCATCAAATCTCTAGTCAAAGAAACAATACTGCCCAACTACGAATATGCAACTGCCAAAAATTCCTCCTTTCCTCCTACCTTCCCCTTCTATCAGGAACATAATTGCTATGTGACACCTATATTTTGGATGATAGGCTGAAAATACCTATCTTTTGGATAGAGTAAGAAGGTCCAAAAAATTCTTCTTTTTCTCTTTTTCTCAGATGTGAGTCTTAGGAAAACAAAATTATTCTTTCATTCAATCATTTATTTAACAAGCATTTTAAAAAATCTACCATAAATAAATCAATTCTCTGAAGTATACTGAATTGGAAAAAAAAAAAGATTATACAAAGGTCTCAATCCTATTCTTATAAGAGGTATAAAATAAAATTTTTTTTATTAAATACTTTTCCAGGATTTAATAAAATCTACATTTACTGATTTTACTAATAAGTCAAAAAATTAAATCAACAAAACAAAACAAAAACCCTGAGTAGCTTGTAGAGCTAGTCTATCAGTTTGTATGTATATTTTGAACAGACACCCCAGATACACCATAAACTGGGTACACAGAATTAAAGAGGAGGAGGAGAACCAGCTGAATTGCATTTGGTAAATTGTGCAGTGCTTTTAATACCTTCAGGCTTCCCTCTGAAACAAAGACCCATCTCTTTAACACTAATATTCTTTCAGGGATGCTTTGTGGCTATGGAGTATGGAATATCACAATCTCCAACGCATAAGAGTTGCACATCTCCCAAAGGACAACAGAAAGTCACATGGTGGTCATAAGCTGCAGCATACTATGATAAAGCACACAACAAAATCAGATAAGGTCAATGTATTGATTTGTTTTGCTTATAAGGGCGGATTTCTGTGGGTGGATAAAGGGTAAAGGGTGAATTAGTAAAAAATTAGAGAAATATAAAAAAAGGTAATATTAAAACATTGTCAAAAATACACAGAAGAATCAAAAGATGTTGTAGAAGACAACACAAAAAACAATTTTCTTACTTTTTTGTTAAATGTCTTAATTTAATATGTACTTGAAAAAAAGCCACAAAGGAAGTCTCTTTCTAGTCCTTCACTTATGGAAAGGTATTATGAAATTCAATATATATTTGAAAATCTACCAAGAAGAAGCAGCTTTCTTGTTCTTTTTATATTGAAACATTTTATCTGCTGATTATTGCATTCATAATTTTTTCTAATTTTTAAAACATTTACCAAGGAAAGGGAGCAAAATCATTGTTGAAGAACTGTATGACCAGGAAAGGCAGGGAGTTAGTCAAGAAATGAGAACAAAGAATAACTTATTAAATTAAATAAATTCATGTACAGATTATGCATCCCATTGGCAACCACACAATGCTAAAATTCCCAGAATGGCAAGTGTACCCTTGAAGAAGACTTGTAATAGGAGGGCACAGACAAGTTACATGGGATGAGAAGGGATGGATGAGGAGTGAGCTGTGCCCCATGGAGACAATACTTACATTGAAACTAAAATATCTAAGAAAGAACATTGCAAAAAAAACCACTCCAAACCTACCCTAAAAATTAGTATACAATTTCATCATCCAAAACTTTCTATTAAAAAGTCTAATAATGAATGGCTGACAAGTCATACAAGCTGGAGGGCTTAGGAACATGGTGAAGCAGATTAACACTACTGCAGGATGCTTTCCAAATGATATAGGATTTAGTGTGACCATGAGACTGAGTGATTCTAACTTCAAGAAAAGGATGTAAGAGAAAAGAAAAAATAGAAGTAAACTGAGACTTTAAAGACTTCAAGAGATGGAACTTGGTAAAGATTTGAGGCCAAAGGGGATATGAAAAAAAGATGCTCACTACTTAACAAATGCCACTGCAATGTCAGATAGAATTGTTATTACAAGTTTTGGAGCAAAAATCTCCCCCCACTGCTGTTGCAGATACTCCTGACTCAGCTACCAACAATTAGCCAGAGCATCAGAATTTGCATGAAGATGATGTCAAAGAAAAATTACTTCAACATAATGCAATTTTAATTTTGAAATCTATAAAATTCTTCGCCCAGAAGGGCAAATAGCAGCAAAGGCATAAAAGGCAAACATATTAAAGACTATATATTATGCTGAAATGTACCCAAGTACATTTTGACTTTGTACCCAGGTTTGTCTGGATTTTTAAAAATTTAACTTAAGAAGTATATTTGATTTTTTAAAAATCATTTCATAGTCATACTGTGTAAATTATGTAAATATCACTAATTTACTACTAAAATAGGTACTTGTAATGAGAATATGTCATGATGTGTATAAAAAAAATGATCACCCAAAAAACAAGGTTAAGGCATTAAAAAAAATATTTTGTACTTAAAAAATATGCTTACACAAAAGGACATAAAGAAAACATATATTTGCATAATATCAATAGCTATGTAAATAAAGTCTTGCATTATTAACAAGTGTTTACAAATACAAATAGTGGAATCTATATCGGGGAAGAAGATATATCAAATTAAGGAAATATCAAAGCAAACAACTTATGATGAAGTTTAAATAAAACAACATGTCCCAAAAGGGGAAAAACACTTTTCAAACATATCATAAAAAAAGCAAATACTATTTTGACTTTGAAAAAAAGTAGTATCTCCATTTCTCTAAACCACATCAATTGAAGGGAGAAGGAAACAGAGGAGAGAAAGAAAGAAGGTAGAATTATTTTCAGACAGCTAAGATCCAGATAATGAAATGTTTACACAATGAAACTAAAAACTCTTCAAACCACACTTGTTAGCAAACTGAAAGATAGTTAAGATAGTTTGACCTGTGCTTTCTACTGACAAGTACTCATTTAGCACTAGTTAGAATCACCAAGTAGTTTTTGAGGAAAATCCAAAATAAATTCTATGTTAAAACCTTCTCAGAACTTTACCAAAGTTATTTTTAAAGTAGATGTTCTATCAGGTTATATATATATATATATATATATATGTGTGTGTGTATGTGTGTGTGTGTGTGTGTGTATATATATATGTATATATATATACACATATATATGTATATATGTACATATATTAAGCAAATCCTAAATGAGTGTACCACCCCGAATCAATAAGTATTTATTAAGTACCTACAATGAGCAAGGAAAAATGCCCTAAATTATCTATAATATAAACTCTGTAAGCATATACGCAGCAGGGAGGACCTCTTTTCCAGGGGAGAAAAAGATTTTTATGACATGTTATTATTACATGTAATTAGAAAAAAATGTACCTTCAAATTAATGATAGCACTCTTAGAATACTACATTTTTTTGAAAGCTGGTTTAACTCAAATTTTAGAATAGTTTAGTTTCCCCCTTTGAACTTACCATAACTTCCTGCTCATAGGTCCAAACACCACAGGCTAGCTCCACGCAGAAAATCACAAGCAAACTTCCAAAGTACTACCAAAAAAGCACAGGACAAAAGTATTATTAGTGGAGAATAATTAAAATGTATTTCTATTATTAAAACCAGGCTAAATATCTTCAGTGCCATGTTTATCTAAAGGAAAAGAAAACAGATGCCCAATCATTACCAAAACAGGGAGCCACTCTCATCAACAGATGGGGGAGAATATCTTACAAATTTAAAGACATCTGCAAAGGACGTTCATTCTTACCAAAATAGGCCACTGTTTATTAATCACCTCTTGGGATAAATACCCTTGAAAAACTCCAGTATTTCATTAGTTTAACATCTGAACTAGCATGTTAAAGTCTAATAAAACTATATATACTGAATCCAAATTGTGGGTCAGAAAACCATGCTTACATAAAGCAAAGCCTAAATCTAATGAGGTATGATCCAGAGATTATGATGTTTGCTACCCTCATGGGTGGGCTCTATTCACATCATTGCATATAAGTGAAGATCTACCTATTCTTAGAAGTTTACAAGCCACAGAAAAAACCGAATCAACTAACACATCATTATTAGGCAAGTCTGCTATGTGTGTGAATCACATGCACCTAATAATGATGTGTCAGTTGATTGAACATGATTAGTTCTTTGGCGTGTGGCTTGTAAACTTCTGAGAAATGGAAAACATTGCAAAATAAATAACTGACTCAAGTGTGAGACAGCTTTTCCTCCAGTTTGATTCTCTTCTCTAATTTCCTCCTTCACTTTCTGTATCTCTATCATTTGACCCCAGCATCTAAAACAGTCTGTATTTCTTTCTGCTTCAATAATACTACATACTGCTTCAAGCTCCATGCCATTTGTTACCAGCTGCATTATTTGCAAGCCTTAATTTGAAGCCTTCAAGGTATGAGTATGTCAGCAGAAAAAAAATTTTTGATAATAAAAAGTCACAAGTTTTCTCCAAGTTTTCTTTAACATTCTACTTTAGAATTCCAGCCAGAAAGCAATGTTTTAAAATGTAATTTATGTTATAATGCAATCAAAAGTCCAGGTTGAACAGGTTTCTTATGCAATGTATCCTGTAAAAACATTTCACAATTTGATTACTCTAACAAGGTAGGTCACACATGCCACCCTCTCCCCAAACCCTAATATTTTAAAATATGTCACATCTGAAAAGGAACAACAGATTAAAATGTCACATAATTGATTAAAATGAAAATCAAGGATGGCCAAAGGAGTAGTGGGTAAAGGCAATTTCATTTCCTTTGCTTGGCAATGATGTAGGGCATTATAGGATGATTTTGTGCAGAATTACCTTTCCTTCCCTTTCATTTCCCTTCTCTCCTCCTCCCCTCTAGTTAAGCCACCCCTTGTCTGGTGTAGTAGTAGCCTCCTTTTGTCACTGGAAAGTTACCAGGTGCGTGGTTCCTAGGGCAGAAAGAGTCCCTCAAAAGCACAGGGCCATGACACAATTTGCCACAATTCCTTATAACTAGATAGTGTTCTGCTGGTCCAGAAGCATAATCAATGAGGTAACAGTGGAAGGCATAAAGATTACAAACCTATTTCCTTATAGTAACTTAGATTGCTTTGGGTATGCTCTACATTTGATTAGAAGTAAAATATCTTTATTATTCATCTAAGTCTTCTTCTAAAATATTCTTTCAGTATAGATACAAAAATATGATGGATCAAATACAAAATTCTTTCTTCACATGCAAATATATAAGCCTCTGAAAGTTCTCACATGATTCCATTCTCCAATTACCAAATGTTTAATTTTATGTAGCATTAGCGTATGATCAATATATCCTTCTTAAATTCAAATCCCCAGCTGTATTTTATTTACTCGCATCAGCTTTGTCAAAAGTTTTATCGTTCTGATTAGAAGCCATTTTTTTTTTCAATTTAATTTCAAGAAAATCCACAAAATTCTGTACTTCAGGTCATCAGGCTGGTTTTTGTTGGAGTTTTTTTTGTGTATATGTTTTTCTAGAAGATAGATCTAGTCTACTAATTCCATTACAAATTATAAAGGTCAGAGCCATCCTTCAAAAAGTACTCATGGCACAATCAGCTATACTTACTTGTAAAAGTGTTTTTGTCTTCTCAACTGTCCAGAAACCAGAGCCAGAGTTACTCTAAGACTGCTTATTTTACTGAGAATGGCTCTGATAAAACATAATCTATGTGCTATTGTTTAGGCAGATACAGATTATGGCTTTACTTAATAGTTTTATAATAATGGAGGTTTTTCTTTGTGTAAACATGAACCCCATCCTATCCTGCTTCAAGACTGGAGGTAGGCAAATCAGTCTTCTGAAAAGAATTCTCTCTGATCAGCAGAACCGTTTATTATTAGCATCACTGGTCTGAACTTCTGGCTACATTTAGGCCACTTCTCTAGACCAAGAGACTAGTCCCAAATAAAACACATCGACTGTTTTGGCTGCTCCATTAAATCCTAAGTCATTAAGTCTCTCCATGGCAGCATGTGTTTCCTTGAATGTTTCAGATTTGACTTCTGTATATCACTTGATGTATGCTATATAGTTATCCAGGTTGATTTCTTGATACTCTGTAAAACTGTCATGAATGTCTTCATAAGTGACCTCCTTATGGACCCTAGTCACAGAGAAAATTTCGTCCCTGACAGTGCTGTAGTTCTACGTCATCACTTTCCTGCTCCATGCAGTCATTTCTTTACTTTTTTCTTAAGTTTGCTGATACTTTGAACCCCTTCTTCATCCATGTTGAAATCTTCCCTTCCAACTCCATGAAGCACTTTATCATCTCACTTGTTCCTCATCACAACTCTGCAAGATTAATAATATATTATCTCCATCAAATGGATGAGCAAATAGTTATGCAAAGTGATTTGAAGTGTAACTATCAAAATTTTTAATTACAAGGCCTTGTGATCCTAGATATTATACAACAAACAAGGCAATATAACATATCCTCACTCTATACTTTAAAGGTTTTTGTTCCTTTCCAGACACAAAATTAGACCATAAACCCATCTTTTTCACAAGTCTCTCCTTTCCTGTTCATTACAAATATCATGTCCATCATGGGGCAGAATAGTTTGTACTGTACTTCTGTGTCAGACACGTACTTCCTTTCCCTTTTGCTGCCGTATATGATTATGTTCATAACACAAATACTATGATGACTTTTCTTCCCTCCTCTTAGTTTGCCTCAATCACACAATGCTGCCCATCTGTTTCCCTCTTTCAAACCTTTGAGCTGCCTTGACACTTTGCCCTGTGTATTCGGAATTTTCTCCTCCACCATTCACTTGGACTTTTCTTGTCTATTTCTTAACTGCATGATCCATTTACATAGCTTCAAAATGCCCCAATCCATTATGCCTTACCAAATTTAATACTACTGAACTGGTTGACCCCAGAAATAGAATATACAGAACCTCCAACTCTGTTTACCAACCTCCTTTGAGTCAGAAGGAGCAAGTTCCCTGTCACTGGAAGTCATCAAACAGACACTAGACAACTCCTGGCCAGGAATATGTTAAGAAGGGATTAATGCTTCAGGGTACACAGTTAGACCTTTAGTCCTCTAAGGTCCGTTTAAACTCCAGTGGAGTTTAAGTAGAGTAAACTAAAGTACTTTAAAGTAGAGTACTGGGCCTAGAGACAGGAAGACTTGAATTCAAATCCATCCTCTGACACTTACTAACTGTACAACCCTTCGGGCAAGTCACTTAACCTCTGTTTGCCTCAGGTTCCTCATCTGTAAAATAGTGGTAACAATAGTACTTACCTCCCACGGTTGTTTTGAGGAACAAATGAGACAATGTTTGTAAAGTGCTTAGCACAGTGCCTGTAACAAAGTAAATTCTACATAAATGTTGGCTATAGACATGTAATTTGTTGTCATGTAAGGTAGATTTTGTTGTTGGTGAATGTGTTTTTTTTTCATCTGAACTTGTAATTTCATCACTGTAGGAGCTGCCAATGAGGAAATTCTATGCCAATAAGGATTTGCAAACTTTTTTGCAATTTAGGGGCTCATAAAATACACTGGAGGTATGGAAAGATTGGCTGAAAGCCAGTATGTGTTTGACACAGAAATTGAACCCCACATCACCTTGACTCCAAGGCTCACTCCTCACTGCCACGCTGTTTCTCATTCTCTCATTCTCTCATCCTCTCTCTCTCTCTCTCTCTCTCTCTCTCTCTCTCTCTCTCACACACACACACACACACACACACACACACACACACACACACACACACACTCCCCACATAAAGTTTTCCTTTTCTACCCATTCTGCCAACATCCTTCCATATCAATGCTGATATTTATAATATGTTGTCCACACAGCACCATATACTCTGCAATTCATATGACCTTCACCAGAGTAGTCACATCAGAGTCACATCAATCAAAAACTGTTCCACCTCTGAACTCTGAAATTCCTCTTTCACCATAATCTCCTGTCTTACTATCTCTTCCAAACAAATACTCCACTCCGTCTTTACTCTCATTGTTCAGTCCTGTCTGACACTTTGTGACTCCATTTGGGGTTTTCTTGGAAAAGATACTGGAATGGTTTGCCATTTCCTTCCCCAACTCATTTTACAGTTGAGGAAACTGAGGTAAACAACGTTAAGTGACTCGCCCAGGGTCACACAGTTAGTAGGTGTTTGAAACTAGATTTGAACTCAGGTCCGCCTGACTCCAGGCCTGGTGCTCTATCCGCTCCACCACCTAGTTGCCCCTTTTCTCTCATTAAATCAGTCCTTTTTCTCCCAACCTTGCAATCTCTTTCGAACTCCCTCCTTTTAGCTTTTATCAGGGAGGTGTTAAATTGTATCTTATTCTGAGTCCCCTGACCACACCTCCCACTTCTAATCAGTACAATAACTAAGTTTATAAGTAGCCAGTATAAAGTAACAAGGCAGGAAGTAAGATGGCAAAGGGGAAACTAGAAGTCACATATAGATTGTACCAAAGAACAAAGGAGCATCATTTGCAAACTGTATCAGATAGTGACCAAAAGTCACATTTTGAGATTATGCGTTAAAGCAGGGGAAGCCATCTAGGTTTTGCTGACAGGACACTTTGGTTCCATATGTTAACCTCAGTTAAATTCCAGAAATCCACAGTAAGACCAACAGGACACCAATTTTTTTTTTAAATATATAATTTATTTTTCAGTTCTTAACATTCACTTCCATGAGAATGTGAATTCAAAATTTTCTTCCCATCTCTCCCCAACCCCCAGGACAGCATGCAACCCATCCACCCCTTTCTCCAGTCTGTCCTCCCTTCCATTAGCCACCTTTCTTCCATCCCCCTTTCCCTCTATTTTCCTGTAGGACAAAATAGATTTCTGTACTCCATTGCCTATATAGCTTAATTTCCAGTTACATGGAATATCATATTCTAAGTCCTTCGATTCTTTAGTGTAGAAGCTGCTAAATCCTGTGTTATCTTGATTATATTTCCACAGTACTTGAATTGTTTCTTTCTGGTTGCTTGTAATATTTTCTCCTTGACCTGGGAACTCTGGAATTTGGCTACAATATTCCTAGGAGTTTCCCTTTTGGGGTATCTTTCAGAAGGTGATTGGTGAATTCTTTCCATTTCTATTTTACCTTCTGGGTCTAGAATATCAGGGCAGTTTTCCTTGATAATTTCTTGGAAGGTGATGTCTAGGCTCTTTTTTGATCATGGTTTTCAGGCAGACCAATAATTTTTAAATTATTTCTCCTGGATCTCTTTTCCAGGTAAGTTGCTTTTCCAATGAGATATTTCACATTATCTTCTATTTTTTCACTCTTTTGGTTTTGTTTTGTAATTTCTTGGTTTCTCATCAAGTCATTAGCTTCCATCTGCTCCATTCCAATTTTTAAATGTGGCCAATTCTGCCTTTTAAAGCATTTCTCTCTTTGGCTCTTTGGACCTCTTTTGCCATTTGGATTAGTCCATTTCTTCATCATTTTTGGGGTCTCCTTTAGCAAGCTGTTGTCTTGCTTTTCATGCTTTTCTTGCATCACTCTCTTACTGACTGAGCTTTCTTACTGACCTTTGAAGCTGTCTTTGGCATTTATGGGTTGAGAAATCTGGGAACTACAGAACACCAAATATTGCTGATAACTTTGAGATGATATGGATATATTAATGAGCTAAACCCAAGGTGGCACAGACAAGAGTTAGTCTGATCCCAACAAAACCCTATAAAGATAAGAATCCAAAGAGCTACCTCTCCCTAACCCACCTCCCAGCACTCTTCTATTTCCATCAGGGTTCATCCTACCAAGTGGTCCCAACTCTAATCCAACGTTAGGTAACTTACTCACTGTGCCTCTCCCCCTCCCTATTCTTTTCCCTATGCTGTCTTCCTTCACCACCTTCCCATGCCAACTGCCTCTGTACTCCACACTTTTGTGCCACTTGCCTCTGTTCTTTTTGTGTATTTGCCATAGCACCTTCTGTGCCTCATTAGTGTGATTGAAGCATTACTTCAAGTACCCCTTTCCCTGCAAGTACCCAAAGAACTAGGTGTGCCTGCCCCCATTTCATAATCCCATCTATTAATTAGCAATTCCATGACATTTTAATGATACCTTTTACTCCACCTTTGAATCCCTTGCCCATTTGACTCTCGACAATTCCCTCCTAGTAACCCAAGAAATACGGAAATTTTTACTATCTCTCTATTAAATTTCTACTGCAGTATGGATTAATGCTGCTGAAGTAAATCAAAACATAATACTCTATGCATATGACTCCCTCCCCTCTCTACCCAGAATCACTCCTCTGAGTTTTAGTCCTGAATCCCACCTTCCTGCTGGATATTCAACCAGCACTTCAAACTCAACATATCCAAAATTTTCCTTCCTAAACCTGCCCCCTTCCCATTTCCTCATACTGCCCGTCATCAAGTTCAAATCACAGTCATCTTTGACTGTTCCCTTACTCCTACTTCCCCAATATCTGGTCAATTTGCCAAGATCCGTCCATTCTAATAGTATAACCTCTCACATCCTTCTTTCCTCATAGTCTCACCACCTCTTGACTATCTATTTAATAGTGTCCTAATTTGTCTCTCTGACTCCAGTCTTTTTGCTTTCCAATTCAGTCTTCCCACAGCTGCCAAAACAATCTTCCTAAGGCACAAGGTGGACCATATCATTGCCCTACTCCAAACTTTCAATGGTTCCCACAGAATAAAATGCAAAAGGACTTAACCAACACGAATTTAAGGCCATCAGCAATCTGGCTCACTATAAGCCACACCTGTTTTAATGAGCAAGTTTTCTCAATGAAGAAAACTTATTGAAAATAATATAATTAATGCCAATAAATAAATACAAATCTGACCACCTGTGAATATTAGCTTTTCTGTTCATTTATTTTTACTGATATGTTGGCTTAGATGGGTCTGGATACATGTTTCCGTACAGCTTATTTCATCACCTCAGCATCTGGATCCAAGTCAGCGAGCCTCTGAGCCTCTGCCTCACAGGGCTTTTATAAAGAAAACCTTTGCTTAAGAACCTTAAATGACTTGCAGAAATATGAACTATTATTATGCTACTATGGAAGACGCTAAGTATGGTCCTCACAGTCACTAGAAGTCTTGTGAAGCAGAAAGGTCATTTAGTAATCTTGGTGGAGGCTATTTTTTTAAACTTACTTTTATTTTAGAAAACAATTACAGTTACAGCATTTGCAAATTCTTATCTTTTTTATCATTTTAAATTAAAAAGAAAATCTTATTTCCTGCTTTGAAAATGGTGGGGAGGGGGCAGATTGGATCTCATTTTGAAGCTTGCCCAGGTTAATTATCCCCATCCTGTAAGCTTTTAATAAAGAACTACTTGACAGAAAAGCAATAGATAAGAAATGCAAATGAGAAATGCATCCTTAGGCCTGGTCACTGTGTTGATTTGCTTTGTGGAACCATACATATTTAATTCAAGAAAAAGCTTCTGGAAGGGGGGAAGTGTGGCAACTTGGTGAGTATTGTTAGAAACAAAAAAACAGCATCAATAAAACTTCCATAATGAACAAAAGAAAACAAAAATGCAGAATAAGAGGGATACAAATAGCAATTTTAAAAAATTATACTGTAAAATTATATGTATTATATATGTACACATGCTCATTTCTTAAAAAACAATTTATGTAATAGTTCAGTTTCTTATACAAGTCTCTTGTTCTTGATAATTAAATTCATAATAAAGATAATTTAAACAAGAAGAATTATTAAAAATTTATTTTCATCACAATGTATTTTTATAACTAGAATCCTCAAATAATTAAAAAATCTAATTAACTATATTAATTCCCCCTAAAGAAACTGAGGTGTTATTTTTTTTACCCATATTGAGATTACATTATTTTTATTCCTCCACCCAAGGTATCCTCATGTATATTTTATATATTTAAATATTTTCATTAGTTTTTGTTTTCATAACACCTTAACATTTCTGAAAATATCCTTCTTCCTCCCCTACCCAGCAACAAAAAAATAAAAAGAAAGGAAAAAGGACAGTTTAGCAAAATTAATCATATCAACTGAGCATAGCATTATTTGCAATTTCCCCCACCCTGAAAAGAAAGGAGGGGGTGGAAAGTAGTACATTTTGTTATCTCTTTTTATTCAGTTTTGAGATTTTGCCCTTTTTATTTATATTGTTGCTTATCATTATATACATTGTTCTACTGATTTTACTTCATTCTGTATCAGTTTATAACTCTTTCAATGCTTCTCTGAATTTTTCATACTCATCATTCTTTATGGTATACATTTTTTATATTCACGTACCATAATTTGGTTAGTCAGTCAATGGGTATCTACTTTGTTTCCAGGTTTTTTTTTAAACACAATAAATACTGCTATGAATATTCATTTTGAATGTGAATATTTCTCTCTTTGAACTCAGTGGAGCATGTACCAACCACTGGGATCTCTGAGTCAAAAAATTACCACTGTATTTTACCCATATTAATTAATAAATAAGAATATCATAGGTCCACCTCTGTCACTAGTCACAAAGTCATAAAGATGGTTGAAAAATAAAAGTAAATCATGTTAGGACCCAGAAGTACAGAATGACACCAAACAGGTCTAACAAACTACCAAAGCAGGGGTGAGGAAACGTAGGGAGTAAAGAAGTTTTGTTGTTGTTGTTTTAAAAAGGAATAAATATGGTAGGCAGTAGTGAGCACACCAAAATTGCTTTAAGTACACTCACTAAGTAGCCCTAGATATCAGCCTTGCTCCCATCCCTGACAGGCTATTCAATCACAGTTAGAGGCTGCCCTAAGAGATACAATGAAATTCTTGAGAAGTCAAAAGTCTTACATATACCTTAGAAGTGTAACTAGGAGATTTTCTACAGGGTAAAAACAGTCAATGAATCCCCTCACAGAATACCACCATTACCATCACCACCACCACCACCACCATCACCCCCCAAAGGAAAAAAGAACTAGTCACTGTATATATCTGTTGGGCAGGAGGGCAGGAGGACAGGAGGGCTGTAGCTGCCAAGGTTGAATGGGGGGTGGGATGTAGGTTGGGGGTAGGAGTAAACTTCAAGGTTCTGAACCTTCGACAGATTGCTCAAGAGAGAATGACCAGGAGATAGCAAAATAGAGAGAGCATTACAAAGTCTACAACATCCTCCAAGAAAAGGAGTTGAGTTGTTCTAGGGAAGAGGGGCCATGCTTTTGCAGAGTTCAATCCTAAGGGGGTGAGGCTTCTCTAAGTAAGCAGACTAACTCCTTTCTATCAACGGTGCTACCTGAGGAGACAGAATACTTTGGTTCCACTTTCAGACCCTCTAGGAAATCTGGGAATGAGGCATTTAAGAAAGAAGGAGCGCTTAAAAATTGATTCACCAGAATGACATCCATTATGCACTAGAGTATCATCAATGCCATCTACTTGTCTCCTAGTTGCCCTGCAAGAGGGAGCAGAAGTATCTCTCCTTGCTCCACTTCATTCTCTACTGGTCTGCAACCCTTGTCCCTGGCACCCTTTTAGGACCTACTTCCTGAATTTCTGTAGGGATATAGTAAGGGGATAACCTGAGGTACCAGGACTGCAAAGAGTCCACCAAGGAAAGAAAGCTTCATACCAACAGAAGTGTTCTCTCCCATTATAATGTTGATATAAAGTTAAAGATCTTTCTTCCTCACCCATCAATAGGCCTCAGGTGGAACCAATTAAAGGGAGCTTGATTAGGGGAGATTTCTTTCATAGGAAGGCCCACGCCTTTTGTTAATTTCTAATGAGGCACAGGTTCTCGAGTAGAGAAGCCCTCTCATGCTAAAAAAGTGTATATATACTCTGAGGTGAGGTTTTGTTTTGGGGCTTACACATTGGAAGTGTTTGTTTGGCCAGATGAGACTCTGGGCAGCTGCTAAGGAACCCCTACCCTCTGTGAAAATCCAGATGCTGGTGCTTCTCACTCTTGTAACTATGTATGTATGAAAAGTGAGACAGCTGGATCTGTCTGTTGATCTGTGATGTACGTATTGCTTATGGTCAAACAGTTGGAAGCCCTGTCTGATACTCTTAATTTTTTTGCTTATATTTTCTTTGTTGGTATATGTGTTTGATTAAAGTAGATTGTTGACCCCTCAAAAGTTGATTTCCTTTTAGAAAAGCAGATCTAAGAACCTATACAGCAGGCCCTTCTGGATGTGGTGGGAGGCTTGCTTTTACATCTACCTACACCAAGATGTTGGCACTCCTGGTAAACATCAGATTCTTTTCTAGCGGAGTACAGAATTAAACTTCTAACTACTGATAAACTCAAATTGTTTGGTTGAATTTGTTTTGGATGAATTCGAGATTTTTTATACTTCACTGATAATATATGGGTATGCATAACATTTTAAACAGAAATTTAAAATTAGTATTGATGATGAAAATATAACTGCAAAGTTAATTCATTTGAAAATATGTATTTGAATATTTCTAATTTAATAATTTTTTGTCTAACTCTTGCAAAGGACAATACTCAACATTTACTGAGCTCCTACTCTATAAAGACTAGTTAATTAGTAAGCAAAGATGAAATCAAAAGAAAAAATACTTAGAAAAACATTTGGTTGATGTATCACAAATATTAATGTATCCCATATGTTTGAGATTTTTTGGGTTTATAGTCCTGTGAAATATAGCGCATCTAGAAAAAGAGTATTTTTTTCATTTATAAAGATTCCACAAATGTTGAAAGATAGTTCATCTTATAACTTGGTTTCTGAATACATTTCCATTAGCTTAAGTTTCTTCATATAAAAATGTTTCAGTTTCTTCATCCTGAAGTCCATAGGATTTTGCAGTTGAAAGGATGAGGAGCACAGCAATTAGATGATTTGCCTAAAGTCATGAAGTTACTATCTGAATTAGGATTGAAATACAGGTCATTACCAGTGAACAGCTTTAATTTGGTTTCTATGCTAATTGTTGTTGTTATTTGTCCTTCCTTCTGGAAGAGGACCATGACATCAAGTTGGTTGTCCCATGACATTCAAGTGAACTGGATTTAAGTGAGGCAGGGCTATGCAAAGTCACCAGCCTCACTTTCTCCTCCAGAACCATCTGGGTCCAGTGGCAAGAAGATATAGATAAGGATGACTGGAGATGGCCCTAATGACTAATTTGTACATTGAAGCCATCATCCTAAATCCTAAAAATCCTAAATCCTAAAAAAAAAATCATAACAGTTATTGTAATCTACTTTTAAATGGATTTATGTTTAAAAATATGGCCTTTTCATTTAAAAACTAAAAATATGCTCTTTACTATAACTTATTTAAAACCACAGGTACCAACATAGGACCAGAGATTTAAAGTTGAAGGGGACATCAGAAATGGTCCACTCCAACCCCTTTATTTTACAGATGAAGAAACTGGGTCATATTGAAGCAAGTTATTAAGGTCACTAAGGCAAATAGTAGATAGTAAAGCTAATGTTTGAATGCTGTAACTCCACATCCATCATGACACCAGGGAAGCAGATTATTCTGCCTGGAAACTTGCTACCAGCTTGAATTCATCAAAGGCAGTGTGTACACTACATAGAATTCTGGGCTTTGAAGCAGGAAGATATGGATTCAAATCCTGCCTTTAACACTTACTACTTATGTGAATGGGGACAAGTCACCTAACCTCTGTGTACCTTAGACAATTTCCTAAGACTTATCTACATACAGGTATTCACGTCTTCTTCAATTCAGCAGCCATCACATGTGCATATTTACCTACATACCCATGCACCCACACACACATAGCCCACTCTAAAATATAATAAACTATATTAGGGGAGTTTAATATTAAATAAATTCTGTGCCCTTTTCTTTCTAGCCATACTTTAAATACCTACACTTTAATAAACAAAAGGTTTGATTAAAGACCTGGATTGTGAAAATGATAAATGATAAACTCCAGTCTCTATCCTGTCTAATGCTAAGCTTTACAGACTTTTAGTGTTAAGTAGCTCTCTGGCAGTTGCTTATTTTTCTTATCCCCAAGACAGGAGATTTAAAAATATGACATTTCTTGTAGTTAGTAAACAATAGAATTCCAGTGCCAAATATTTGTACAAGGTAATGGAACAGCTGTCATTTTGTTAAGAATCTGAGACTAGGATATACAGAACATTTTCATTACATTGGTACCTTGCCCCTCAGAAAATGCAAGAGATAAAAATCTCAGTTTTTTCCTGTGCTCAAAAGGAAATTAAATCAGTTCTTTATAAGTGCAATCTGTGACAAAGTTCAGCATTTTCAGAGGAAGGATAATGCTGAATGACCTTTTCTGAATAGAATGAAATGGGAGTACCCTAAAACCTTAATAATTGGGAATAATTGAAGGGAGAGTTGGTCTAATACTAAAACATTTGAATTATAAAATATTTTCAAATAAATAAAACGTTGCTACTTTTAAGAATATGTTGTGTCAAATTTAGACATCAAAATGCTGGCAACTATGAAGTTCTTCAGACTTACTTGTCTGAATGCACAGACTTTTTTTTTTTGGTCTGGCTATAGTGCTACAAAGTGCTTAAGCAATTCTCTAGTAAACAGGTCAACTATTCCCTCTGAGACTTTTATTTGTTCAGCTAATTTGCTTACCTTAACTTTCTCCACTCCTCCCTCTTCCCACCTACCCCTACCCATGCTCCAAAGTACAAAGTCAAACACTAACCAAGTCTTTATTTTGATTCCATAGTTATGAATTTCAATCAATCAAAAACCATTTATTATATGCCTAGTAGGTGCTGGAAACAAGTACAAATAATGAAACAATCCCTATTTACAAGGAGCTTGCATACTAATGCAGTTCAAGTTAAAGAGGTCTTTTATAATTTGGCTCAAACTTTGTTTTCAATGTAACAGGATAAAAGGAAGGTGATATAATATTGAGAGGGCCTGAAATCTTTTTCTGATTCTCCAATATTTTAGACTATGGTATCCAATGTTACTCTGTAAATAATGCGTCTAGATTTTGGTCTCATTTTTAATTAAATTTTATGTCTATTGCTTTATTTTTATTTTTTTAGATGCCTGTTGTTAAAGAAGGTAGTGTCCAGAAAGTTTACAAAGCAGCAGCTGGGATTTTAAAGGCTGAAAGCTAAATTGAGAGTTTTCTACAGAAGCCACAATAGGTCTGTGGCAATAATTAATCAAACAACTTGTCTTATGAATTCCGCTACCTTTTATTTTCTTAGGCCTGTCCTATTAGTTTTAAAGAGTCTTCACTGTTCTCCAACAAATCTGCCAGGCCTAGAGGCCTGTATTGGGCTACCCGAGTCTTTCCTACCTCACCTCCGAGGTCTTCGGCTGGCCACGCCAGATGCACATATGAGAGAAAGGACGTTCCAGAGTCGAACAGGGGTTGAGCTTTATTACAGGGTCTAGTTTACAAGTGCAGGGTGATCTTCCTTAGGAGGAAGAGGGGGAGATTTCCTAAGGAGGCTAAGCTTAAGGGATTGGAAGTAGAAGTACAAGCGGGGAGAGAGGGGGAGGGGAGAGAGGAAAGAAAAGAAGCGGAGCCCTACTGTCCTCTTTGGCTCCACACGTGCTAAGAGAGCTTTCCGGCTTCCTCAATCCTACTTAACCTTCAGCCACACTATTTGCATCTCAATACCGTGCTGTTAGGTAACTAGGTGTGCTCCAATCCGGGACAATCTCGAGGGCAGGGAGACTCCACCCATCACGTATCTCCCAGGGAGAGGCGGAAATACCCGAGCTAGCCGAGCTAGCTCAGTCTAACCTTCTCGAACCCCCGCTGTTCATGGAGGGCCTCGTAAGACTCTAAGATTTAGAAGTCCCACTTTTACCCGCCCGAGACCGTCCACACGGAATTGAGCTTCCAATCCCAACACAAATCAATCTGCGGGATAGATATTTTATATGGACACATAAGTGGAAGATAGGTAGGGGAAAATGAAAAGGAGGCTACAGTTCCCAGTGGGGTGGCTTGGACCTGTAATTGTATCATCCTTCTCTACTACATCTACTACATCTTCTCTACTACATCTAAGAACTGGGCCCACTCCAGTTATCCTGATTTATATCTGGCTGCTGGACCCTGATGGCTCTGGAGGAGAAAGTGAGCTGGTAACCTTGCTCAGCCCTCCCTCACTCAAATTTAATTTACTTGCAAGTCATGGCATCATCTTCCTGATGTTACAGTTCTCTTCAGGAGCAAAGGAGAAAACACCTAAGAGATCAATATCACCTAAGAGATGAATAGGAACCATGGTCAAATGGACATTGAGAAAATGGACCAAATAATAATGATTTTCGCTGAATTAGCAAAAAAAAATAATGCTAAGTTGATGGAACACACACTCTGGGTATCCTGGGGACCAGGATCCAAGCCAACCTTGCCTAAAATCTTCTAGTTGAGGTTCTTTATCAGTAACATATGCCTAACACCATCCCAGATTCAAGAGAGAAAATAAGGCCCATTATTTTATATGCCTATATAATATCCTATATGTGATAGGTTAGATAAAAAATACAAAAGATAGGAAGAAATAACCTTAATTATTTCTCAAACTATTCATTAATTCTGATCCTCTAGTGCTTCAGAATATCATATCCAATGTTATTTTATAAATATTAACTTCTGGATTTTAGTCATTTTTCTTATTAAATTTTACAATTGTCAAAAAATATATTCACTTTAGTTTTCTTCATACTTATAATATATATAGAAATATACAAATATACATACATCCTCAAACAAAACTAAATTCAGTCTTCTGAAATTACTTTTCAATAAAAGGAAAACTTTTCCTTTTAATTTCAATAACTTTATGATACTAAGAATGCTTAACTAAATTTAAAAAGTGAGGCATTTTACCAGAAAAGATGTGGAAAATTTAACAGGCTGCCATTTCCCTCTGTATTCTTAGGAGAGTACTTTAGTTATAATGCCAAAGACTTCTTATTTTTAAAAATAATTTCATTCAGTTCAATATTTATTAAATAATTACAATGTGCAAGATACCATGCTAGACATTGGTGACATAAAAACTGACACCCATTCCAAGTCCTCAGGGAGGGTACTCTACAGGAAGGCAACACTGAGAAAGAAATACAAAGGAGTTTGAAGTAGAAATTACTAATAACTGATGGGAAGAGAGAAGACTTCATGGAGGAGATGGTGTCTGAATGGCACACGCCAAAGGAAGATAGAAATTCTGAAAGACAGAAGTATACCTCAGGCTCCCTTGAATGTACAGTGGCAGAAAAGGCAGGCTGAGTATTGGGAATAGCAAAGAGAGTTTGCCTGAAACACAGTGTGAAGCAGAGTAATGAAAACTAATACTGGAAAACTAAATTTGAGCCAAATCATCTAAGACCTCAAATACCAGGCTAAGGAGCCTGCATTTTAACTTATAAACAATATGGAACACAGGAGATTTTTTTTTTTATCAAGGTATATAATCAAACTTGTATTTTAAGAATATTATTTTGGCAACTGTATGAAGGATAGATAGAAGGAATGAGAGATTGGTGGCAAGAAGATCACTTTAGGAAGCTATTAAAACACACCAGGCAAGTAGGGATAATTGTGACAGAGAAATGATGGAGTGGAAATGAGAAGTTATAGTGGAAAAACTGACAGAACTTGGCAACTGATTGGATTTGAGAAGGTGGGGAGGAAGGCAAAGATAATAACTGAGTTTATAAATCTGGGTAAAAGAGAGGATGGTAGCATTCTTGAAAGAGACAGGGAAGTTTGGAAGAAGGGTAGGTTATCCAAGTTTTGATATTTTGAGTTTGAGATACCTGAGACATCCAGGTAGAAATGTCCATCAAGTAGATGGTGGTAAAAAGACTGGAGTTAAAGAGAGAAATTCACTAGATATGGAGAATTGAGTGTTATCTATATAGAGATGATAATTAAAACCATGAGAATAGAGATCATGAAGAGAGATAGTTTAAAGGAATAAATGGATACGGACAAGATGGTGGAGTAGAAAGACCCACATACACTAGCCCATAAAACACCTGTGAAGAAAGACTCTCAACAAATTCTAGAGCAACAGAAGCCACAGAACAACGGAGTAGAGGAGATTTCCAGCCCAGGGTGACCTGAAAGGCCGATGGGAAAGGTCTGTTGCATGGGTCACAGAGCAGAGCCCTGCCCAGCTTTGGCCTAAGCTGCACCATGCCTGGAGGAGGACCCAAGGCGGCCTCGGGACGGAATCTGAAGCAGCAGTATCGGAGGTTTGCTGATCCCTCAACCCACAGACACCAAAGGTCAATGAGAAAGTTTTTTCAGCTGACCAAGAAGGGAGCAGGGGTCTTCCCATAGCTCTGGCCTCAGGCAGAGATGGCAGTGGCACATCAGGCCTCAGCAGCTCCCACAGCAGCCCACATCCACTGTTGGATTGTAAAATCCCTGGGGGAATTGAGCAGCTGATTCTTACCTCAGTCCTACGTAGCAGCCCTGCCCCCACCTAATGCCCCTAGGGGATTTCAGCAGCTGATCTTTATCTCACAATGAATGGTGGCCCTGCCCCCACTAAAAGCCCCTGGGAGAATTGAGCAGTTTATCTGAATCTCAGTCCCCAGTGCTGACTTGGTGGAATTGGAGGCCAGATGGCTGGGGAGAGGAAACTATTACTTGCAGATTTGGGTCACAAAAGTTTCTTGTTGCTCCCAGACGAGTATACATGCTTGACTGTGCCACCTTGGAGGAACTGAGATGTTACAGATCCCCAGAGTATACCCTACTCTTGACAAAGGACCCAAAAGTCAAGTAATTGGCTGGGAAAACGCCCAAAAAAGGGAAACAAAATAAGACCATAGAAGACCAAATAAGATCATATGTGTTCTTCATGAATACATATCTTCTCCCATTCTTTCGGATGAGGAAGAACAATGTTTACCATCAGTGAAAGACATAAAAGTCAAGGCTTCTGTATCCCAAACATACAAAATAAACATTCAATGGTCTCAGGCCATGGAAGAGCTCAAAAAGGATTTTGAAAATCAAGTAAGAGAAGTGGAGGAAAAATTGGGAAGAGAAACAAAAGAGATGCAAGAAAATAATGAAAAACAAGTCAACAACTTACTAAAGGAGACCCAAAAAAATGTTGAAGAAAACAACACCTTTAAAAATAGGCTAACTCAATTGGCAAAAGAGGTTCAAAAAGCCAATGAGAAGAATGCTTTAAAAAGCAGAATTAGCCAAATGGAAAAGGAGGTTCAAATGCTCACTGAAGAAAATAGTTCTTTAAAAATTAGAATGGAACAGATGGAGGCTAATGACTTTATGAGAAAACAAGAAATCACAAAACAAAACCAAAAGAATGAAAAAATGGAAGATAACATGAAATATCTCATTGGAAAAACAACTGACCTGAAAAATAGATCCAGGAGAGACAATTTAAAAATTGTGGGACTACCTGAAAGCCATGACCAAAAAAAGAGTCTAGACATCATCTTTCATGAAATTATCAAGGAAAACTGCCCTGATATTCTAGAACCAGGGGGCAAAATAAATATTGAAAAAGTCCACCAATCACCTCCTGAAAGAGATCCAAAAAGAGAAACTTCTCAGAACATTGTAGCCAAATTCCAGAGTTACCAGGTCAAGGAGAAAATATTTCAAGCAGCTAGAAAGAAACAATTCAAGTATTGTGGAAATACAATCAGGATAACACAAGATCTAGCAGCTTCTACATTAGGAGATTGAAGGGCTTGGAATATGATATTCCAGAAGTCAAAAGAACTAGGATTAAAATCAAGAATCACCTACCCAGCAAAACTGAGTATAATACTTCAGGGGAAAAAAAATGGTTTTTCAATGAAATAGAGGACTTTCAAGCATTCTTGAAGAAAAGACCAGAGCTGAAAAGAAAATTTGACTTTCAAACACAAGAATGAAGAGAAGCATGAAAAGGTAAACAGCAAAGAGAAATCATAAGGGACTTACTAAAGTTGAACTATTTACATTCCTACATTGAAAGACAATATTTGTAACTCTTGAAACTTTTTTCAGTATCTGGGTAGTTGGTGAGATTACACACACACACACACACACACACACACACACACACACACAGCATAGAGTGAGTTGAATAGGATGGGATCATATCTAAAAAATATGAAATTAAGGGGTGAGAGAGGAATATATTAGGAGGAGAAAGGGAGAAATGGAATGGGGCAAATTATCTCTCATAAAAGAGGAAAGAAAAAGCCTTTTCAATGGAGGGAAAAAGTGGGGAAGTGAGACAGAAAACATGAAGCTTACTCTCACCATATTTTGGCTCAAGGAAGGAATAAAATACATATTCATTTTGGTATGAAAAACTATCTTACAATACAGGAAAGTGGTGGAGAAGAGGATAAGCAGGGTGGGGGGGATGATAGAAGGGAGGGCAATGGGAGGAGGGAGCAATTAGAAGTCAATACTCTTGGGGAAGGACAACATCAAAAGAGAGAATAGAAAAATGGGGGGCAGGATAGGATGGAGGGAAATATAGTTAGTCTTATACAACATGACTATTATGGAAGTCATTTGCAAAACTACATATATGAGGCCTATATTGAATTGCTTGCCTTCCCAATGGGGACAGGTGGGGAGGGAGGAAGGAAGAGAAGTTGGAGCCCAAAGTTTTAGGAACAATGGTTGAGTATTGTTCTTGAATACAACTGGGAAATAAGAAATACAGGTAATGGGGTATAGAAATTTATCTTGCCCTACAGGACAAAAGAGAAGATGGGGAGAATGGAAGGACGTTAGAAGGGAGGGCACATTGGTGATACGGGTAATTAGAATGTTCAGCATTTTGGGGTGGGGAAGAGGAGAGATGGGGAGAAAATTTGGAACTCAAAATTTTGTGGAAATGAATGTTGAAAACTTAAAATAAATAAATTTAAATAAAAAACATAAATGGATACAGGATGGCACTTTGGAGAAGTTTCCCATGTCTGAAGGGAGTAAGGGGGGAGGTATATTACAATGATTCAGCAAAGGAGATTAGGGTGGTGCTACCAGACAAGTAAGAGTAAAATTAAGTGACTTGTGTCTTGGAAGCCAAGGTAGAAAAGAGGGTCCTGGAAGAGTGGTTTTTCAAAGCCAAAAGTTACACAGAGGTTAATATGGAAGTAGATTAAGAAAATACCATCAAATTTAGCAACTGATATCTTTACATTAGTAGCTAAAGAAAGGATAATTACAGGCTGATAGATTGAAGGGATGGTACAGTCAAGTAAAGAATGAGGGAGACTGGATCATATTAGTAGAGAAAAAGAAAAGATAGAGAAACTGAAGATGACAGAGAAGGAATGATCAGAGGGACAATCTCCAGGATGAAGGCAAGAGGAATTGATGGAACTGAGAGTATGTGGAGGGAAAGTGCAAAACCCATGTGCTGGGAGTTTGGGAGAACATCTCCCGAGACATAGTAGCTTTAAAAGTCCAAGAAATGTAGCCTGAAGGGATGTGTAGAGACAAGACCCTCAATCTATATTCTATTCTGATTCTATCTCAAAGGGAAATCCCACTGTCTTAGAAATCCAGCTCCACAAGGATGGTTTGGTGAGATGAACAAGGGGGAAATATGCCAATCTGGAGCAGATCTGACCTTTGGCAACACCAAGGTTACTCAAAGTTTACACATTCTTAGAAAGAATCAAGTGCATTAGAAGCAAAAAAAGCAGTGTTGAAGGTACCCTTTGTGTACCTGCTTTAGTGACTACATCAGAATGATCTATTAAATAGCACATCAATTGTATGTATGCAAATGGGCGTTTTTAAAATAATACATTTGTTTTCAAATAGCACACTTCAAGTACAATCTTGTAATTGTACATTTGCTTAGGAAAATCCTTTTTCATGGTAAAAGAAAAAGTCAACCTCGATCTAGCCCATATCAGACTTTCACAAAACCTTAACCACATAGCTGACAATTATATTGAATTATAAACTTTCTAAAGTATTTTATGTGTATTATCTCATTTCAGCCTCATATGTTATGTAGGCTGGTGCTATAGGTATCATTACTGCCATTTTACCGATAAAGAAACTGATAAGCCAGTCCAAGAGAGGATTCTGGGAAGATGGCAGAGTAGGTGAGAAAATTCTAAATTTAAGATTTTCCTCCACAAGAGATAAAATAGTGCTTCAGGGCAAACATAGAGCAGTGAAAATTAATAAGATTGAGGCAGAACCCTAAGCCACCTGGGACAAGTGGAGCAGATCTGAAGAAAAATCCCAGAAGAGGTTTGGTCCCTGCGCAGAGTAAACACCTCCAGACTATGGACAAGCAGCAAGCTCTGGGGTTACCTTGGTTGGGAGGCTACCTCAGCCCCAGCCATTGGAACTTTTACCACCACCACCCCAAGAGTGAGACGAGTTGGGCATTTGAGCTGGGGAAAATTGAGGGAACCTCTGCTGACAAGGAATACCAGATCCAGCAGGGTTGTGGAGAGTGAAGGGGTGGAGGGGGCAGGGCAAAAAAAACCAGCACAGGCCTGGTGAGTGCAAAAGCAGTGGAACAAGGACATTGTGGGCACTTACAGGAGGCTGGGGGTCTTGGTTTGGGATCAAAGTTAGAGAGGAGAACTAAAGGAGAATCTGAGGCCAGAGGCACCATTCCCCCCTACCCCAAGACTAAAGGTGATTACCAAAAATTAAGTTATTACCACAACAAAAAAAATTTTTAAATGCACAGGCAAACTAGAAAGAATCCAATCATAGAGAAATATTATGGGACTACAGAAGACTGGGGATTGTCTTCAAAGAAAGATAGTGAACCAAAGAAACCCTCTTCTACCCCAAAGAGTAATGTCAAATGGCCACTTGCCCAAAAAGATTTAATGGAAGAATTTTAAAAAGACTTTAAAAATCAAATGAGAGAGATTGAGGAAATAGTTTAAAAAAAAAATTCAAGAAAAACAAGAAGATTATGAAAAGAAAATAAATAAATTAGAAAAGACGATTTGCTAGGGTTGGAAGCTCAATTCCATGTGGACAGTCTCGGGCGGGTAAAGGTGGGAACTTCTAAATCTTAGAGTTCACACGAGACCCCCCAGGAAACGACTGGGAATCGAGGTGAACCGAGCTATCTCGTGTATTTCCACCTCTTCCCGTGAGAAACGTGATGGGAGAGAGCTCTCCCCGCCCTCGAGATTGTCCCGGATCTGGGCACACTATTGTTATCTAACAGCACGGTATTCAGATGCAAACTATGCTGCTGAAGAGTTTAAGTAGGATCAGGAAAGCCTGAAAGTTCTCTTGGGCAGAGGGGCACGGAGCGGACAGGACAACAAGGCTCCGCTTTTCCTCTCTCCTCTCTCCCCTCCCCCTCTCTCCCCACTTACACTTTTACTTCCAATCTCTTATTGTAAGATCTTTGCCTCCTTGGGAGATTCTTCGCTCCCTCCTAAGGAAGAATTCCCCTGCACTTGTAACTAGACCCTGAAATAAAGCTCAACCCTTGTTCGACTCTGGAATGTCCTTTCTCTCATACGAGCATCCAGTTTGGCCAACCGAAGACCTCCGATAGAGGTAAGGGAAGACTCGGGTAGCCCTCAGGCCTCTAGGCCTGGCAACGATTCAGAATCTTAAGGAAGAAAATGACTCCTTAAAAATCAGAATTGGGCAAGGGGAAGTCAGCAAAGTCATGAGATCAAGAAATAATAAAACAGAATATAAAGAATGAAAAAATAGAAGAGAATGTGAAACATCTCACAAGAAAAACAACTGATCTGGAGAACAGATCAAAAAGAGAAAACATAAGAATAACTGGAGTACCTGAAAGCTATGATCAAAAAAGGACCTTGATACAATAATATAAGAAATAATTAAAGAAAACTGTCCTGAAGCATTAGAACAAGAGGGGAAAGTAGAAATAGAAAAAAAAAATCCACCAATAACCACCTGAAAGAGATTCTATAAGGAAGACAAACAGGAATGTTATGGTCAAATTCCAAAATCTCTCGCTCAAGGATAAAATACAACAAGTAACAAAAAAAAAACCCGAAAAACAATTTACATATGGTGGTGCCAAAATTAGAATCACACAAGACCCAGCAGTGGCAACACTAAAAGACAGAAGGTCTTGGAACATAAAAGAGCAAAAGAACTAGGCTTCTAGCCAAAAATCTCATACCCAGTAAAGCTAAATATAATTTTGAATAAAAGAAAAAAAAATGGATATTTGATAAATTGTCAGACTTTCAGGACTTTGTTTAAAGAAAAAAAACTAAACTTAATTGAAGATCTGACATACAAGAGCCAAGAGAAATATCAGGTACATACCAAAGACTGATTACAAGGGACTCAATAAGGACAATTTACTTTTTATGTATATAAAATATGTGCCTAAGATTTTTATTAGCAAATATGTAATTCATAAGAAAGATTGTGGTAGACCTAAGCATGATATGACTTTAAAAAGCAAAAATATTCGGAAACAGCTAAAAAGAGTAATTATCTGATACAAATGAGGAAGAACTGACAAAGAGGAATTAGATGGGGGAGGAGGGCTGGTAGTTCTGGAAACCTATTTTCATCAGGAATGGGTTCAAGAAGGAGCAATATATATCTAGAAGAGTATAGAAGTCTTCCAAATTTAGAAAGAAATAAAAAGCTAAGGGGATAGGGAAGGGGGAGAGGATAAGGGAGGATTCTTTAGAGAAAAGGGTGAGGGAATAGGTTAAAGGGGAATATAGAAAGATGTTTAGATTAATGGGAATGGGAGGATAAAGGAAGGATCTTTGGAGGGATGGGTAAGTTAAGTAATAGGAGGGCAAGGTAGAAAGTAGAGGAGCCAGGAGGGATAGGGAATAAGACATACAAATATAAAAACAAAGATTAGAAGTAGACTTTTTTAGGGAAAGTATATATATATATATATATATATATATATATATATATACATATATATGTATGTTATGTATGTGTATATATTTTATGTGGATGTATATATCTATATCTAAATATATCCACACTTAATTGTAGCCTAGAAGGAAGGGGAAAGAAGGGGGGCGGGAAACAAAGTGAAAAGTGTAGAGCAGAGAATAAAAAAGGAAACCTACAAGGAAGCAAAGAAAAGATGGACAGCTTTTAACACAATGTGCAGTATTTAATATACAGGCTTTCTTGAAATGAAAATTTATTGCTATATATTTTTAATTCTCTCACATTCTGCTGTGCATGACTTGTTTTCTTTTCTTATTTTAGGTTTTAATATTTAAGTTTACAGTGTTTCTTTTTCATTCCTTATTATATATTTAAGCTTTTGTATTCAAGTCTAAAATAAAAAAAAAAATTTTAAAAATTAGCATGCCCATGGTCACAATAAGTATGTATCAGAGGCCAGTCTGAAACCCATGTCTCTACTGACTACAAGTTCAACACTTTCTTTTACATCATGAAGCCTCATGAGATTTTACTTTGTAAATCTGAAGAATATCTGATAGAACAAATGCCTTCTTCAAATGTACCAATAGCTATTCAAAAATAAAAGCATATCTGTTAGTTTACGAATTCATAGCATGATGTACTGAGTTTCCCTAACCAAGGGGTATTGAAGTAGAGGCCAGATTTGTTGAGAATACTGAAGAAGGGATTCATATTTCTAGTCCCAGGAATAACTTTCACAATTTCTCTTTGAAATCACTACTGGTGCTTTACTAAAGTCACTAAGTTATGAAACTATTGCCTTTTTTTCCCCTCAAGAACATGCCCCCACTTAGAAAAATTAGGCTTATCAATTTCATGATTCCATTATTCTTTTTTGCTGTTTATTAGGCAGTTATTAAGCTACATTTCCTCATGTATAACAGACCCCTTTAAGATCTTACTTGCACTTTTAAAATCCTTTAATGTGCTAGCTTTGCGGGAAAGACACTTTAACAACAAATGTTTTTTCTACTTAACATAAAACACATTTTACACATGAAATCATTAATTAACAAAACCCCAGGGATGAAAAGAATGGCTAATAGAAAATACATATTACCAAGTCTTCTTCCCCAAATATCTTTACAGCTTAAATCACATTGGAAATTAAATATTAATAGACTTATTATTAATATATTTTGGGGTTTTTTTAAAAATAAACTGTGAAAGAAGGCATAGAAAACTCAGACAAATCAGAATCCCCTTCCCAAGTACATGAAAAATCCAATTTGTTAAATAATACAATTCATTACCTAGAAGAAATAAAGTAATTCATGCACATATTTGAACTGAAGTTTAAATTATTGCTATTCAAATCCTAGAGCTACTACAAAATCTTATCCCTACTTTTAGGTGACAAACAAAACTTACTGCTACCTCCTGTCTGAGAGGAGGAAGAATCCCAATAATCAAGAACTGTGATTTATGATTTGACAAAGTTTTGAGAAAAAAGCATTACCTTATTTATCAGTTTCTTTTGTTAGCACCCTACATGCTAAATTGTGGGGGAGAGAGGAGTGGGAGTGAGGGAAGGAGTGAAAAGAGGGGAGGAAAGGAGAAGGGAGGGGAGGGGAGGGGAGGGGAGGGAAGGGAAGGGAAGGGGAGGGAAGGGAAGGAGAGAGAAGGGAAGGGAAGGGCTTATTATATGCTAAGCATTGTGCTAAGTGCTGGGTATACAAATACAAGTCAAAGAAATATAGTGCCTGCCTTCAAGGAGCTGACATTCTAATAGGACAAGACAACACATAAAAGGGAGCTGAAAAAGGTGCGTGAGGAAGGAAGTCAGAAGAGGAGTAAAGGAGTAGTAAGTATGGGAACTAGGGCATTTCTTTAATGAGATCCTGAGGGAGAACTCACCAATCAGAGGAGTAAGCTGCAAAAGTGCAGGTACCTTCTAGACTGGGAAGACCACAGGAACAGGAGCTTAAACCTCTACAACATTTACTGGATTCGTTTCACATTGGTTTAAATTAATTATCTAATTGTCTCAATTTCTTATTAACTTTTATTTAAACTGAATACAAAAAAGGATATAAAGCCAGTGTGACACAGTAGAGAGAATGGAAAGAATTTCTACCCTAATAAAATCTAATTAGTATCCAGGACACACATAGCTTTTTCAAAGCCTCACAGAAAATGGTGTGATTACTTAAACAGATCTTGTTTTATGTTTGCCAGATGTAAACTATATGTTCATTTGGAACCAAATTAGATGAAGAGTAAAAATACTGTGTTCTTGGCTCAATACAAAGTGATGAAACAAAAATCATATATACTAATAATGTATATGATGCCAGAGAATTTCAGTTAAACTTTGAGCATTACATACCTTAACAACATACCCAATAAGAGAAGAAAAGACCTATGCAATTATCTTTTTTTCCATAATAGCATTTTTGCCAGCATGCAAATCAAAATTTTTTAAAGTTCAAACTAGTTATTCTACAGCTCATAATGGTTAATTGTGTGACAGAAAAAAAAATACCAAACTAATTTTTAAATGTACAACATATCCTCACTGCCACAACTGAATCTGAGCCAGCTTTTGTTGTTGTTCAGTTCTTTCAATCTCTTTGACCCCATTTGGGGTTTTCTTGGCAAAAATAATGGAGTGGTTTTCCATTTCCTTCTCCCCCTCATTTTACAGAAGAGTTGCTGAGATAAACAAGGTTAAGTGACTCACCCAGGATCACATAACTATTAAGTGTCTGAGGCCAGATTTCAATTCAAGATGAGTCTTTCTGATTCCAGACCCTGCACTCTACCCACTGTGCCACCTAGCTGCCCTTTGAGCCATCTATTGGTTTTCAACCCTTCACCACTGAAAACCAATTAGGAAGAAAGATAGCACTGTTTAACAAACCCAATGCATGTGAACTTGTGAAAATATATATTCCTCCTTCCTTCATACTGGATTTTAGACTCAAAAGTCAAAAGAGACAATGCACTGACAAAAGCATGACTTTTGATAAGTTTGTAGCATTAAATATTTGCCAGTATTTGTATTGATGGTTAATATGAGATGACAATACATGTACTCATAATATTGTAACCAAAAGCTACCTCAAATTTGTGTATATATATGTGTATGTGTATGTATATACATACATATAATACACACATACACATATATACAAACTATATGTGTAGCCCTCTATAGATGTGTATTATATATAATACATACATATAACATGTGTATATATGTGTGTATGTAGATATCTATATCTATATATCTATATCTACACACATATATATGCACATTATAACTATAGATATAGATGTAGATGTAGGCAAACACAGATTATTTTTTTGTTGGTCTGAGATTTCATTAGTGTAAGAGTGCTGCTCCCTGTGAAGAATAGCCTCTTCCAATGCAGATCATTGCCTTCTCTGTAACTTAAAGTCTTAGAGGAAAGGGTACACTGAAAGGTAAAATGACTTTCCTAGGGTCATTAACTAGTATGTGCCAGAGTAGGGGACACAGATCTGACTCTGCAAATCCACTACAAAATGATGTTTCTTGTGTCAATCTATTTTTGTATCTATCTGGCTGGTGGCTATCTATCTAGAGATAGACACATAAAAAATTATTTTGTTTTTCATATGTACATACATATACACATATGTATGTACATATACACACACACCTATACACACTTATACAATTGAGAAATGTGTGGCAATATAAATGACGGATAGATAGATGTGTGTATATCTATACCCCAATATAGTGAAAGTACTGGAAAATATGCTTAAGATAATACAGAATTCTGAAAACATCAAAGCTCTGAAATACAGCCTAGCCCCAAATGTAGGAGAAAAACCTCCGTAAGTACCCCAAATAGTGCTTAGTAATTAAAAAAATCTAGTATTCTTTACTCTAATAAGCCTGATATCTTAGATAAATAATAATTATTTATTACTGGTACACACCAGATTCAAGGCAGAGTTGGAGTTGATGTTCAAAAAAGACAGGAGAGCAAATAATACATTTTTAGGAAGATACTCGTCAAGAGTGCTTAAAGTAAATCTGGCAATTAAACAGGTAAGCTTAACTGTACCATTACTGTAACATGCAGAATTTTGATTATAAAAAAGCTTACCTACCATCAATATGATATTATAGTTTTTCCACTAAAAATAATAGATTTGCTGTGAGTTAAACCACACTGTTTTCTGCTCCCTTTTTTATGATATACTGTGTGGTACGTTGGAAAGAGTACTGAGTTGGGAATTGGGATATCTGTGTTCAAAAACTACTTCTACCACTTTACTTTTGTGTTCTTGGATAAGTCATTTTGCTTCTATGTGTCAGTTTCCTCAGTTTTTCTGTAAAATAAAGGGCTGGACTAGAAGACCTCTACTGTCCCTTCCAGTTAGCTCTGCCTCTATAATCACTGAAGCTGCATCTGTGACATTGTGGACAGAGTGAACCTGGAGACTCCAGGTGGGCAAAGAAGTTTTTCTTTATGCAAAAATGCCACAACCATGGTCTTGCTAGAATCAAAAAGTATACTAAAGAATTTATGGGTTTGCAACTACCACTGGGGAAGCACAAAACTTCTCACTTTTTGAAGGAATTTAAATGCTTTCAGAACACTATTATAAAATTTACTGTGCTAGTGAAGTAATGAAAATTAATGTACTTATAAAAAGTAAACAATTTTTCTTTACTGCCAATTTTAATGCCCAATTTATAAAGCTCCTGCTTGTATATGAAAACTGTGATCAAAATTTTTTTTCTTTTTTAATAGCAGCATTATTTGTAAATGACAAAAACATGGAAGCAACCAAAATGCCCAATAATAGAGAATAGCCAAATAAGTTTTGGTGATTCTTATAAAGAAATATCATAATACATCTAAAAGCAAAAGGTAAGAGGAATACAAAGAAATCTGCAAAAATCTTTATGAAATAATACAAAGAGAAAAACGCAAAACCAGAAGAAGAGTACATATTAATTTAAAAAACAAAGAAACCTGATAGAGACTTAGAGGGAATGAATAAGAAAATTATAGCATTTTGGGTATTCTAATTAATTTATTTAAATATAAATTGTTGTAAAAGCTACTTTAATTTACTATATTGACATTAATATTAAATGATGGTGCTGAGTCTAGGTTTTTTCTTCACAATATAGATTTCAAAGTATTTTACATCATGTCAGATTAATCCTGAATATTAAATGTTTCGTATCTACAAATATGATGAATTGTAAGAGGAAAAATTCACATTAATCAAACCTGTGTTATAAAGATGTAATTCAGCAACATGAGAGTAACATACCTTGAAAGTTAATTTGTAAGGATAGCAACAAACAAAAAAAGAAAAAAAGTCATACAAAAATATTTTCATCATTGAGAAATAAAATAGATATGTCCCATGTTTAAAATTCACATCTTAATGACATAATTCTGAAATGTATAACCCATGTCATGTACTCCTGAGAAGATCTTAATGGAGAATTGAAGGTCTTACTAAGAAAGGAATCATTATGAAAATATACTCTAGCATCATAGTTTAAAATAAGAATCATAAAACTAACTCTACTAACATTCATAATAGCCTGGGTTTCATTAATCAGCCAACTCCTGTTCTCTAAACTTGTGGATTTAAAAAAAAAGAAAAAAACTAAAACCAAACAGATTTTTTTCAATAATGAAAAATATGGAAAAACCCTAGAACAGTCAAAATGAGAAATGTATCTCCTAGTTAAGTATAATAGGTTAATCTGAAATGTTTACAGATTCCTAAAACTTTGTTTTAGGTTTACATTTTATTCCTTAAAGTTTGCCTACAACTGAATATACATAAAGTATGACAAAATGACAAATGATGATTTCCTGATGGTTACATTTAGCTGCTGCTGAACAGGGTAAACATGTCAGTTCAATTTGTTTACATCCCCACTGATCTAGCAAAGCTTTCAAAATACTTGTTTTAATGGCAAAGTAAAATTGAAATAACAAATGAATTCAATGATTGTCTATAAAGCTAAAAGTTTTCAGTAGTACCAATATGCTGCTTTCATTTCTAAGACAAAAACAATTTCCACTTAGCTCCAATTTCTCTTTTGAAAAAAGAAGGAAGTTCTGCTAGCAAAATTACTTTTAAAAAAACAATACTTCATTCTAGGTTATTTTTCTAATTGCATTTTTGGTTTTTACTCTAATTATGATGGAGAAACTAGGATTTCTTTTCCCTCAGTGTTTCACTGATAAACATGTTCTGAAATAGTGTGCTTCTGTTTGGTAACTTCATATTTATTAAACAAAAATGTGATTAATTAAAGCTTTTTTAGTTATTTAACCTTTATTTCAACAAAAGGGTCAGATTAATTACTATAGTTCACTATTAATATTTTATGAGAGTTTGCCTCTTACATATGACTTTATCTGATTTTATTTTATAAAAATCAGCTCTATTAATTTCTTACTTTTTCAACTTGTATTATGGACAACATTTTTTTTTACTTTGCTTCAACATCATAACAGTTCAAGAGGAGTTCCTTCTTAGTACTTAGTCAAGAAATGTTCCGAAACCCACAGATAATTGTTGGTTTATTTCTTTAATCAGTTTGTTCAGACGGTTTCCCAGTTTCAAAAATAAAAATGCCACAGAGAGGTATTTCTAGTTTTATGTATTCTACTTGCATAAAAGGCTACATGCAAACTGGCAAGCAAGAACTTTCTAAAAGTAATATCAGTTTATGCAGAACAGAGCATTTGATTTATCTTAAATATTTGCTTTCCCTCAACTGAATTAGTAAGATACCAATGTAAACGTTCACATGGTGCCCTTTTGAGTACCTTCAAAGAGTTTCCAAATTTACCAATCAAACATCAATCTATCTTTTACAGAATTTTAGCTTATGAAACTAGAGTTTTTAAAGCTAGAAGGAACCTCAGAAATCATCTATTTAAAGCTTTTCATTTTATAAATGAAGAAACTGAAACTTAAATAGGTAGCTTATCCATAGTAGTGAAGCTAGTTAGTGGCAGAAGCGAAGCTAAATCCCCATTGACTTCTTTCCATTCCAGAGTTCTGTCTACATCACATTGATGTATTTGTATTTTTGGTGTTTGTTCAAAGCAATCTGATGAATAATATGGCTTCAAGACAATTTCTTGAGGCCCCTCTTACTTCTTGGTTCTCCGGCCTTACAGCGCCTACTTGGTGGCAACAGCCTCTGAGAATAAAACAAAACTTGCTACTCCAAATTGAGCCTGAGAGAAACTGTTCACATTTCTACAACTCCTCAAATGAATATGGGACTTAAATATACTAATTTCAGTCATATCTCTCAGGAAAAGAATGTGTTCTTTCCCACAGCATGTTTGGCAAACACCACATGGAATCACATTGCTATCACAGATCCCTAGGCATTTTTCTTGTGACAGATTTAAAAAAACACATTACTATTTAGTCTTTTTAAGGGTAAAATGAAGGAAGATGTAAGAACCATACCCATGCAAGAAGCAACAAATTTCTTTTGACTGTTCCACAGTATCCTAACATCCCCACAATGATAAGGAAACAGCATACAGCAATCATGATGGGATGAACCACAGGAAAATAAGTCAAGATGACAGCCTCCTCTACCCTGAAAAGAAACCAAAAAAAAAAAAGAAAAGAAAGAAATACATCACAAAAAAAGAAAGAAAAGTTAAAGTTTTTAAATATCACAAGATAAAAATCACTATATTTTCATTAATAATGTTGTCAGGTGTAAAGGTAATGCTGTACTTTTTTTCCCCTATCAAATGAGATGATCTCTCCTTCAGCTTAATATGAACATATTCTTAGGCAAAGGTCTCTCTTAAGTGACAGGCTCGAATCTAGAGGAAAACCTTGATGACTTGCTAGCAGAGCTCCACGGTGGCTGACCTTAGCATGATACTTTATTCACACAGAAAGGAACTAAAGGAATGCTGGGTCAGTAAAATATACCTACCCCTGCTTATTATCCTTAGCCTACCCTCTCTTCTACTGTCACCAATGAATCCAAGGTTTTCAGGATATTATAAATTGGTCTATCTAACAAAGTAGGCATAGATATGAATGGCCCCATATCAACAAAAAAAAAGTAAAGTTGGGGAATGGACCATGAGAGGAAAGTGGAAGACAAATGGAGAGAAAGGTATAGGTCAAGAATATCAGGGAAAAAAGAACTAGTAGATTTTTATACTGTCTAGGCAAAAGAACTCACTGGTAAATATGTAGTCCCTCATATACAGAAATGATACTACTAATCCAGCATCAGCAAGATATGTGCTTTTCCAGAAGTGATGATAGTCTGCTGACCCTTGCATACATGCATTCATTTGGTCCTCTCTGTGACAAACTGATTTATAAAATGGTTAGAATGAGCAAAGGGCCAGTGATGATATGGGGAAAAAAAGTGGTAAGGGCACATATAAACAGGAGACAATATGCCAACAAGTTCCAAAGGAGAGGGGGAGAAAGAAAAGTCCTTCATGTGTGATCTAAATGTCAACAGTGTGCTGTACAAAAGAGATTATTAAGATGATAATTTGAAAAATAGCATAGCCAACAATACTGAAATATATTACTGCATAATTACAAACCCTACCTTGTTTCTGCAGTTAAAGTGAGAACATTATTCAGATAATCCCTCATCCAGGCAGAAACTGCCAACACGCTGATGGACATCAGCTAGGGAAAAAAACACATTTATTATTAAATATTTAATATAATGATACTGGTGAGTAATTATAAAATACATGATTTAATTTAATCAGAATATTTGTGCCATTATCCATAACAGCCACTTCTTACTTCCTGAACCACAATATTACTTATTGAATATTACTGCTATTATATATATACATATATACATTATAATATAAGAATCATGGAAGTTGTTTTTCTGCACTAAAAATATTTACTAAACATCACAACTAGAAAGAAATTAAGATCAATATTTTAAAAATCAAAGTCCAAAAAGGAGAGTGCCTCAGGTTGAGTGGGGGGACTGAAGTGGCGCCCAAGGCATCATCAGAGAGCCCCTGGGTGCTACTGCTACAGGAGAAGTTCAGTTTCCAGTGGGGGTCTTCCTGGATGAATTACAGATCAGAGTGGGAGAGAAGGTCAACTACAGCCCCCAGGACACCAGTCCTTGTGGGAGACTTTCAGGTTCCTCCCCCCTCCCTAGCTAGAAGGGGCCTTAGAGATCATCTAGTTCATTGGCTCGAAATTATTTTAAGTATTCTTTTTTATATCCAAAACTTATGGAATCTTCCCATGACAGATTTAATACATGGCATAGACACTGATACATGACAATATTTTCATTCTTCATCAACTCACTGAGAGATGATAGACTTTTATCACAGCAGCTTTATTAAACCTTTTCCAGTACCAATTCCATCCTCCACCTTCTCAAAAAATGACATTCATCTACTTTATTATGAAAATCAAAGACCATCGGACATTAACTCACTCATCTCTCCTACTCCACATGTCTTCACCCACCCTCTTCCACGGCTTCAGTGTCTAAGGGAAAGGATCATTTTCTCCTTGCCAAGGCTAACCCCTCAACTGGTAACTTACTCTTTACTGTATTCTACTTCATGTTCTCTAGAAGCTTCCTCCTCAATCACTCACTTCCTTTCTCACATCTTTAATCTCTCCAGCACTGTGAGCTAGAAGAACTAAGAAAGTCCTCCTAAAGAAATAAGTTATCATTTATCCTCTGCTTAAAGACTTCTAATGAGGGACAGACCAGTTTCCCGAGGCTGTCCTTTTGACTTTGGGTTAGCTTCTCTACTAACTCCTTTCTTCTCACCTATAGTTTATAGTTTGCCTCTATGTCTCTCCCATTCATAAAAAAACAACAATAAAAGCCTTTCATTTGACTCTGATATCCTGTAATCATCATTCTATAGCTCACTCTTCATATTTTGGGGAGCTAATAGAAATTAAAATCAATGCCTGATGTAAATATGTTTGCAAAAATTCTTTATAATATTTCCTCCACCACTCTTTCAGGGCCCAATATCCATAGGTTAGGAAACACTGATATGTTTCAATCATTTCATTTTGTCAATGAAAAAAATTAGAATTAGAGAAGATAATTATCTTTTTCAAAGTCAAATTGCTAGTAAGGACAATAACAATTTTAAAGGAGTTAGTCTCCTAACTCATTGCACAGTGATTTTTCCTCTATATGATGCAGAATCAGAGGAAATAAGAGTTGAAAGGAGCCTGACAGTCCATCTCGTCCAATCAGTAGCTGATAAATGTCCATCCTATTCAGTCACTAAGCATTTATTAAGTGTTCTATTTGCCAGGCACGAGGATAAGCACTGGAAATAAAGAGAAAGGCAAAAAACAGTCCTGCCTTCAAGGAACTCGCCTTCTAATGAGGGAACCGATATGTAAATAACTAAGTATATGCAAGATGCATGCTTAGAAGTTTGTTTGGTTTCATTTGTTTTGGTCACAGCATCTCAGTGAACTATCCACTAAAGCATGGAGGGGTTTCATATGCAGCAGTGGAAGTACCCACATTGATGAAGTCACAAATTATTTCAAGTATTGACTATGATAACTCAAAGTCATCAAGAATGTTAGTTTCTGTGATGTGCTCTGACAGATCCGGTTGGTTTCATGAAGTGAAGGACAATGAACAAAGGCACTAAACTGAAGGAATTTGGCTAAATAATAACTCATATTTCTAAAATTCTTTTTATTCTTAAAGTTCTTTCTCCAACAAGAAGCTTGTGAGGTACACAGAAAAGGGGTAGTATACCCATTTTACAGACGAAAAACTCCAGCTCAAAGAGGTACGATGACTTGACCAGTTATACAATTAATAAGTTTTGAATGTAGGATTTGAACCCCTGAAGTACCTTCTACCACATCATGTGGCTTCACAACTACATTATTTTAAAGGGCCTTTTCTGCTCTAAAATGATAGGATTCTATGTAATATGATTCATGATTCAGGAGACATGAGTCTATAATTCTGACATTAGCCTTGCTTTTGGTAATTTGCCTTTTTGTCACAAAGTTGGAGTGAAACAAAGGCAGCTGCATGACCTCCTAAAGAGAATAAAATGGTTCCTTTTCTGAAAAAAATTAACAGGTGAATCAAAGGGCACCCTTCTCCCAAGTAGTATTCTTGTCCTCCAGAAAATCATAACCTTTACTGTTAAGATCAGTGTTCTTGAGCTTGTCAACACTACTCAAAAGCCTTACTAAAATTTCTGTATCACAGATGAAACAGAACAATAGAACTGGATATTCAGCTGTCCCCTATTTGTATTATTTTGTAGCAGTGAAAGAAGAAAGAAAAATATCTCTCACCATTTCCAGAATTTGTATGTCTATATGGAAAAAAAGCAAAGTGTCGCAACTGATAAAATGTTGAGTTTCAAGTCCCTCCTCAGACACCGTATGAGCTGTGTGACTCTGGGCCAGTCATACCACCTCTCTATGATTTAATTTTCTTACAAGTAAGGAGGGAGTTGTAATTCTTGACCACTAAGGTTCTTTCCAGCCCTAAATCTATTATCCTGTATGTAAAGTGATACAGAATGAAGTAAGCAAAACCAGAAGAAAAATATACAAAATGACTACAACAAATAAATGAAATCAACATAAATCGGCAGCTGAATCTGATTAATGGTAATGAACCATCTTGATTCAAGAAAACAGATGATGAAAATACTTCCCTCTTCTTGGTAGAGAAATCGAATACCACAGTTGCAGAATGAGACATACTACTACACTGTTAGATGTGCTTACTGTTTCTAGTGTTGTTTTGCAGAAGCATTACTCCAACCCTATAAATTCCTCATTCACAAAAGACACTTCATCTAACATGTTGTTCTACACTCTGGCATCATGCTTCCTTTCTAGCGGTATCTCATACTAACCACCTCAATGCACTCTGCTCTCTGGCTACCTGGACTGCTCTCTACCCTTAAAAATACATGACAAGCCTGTCCATCTCTATACGCCTTACTTTAGCTACTATTCTCTATATTTGGAACACCTTCTCTCTCTTTCTTCACCTTTTGATTTCCTTTCTTGTTGTTCAGTCTTTTCAGTCGTGCCTCACTCTTTGTCATTCTATTTGAGGTTTTCTTGGCAGAGATACTAGAGTGGTTTGTCATTTCCTTCGCCAGCTCATTTTACAGATGAAGAACTGAGGCAAACAGGGTTAAGTGACTTGCCCAGAGTCACACAGCTGTTAAGTGTCTGAGGCCAAATTTGAACTCAGGAAGATAAGTCTTTCTGAATCCAGGCCTGGCACTCTGTCCACTGCACTACCTAGCTGCACTAACAGTTTAGTTTCCATAGATCCTTTAAAATGTCACATCCTCCAGAAAGCTTTTCCTGATCCATCAGTATTGACCACTCTCTCAGACTTTTAACAGACTTTTGTGTTTTATCTCCCTAAAATTAACTGTCACATAAACATATTATATAGTAACTGCCTATGTGTCTATGTACAATAAACATTTAACAAATGTCTTGAATTGAATGATAGCAGTGTATGATTTTTCTCTAGGCATAAGAGACTTTAAAAAATCACATCTTTAAGGCTATAACAACACCAAAAAAATATAATATATAATGTCTTCTGATGACCTCATCATCTCTCACAAGTTCATAAGATCATGTATTCAAAGTTAGAAGAGACTCTAGAGGCCATGCGGTACACTCCCCACCCCATTTTGCAGATGAGAAAAATGAGGCAGAGAGAAGTTGTGTATGGGTCACACAGCTGATAAAAATTTCAGTGATCATCTCTAGGCAGATGACTCCAGGATCTATTTATTCTACATCACCAAATACCAATTGGAAATTTCATACTAGATACTCTGTAGGCATCTCAAATTCACATATGAATTATCTACCCCCTTCCAAATGTGCCTAATAGTATAGATTTTATCTCCACAACACCTCTTCCATCTTTCCCATTCCTTTACAGAGACACAGTCACAAGCCTGGTTCCAGATTCTCATCACCTGTCACCTGGACTGCAACAGTCTCTTAATTGGTCTACCTGTCTCAGGTATTTTCCCAATGGAGTTATATTTCTAAAGCATAGATCTGACTATGTCATTTCACAACCCGATAAATGACACTGGCTCCTGCAGGTTTAAATACAAGCACCACTGTTTAGTATTCTAAGCCCTTCATAACCTGATCCCCTTCACACAAACTATGGTCCAGCCAAGCTGACCCTCTTGCCATCTTGGTCCTTACATGAGATACTCCATCTCCTGTCCTTTCCCCTCCCTGCTGTACTTCTCACTTTCTGAACTTCAACACCATGCCCTTGTACCTTCATCCTTGTACCACCACCACCCCTTTCTGCTCCTTTTGGTGTGCTATCTTGCCCCATTAGGATATAAGCTCTGTAAGGATCAAGACTGTCTTCTTTTTCTGCTTATATTTTATCCTGAGTTATGCAAAGTACCTGGTACCTAGTAAGCACTTAATAAATACTCTTTGTCTTGCCTTGTTGCCTATCCATAGCTTTTTATAGACTATCCCCTGTCTCTGGTGCCTGAAATATGCTCCTTCTTCAAGTATGCCTGATAGAATTTGTAGTTTCCTTCAAAACTTGTCTCAAAATTCAAAATTCTACATAAAGCCTTTCTTAACACTATCCCCAGTTAATACCTTCCACCATCATTCCTCTCCCCCATCTTACCAAAAAACCTGCCAGACCTTGTACTATTGAAATGGTGTACTTGTGTACAAAATACTTGAGACAAAGTGAAATAAGTTTATTGACAGAAAAAAAAATGTTACAACTCGTTACATCTTTTGGGCTTGAATGATCCTTGAAATGGTAGACTTCTTCACAACTGCAATATTTCGAGCAGTCACTGAAGTGTGCTCTTTAAGAGACTACTTTGCCCATTTCCTCAGAGAAATATCCATTCTTAAAAACTACGGAGTTAAAAACACAACAAAAGAGGAATTAAATGTGTAGGTTATTGATTCCATAACTTGACTGAAAGCAAACTAACTAGAGGTGGAGAAACCAGCTCAATCCAGTTTCTTATGATTAAAGTCAGCATCAACAAAAGTACACACATGGCTATGGCTTGTCACAAAATGAAACTAAGGCAGAATTCTTGCTTGTCCCCAATAATCCATACATTACTGCATATACCTATGTATTTGACTCCTATTTCCTTTGATAGAAGCTTGTTTCTTAGCTTGTTTCATTTTTTATATTTTCCTTCCCAGTACCAAAACAGGAAATAGGTGCTTAATAATTGTTTGTTGAATGATAAGATTAAAAGTGCTGTGTTATAACTGTGTGAAGAATCGACTCTCTGAAAAAAACAACTTTAATTAACATTTCATATTCTGAAGAATAAGCCTAAATAAACTCTGGTATATAAATTAAGTCAATGAAATAACAATAGCCCTTTAAAAAAAACTACCAGGCACTAAATAACCATCCTCTTCTATGAACACTGTCTTATGACTAACATATCTTGTACAGGACAAACTAATTTTATTCTCATAGACTAAGATCAAAATGGTCTTTTGTCCCCATCTATGTTGCTAAGTATAGCATTTTTCTAATCTGTCTCCGTTTTGGCTATGAAATTATCTACTCTTTGCCATCCTCACAGCCACTGCTTCTAAATACTACAATGGCCACTATCACCACCAATCTTCACAGCTCTCTTCCCACTTTTCTCTAGTTTCCTTCTTGACTTTTTCAGTCCTTTATTCAGTTTTCCATTATTTTCAACTTCCATGCAAAATAGCTAATCTGTAGACAGCAGCTACCTCAGCAGTCAATCTAAGAGATGTCTGATCTTTTGTTGTTCAATCATTCAGTCATGTCCACCTCTCTGTGACCCCATACATGTCTGTGGGGTTTTCTTGGTAGATCCTGGAATGGTTTGCCATTTCCTTCTCCACTATGTCCCCATTTACAAGTGAGGAATTGAAGCAAATAGGAGTTAAGCACTTTCCCAGGGCACATAACTAGTAAGTGTCTGAAGCCAGATTTTTAACCCAGATCTTAAGCTACAAATACCTCCAATAGAATTCTTGAATAAATATACCTTTCAAAAATCAGTTCCAGCCAACTCATTTCTAGCACATTGAGAGGCAGTGTAGCAAGGCAGAAAGAGGAAAGGACTTGAAGACTGGAGCCCTGGCCTCAGATCTGAGGATCCTCAGATCCTCAGATGTATTATCTGTTTGAATAGACAACTCACTGTCTCTGAACCTCACCTTCCTTCCCTGCAAAGTAAGGATAATGTTATCGACACTGTTTACCTCACCAGGTTTTTGTGAGGAACATACTTTCTAAACCTTAAATCACCGTATAAATACCAGGTAGGGATAGGGATAGGGCTTGGACATGTAATTTCATTGGTGTAGGCAACTCCTGGATATGGAAATTTCCTCTCCCAATGGAGGTCAACAACTTAGCTGCAACTAGAGAGTTACCTTCATCATTGAAAGATTGTGATCTGCTGAAGGTAGAACAGCCACTCTGTGGCAGAAGCACGATTTGAACCTAGGCCTTCCTAGTTTGGAGGCTAATTCTCTATACATGTCACACTTCTTCCTAAATGCAAATTATTATTATCTAATACTTTAGGACTACATCAGCTTCCCTGTAGTATTAGGTATGAGGAAGTTAAATGATTTGGATTGAATTCAATCCATTAAATTCCTATCTCCTCTGAGCCCAAGCTCTGATTGTTTTGTTTAACCACCACTTAAAGTAATGAAAAATAAAATCTTGGGGAAAAAACCCTAGATGTCAATTAATTAATACAATAAAAAGAAGATTTGATATCTAAATCTGTCCCACGTGTTCACATGATGTCTAAGTGGTGAAATTAATTTCCCGTCCCTTCTCCAAGGTGATATTTTGCTTAGCCTTTTTTAAAAATAGGGGTTGTTTCAAACCACACTGTAATAGACAGAACACTGAACTTGGCATCCAGAACACCTGTAAATCCCACCTCAGACACTTAATTAGCTGTGGGGATATGGGCTAGTTACTTAATCTCTTATAGACTCAGGATATAAGAATATAATCACATATGAGTTGCAATCTTTCCTGATGCAAGGAGTTCTTACATCAATGCTACTGATGTTTTAAAAGCCAACATAATTTCCCATTTCATCCCATTACACACTGAATTCAAATCCTCCTTGAATTCTCCTATAGCATCTGACATCTAGTCCTTCTCATAACTCTTTCCCTCCTTAGCTTCAAAGACCCCTCCCTCTTAGTTCTCTTTTGATTTGTCTTACCATTTCTCTAACTCCTTTGCTGTTTTCCTGTCTTCTTTCTAATTCTTTAAGATTAATATTCCCCCTATGTTCTCTCCTTCACACACACACACACACACACACACACACACACACACACACACTCTCTCTCTCTCTCTCTCTCTCTCTCTCTCTCTCTCTCTCTGTTATCTCCTCCCACTTTGGACCTCTTATAACACTTTGTTTTCCAGCTCTGACACAGTGACCATGTGGTTTTGTATATTGTTGCAATATCCTCCTACTAAACAGGAGGGCAGGGGCCTTTTTTCATCTATACTTTCTGTCTTCCCTAGGACCTAACCCCCACTATTCTACAGTCAGTAGACATGTTAATGTATCCAGATCTATAAATGTGTTAAAGGAAGAATCAAATGACAACAGTAATAGTTCTGTCCTCTTACTAGCTTTTCATACATAGTTTGCTTCTAATATATGGACACAAGGACCTAGAGATGACTGCTAGGACCAATCTGATGGCTCTTCCCCAGTATCTAAAGGGTTGTCCAATGGAAGATGGATCAGAGTTATTATGTGCTGATCAGAGGAAAGACGTAAGATCAATTTGCATATGTCTGTCTCCCACTTCCTCAACCCCAATTTAGACTACAAGCTTCTAGAGAACAAGGAATTAAGACTTTGTTAGCTTCGTATTCCCAGAGCCACATACAATGCTTTGCACATAGTAGACACTTAAAAATGTATACTGAATCAAGTTACCGGGAAGATTTTAGTTCAACATAAGGAAAAAATTAAAAACTACAGCTGTCCAAAACTGTAATATGCTTCCCTGAAAAGTAGTGAACTCCTCATCACTGGAAATGTTTAAACAGAGGGTGGATAACTATTAGAAATGTTGTAAAACTACTGAGTATATGGGTGGATTTGATGACCTCTGTGATTCCTTCCAATTGTACTGTCTTTGGAAGTCAGCATTACATAGAATAAGTACTGTCCTAAGTCATAAGACCAGTATTCAAGTTCCAGCTCTGTTATTTACAAGGTTTATGACTTTGAGCCAGTCTCTTAACCTCTTTTAGCCTTAATAGCCTAACCTACAAAATGCGAACAACTCTATTTGCATTTATCTACCTACTAAAGCTTCTTGTGCTTTCCTTCAGTTTATCATTTCCAATTTATTCTGTGTATAACTGATTTGTAAATAGTTGTTTGCATGTTGTCTCCCCATTAGAATATGAGCTCCTCGAGGTCAAGGACTAGCTTCTTTTTGTTTGGGGTTTTCTGTACTCCTAGTGATTAGCATAGTTTATGACACATAGCAGGTGCTTAATAAATGCTGATTGACTGACTGACCTATCTCAAAAAACTGTGAAAAGGACCAAATGAAAAAAAGCATACACAAAGCACTTTATAACCATAAAGTACTAAATAAGTATGAGCTTTTATTTTAACTGGGTCACAGGGACTCTATAAAAATACTGCAACTATATATACCAATAATGTTAAACATAAGTACTGTAAATAAACACCTTGACCCCACAGTAGATAAGATGCTCTCTGAGAAAGTAAACTCATCCCTCCTATGAAGTCAATTAAATGCCCTGAAAAAGAACCGTTTAATTCCCATTATATTTTCTTGATCTAGAGTAATAATAACAATAATAATACAGGTCTAAAACAAAGAACTAAAAAAGAAGAGACCAGTACTTCAGTAACAATCTATGAAGGGAATTACTGCACACTATTAAATCCAGAAGTCCAGCTTATTTGGTAATTTCTGAACTTTTTACAATAAACCAACTTCTAGTATGCCTTCCAGCTCTATGATTGAAAATAATTGCTCAACTATGATCTGCGTTTACCGAACTTCTAAAACACTGTGACAATCTTATTTACCTAGGATCATGGCTCCTTATACTTTGCAAATATTGTAAAAAAAAAAAAATTTTTTTTGCACTCCATCTCAGAACATTATTTGGAAATGACGCAAGGAATATGTGCTAGCAGTATCTTTCAATGGTCTTCTCTAAAGAGGTTAACTGTGTCTTGTGTAGATAATATAGGAAAATGCATTTGATGAGTAAATTAATGAAAGACTCTAGATGAATTTTCAGCAACATGGCAATTTGCTACACTGAAGTCATGATTTAGTTTTGAAAATAATAGGAAAAAAATTTGAATTAAGGTATTTACTAATTTTGGGTTATACTCATGCATATTTCTTGAATTTGTTGATAAAATTAACATACTTACAAGAAGAAGAGAGCATGATCAATTTCCAAGCCATTTAAGTTTACAAGCACAGGAGATAAATAATAGACAGCAAAGAGAGCATATCAATAAGACCACAGTGTTACTTGCTAACATTTAAGATTTAGGGGAGACATGATAGCTGTATTCAAATATGTGAGGGTCTGTCACAAGGAAAAGAAATGATCCTATGATTCTATGATCCTACATAGAATAACCAGTAATAATGCCTAGAAGTTGCCAATAAGTTAATTTAGGCTTGATGCAAGGGAAAACTTTCTAAATCTTAGAGTTAACATAAAAGGGAATTGATTGCTTTAAGGATTCATCTTCACTTCAAACAAAGATTGGATGATTTTTTTTGTCTTGTATACAATAAGAGAGAATTTTTTTTCAGGTCTAGGTTGGAAAAAAATAGTCTTTGAAACTCCCTCTAATTCTGAGAATATGACAGTCTTTGATTTTCTATAAAGGACTGATGGAGAGGATGACTAGATTTGACTAAAGGCAGAATAAAATAATAGGAAAATCCTTTATTTCTAGGCTCTCACCCTTACTGTGTGATCTTGGATAAACGACATCCTCCCTGAGCTTCATTTTCCCTCCCTGTAAAATGGGAATAAAACTATTGGCACTAAGCAATACATTGGATTGTTGTAAGAAAATAACAACATTTTATGAGGAACCCCAGTCATGTACACTTCACTCCTAGCTTGACTCACTCTTCAAACTTCTCCACCTTCTAATAGTCATAGATCCATGTGAGTACCTTCTCTTCCCATCTTTCCCTCCTGAGTTCCAGTTCTTCTTTATAAATTGTCTCCTCTTACTATGCTGGAAGCGTCTTTACTTCCTGGCATGTAATAAGTGCTTAAATAAACACTCTATCTAACTACCTATCAACTGTGTAAATTATAAAACATGGAATAAAAATGTAAATTTTTATCAAGATGGCTAAAATCAGATTTGAGAATTATTTGTGGCTTTCTTTAAATGGGATCACAGATTTAGAGGTGGAAGGAAACTCAGAGATCATCTAATTCAACACTCTCATTTTACAGCTGAGGAAACTAAAGTTCAAGGAAGTTAAAAGATTTGCTCAAAGTCACATACATTATAAGTGACAAAAAAGAGATGTTAACCCATGTCCTCTAATTCAGAGCATGTGCCCTTTTCACTGTATTACATGCCTGCTAATCATGAGCTGACTTAAACTTAAATAGTGCTTTATAGCTCCGGAACACTTTCACATGATTCTCAGTTCCCATTTCCTCCTCATAATAACTCTGTTAGGCAGGTAGAACATAAATTAACCCCATTTCATGAATGGGGAAGTGAAGGTTAAAAAGATTTGCCCAAGGTTACAAAACCAAGTTAGTGATAGAGCGGGTATTCCAATCCACATCTTTCTTATCCACCCTCATCAAATTGAGAATGCTTTCCAATATACTACACTACCCTACAGGTGTGAGGGGGAGGGTTATGGAGGAGAGAGGATCAGCAGGTTGGGGAGCTGAAATGCAAGAAGTTTCAGCAGCAAAATAATAGATTTAAATAATCCTCAGAACTCTTTCAAAAACTCCTCTTATGAAGCTGACTGTGGTTCACATAAGCTACTCCATTGTGAGCTATGCTACATTTTATTAGAGAAATAGCCAGCTTAGGCATGGAAAATTAGGGAATAAAACATTACTTGAAGTAATTGAGTGATATCATTACTCCAGGGAATGTGCAGTGAATTTTAATTGGTTAGTAGTAATGGTAACATTAGTTAGAGGGCTCTGCATTAGCCTACAGTTTGATTCCTTAGATGCAAAATAAAGGTCTTTACATTATATTGAAAAAGTTGAAGAATATCAAGCATTTTTGCATAAATTTATGAATCAAATGTGAATGCAAATTCTGATTTATCTAAGATTATTGAGATCTCCAGTCCTCCAAATCAATAATGATTATAGAAATTAAAATGGAAGAAATTCTGAGGTCCCACCTAACATCCACCAGATTGGCAAAGATGATAAAAAAAGAAAGTGATAAATATTGGAAAGACTATGGAAAAATAGGAACAATGACTTACTGTTGGTGGGCCTGTGAATATGTACAACCATTCTAGAAAGCAATTTGTAATTATACACAAAATATTCCAGAACAGTATAATAAATGCCCTTTCACTTGGCTATGCCACTTAAAGTCCTACGATTCAGAGAAATCAAAGAAAGAGATAAAGGTCTTACACATATAAAAATATTTATAGTAGCTCTTTCTGTGGTGGCAAAAAAACTGGAAACTAAGGAGATCTCCATCAATTGTGAAAGGGCTAAACAAATTGTAGTATGTGAATGTAATGAAATAGTACTGTGCTATGTAGGATGTGGATAGATTATTTCAAAGAGACACAGAAAGACTTGAATGAACCGATGTAGAGTGAAGTGAACAGAAACAGAACAATTTATACTAAAACCACAGTATTATAAAAATGAGCAATTTTGACGACTTAAGCCAGAACAATTTACACAGTAACAACAACTCTATGAAGACAAACAACTTTGAAAGCTACAACTCTGATCAATGCAATAACTATCCATAATTGTGGAGGACCAAAGATAAAGCCTGTTATTCATCTCCTGGCAAAGGGGTGATGGATTCAGGGAGCAGAATAAGATATATTTTCTAAAAAATACAACCAACGGGGAAATTTGTTTTGCTTGACTATTAATATTTGTTACAAGATATTTGTTTTTTCTTTTTTTATGGGTTGGAGGATGGGAGGAAAACAGAATTCTTTTCATTAAAAAACAAAATTTAATTTAAAAATGAATACCGAGCTCTAACTCTTCATTGTCTGTACCAGTTAGAGGACTAAAGTATGGATGAATAGACAGAAACAGAAAATTGAGTCTACGGGGAGAGAGAAGTTTTCTGGATTTACTGTGTTCGACACTTCTTTCCTGATTTCATTGTGCAATAAATCAGGCCTTAACTCAACCCTGCTATTGTATGTTCCAACAAACATGCTATGATAGCTCTAGCCAAATTGTGTGTGAAATGCAGGCTTTAACAAAACTGCAGAAAAACTATTATACTTTTTTTAAACAGAAACAATTACACAAGAAATGTTAAGTGCTATCAATTTTCAGGCATTTTCAAAGGGAAAGAAAAAGGAGAACCTTGCTTCTAATTCTGCCCACATTGGTAGTAGCAGAAAATTACCATCTGAAAGCTATTTGATAATCTGTAAAATGAGTAGATAATTCTAGGACTATTGGGCAGATAAATACTCACATCACAAAGCCACCAGTTTTAGCCCTAAAATCCAAAGATAGTTAAGAAATTCAAAGAATACCACCACGTACATTGGAAGTGTTCCATAAATGTTAACGGATAATGACAGTAATAGGAAGGATTTTCACATGCCCATTAACTCTGCCCATCATCTTTTGATCAGAGTGAAGGTGCCTCTAAGGTCTTGGTTTCCCTGCTTTATGCACTTGCTTTTACTCCCCATTGTGAGCAAACTGAAAATAGGAACACTAAGAGATATCTATGGCAGAAATCTACTTCCTTGCACCAGGTTCTAAGTACACCTCTCAGAATAGTCACAAAGTGCTAATCACAGACCCAGATGTGGTTCAGGACTTTGGCCAATTACTTGGCCCCTCCACCCCCACCACTCACATCTTTTGCCAATCCCACGTCAGCAGCCCTGAGCTCATGTTTCCCCATGCCTTGGGAAAGCACACTGAACACATGAAAAATCAAGCAAAGCAAGGCAATTAACTCAAAAAGAGAGAGAGAATAGTACATTTCTAACCTTGAATCATAAAGATTGTTTCCTTTTGGGCCTATCTTATATGAAGATATAGAACTATCAGGAAATCAGGTTTTCTCTTTGAATGCAAAGGTATTTCCACTGACTCCCCACTCTTCCCCTAATAACTCAACAGGCTAAATTCTAGACATCCACAAAAATAAAACAACACATTATAGCACCCAGACTTTTGAAGAGGAAGATCTACTTTTCACTACCCGCAATTCTTGAGGGGGGTGAAGTGACTGACATTACAGCCACTGATGGAATTGGGGTGGGACTACTGTAAAGGTGCTTGAGCCAAGAGGAAGGGGTGTGCCTCCAGCTATGAACCACAAGGCCAGATTCCCTGGTTGAAGAGTACACCCTGAAGAGCCAGCAAAAAGGAAAACCCTCCTTCCTCTGCCCCACATTCAGCATGTGATGTCTGGTTCAAGTAGAAATCAGTTAAGCTGTAGCTGTCAAATTACTACACTGGCCAGCTATGATATTTCCCATGCCTAAGAGATATAAAAGAAAGTGTTGAAGCAGTTATTCAAGGCCATGGCTCCAACCCCAGAAAATGACCAGAAGTCCTTACAAATTGTGCTGAAATACAAAGATCATACACATACACACAATTGGAAACTACTCCATTCCCTCATTGGGTATTTCCTATATTCTCCTACCTGTCCCTATTGAGAAAACAGAAATTAACAAATGTAAAATATAACAAAATGTCTCTTTGTGGCTAAGAAGAATTATTACAAATGAAGGAACTTCAAGTGGAGAGAAATATTTAGAATTAATTAAGAGACTGCTTGTCATACTTAATATGTACAATAATTACATTCTGCTTTGGGAATTCCTCTTTTCAGTGTGGCCTAAGAGAGCAAAGAACCTGAAAAGAAAGTATAAAGTACTTATCATCCCTTTGTGGAAAAACCCACATATATTTCTTTTCACAGTGAGTAAGTTTCATAGTCAACAATGGCAACAAAACTAAAAAATAATGTGCCAAGTACTGGACTCTGTGTATTAGCAGAGCAGTCAACAGTAGAGAAAAAATTATGTAACTTCTAAGAAATATAAATTTTTTAAAATAAGGAGTTTTAGTATATATTTTAAGATAAATTTAACCCCTTACTACTTTAATTCTTGTGAAAGAAATTTCCTAAGGCTTTCTTGATAAACATTCAACTTAGTCACTTCACAAAGGCTCCATTCTTGGGACTATGTCTAGATTTATCTAGGAGACTAATCTAAACTTATCTAAGAGATCACCCTCTATTCGAAAGTAAAGCACCATAACTCAGAGGAGAAAACATGAGTGAAATTTGCACTTTAAAAAAAATATAAAGTGTTTTGAATGCAGGCTATATTATTGCTATCATTTCTAGGTTCCATTTTCTTACAAAAGATTATAGACCACAAATTATCAAGAACCCATAACAAAAGACACCCAGCAGAGACCACTTTTCAACAGAGCAGCCACTGGTCTCTCTCTGAACTGGTTTCACAGATGGTTTTTATGTTTTGCCACTGATTTTTAAAAATAGCATTATGATGATAAGTATACTTCATGAAAACTCAACCTCAAAAAAAAAACTAGCACAAGGGAAACTAAATGTATCTTCACTCATTAAATTTTCTATTGTTTATTTTGTTAAACAGCATGTGGTATTTTACACACACATACACATTCAGAAAATGCCTTAAATTTTCTCTAACATGAAATGGTTACATGAGAGCTATTTTTAACTTGATTCTCAGCCCCCAGAAAAGTCTTCCTAAACAACATACCCAGCTAAAACTTTTTTTATAAGATACTGTAGGTAGAAAGTATATATACAGAAAGAATTTGCATGAAGCAGTAAGATTTTTTTTGTTTTTGCAGCAAGAACTTATGTGCTTAAATTGACTACAACAATTTATGGGTTACACAGCTATCTGTAACTCATGAAAGTTCCCTCAGCAGTATGTCACAATTTTCTTATCTGTAGCTACAGGCACATGTATTTATTTATAACTCTAGATTAACTTCAAACCTAATTTTACTGCAAGGGTGTATAGTGATTTTGTTTTAATTACTGAATGGCACCTGAGGTGGATCAAACTTACTAAGAAGGGCAACCTTTACAAGTCTGAAAAATAGAGGGAATAATCCCATGTAATTAATTAATGCTTAGCGGTGCCCTTCGGTGCATTATCTGGTGACTGCCTGTAACTTGAGTCCAGACGGTGCCACCTGTTTAGAGAAGTACTTACCCAAAAGAGTAGATTAAGGGCATAGAGAAGACAGCGAAGGCACTTGACGGAATCTTCTCTAGCCATTGTGAGCTCTCCACTGGAGAAACCCCATCCTCTTACCACATCCTCTGCCACCAGTCAAGGCAACAACAATCTGCAGTGGGTACAAGACAGGAAGACAGGAAAAAGGAATCAGACCATTGTCTTTTCTTAATTCCACCCACAGACATCCTCTCACTGGCCTCAGGGTAGGATGTCTTGTCTGACCAATGGGACACAGTCACTTCCCCTCATCAACAAAAAGCATTTGCTAAAGACATGGAGTTGAAGGATAACCTAAACTACATAAAAGTTCAAACTGGGTCCAGATTACACCTGCTGGAAAGAGAAAATATTTGCTCTGTTAACAAATGAGTGCAGAGCAGACTTATTATCTTGGGACTGTTTGTTTTGGGTTGCTGTTTTTCCCCCAGCATGTTTTAATGACATGCTTTCAAAAACTCATTCAACTCACATCTCCTTTGGGACTGCCACTTCTTGGAACAGTCCTGAAGATTACAGATCATAAGTCCCTGACCTGTAAAGGGAATTATAGCAAGTAGCTGATGTATGGAAGGGAGTGAATGCCCCTTCTCATTAGGGAAGTCACATTTCTTTAAATCACTGTTCTCACTCACCCACCTATCACAAAACGTCATGTGTGAAAGTGTCTGGAAAGGGGGAGGGGAGACAAGAGTTAGCTGTAATTCCGCTCTGCGACTTGGGTTTCTTTGAGAGAATGTGAGAAATGATGTTTTCTGCCCTGGAATGATGGATTATAAATGGGGAGGGGAGGCACATAGGAATGAAGTCCAAGGCAGCTGTGCAGACACCAAGTTTCACACAGTCTCTCTCTCTCTCTCTCTCTCTCTCTCTCTCTCTCTCTCTCTCTCTCTCTCTCTCTCTCTCTCTCTCTCTCTCTCTCTCTCTCTCTCTCTCCTCTCTCTCTCTCCTCTCTCTCTCTCTCTCTCTCTCCCCACCCTTCTCCACCTCCCCCCAGTCCCCCGCCCCTCCCACAAGGTTACACAGATTACAGCTGGCACTATTCCCAATCCACTACCAAATGCCCACTCCTAATGCCTACTCCACGGACCTGGAAAGAGGCAAAGGAGAAAAGAGCCCAGGAGGAGGGCAGCACAATCCAAGAGGAAAACGAAATCCCATCTTTAAGTACTTTAGCTTGCTATTCGGAAGCCTTCCCACACCTCCCGGGAGGCAGGAGCTGCAGACTGGCCGGTGGCGAGGGTATGGAGAAAGGGGAGGGGGAGGGGTGAAGAGGGAGAAAGACCCCGACACTCACCGCGTGGGCTGGGCTCCGTCCCCCACTCCCGCCCAGGGGCTGTCGGGGACACGGTGCGGGGACTCATCGGGGCAGCAACGCGCCGCGGGCAGCCCTGCAGCGTAGCATGGGCTGGAGGACGAGACGCTTCCTCCTCTTCCTTCCCCGCCAGCCGCCGCCTGGGGAAAAGCGTTGGGCAGCAGTTGCTGGAAAGTGTCGGCAGCTCAGCCGCCTCCCAGAGCCGCTGTCCCTCCCCAGCCCTAGCCAGCTCTCCAAGTCCCGGCCGGACGAGACGACGAGGCAGCCGCTGCAACAGCCGTGGCCAGCTGCACAGAGGCTGCAGCGCATGCTCCGGGCAAGCCGCTGCTCCTGCTTGGGTCCTAGTGGGCGTTCTTCTAGTTGCCCCCGTCCTGGGAGCAAGCATCCCCAGGACACACCTTCTCCCAGCAGGAGCAGATCCCAATGGTAAAAAAAAGAAAGGAAACTGGGAGGCTTAGGGAAAACCAGTCTAGTGGGACCCCTTTGGAGAGCTGGTCTTGAGGGGACAGAATTAATACCTGTATGATACCCTAACTTTGTGACAACGGACTTCTACTTGTAGGTATTTGTAGGGTGGAGATGGAAGTACAGCCAAATCTCTGCAAAAACGTATTTGTCGATCCCTAAAACTGCGAATTGCTATTGTAGGTGGGATCCCTCTTTTGTTCTTGATTCTTTTTTCATGCATTTCAAAATATTTTAGAACTATGCCTGGAACGAGGCCATCTAATTCAACTCTTTCGCTTTTGAAGATAAGTAAACTGAGGTCAGGGAGGCCAAATGACTTGCCAAAGTCACAGTGGTAGTAAATGTACACTAATAACATTTACATTAATAAGAACTGGTATTGTTTTGTCTTTGTATGCCTCACATTTCTTGCACATAGTAGGTTCTTAGTAATTGCTTGTTGAATGACTGCTTGATTGTTGAGGTCTTTAACACCAAGTAGGGCAAATCCTTTTTATTCCTTCAGATAAGTAAAACATCAAATTACCCCCCCCCCAATAAAAACGTCAGGTTCTCATAATAAGTTATGTTGGGTTCTAAATTTAAGCTGCTATATTTATTTGAAGTTTGTACCCTGTGATTGATCTTTGGAAATCTGAATTATTTCAAAACTGGAAGCATAATTTATTAATGTGATATTAAAACAAGACACTATCTCCAAAACATACTGTGTATTGGGTTTTTTTTTTTTTTTTGGAATCTAAGAGTTCTGTGTACACTTCAAAAAAATCACTGCTCCAAATTATGTCCTTAAATAGTTGAAGATTTTACTGTTAAGAGGTGATACAGTGGATAGAACTCTCAGCCTGAAGTCAGAAAGACCTGAGTTAAAATCTGGCCTCAGACATTCACTAGTTGTGTGACCCTGGGCAAGCCACTTAACTATGTTTGCCTTGGTTTCCTCATCTGTAAAATGAACTGGAGAAGAAAAGGGCAAACCACTTCAGTATCTTCAAGAAAACCCCAAATGCAGTCAACAAAGAGTCAGTCACACTAAAAGGATCAAGGATCAAACAATAAATAGTTCTTATGGCAAGTTTCTTCCATTGGGTCTATCTCATTAACTTTCATAAAAAATCCAATTCTCTGAGGCACAGGTGGGAAGTAAAAAATCTGTAAGCCTTTAAAGGAAAGCCCTCTTTGATATTCTGCCCAATCCCTCCCCCCAGACTCCCCCTCTCCCCAGCAACAACCACCTAACTCACTAGATCTCCAAATCCCTTCAACCTATAACCTACCTTTCAGAGTCAAAATCCTGGAAAATGTTCGCTTCCTCACTTCCCATGAACATTTCATCTCTTTTCTATTTGGAATCCAACTCCTCACGCCAAAGTTAATGTTAATAAAAATTTCTTAATTGTCAAATCTGATGGTCTTTTCTCAGTCTCCGTTTCTTTTTTTTTTTCAGTCAATGTTTTCTTGACCTCTGTGTAACACCTGACACCACTGACCACTCTTTCCTCCTGGAAATTTTTTATTCTCTGGGTTTTTCATATTGCTTATTCTCTCTTGGTTCTCCTCCTACCTGTGTGACTACCCTTTCTCAGTCTCCTTTGCTGGTTCATTATCTGTCTAATGCCTCCTAAACTGTGGCTGTTTCTGGACTAATCTGAGCCTTTCCTTCTCTCTCAACATTCTCTTAACGTGGTGAGCTCATTGGCTCCTATAGGTTTAATTATCATTTCCATGAAAATGACTCCTGAACTCCTGTCCTGAATCACAAACCACCTACTGGACATTTCAAACTGGATATACCCTCCATATCTCCAACTCAACATATCCAAAACAGAGCTTATCCTCCCCCCTGTACCAAATCCACCACTCTTCAGAACTTCCCTATGTCTGTTGGCCATGCCACCATCCTTCTAGTGACCCTAGGTTTACAGCCTAGATGTTATCCTTCGCTGCTTCCAATCTACATATCCGGTAGATTGCTAAATATTGTTGTGTCTACTACCACAACATCTCTCACATCTGTATCCTTCTTGCTACAAATAGCGCCAGCCCCAACCCCCACTTCTAGTCCAAACCACCTTTCTCCTGAACTATCTCAATTGTGGTTACTGTTGCTGTTCAAACATTTCTCAGTCATGTTCGACTCTTTGGGACCCTATTTGGGATTTTCTTGGCAAGACACTGGAGTGGTTTGCCATTTCCTTCTCCAGTTCATTTTATAGATGAGGAACTGAGGCAAATAGAGTTAATTGACTTGCCCAGGGTCACACAGCTAGCAAGTGTCTGAGGTTGGATTTGAACTTAAGTCTTCCTGAGTCCAGACATAGCACTCTATTCCACTTTGCCACCCAGTTGCCCCAAAACTATTGTAATAGCTTCCTATTTAATCTCCCTGCCAAAAGTCTTTCTTCTCTACAATCCAACCTCCACACAGCTGATTTTTCTGAAAGCATTGTTCTGATAATTTCAGTGACCTTATTTGATAAATTCCAGTGACTCCTTATTGCCTCTCAAATAAATTATAAATATCTTTGTTCAGAATTTAAATTCCTTCACAACCAGGCAGCTACCTACCTTTCCAGCCCTAATATTCATTATTCTTCTTCTCATACTCCACAGTCAGTCAACAAATATTTATTAGAAAGTTATCATGTACTTAGTTAGTGCTTTAAAAACCTGGGATACAAAAAAAGCCAAAAATACCTCGGTGCTAAAGAAGTTCACATTCTAATTGGGGAGATAACATGCAAATGACTATAGCAGATAAATATGGAAGGTCATTTTCAAGGGAGGGTGCTATCAGTAAGAGGGGAGAAAGTGAGAAGGACCAGGATATGGGATTTTAGCTGAGGTAGAAGGGAAGCCAGGGTACTCAAGAGGAAGAGGTGATGGGGGAGAACAGTCCAGGGAGGAGGGTGGCAGGAAATGGAGAGTAATTTTTGCTGGGTCAGAACGTTCAAGCACTGAAGGTTAGGACTAGGAAAAGTTCCACTAAAGTGAAAACTGAAAAGGGACAAGTTTGTGAAGGATTTTAAATGCCAAACCAATTGTTTCATATTTGATTCTGGAGGTAATAGTCACTGACCTTTAAGGAGTAGGGGTGGATGACCTGTTCTTAATGGGGTGTTTGGCTGAATGTGGTTGGGTCCCAATTCTAAAATCATATTTCTCTTTAAAAGTGACATTTCTCCCTAGCCTCAAAAGACTATCCCAGGCAGTTTCTCCCCAGCCCAAGGATACAGCCTGCAACAACCATTATCTCCCTTCCTGATACAGCAGCCAGTTGCACCTACAGAATTTATTAGTCTGAACCAGCTGCATACGGATTGAACTGGCTGTGCACTGGGTCATAATGACATTTAGTACTCCCTGACTAATCATATGTATCCTATACTTAGATGTATGTGTACTCCCTTTCCATTAATCTTTCTAACAAGACATTGATGAGAGAAGTCTGATTTTCCCTGGTCAGCCCTGACCATTAGTTGACTTAGTGATGTTTCAGGCCTAAAACCACACCTCCATGTAGCCCCCCTTGGCCTATTTGCCAATGAATTCTGAGTAAAATACCTGCATAGTAGATATCAAAAGTACATGTTCCTTTAAGAACTGACCACTCCTTAACCCCTCCCTAATCCCACCCTAAAACACCTAGTTAGTATATTTGGCACATGCTATACTATATATATATATATCCTATATAAACTTTAGCTGTACCCCTCTAAGATTTCAGATTCCCTAAGAACTCTTGCCCGCTGAAAAGCATATTAAATCTTTACCTTGATCTCAACAATGCTTGAGCCTGTGAATTTCTTCCAGGTGACCTGCCCCTGGTACCCCAGTCTTTGTGGGGTCTCACCCCCCACTTCCAGCCCTCATCATTCTGACCTGTACTTTATTACAATCACTTTAGCATGCCAATCACACTAGTCCCTCTTGCTCTTCCTTAACCATGACATATCTCTCATCTCTATTCCTGTGCATTAATTATTCCTCATTCTTGGAATGCACTTCCTCCTCACTTCCACCCCTAAGAATCCTTTGTTTCTTTCGAAATTCCACTCAAGTACCACCTTCTACGCAAAACTTTTTCTGACCTAAGCTTTGCTCCTCTTCCAATTTACCTCGTGTTTATTTTGTGTATATCTATGCATTTATGTTTGTATGCAAACATACACTTTGTCTCCACTAATAGAATGTAACCTCCTCAAAAATAAGCAGCCTTTTATTTTTTTTAACAAACAGAGCCAAGCACAGCACCTAGCACATAGTATGAACTTGATTGATTGATTAATTGAATGATTGATTTCCAGGTTCTGTGGAGACTACCACCATCCTTCCAGTAAGCCAGGTTTACAACTTCAGCCATTTTCCACTCTTTACTCTCTCTCATCACCTACATCCAATCAATTGCCAGGTCTTACTGATTCTACTACGCCAACATCTCTCCTAATGATTCAGTCAGCCCTACTTACTCTCCCTTATACATGATATCTGTCACCACGGTTTTGCACCGCTGTCTATTCCTCATGCTTGGACTGTTTTCTCCCTTCTCTGAGAAGTCCCTATCTCCTTTCAAGGCTCACCTTTTGAGTATCTAATACTTGAGTGTCTAATACTGGCTTTCTAACATCCTCATGGAAGTCCTCCAAATAGACATCTCTTTACATGTGAGTGTATGTATATAAAAATATATCACTGATTATTAGATCTTTCCACTTCCCCCCCAGACAGCTTGTATTTATTTTTTATGTCTTTTAAACTTATTTATCTGTATATAAGGTGTGCCCCTCCAATAGAATCTAGAGTCTGAGGGCTGGATCTTTTCATTTCTTTTTTCTCATTTTATTACCGTATGCCCTCAAAAACAGAGTTTTTTATTTTTATCTTTGTATTCCCAGCTTCTAACACAGTGCCTTGTACACAGTAGTCACTTAATAAGTGCTTGCTGAACTAAATTGCTCACATAGAATTTTCAGCTTGGGTTAAACTGAAAATTGCTTTTAAAAAAAGAAAGAAAAGGAAAGAAGAAAGAAAAAACTCAGAGGCAATAATATGGGCTTGTTGCTAGTTCTAATGCTTCTTTCTAAAAGTTATTTCTGAAAGTGACAGGGAGAGATGATATGCACAGTTAGTAAAATCCATCAAGAATGCCAAATGGAAGCATATGTTCCTTGTGCTAGCTGCACAAAGTTTCTTCACTCTTAAGGGGATAATTCAATATGCTGTTCTTTAGAGACACAAACTTTAGCAACCTAGTTAACCAATATGGATATAATCTTAGAGCTTAAGAAGACTTTAGCAATAATCTCCTTCAGATCTCTCTTTGTATAGGAAACTGAGACAGCCTATGTAATCCAGTGATTTTGTATCATTTTCCCATGGTCACACAAATGGCAAATGACAACGTCATGACCATAACCCAGTTCTCTTTTCTACCAGCCCAGCACTTTTCCCACTATGAAATGGATCCTGCAAAACTTCTGTCTCTGAGATGTTGAAACAAGTCCTTCAAAGTTAAAAAAAAAAAAACAACAGTGTATTAATGACAAAGTTAGCAAAAGAACTCCTGATTCCAAGTCCTGAGCAGAATATTAAAGATCCTCTACCTCTCTGTTCTGTTAAAATATGCTATTATGTAGCATCAATACATTTTACATGTTCGGTTATGGAAAGTTGGGCAGTGCTCACCAATGAATTCTTGGAAAACCTTAGAGTGCTCTAAATATATTTCAGGTTTTATTTAACTTGGCTTCAATATGCAATACCAAATTATGCTATTCCTACTACAAATGAAAAGATATGAACTCTGGGAAATAGTTATTGCTTCTGGCAAAGGAAGCAGGGGCTTTTCAAGTGACACTGTGTGCTTAACCAAGCTAGACATTATATAATTCTTAGGTTTTCTGCCATTTATGAATGGATTTGAGTAACAAAATTCTCATAGATTTAGATGAGTAACGCACTCCAACGAAATCAGCCTCATCAATATACATTACTGTGATCTAGTTGACCTTTCAGATAGTTCTATCTATACATATGGAAAATGAAATACAGAATTACAGCATTTGTTCATGATTCAAGACCTATCAAAGAACAAGAAAAACACTTCCTATACACGTTTAAACAAATCAGTCCCTGACATTTTTGTGACCTACATTATCTCCCTAATTATCTGAATTTTGTACATCATTTTGTGCGTAAAGATAATCTAGACTTGGAATTCTTTATGCGGCTAATGTAGTTCTATTTTGGACTGGATGACATGAAAGATATATTATTTTCAGTTATGGGATTTTAGATTTAAAACTGAAAGGAATCTTATTTATCTAATCTTCTTTCCATAGGTAAGGAAACAAATAGAAAAAGTGACTTGTCTGGAGAGAGCCAGGATTTGGACCCAGTTCTGATTTTCCAGCATTCACCAAATCAAGCATTCTTTCTACTACAGCAAAAATTTCCTTCCTTTGTAAGTCAAGGAAGGCACATTATCTCTTTTCTTTGAAAATCAACTCCGTGGGTTGAATGATTAATTTTCTGCAATTGACTCTCAAATTTCTATATACAACTCTAGTGACTCTACTGAACTCTAGGCTTGCATCACAAACTGTCTGCTGAATACTAAAAACTGGATGTCACTTAGTCTTTTACACATCTCAGTCTCAACACATTCAAAAGAGAACTGGTTATCTTTCCTCCAACTCCCAATCCTACTTCTCTTCTGAACTTCAATATTACTACCAAGGGCATGACTTGATGAGCTGGTCACCCACTTCACCAGTTTCTTCCTCAACTCCTCACTTTCACTCGCCTTCAATATTCAATCAATTGCCAAATCTTGTTCCAGCTTTCAAAATATCTCTCATATGCACCTCTTTCTCTCCACTCACACAACAACCACTCTAATTCAGGCCCTCATCACCAGGCCTGAACTAAGGAAATAACCTCCCAATTGATCTGACCTTGAATCTCTCCCCATTCTGGTTCATCCACCACACAGTCAACAAAATTATGTTCCTCAAGTGTAGTTCTTACCAACCTACCCTCCTGCTCAAGAAACTCAAAAAGCTCCTACTACCTCTAGGATCAGATATAAATTTCTGTTTGACAGTTTAAAGCTCGTCATAATCTAACTTATTCTTACCTTTCTGATCCATTAATCCCTCAATTTGGTATATGTCCTAGCAATCCTGGCCTACTTGTTTTTCTCATACACCACACTCTCTCACCCTTCTCTGTGCCTTTGATCTGTCCAGGAATGCTCTGTCCTCACTTCTGCCTCTTGGAGTCCATAACTTCTTTCAAGACTAAGGTCAATCACCATTTTCTGTAGGAGGCTTGTCCTGGTGGTTTAATCAACTACTAGTATCTTCTCCTTTAAGACTCCTTTGAATATATTTGATTTGTGTTATGTATATACCTACATATGTACATATTATTTCCTCTGTTAGGATATAAACTTTTTTGTATGTCCATTAATATTCTATTTTTTTCCAATACTGTACAAATTTTTTAACATTCACTTTTTAAAATTCTGAGTTCCAAATTTCTCTCCCTCCCCACCTCTTTTCCTGAGATGGCAAGCAATTTGATATAGGTTATACATGTGCAATCATGCAAAACATATATCCATATCAGTCATGTTGTGAAAAACACAGATCAAAAAAAAAAAGAAAAGAAAAAAACATGTTTCAAACTGCATTTAGATTCCATCAGTTCTTTCTCTGGAGATGGATAGTATTTTCATCATAAATCCTCTGGAGCTATCTTGGATCATTGTATTGCTGAGAATAGCTAAGTCATTCAGAGTTGATCATTGTACAATACTGTTTTAACTGTGTGTAATGTTCTCCTGGTTCTGTTCACTTCACTACAGTTATATAGTCTTTGGGCATAGTTCCAAATTGCTTAAAAAAAGGTTGGATCAGTTTACAACTCTATCAACAATGCATTAGTATCCCCACATACCCTCCAACATTTGTCATTTTCTTTTTCTGTCATATTAGCCAATCTGACAGGTATGACATGGTACTTCAGTGTTGTTTTAATTTGCATTTTTCTAATTAATAGTAGTTAGAGCATTTTTCATACAACCATAGATAGTTTTGATTTCTTTGTCTGAAAAATGCCTGTTCACATCTTTTGACCATTTATCAGTTGGGGAATGGTTTGTATCCTTAATTTGACTCAGTTCACTCTATATTTGAGAATGTAAACCCTTGTAGGGCAGGGACTTTTTTTCTTTTTCTTTCAGACTCAGATTCCTAATTTGTAAAATGAAAGGCTTAGGAACTGGTGGCCTCAACCATCCCTTCCAACTCTAAATCTATGATCCTCAAAGTCAAAGTAAGGATTTGAATATCTGTCTTCCTGACTACAACCCCAGATTTCTATCTACTGTATACAAAGCAGACTCTTTTTAAATAGCTGCATGACCTTGAATCATGGAACAATCTTGAAATGACCAAAATAACAATGGAGAACATGAATGTATTGTAGACATAAGTAGGATATTTTCAACTTGTCTTCTGGTTCTGACTACTGGGCAATTTTCTTTCATGGTTTTGAAATATGATGTGTGGATTTGTTTTTGCTTATGGATTTCTCATCGTGCAATATTTCTTAAATTATCCTCTGACCTGGTTACCAAGTCAGTTTTTTATATGAGATACTTTACATTTTGTTCTGTTTTTCAAACTTTTGGATTTTTTAAAATATTTTTGTTGTCTTATAGAGTCATTAATTTCTATTTGGTCCATTCTGGTTTTTTTTCATGGTATCTATTTGGATAAAGTTTGACATCTCTTGCGCTAAGCTGTTAATTCTTTTTCCAAGTTTCTCCTTCATAGCTATTATTTATTTTCTCACTTCTCTATTCCTCTCACTTAATTTATATAATTTGAACTCTTTTTAAAGCATTTTTTCTAGGAATTCTTAAATACTCTGTGTTTTTCTTTGAATTTTTGTTTGCGTGATATTGGAGTTATTCTCCTCTTCCAGATTTGTCTCTCAGATATCCCTTGTCTCATAATATTTCCTACCATTTTTGGTTAGTCATTCTTCCAATGATCTGTTCTGAACTAGCTTGGAGTTCTAAACTCTGAATCCATAATCCCAGTCTACCCCCATTCCACAGCTTCTGCCATGGTCACTTACCTGTAACCTAAATTTCTTTTCTTGGTCTGGAAAGATGATCTACTGCAGTTTTTACCTCAATTTCCCAGTCACTACTTGGCCAACTGTTCTTTGATCTTTGTTGTCATAGTTGTGGGGGAAAGCTATACTGCTATTTCCTCTCTACCACATTTATCACTTACCCCTATATCTTTTTCAAAGAACTGCTTATCAAAGCATCTCTCCCCATAACATATTTATGTAGCAAACTTAGCTACTGTAATAAACCTCAGCAAACCTAGCTACTATAATCAAGGATTTCCTTTCAATTCAGCAGGGCATTGTCAAGCAGAGTTGTCTTATTCCAAGGGTGATAATGTTACCATTAGAATTGGACTGATACCTCTAGAAATGGCAATGGCTCTAGGGACCTGGAAGCTACAGATGAACATAGTATTTATGAGCATGGTGGGTAGAATAAAACACTCTTTGGTCTATGGGGAAGACAGAGATTTCCATTCCCATCCCTGCTCCCCAGATAACCTGAGGCTACCATAACTATCGCAGTGGAAAGAACAGGGGTAGATGTCTTTTGTATCATAAATTCATACTGCAACTCAGAATTTAAATTATTATGGAAATAATATTTCAAATAGTATGTGTTAAGGCTGTCCCATAATTGTCTATCAATCCATAACACAACTGTAAACATCTGTAGCACCAATGTGATATTCATAGAACTGATGGCAGCCATGAATATCCTAGTGCAATTCTGAATTGCAAAATACCACAGATTCTCCACATGGAAGGCAGAACCAAAACATTTATTCACCCTCCAGAAAGCCAAATCCATCATCCTCTATATACAATAACAAGGCAGAGGACAATGCCATCCCCAAGCAACCCCCCTGCTAGGCTTCCCCCAAACCAGTTCCATTAAACAAATCACAAACAGGATCCCTTAAACAAAATCACAAACAAGTTATTTCACTAATGCTAGCCAGCTGACTGATTGCCTGCATCCTTCCTAGCTCTGACTGCTCTCATGACCAAATTCCCTCTCATCTCAGCTCTAGCTCTGCCTGTTCCTATTCCACCTTTCCTGTTCCACCCATTAAGCAAACTACTCCCACCATTGGCTCCATGTCACTCAGACTTCCATGTGACCCTGGCAGGTTCCATGGACCTATTAATGAATGGGAAAGGTCTTCCCATTTAAATTACCATTACATGAAGTCCTAAGATCTTTTTATATTAATTACATAGGTCAGTGGGGCAACTGGTATTAACAGAACTTTAATAGGGATAACAGAAAATAAGCACATAAAACAATATTTTAGGCAACTGGTGTCAACAGAACTTTACAACAATATAATAGGGATCACACAAAATAAGCACATAAAACAATATCTTAGGGTGGGAATTGAGCACAAGCACCCCATCACTCCTTTGAGTAAATGGGACCTAAAATCTTGGGGCAAGAGATGAAGGTCTCTTCTTCCATAGCTACTTTTTAGAGCCAGAGGTGGTAGACCTCTGATCCAGTGCCTCAAGAGAAAAAATAAAAGGCACTTGGGACCCTCCTACAAAACAACTCCCCTAATCAAGCTTCCCACAATGGGCAGGCCCATCAATGAGTGGGAAAGATCTTCTTTAATCATATTATTCAATCAAAGGCACTTTTTGCAAAACAAAAACAGCAAAAGATCCTAATTTGATTGCCATCACAAATTCCCCCCTCTCACCTTTCCAGTCTTCTTACACCTTACACTCACACACATACTTCCTAGTCCTCACATGACACTCCATCTCCTAAATGGTCATTTTTACTGCCTGTTTCCCATGCTTAGAATGATGTCCATCCTCATCTCTACCTCCTGGCTTCCTTGACTTCCTTCAAGTCTCAGCTAAAATTTTACCTTCTAGAGACATTTATATACCTGGCAGTGAACTTAATGTTTATTGACACTCCAGTCTCCTAGAGATGTGGAGGAGATATCTATTTATAACATCTATCTATAAAAATCATATGGGCTTCCAAGACTCAGTTCTATATTACCTCATATTATATATATACATACACACATTCATGCATGCATAGTTAAATGGATAACCAGTACTGCTATTTCATTTTATTTTTTTATAAATGAGGAATACTGAAGCATGGTGATGTTACAACATCTTCATTGTCATTTGGTGGATTATATTTTCTCTTTTGGCAGCAAACTGAACAGATTTTGGGACATCAAAGAGTGATGGACCATCCTATCTGTAAATACTCCTTTGCATAGAAAAATAACAGCATAAAAGAACAATCTGTGTTATTTAAACACACCTTAAGAAACAAGAAAAAAAGGAAATATACCCTTTTGCTGCAGAAGATCACATAACCAGCAGGAAAATTCCTAGTGTGCTAGAAGTGATACCTTCTCGGAGGCCTATTTTTTTTCTCTCCTATTCAAGTAATAGATAAATTCCCCACTACATAAAGGGCCATTATCTACTTTTATCTCTATGACAATCTATCCCCCTAAAGAACAAAGAGAGAATTAAAAAATGATTCCTGTTTAAAGTTTCTATTCTTTAATTTTTTGCAAATCAAACTTCTGAGCCTAGTCAGAGATTCAGATGCATTCCATATTTTGACATTAGTACCAATAATTCAATTCAATTCAACTCAACTTAACAAATACTTATTGAGGGCTACTATTGTTCACTACAATGTGATATGGTGTTGAGATACAAAATCAGTATATAACAGTTATAATCCTCAAAACTGCTTTTTCTACCCCCTAAGCTTATTTTCATTAAAAAAAAGGAAACTCTTCAAATAGAGAAAAAAGGTATCACTTAAAATAGCTACTTAAACCTTTTTCAAAGAGTAGTTCTCAAGGAATATGTTATTTACCACTTGAAATAATCATATATATGTATATATATATTTACACACACGCATATGTGTATGCGTGTGTGTTTCCTATGTATATTAGACACTCCTCCCAATGCCTATGCTTCTATCAGTCCCAGGTTTCTACTTTTAATTTTTAGGTTATTTCAGATTGGACAAAAACTGCATAAAAATAACACATCTGTATAAATTACTGGGACAGCTCTAATTATTAGAAAATTTTATTTCCTTAAAATAAGCTGAAATCTACCTCTCTGAAATTTCTACCTATTGATTTTAGTTTTTTCCTTCATCTTGTCCCTGCTTCATAAATATAAGTGCTCCACATGGTTCTGTCCTAGATTATCTTCTCTATTCTCCCTATACCTACTCCTTTATTGATCTAACCATTTCCCAGGGTTTAAATAATTTCCTCTATGCAAAGATTCTCAAGTCTATGCTCCATCCCCATCTCTTCAGAGAGAAATTTTCATACTTGAAAGATATTCACTTGGATGTACAACAACTCAAATTCAAATGTACAAAGCCAAAACCATCATCTTCCCCTCAAACTTAACTCTCTTTAACTTCCTTGTTTCCAATGATGACAGCACCATTCTTCCAAGATACCAGCCTTAAAAACTAGGAAACTTTTTTTACTCTTTTTTTCTCCTTCATTGCAAACATCTAGTCAATTACTAAATCCTGTCATTTCTGCCTTTGCAATATCTCTCATATCAAGCACTTCTCCATTCCACTGTGATCATTATATTTCAAGGTTCTATCTCTTTTTGACCAGGATATTAAAAAAGCTTCCTAATGCCTTTTCTTACATTATTTCTACAATTTCTTCTCCACACTGTTGCCAAGTAATCTCCCAAAGGCACTGATCATGTCATCCTTCTGCTCAAAAAATTTCAGTAACTTCCCATTGTTTACCAAAAAAGGTATAAACCCCTGGCTCTGGCATTCAAGGTCCGTTATGAACTGACTTTCACTTCTTCAGAACTGACTTCCATTCCAAGGTTTTTTCTTAGTGTTAAACCAAACTATGTTCTTATAGAGAAAATAATGTTCCATTCTGCTGAACACAAGGTGCAATATGAGAGCTGCAAATTATATTATAGCTATTTAAGCTATTAAAGTTTTTTTTTCAGTTAGAACTAAAATCTTGTGGATTTAATTTGTGCAAAAGTACTTAAAATATATAAGGTTGTTCTTTTCGGTAAGTACTATTTAATACAAATTATGCTCTTGTATTCAACGGAATGCCTATCTCCTAAAATTAATGTGTTCCTAAAGAGGGGGAGGGGTGAAGAAGGATGAAAGGAGGGAGAAAGAGAACTCTTCTGTTGTTTGTTCTTTCAAAAATTCTGGGGGAGGAGCCAAGATGGTGGTGTAAAGGCAAGGACTTACTGGACCTCTACCCCAAAATCTTTCAAATAGCTTTAAATAATGATTGTTAACAAATTCTAGAGCAGCAGGATGCTTTTAGAAAAACCTGGAAAGACTTACATCAACTGATACAAAGTGAAATGTACCATGTACAAAGTAACAGCAATATTGTAAGACGATCAACTGTGAACAATTTAGCTATTCTCATCAATACAATAATCCAAAAGAACTCTGAAGGACTGATGATGAAAAATGCAATCCAGTCCCAGAGAAAGGAGTGAGAGTATCTGAATACAGGTTGAAACAAACTTTTTAAAAGTTTGAGGGTTTGGTTTTTTTGCCTGTATTTTCTTTCACAACATGCTTATTATAGAAATGTTTTGCATGACTACACATGTATAACCAATATCAAATTGCTTGCTTTTTCAATAAAAGGGTAGGGGTAGGGAAGGAGGAAGGGAGAGAATTTGGAACTACAAGTTTTAAAAATAAATGTTAAAAATTGTTTTTATATGTAACTGGGGAAAAATAAAATAATAAATAAATTAATTTTTTAAAAAAGAATAACAATAACAGTTCTCCAAGAGACCTGGATTGACACTTCTTAAATAAATAAAAAATATTTAAATCTTCCATGTATATTTTAGATATTTTTATTATTCACTAGAAGATATCTTTCTTTCTGGCTTGGAGAGCTGTATAAATTGGAATATTCTATAGTGCTAGGTATGTACCAGTCCAATGTTAGTACTGTTTTGTTACACTGAAATAACTCACCATATGTAAAAAAATATGAATTCATTGTGACTACTTCCAGTAATCTTTATTCATTGAGTTCTTTTTTTATAATTCAGAATCTTACTTGTTTAGTGCCTCTTGGTGCCTTTGGTGTGATATCCTTTTATGCGCAGAAGTAATATGACAATACTTAACACATTTTTGCAACTAAAATTTATCACAGAATGATCCCTATATCAATATTCAATGATACATGAGCATACGTGCTTTGGATGGACCATTTTCAAACAAAAGTTTCATTATTCCTGCAGAATCTGATAGAAAGATTTTGTGATTTAGTATAATAATCCATTAGCAACTGGAGTGGAGATGATAGGTTCATTTAAATTGGTTCATTCAGAAAGGTGTTGCCATTTCTTTATCTCTATTCCCATTCCCACCCCCAAAAGAAGTATTCAACATGCAACAAAAAGTGCTACAATTATGTAATAAAGGAATCATTAGTTTGTCAGAATATATTAGAATAGATATGTGAACAGCTAATTAAACTAACACTATAATTATCTTTCATTATAGAAATGATCTTAATGTAAAAATGATAAAACAAATCATGAGTATTTGCTTAGTTTAATTAGCTAGCAGTACTAATGTAGATTTGGTTTAAATTAATCTGTATATACTTCTGTATTCTTTTCTCAATTTCCTATTTTCTTGACTAATGGAGATATAACTTTCAACATTTTTAAACCTGATTAACATATAGTTAGAGTGTAGAGTGTTACACAAACTTTTTTTTCTGCCTTCCTGACCTTCATCCCCACTTGATAAACAATCCTCTGGATTAGTCATTGCAAGAGTCAGATGTTTTGGAATGGCAAGTCAAATTGGAGCAGAAATACAGAGGGGTTTGAAAAGATAGCAGGGAGAAAAATCAGACAAAATGGAGAATTGGGAAAATAGCAAGAATGCAGAAAATGAGGAAAATAATATGAGGGGAAGCTCCAAATGAATAAATAGTATTTATACTTCTGTATACCCCTATTACTGTCAAGTTATCAATAAATACTCTGTTATTTTACAGATAATATATATTTTGTATGAATGAATCAAGAAATCCATAAACACAGACATTCTGAAAAGAAAAAGACAGTTTTAGGAGCAGAGATTCATATGCTTCCAAAAGCAAGCAAAAATGATCTAATTTTATCCATGTTTCTGGGAAGGAATATTTAAGACAGTTGCCCATATTTTCCAAAGTTATCAAGGACAGGTGATTATAGAGCTTTCCCTGGCAACTTTTACCTTCCTTCAGGGAACTAGAATACCTTGTACCACCCATATTGTTTTATATTTGTCCTTACTAATAAAGTTCAATCATGGGTTTATCCTCTAAATGAGCCCAGCAATTTTCCATAGCCAAAAATTCCATGAAGCCCAAAGCCCAGCCAACTATACTAATACTAATAATTTATATGTTACTATACTTTAAATTTTAAAGTTTAAAGATGAATAAACCTTAACCTTAAGATTTGCAAAGCACTCTATAAACATTATTTTATTTTATCCTCATTATTTCATTTTATCCCAGCAACTTTGAGAGATAAGCTCTATTATTATCCTCATTTTACAGACAAAGAAAATGAGGCTAATAGTGTTTAAGTGACAGTAAATATCTTAGGCTAGATTTGAACATAGGTCTTCCTGAACCTGGGTCTAAAAATGTGTGCTCTTAGAGGAGGGGTGCTAGGGTGATGGAACACTGTATAAAGTATCAGGTTCAGTTGTGTTGATTGCTTTTATTGAACTATTTTTAAAATTTTCTATTTGTTTTGTTATTTTAAAATTTTCTTTCTTAAAAAGGGATGGAATAGGGACATATTAGGAATTTTAAGTGATATTAACACATTTTTTAAAAATATGTTCTTGGTCACCAACAAGGATATTGAAAGAATCTGAAGAATTTCGAACATTAACCAGAAAGTCTTGTATCAAGGGCAAATTCAGTTGGCATTGTGGCCTGTGATTTCATTGGTATAGGTAGCTTCCTATGAGAAAATCCCCTCTACTAATTCAGATTACAAATTCTCTTTATATAACAGTCTTAGGGAGTTAGCTAGGGTATTGAGAAATTGTATGATTTGCCCAGAGTCATAGGTACAGCATATATTAGAGATGAGACTTTAACTTAAGCCGTTTTCATTTCAACACCTGTCCTTTATCAGCTATTCTATAATACCTTTAAGAATGATGTCTTATTAAATTTTATTTTATTAGATTAAGACCAATATTGTAGCCTATCACTATCTACTTCTACTCTCTGCTTTGTGTCATTTAGTGTGTTAATCAGCCCTCCTTTTCTTGTGCAAGTTTGATAAACCTTTATCCAAGTTAGTGATAAAAATGTTGAATAGCAAAGATCCCTTGGACATTCTGTTAGACACTTCGTTTTAAGCTGACATGAAATGACTCTTTGAATATGGCTATTCAACCATCTCCACATCTTTGTAATTTTACTATCACCTATCCCACATCTCTGGGGCATCAAGGTAGCACAGTGAATACAGTGCCAGGCCTAGAGTCCAAAAGACTCATCTTTCTGAGTTCAAATCCAGCTTCAGACATTTACTAGCTGTGTGACCCTGGGCAAATCACTCAATCTTGTTTACTTCATCATATGTAAAACATAAAATGTATGTAAAATGAGCTGGAGAAGGAAATGGGCAAACCATTCTAGTATCTTTACCAAGAAAACCCCAAAATGGGGTCATGAAACACAATACTATTGAAATGACTGAACAACAATAAAAGCCCACATCTCTACATTTTCTGAAATGTTTATCAAATGCTTTGCTAAAATCTAGACAAACTACAGCTACAGCATTCATCTCATCCAGAAGGTAAATAACCCAATCAAAAAAGAAAGTCAAGTTACTCTAACATGATCTATTTTTTTCTTAATGAAACCATCGTGGTCCCTTTTAATCACTGCTTCCTCTCCTAATGGTGATATCTACTAGTCAACTCTTAACACATTCAGGAATTTTCCTAGGAACTGAAGTCAAGTTCAATGACATAATTTATATACCTCATGCTCTTCTCTTTCTCTTTTTTGAAACTTGAGGTAACATTTGTTGTATTCCAATCTTATGGTACCCTGTCCATTTGCCATGATGTTTCAAATATCATTGAGAATGGCTGAGTACCCATGTCTTCTGATTCTTTCAGTAACTGAGGATGTAGTTCATCTGGCTCAGGTGACTTGAAGCCACCAAGGATAGCTAGTTGCTCTAGCAACATCTCCCTATTCAAATATATTAGGTGTCAATTCCCTGTTACTCATTTTTGTCCTGTTCTTTCTCAGCCAGAGGTCATATTCCTTGATACAGAAAAGAGAAACGAAATGAGAATTGAGCAACTCTATTTTCTCCCTGCTGTCAGTTATCATCATTTCATCCAAACTGGGAAGCAATCCTTTCCCTTCTCTGAACCTCTTCCTTCCTCCACATAGTTGAAAAAGCAAACCCTTCTGGTTGTCCTCACATTTTCTCACCATTCTTATCTCTCTCTGAGCTTTAGCACTCCTGACACCATTCCTACAGGCCTGTGACACATTTTGTATTCATTTTCTGTTAACTGCCATTGCATCTGTCTTCTATAACACATATATCATTTTTGGAATCTAAGTTAATTAGAGAATTCTCTGTGCATCCATGCACGTACCATCAAAAAACTCCCAATTTCTCTTCTCATCAGTATTCAGTTTGTAATTTGCTTTTCTAGGTCATTATTGTCTTTTTCACATATGGAGGACAACATACAAATTCATATTTTAACAAATTGCTATTGCTACAATCATGAAGAAATTTGGCTTAAAGATCAGTGCTTCAAATTATCTGGTTTTCTGGGGTTTTTTTTTCAAATAAAAGAAAGGTCTGGAACAACTTGGGCATGAGGAAGAAATATATATACATAGACACACACATATATAGACAGCAGAACTGGATACACTTCAGTCATTTTTAAAAATTATTTTTATAATTTTCCAGCTGAGTTGTATTTTGATATGTTTTATTTGATTTTTTGTTTGCTTAAAATTTACATTAGGAAAGCCTGTACAAGTCTACTCACTCTATACCATGTTCCTTACCTGGGGTCCACAGATTCTCAAGAAGTCCAAGGATTCCAGAGATCCATGCATTTGGATGGGAAAAATATATTTCTTTATATTTCCACTAATCTTTAATGAAAATTTAGTGTTTCCTTCTATAATTTAAAAACATTATTCTGAGAAGGGATTCAGAGGCTTCACCAGAATTCCAAAGATATCTGTATCTACATATGATATAGTCTCTAAAATATTTCAACTTTCATGTGCATATTAAAAAAACATTAAGTTATATTGCAATTTTATGCATATAAAAAGATAAAAAACTCTTTAAAATTTGTTTTATAACTTTCATAATTATTTTGAAAGTACTCCAACTTGTACATACATATATATATATATACAGAAAGACAACTAAAATAAATATATCTACAAAATTTCCTCATCATAAAAGTTATTAATAAAATAAATTGCAAAGAGATGGTCAAAAAATCTACTCAAATTAATTCAGGCAATCGATTCCTAAAAATACTTTGTATATCACTGACTTAAGTTTATTGTTACTGGTAACATTTTCTAAAGCATAAGTAAAAAAATGTTTTGGAAGCACTTTGCCTGAATGTATTTTCTTCCTAAGGGAAATACATCCTTCCTATTTAACACACATAATCATTTTATCCTATTTACAAAAATGTCTGAAATTACTAGTTGACATAGTTCTTTGAATGGCATTTTTCTTAATTCAGGTAATTTTATATTACATGTGAAGTAATTTCAGAAATAGGCTTTTATTATCTTCTTGTGTCTTTTGTGGAATTGTATGTGTTACTGATTGACACTTACTGAAATACATTACGTTGTTCTTCAATGTCCATTTTAAAGATTTCAAGAAAGGACAGACATGATAGATCACTGATGTGCTGTTATGTTAAACTTTCCCTTTTCTTCTCAGCACTAAAGAAAGCATTTGCTTTCCACTTAACTAACAAATCTTTCTTTTTTTGGAAACTTGTTGAACTTGTTTTTTAACTCAGTAATTTAACAATGCTGACCAGGGATGCTTAGATTTTCATCTCTTTTACCCAGAGTAGACGAGGAAACCCTTAGCTTTCATTCAAGCAGAGTAAGAAGCCTAAACAATTTCCTATCGAATTAAAAATTATTACTACTACACACATATTATTATCTCTGCTGTTTAGTGATATGCTGATTAAAAACAATTTTATTTTAGTTTATTGTTAGTAGTACACGTGCCTCTTCTATGCAATGCCATGTTAGATAGAATAGATAAATGAGTTTTTTAGATATGCTACACTTAACTACTAGTCTTTCAGTCAATAAGTATTTATTAGGCACCTACTATGTGTCAGACACTGTGCTAAGTGATGGGGATACAAAGAAGGGCAAAAGATATCTCTGTTGTTAAGAAGCTCACAGTCTAATGAGAGAGACAACATGACAACTAGTTGATAACCTGGAAAAATGTGACTCGAGACAACAAAGTTATTTTTGCACTTTGCTGAAGGAAAGACACAACTGTGTATCAAAAGTAGTAACTCATTTTTCTATAAAGCTTTTAGGTTCACAAAGCAATTTCCTATGAAAGTAAGAAATATAGACATTTTTATCCCAATTTCATAGATGAGGCTCAGGTAGGCTAAATAACTTGTTCACATTCACATAACTAGTAAGCACTGAAACCAGGATTCAAATCCAAATAACTCCTGACTCCAAGTCTGTTACTTTCTCTTCTATACTGTGACATTTCTTAAGAGATAGCTAACATTAATAATAATTTTTAAATTTTCATTTGATAGTTACCTAGAAGTAACAAATAAAGATATTTCATCATTAACAAGTATATATCTGAGGAAGAGAGAATGCATGTGCCCTATCAAACCACCACCACAACCTTGACCACCATCTCCTCTCAAATTTCAAATTGAGGTGGGACCCTGAACTCAACTGCCTTAATAGAAGTGCTCTCCAAACTACCAGACTTGCTTCCAATCCCATCTCCATAGCCATTGTTTAGGGGAGAAATCATTGCAGAGAAGGGGGTCCACCTTCTCCAACTGGAGCTGACTGGCTGCCACCAACAGGCAGATAAGCATAGAAACTTTGGGAGTGGTAGTAATCCTCAGACCACCTGTCCTGCTTCCATCCCAGCCTTCATAGCCATCACCCATGAATGTAACCCCTATAGAGAAGGAGTCCACTATCCCCACCAATTAGAAACCAACTGCCACTCACAGGGCAAGAAAGCTAGTCTTGTTAAAGCAGCAAGGCATCATGCAGGAGAGACAAAAGATAGCAAGCATCAAATATATTAAACCACCAGTACTACCACCTTGACCTTTATCTCTCTTCATATCCTAAACCCAAATGGGGAATTCCCTATTTAGGAGAATGCTTGGGAATAGCATGGGTTTTAGCTCAGTGAACTCAGTCATCATCCTGAGAAGCAACCTTTGTTTGAGGTGCAGTCTGGCAACTGCTCCTAAAGACGCTCCAGCCACATCTATTGAAGACCTAGAAAATAAAGATCTTACCATGAAAGTCCTTGTCGCAGTCAATATCAAAAATAGATAAAGTTTTAATAGTGTAAAAAACATTAAAGAAGAGGTATTACCATTGGTTTTGCCACTACATCCAAAGGACCATGGTATCTTTCCATATGACTTGCAGCTCAAATATTCTAAAGGTACTAGTAGACTGTGAGCTTCTTGAAAACAGAGACTCTCTTTCTTTTCTATTTGGATTCCCAGTGCTTAGCACAGAGTAAGGGCTTAATAAATGACTCATTCACTCTTTTGAATTTTAAATGCTAGCACACTTACACTTCATAAATACACACAAAGATCTAGTCAGATAAATGGCACCTTCAGGTTCCTTAAGTAATCGGCAGGTGACACTCTCTGAGAAAACTGGTTATATAAGTGATGCAGTGGCTCCAATTTTTGTAGTGTTTTTGTTTACTCATTCCTTTCATATCCTTCATTTCTCCTCCTACCAGAGAAGAGTGCATGCCTTTCCTAGGTCCACACCTCTATCTTGTTACTCATTAAAGATGCAAAAAACTGCGCTGAGTGTACTAGTACTCTTCATCATCTGAATCTTGTTTACCCATAACTCTTTGTCCTAAGAGTAAATGGTTCTGAGTCATGTGAGTGGTCTCTTTCTGTTATTTACAAGCTTATAAGTTATTCTTAAAAGATGAAAACCTCTAATTCCTCATGATTATAGCTGAGATCACCCAAAGCCAGGGTGAAGCCCTAGACTCAAACCCTGTTAATTCTTTGTATTTCAAGCTATTCATTGGTTCACTTCATTGTCATCACTCTGTTCAAAATTAACAGATATGAATTTCAGGATGGTTATAGTTTTATAGAGTCATAGTTTTATATGAAACAAAACCAGGAATTAGATATAGCTTAATGAAATGGAAAAATCATAGAGGATATGCCTGCCAACTGCCAGATAAGGAAAGTGGAAATTAAGCCTTCACTATCCTTTCGCTGATCTCAAGGAGCAAAAAATCACCAGCAGTTTTAGTCTATTCCCACCTCGCACCATTTCTCAGGAATCTGACTAGTCAGAGCAGTGAGCAGAATCTAGCAGGATCAGCATGACCAATTTTATTGTACATCCATTGAAAACACCCCTTGGAATGCTTCCATCTTTCTGATCATCAGACTGATGCCCACCATTATGCTAACAGCATCATATTTACTTTTCTTTAAACCCAACCTGAACTTTGCACTGAGGTGTTTGGGCTCAGTATCCTCCACTATAGTCTAACATCATTCTGCCTAAGGGAAGGGAAAACTCACCCTTTCAAAACTATAATTTCCAGAAATCTGTGCTGTTCATGGGGAAATCAGTATGAATATCTGGTTGTATTCAAATAAGATGAATTCCCTTTATGAAATCTACTATTGTATCTTTAAAAATAAAGAAAAGTAAAAATTTAAGAGGTCCAGATATTTGAGTGTAATAATATACTTAGATGCTTCACCTGCCAAATAAAATTGTTCCATTGGACTTATTAAATAGCTGTCAAATTGCTACCCAAAGGAGTTAACAGCTGCTTCTATTTAAGGCTTCTGTATGTGTCTATTACCTCCTTCCTACCCCACCAATTCATTTAAAGGATGAGAGAATTCCCCTCTGTCCTCTAGGATTGCATTTTCCCAGCAATGGACTGGGAGAGAATGGAATGGTGAGCAGCTGCCACTATTTGAATTTTTCATTAATACCCTTAGCCTGCCCCTTCCTTATTGCTTCATCTATAAACCTCACCTCCCTTTCTAGGTTCCAGTTCTCTTTTTAAACTATAGGGTAAATAACCAAGTCAAAATATATATGTAATCCTAATTTGGACTGGACTGGATAAAGGGAGAAATACATATTAAATTCATTGACTTAAAGTTTAAAATAATTCATTACTATTTTACTCATTTTAAATTAATTGGTTTAACAAATTTTGTAACAGTTTGGTGAAGCAACTTTATAATAACTGAGTGTACACTAATTATATTTCTCTAATCAGAATGCAATTGTGTTTGACAGCTTTTCCTACCAATCATATTAAATTTTTCGTTCAGGTTTGGGGTTTGTATAGCTAGCTCCACTATCTTTCATATGTTCTGGAAAAGCCTCCTTTAATTTGTCTTGTTTCTCCCCACTAACCCAAACTCACTGCCAAATTTCCTTCTAATTAAGCTCTAAATCATTTTAAGTCACTAAAAATAGTAGCTTTACCATTTATAAAGCACTTTATATATTATCTCATTTGATCCTCAAAATAATTCTATGATGTAGATGCTATTAGTATCCCCATTTTCAGATGTGGAAACTGAGGCAGATTGAAATCAAATGACTTTCCTAGGATCACATAGCTCATAAGTGTATGAAGTAGGATTTTAACCCAGATCTTCCTGACTCCAATTACTGCATTTTATCTACATTGCCACCTCGCTGCCTAGAAAAAAAATGTATCATATGAATAAATAGGAAATATTTCAGAATGAACTTGTTATATGAATTTAGAAATAAAATTTTTCAGTAATTACATTTTTGGAAGTGACTTTCTCATAATAGCAATAAGTTGTACAAATGAACTTTCAACTTTTTTCTAGCATCATATAATGTGGATAATATAATATATACTATATATGTTACATATATGTGTATATATATTGTGTATATATATATTGTGTATATATATATATATATAGTATGTGTGTGTGTGTATATATATGTATGTATATATATATATATATATATGTATGTATATATGGATCTGCTAGGTAATGCAGTGGATAGAGCACCAGTGCAGGAGTCAGGAGGACCTGAGTTCAAATCTCACCTCAGACACTTGACACTCACTAGCTGTGTGACCTTGGGCAAGTCACTTAACCCCAAGTGCCTCATCCTGGGTCATCTCCAGTCATCCTGATGAATATCTGGTCACCGGATTCAGATGGCTCTGGAGGAGAAGTGAGGCTGGTGACCTGCACAGCCCTCCCTCACTCAAAACAAAGTCAAGTGCAAATCATGTCATTATTTCTCTGATGCCATGGTCTTCTTCGGCAACAAAGGACGAACACACACATATGTATACATATACATATATATATACACATATATATGTAAATACTGTGACAAATGCACTCAGGACATGTCAGGGCTCTTAATCATGATAAGAACAGTCAGCATGTATTGTATACCTTTTATTTCCAGTGCCATCGTTGTCAGAATGTCTATAGTTTCTATACAAGCACATGACATACCTTCAGAGAATGACTTATAAATTTGTTATAAATTAATAACATGAATAATTATGGTTTTAAAAACTCACAAAATTAATGTTTTCAATACCAAGAGTACCACAGGATCATAGATAGCACTTAGAGCTGAAAGGGGACTTAGAGATAAATTAGTCCAACTCTTTTATTTCTCAGATAAGGAAAAAAAGACTCTGAAAAGCAACTTCTTCAAAGGCACAGGTACTAAATAGCAAAGTTGGAATTCAAATCTAGGTCGTCAAATTCTAAATGTTCCTTCCACTACAATATACTGTTTGGGAGGACCAATTAAGTGTAGTGAACATGATGATAGAGTTTCTGGTTTCAATGCTCTTCACTTTAGACATGGTGTCAATTTTCTTCTGTTATTCATTAGCTCCCAGCTAAGCTATTCAATCTACAAGGTGTCTATAGGTGTACAAAGCCTTCATTGAAAGAAGTGAATTTTAATAAGGGTTTTAATTAAAGGAGATGCCTTTCTTTAAAAAAAAAACTCTCCTCTTCTGGCTCAAAATTGTCAGTATCTTTGATTCCTATCCCTATTCCCTTTCTTTATCTAGGTGTATTCTTTTTGCTTCTTTAAATGTTAAATTTCATTCTTTCGATCTGGTATAAAGTAGCACATTCAAGAGTCCATCAGTGAGAACAGTGCATACAAATAACCTTTTCCCAGCTCCCAAATGAGGGTTTCAACTTTGGAAGCTGAACTTCTAAGCAATCGTGGGACAAAGCAGCCATCCACTCACAATGTGTAAATAGAAACAGCTTATGAGGGTGACCATTTGGCAGGTCAGGTGGTAAATGAAGGAGCTCTTAATAGGCACACAAGTATGGTAAGCCCAAAACTTTGTAGAAAATCTGAGGTCACATAAATTTCTTTGGGTTATAGGAATTTCCATCCTGAAGATCTCTTCAAAGATGGATGAGGGAGGGGAAAGAGTGGAGAGGAGGTACAAGGTGGCTAAGAGAACTGAACCCTTGATACATTACAGCTCTTTGTAAATCTTATTGTGCTTTTAGAGTTGAGAACTATATCTGATCTTTGTTTCCCCTACTCATGGGCATCCAAAGTCTCAGCTTGAAACCCCTCTGGCAATGAGCCAGTGCAGCAGCATACCGTTAAAGCAGCTGTCCCTAAAGCTGGACTTTATCCCAGTTCCATGAACTCCTGCTCCCTGGGATAGAGATAGATAGATAGATAGATAGATAGATAGATAGATAGATAGATAGATAGATATAAAGATATCCATTCATATAGAGACATATCTGTCTGTCTACACACACACACACACACACACACACACACACACACACACACACATTCTTGAAACCAATGCAGGAACTCCTCTCACCATTCAAATTGACTTCTGTTTCCTCTTACTATATATAGGAGAATAGAGAAAAGATATTTTGTGACTAGAATAAATGAGTAGCTTATGAAGAGCAGCATGTTGTTACATTATTTTTGTGTGCAGATATTCTTTTTAAATAATATTTTATTTTTCCCCAATTACACATAAAAACAATTTTAACATTTTTTTAAAATTTTGAATTCCAAATCCTATCCTTCTCTCCCTTCACTTTCCTATCCCTGAGGTGGTCAGTAATCTGTGCAATCACGTAAAACATTTTCCATATTAATTATTTTGTGGAAGAACTCAAACCAGAAATAAAAACAAAGAGAAAAATAGTATGCTTCGGTCTGTATTCAGAGGCCATCAATTCTTTTTTTGGAAACAGCACTTTTTCCTCATGAGTCCTTCAGGATTGTCTTGGATCATTGTGTCATTAAGAATAGCCAACTCATTTACATGTATTACTGTGTACAATGTTCTCCTAGTTCTGCTTACTTCATTCTGCATCAGTAAATGTTACATTATTTCTAAGTTGATTTTCATTATTTTCAGATGTGAATTCCTTGGGATGACTATCAATCTAAGTCCATCTCCCTACAGAAATAATCTACTTTTCAGCTAATATGGATAACTATATTTTCATCATAACACAGTATTGTATTTATAGAAAATTAGAAAGAAATGTCATTTAAGAAAGTTGATTATTGTTTCTAATGTAGTAATATGGAAACTAATCTGTTCCTAAAGTGTAGAGTTGAAAAGGAGCAGCACAGAGATCACCTAGTCCAAGCCTATGATTTTAAAGTGCTGCAACAAAGAACAATACTAATATGGGAATCCATAGCTAACGCTCTCATTTTTTAATATCTCAAAATAGGGCAAATATAATCAACTGCTAAGCATCTCAGGCTAATTTGCCCAATGTGTAGATAAAATACATTCATAACTTTTTTGTCCTTCTCACTCTTACCATTTATTTACCTTTTGTCATTTTGTTAGAGGTCTTCTCTTATAGAATAAGGCAGATAAAGGAAATGAAATTCCAAAACCATCTCTTTTGCTCTGCTTATAAAGGGATATTTGAAGGAAAGAAGAGGTTGAAACAAATATGTAAAATTGGGGTTCTGAATTAGCAATTTATTCTTACTACCTCTGTCCCTTATTAGCAAACATTAGCTACCTTTGAATTAACATAAAATCCAGTGGCATAAAAATTAAATTATGAGTCACCTTTCCTCAATGAAAATCGTAAAATAACAAACAGCACTATAGAGCAAAGGTACCTTTTCACTTCCATTTCCATTTCCTGGCAATCCAAGGGGTTCTTGAATAGTATGAACTTAAAATGGACCCCAAATCTATCCCTTATATGTCAGTTCTGCTAATATACTTAAATATCATTTAGAGAGATAAAAGTCAAATTTAGATTGTTGCATTATAATAAACTTTAAGTTTCCAACCTAATGCTTAGATACACCCAAGATTTTACAAAAGCCCAGATAATAATATAGAGACCTAATTTTGTCAATAATAATAGAGGGTAGTGTTACAAATTTTTAAAGGTCGGTTGAATGAAACTATATATGTGTGTGTATATATATATATATATATATATATATATATATATATATATATATATATATATATATACACATATATATATTTAACTATTATGTACTTTCTTTTGTGGAAGTATTATAACTAGAATATAATCTTAAACATTTATTCACTTCCATATGTGTGTAGATATAAATTTTAATTATTCTGCATTTATCTATGACCTTACTTTTCTTAAATTTCAAAACTAAGATTAAATATACTTATTTAAAATTCAAAAAGTAACTAAATCTTAAAATGATAAATTCTTTACTTCTTCAAAACAGAAGGAAAAAGAAACTTCATTCATGAAAGAGTCTATTTGAAGAGTTGTATGAATTTGTCAAGTTGTCAAGTAAATCATGGAAATTCAGACAAAGCAAATGATAAAAAATTAATTTCATAGACTACAGGTTCCATTAAGGAATATATATATGTCTACAGAACTAGACTGCCACTAAGTGATAGTGAAAATTGTTATGCAGTTTTATAGATTTCCTTCAGCTAAGGCCAACTTTGCACACAGGAATGTATGAAACCAACTTTACACATGGGAAAGTATATTAAATTTATGAGATGTGGTTTGAAGAGCATTGGACAACCTAATACATTCAAAATAATCTTTCTTGCTGTGTGCTACTAGTGCCTAAAATTCAATTATTAGGTATTTATTCTTTTTAGAATGTTATAAAAATAAAAAATCCTCTAGTTGAGATTAGGTGATAGATTGATGGACACATCAGCCTCCTAATTGGGTGCCCTGCCTCTAGTTCCTCCCCATTTTAACCCTTCCTCCACAAAGATGGCTAAGTGATTTTCCCTTAGTTCAGATATGACTATGGTCTTTCTCCTATTCAATAAATTCCAAAGGTTTCCTACTAGTCATTGGATAAAATCTAAACTACTCTTTTTAGCTTTCACAACCTTCACAGCCCAGCTTCAAGGTATCTTCCTGGCCCCACTGACCTTCCTGCCTACCCTTTTCGCTTTCTTCATACCTCTCTAGGCTATACTGCTAGGCTGCTCTACTAATCCTTGGGGCCTGGTATCTTTTCCCTCCCTTTCCACTTCAACTCCATTTTATGCTATATCTTTCCACCATTAGAATATAAGCTACTTGAGGTCAGGGAATGCCTTTCTGTTGACTCCTGTTTGTAATTCCAACACTTAGCACAGTGTCTGGCACTTAGTTAGCACTTAATAAATGTTTATTGACTGACAACTCTGGCTGACTAGATCCAGCCAAACTGTCCTTCTCTTTGTTCCTTAGTAAGACAGATACTCAGTCTCCTTTTTCAGTGCCTTTGTACCAGTCATCACCATACCTGAAATGCCCTTCCTCTTCATCTCCATCTCATGGAAGCCTTTTGCTATTTCAAGGTGTTAGCACAAGCATGGCTTTCTTCATGAAGCCTTTCCTGATTCCCCTCAACTGCTAGCATTCTTCCTCTCAAACTACCTTGTATTTATTCAAGTTTACTCTTTTCATATTTATTCTGCATATATTTGTAGTTTTTTTTTTTGGCCTCAGAACACAAACTCCTTGAAAGTGGGAATTGTTTCAATCATTATATTTGTATCCTTGGCACCCAGAACGTAGGAGGTGCTATTGCTGATTGCCTGATTGATAGCAGAGACCAAAGTCTTATTTAAGTAAGGCATGGAAGGTGCTTTCTTTTCAGTGGAAGGAACAGACACAACATTGAGCAAAGGACACCAAACTATTCATTTCCTCATTTAGCCTGGATCAGTCCTGTCATTTAATATTTGATTCACATGAACCAGCTGAAAGTGATGGTGCACAAGCATATGGGGAACCTTTGATCCAGAAAGCCTGCCGCTAAGCATTTACCCCAAGGAAGTCAAAGATAAAAAGGAAAGTGCCACATACACCAAAATATTCACAGTAGCACTTTGAAGCAGTGAAGAACTAGAAACAAAACAGATGCCCATCAGTCAGGGAATGGCTAAACAAACTATGGCACATGAATATAATGGAATATTAATAAGCTATACAAAACAAATTCAGAGAAGCATGAGAAGACCTATGTGAACACATAGAGAGTAAGCTAAGCAGAAAAATATACATAAGGAAGTAAGCACAACAAGGGAAACCACATATACTATAACCAGAACAAATTCAATGAAAAGAAGAAAAAAAGTGGAACTGAGGAGTGTGAAATGATAATGATCAAGCTCTTCCCAGAAGAGACAACTGCGCTCCCATCACGTTTCTCACGGGAAGAGGCGGAAATACACAAGATAGCTCGGTTCACCTCGATTCCCAGTCGTTTCCTGGGGGGCCTCGTGAGAACTCTAAGATTTAGAAGTTCCCACCTTTACCCGCCCGAGACTGTCCACCTGGAATTGAGCTTCCATCCCCAGCAGACAACAAAGCACTTCTCTCCCCCCTTTTTTTTTTCAGAGGTGACTGTGGGAGTGGAATGTTACTCTCCTGTCAAACCCAGGTCATCATTGACACTGGTCAATCTTGCTGAGTTGTATTATTTCCTTCTCTTTCTTTTTAAAATACTTCTGCTACAAATGATGTCTTGCCAGGTTGGGGAAGTATATATTCAGAAATGAAGGTAATGTATGAGCAAATATATCAATCAAAATTTAAAAATAAAAAATGAAAATATAGGGAAAATTTTAGTTGAATTATAAATTAAATTATCTAAAATCTCTGGAAACACTGATGAGGATATTCTTTTTTTTTTTTATTTAACTTTTAACATTTATTTTCACAAAATTTTGGGTTACAAATTTTCTCCCCTTTTATCCCCTCCCCCCCAAACCCAAGCATTCTTATTGCCCCTGTGACCTATCTGCTCTCTCCTCTATTCTCCCTCCCTGCCCTTGTCTCCGTCTGTAGGGCCCGATAGCTTTCTTGACCCCTTAACCTGTATTTCTTATTTCCCAGTGGTAAGCACATTACATTTGATCCTAACACTTTGAGTTCCAACTTCTTTAGCTCCCTCCCTCTCCACCCCTTCCCCTTGGAAGACAAGCAATTCAATATAGGCCAAATCTGTGTAGTTTTGCAAATGATTTCCATACTAGTTGTGTTGTATAGGACTAACTATATTTCCCTCCATCCTATACTGTCCCCCATTATTTCTATTCTCTTATGATCCTTTCCCTCCCCATGAGTGTCGACCTCGGATTGCATTCTCCTCCCCATGCCCTCCCCTCCATCCTCCCCCCCACCCTGCTTGTGCCCCTGTCCCCCACTCTCCTGTATTATGAGATAGGTTTTCCTATCAAAATGAGTGTGCATTTTATTCTTTCCTTTAGTGGAATGTGATGAGATAGACCTCATGTTTTTCTCTTGCCTCCCTTCTTTATCTATCCACTAATAAGTCTTTTGCTTGCCTCTTTTATGAGAGATAATTTGCCCCATTCAACTTCTCCCTTTCTCCTCCCAATATTTCTCTCTCACTGCTTGATTTCATTTTTTTTTTAAGATATGATCCCATCCTCTTCAATTCACTCTGTGCACTCTGTCTCTATGTATGTGTGCGTGTGTGCATGTGTGTGTGTGTGTGTGTACTCCCACCCAGTACCCAGATACTGAAATGTTTCAAGAGTTACAAATATTGTCTTTCCATGTAGGAATGTAAACAGTTCAACTTTAGTAAGTCCCTTATGACTTCTCTTTGCTGTTCACCTTTTCATGGTTCTCTTCATTCTTGTGTTAGAAAGTCAAATTTTCTTTCCAGCTCTGGTCTTTTCATCAAGAAAATTTGAAAATCCTCTATTTCATTGAAAGACCATTTTTTCTCCTGAAGTATTATACTCAGTTTTGCTGGGTAGGTGATTCTTGGTTTTAGTCCTAGTTCCTTTGACTTCTGGAATATCCTATTCCATTCCCTTCGATCCCTTAATGTAGAGGGTGCTAGATCTTGTGTTATCCTGATTGTATTTCCACAATACTTGAATTGTTTCTTTCTAGCTGCTTGCAACATTTTCTCTTTAACCTGGGAATTCTGGAATTTGGCCACAATGTTCCTAGGAGTTTCTCTTTTTGGATCTCTTTCATGTGGTGTTCTGCGGATTCCTTGAATATTTATTTTGCCCTCTGGTTCTAGAATCTCAGGGCAGTTTTCCTTGATAATTTCATGGAAGATGATGTCTAGGCTCTTCTTTTGATCATGGTTTTCAGGTAGTCCCAGAATTTTTACATTGTCTCTCCTGATTCTATTTTCCAGGTCAGTTGTTTTTCCAATAAGATATTTCACATTATCTTCCATTTTTCAAATCTTCTCGCTATGTTCTGTGATATCTGTCTTTCTCACAAAGTCCTTAGCGTCCATCTGTGCCATTCCAGTTTTGAAAGATCTATTTTCTTCAGTGAGCTTTTGAATCTCCTTTTCCATTTGGCTAATTCTGTTTTTGAAAGCATTCTTCTCCTCATTGGCCTTTTGAACCTCTTTTGCCAATTGAGTTAGGCTAGTTTTCAAGGTGTTAATTTCTTCAACATTTTTTCTGGTTCTCCTTTAGCAGGGAGTTGATCTGCTTTTCATGCTTCTCTTTCATCCCTCTCATTTCTCTTCCCAGTTTTTCCTCCACCTCTCTAACTTGATTTTCAAAATTCTTTTTGAGCTCTTCCATGGCCTGAGCCCATTGGGTGGGCTGGGACACAGAATCCTTGATTTCTGTGTCTTTGCCTGATGGTAAGCATTGTTCTTCCTCGTCAGAAAGGAAGGGAGGAAGTGTCTTTTCTCCGAGAAAGTACCCTTCAATAGTTTTATTTCTTTTCCCTTTTCTGGGCATTCTCCCCAGGCAGTGGCTTGACCTCTGAATATTCTCCTCACACCCACCTCGCCTCCTGGTCCTCCCAGCCAGCTTTTGGGGACTGAGATTCAAATGCTGCTTCCTGCCTTAGGGCTTTTGGCGGGGGCAGGGCTGCTATTCAGTGTGAGAATTAAGTTCAGATGGTCAGGTCGGGGCAGGGCTGCCTCTCAGGCACAGTTCCCTCAGGGGGTTTATGCACAGACCTTCCACAATGGATCCAGGCTCCCACCTGCTTGGGGAGCCCCTGTCTGCAGCCGCCTCTCAGCTTCTATCTCCTGGGGGGGGGGGGGGCCCGAGCCATGGGGGCACCCCACTCCCCTCTCGACCCGCCAAAGAGACTCTCTCACCGACTCTCGTCACCTGTGGGTGGGGGGGCTTGTGCAGCCGCTGGAGATCCCGTCTCTGAAGCCTCCTCGGATCTGTACCTCTCGGAGCCGCGGTCGCCGCAGGTCTGGGCTCCGCGTCTGCAGCGCGACAGACCTTTTGCGAGAGGTTTGCAGGTCCCTCTGTGGGTGGAGGGACCCGCGTGGCCACTGGAGATCCCATCCCTGAAGCCCGCTCGGATCTTTTCCTCATGGTGTCGCGGCCGCTGCAGGGCTGCACTCAGCTCCCAGTCCTGGCACCCAGTCCACAGCGCGAAGGACCCCCTGCGAGAGGTTTGCAGGTCTCTCCAGAACAGAAATCTCCCTCGCTCCAATATTCCGTGGCCTCTGGGTGCAGAATTCACAGTGGGTTGGTCCCCTCTAGCCGTTCTATGGGTTGTGGGTTCAGAGCTATGTGTATGTGAGTCTTTCTACTCCGCCATCTTGGCTCCGCCCCTGATGAGGATATTCTTAAACAGATACTCAATTAAAAGGTAACAAGAATGCTGGATGAAATTTTTAAACAACCAAAATAACATTAATGTAGGATATTATATATTATTTTGTGCTGAATATCATGTAAAATTTTTCTAAAATGATCACTGCTTTCTCCTTTTTATCTTAAATAATCCAATTACCAACCCCCAATGCACTATGATACAATTAAAAAACTGGGGTTTTATTTAAAAGAAATTTTCTACTTCAGCTCCAAAGTGTTTGAGTGTTTTATATAACTATGGCATGCTTCATTTTAAGCAGACTCTTTTACTTTCATTACTGGGCTAAGGATAGCATGCTAGGCTCTATCTTCAGAGGATCAAAGGAAAACTCACTGTGCTTTATTTACAAAGACAAATTTAATGGGTAACCAAGGTACTTATTTCATTGAACTGACTAGTGTGCCTTTGAACTTCTATCTCCACTGAGCCAAAAACCAGGCTCCAAAAGCAGAGAATTCCTTGAATCTGGAAAACGTTCTTAGTGGATTTGGTCTGCTTTCTTCTTTGAACTTTTTCTCATGGATGTTAGTTATGCCATAAGCACTTATGAAAAGTTATTTCAAGACATAGCTATTCAATTCAATAAGCATTTATCAACTCATGTCTATAGAATACTATGTTAGGTACTGAGGGAAAAGTAAAATGTAGATGCCTGATAGAACTTGTAGTCAGTGTTCTAATCTATAACTTAAAACAAACTACACTTACATACCCTGTATGTAGGAAAAATCTACTCAATTTCATATAAAATCAAAATTTTAGTATTTTAGCTCCCATTTCCAAATTACAGTTCGTGTATAAATCAGATACCTGGATATGGAACCACTTACACTGCAAAATCTCACACTATTCAAATGGAAATTTACTGTATTAGGGGCAATATAAAATGAATATTTCTTATAAACTTGCACATAAAACCATATATAAGGCTCTAAATATATGTGTATATTTGTCTTCTCTACACTATAAAAATCCTTATCCCTTTATGACAATGAACTATCTTCCATCAAAGTCTTATTCTGAAGCCTCGTCATGGCCTGGAGGTAACCCTTAGTTCAGGAAGGCTACACTAGCAAAGCACAAGAGCTGGCAGGTTCAGCCAAGCAGAAAAGTCTTCATCTAGGGGTCCAACAATAGATTTTATCTGCTATCTACGGACCAGAGAAGTTAAGCACAAAGATTCTTGAGTTGCAGCTAAATGAGAGTTTAACAAAGCATGTGATCAGAGTTGGTTTCATCTTGTGCCCAATGCCAAAAAAAAAAATATAATTTCACAGGACATGAAGGAACCAATTATGCCAATGCTTTCATTTGCCTCTTTGAGAATTTGCAAGTCTTCCTTCAATTTAACTGCAATTTCTATAGGTCTTATTTTATTTCTAGTGATGATTCCAATACAGATGTGGTTCAATTTTTCCCTTAAAGTAACAGCTCATTTGGGCAAAGATTGTGCATCGGAGTACTAACAGTTCGTGGTCTAAAAAATGTGTGATTCTGAGCACCTTCTGCCTCTTTTCTGCTGTGATGTATCCATCACGATCTAGGGAGTAACACGAGACTTTTAACATTTTTTATTAATTTCATATGTCCATAGTCAAAGAAATCATGTCCATCCCGCTGGTAGTGAAACTCTCTGTACTTGACTAGGCTGACCCTTGGAAAATAGAGATTATATATTAATATGACCATACTCACACCTATGCAACCTAGTAAAATCTGGTCAAATTTCACTCTCTTGAAACATCCTTCAAGAACACAGCGTCATATCCATGCCACATTAAGACAATGGAGTAGACTTTTGTGGACCCAGAAAACCTCAACCAATAGAAAACAATCAATATAATGAGGATGCTGAAAAAGACTAGAAATCATAAAGAATTTTGTGTATCACTTAGGTAGGCCAAATCATCCAAAGAGCATTTATAGATGAAACTAAAAGTACAAAAAAGAGAAAGGAAATGGAAAATATTTGTTTCTCTTTCTTTGGTGACCAATATGTACCACGTTTAGATTCTACCAAGATATGTATCCTACTATACAATGTGAGGAAGTGGCAATGGTATTTAAGGTAAAATCAGGAAGGAGGGTAGACTTGACCAATCTTGATTACATTCTAAAGAAATCTTGCAGGAGGCAACAAAATTTTAAAGGTACTTAGGGATCAATTTTCAAGACATGATACAAGGAGATTCCAAACAAATAAAAAAAGATTATGGCTAATACTACTATTAAAAAGTTAATTAAGAAGACATGAGTAATTATCAGCCTAAATGCCTTTATGATCTCTACAAATTCTATATATTTCAAGGAGAGCTTTGCAAAAAAATGAAAGGGAAATATGTGAGGTTTTGTATATTATTTGCTCCTGCTTACTGCTTTACACTCACACAACTGACTTAGATGTGTAGAAAATATAAGTTCTCACTGAATTTAATGTTTGATAATTTATAAAAAGCATCTGATTTGGCATAGTCCAATGAAATTTTAGAGACTCTTCCCATACAAGGCATCATTACATACATTAAAATCATAAAAGATGCATCACAGATATAACCTTTCAATAAATCTTTAAGTATCAACATCAAGCAAGGCATAAAACCATAAGGAAATGCTTATTAAATGTGTTCACAAGTTTCAGGGATAGTGTCTTGTATTAAGTCCAAAGAGACAAAGGATACCCTTTGTAATGGTAAGGTTCTCCAGAAACTTTTATTTGTGGGTGGCATTGTAAGGAATTCATTTAACCCCAGAGAAATATAGGGCTGTTTTTAAGATCTATAGTCACTCAAGAAAAGATCAGGCTATCCATCAATACTGGAAAATCAAAGTTTAGTCTCCCTGATTTAAAAAAAAAAAATCCAAATAATGATTTGCATTTGGATAAGCAACCCAATGAGTTAGTCCTTCAGTATGTTAATCATTTGTGTGGATATGTATGTATGTATGTACTCTGCCTTTACAAGGCACTATAGATGGACAGTAAGATGGACCCAGAATTGGACAGAAGAAAAACTACAGACTGAATTATATTTTGGAAATATGAACCTTTAACAACCCCAATCTGTTTGCTTCTGCAAACACTCATCTTTTTTATAAAATTTACCCTATTATGTCATATGAGTAAATTTATGAAACACAAAAGCTATTAAAAGATACATAATTATAGTTTACCTTAAGGGAAATGGAAAGATGTATAATGGATATGTGTAGGATGCAGCATAGTGCAAATGATGACTTACATTTAAAAAGTGGTATAAAAACATAATTCAGGACATGTATGACCTGAATGAAGGTTTATGTATTAAGACTGAGGTATGATAGACTGCAGCTCATGTATTAAAAAAAAGGAACCAGAAGGCACCAGTATGTCCTATAGATGATCTTTGAAAAATTTACAGAAAGACATGGACAAGAATTGCATAGGATTAGAAGGTATAGAGGGGCCATGATCTACAAAATAGAAGGATACTAGCACCAGTAAGATCATGTTCAATCCAAACAAAAAAGTAATCTCTAGAACCGGGAGAATGGTAGCAGAGACTATATTCTCTCCTGCCTCATAACTTTGACTTTCAACATGTCTCTGCCTGCCGCAGAGTCAATAAAATTTTGACTGCTGCAATGCTTTCCATAATGGGAGGTCCCTGTAGTTCTCTACTACTTCTTATTATGTGTATAAAGCTACGATATGGCTTATTAGAATTTTGTGCCTACAAGTGCTATTCTTACTAAATCTGAGTAATACTGATGAATCCATATTACTTGCTATAGAATATACAGATGAATATTCACATTTATACTTAGCTCTTTTAATAAATAAGTCATTATTCAGAGCTTTCTGTATTAGAAAATTATTTATTTACTTTCTCCCATGGAATCTGAGTTATCATTTCATATGTAGACTCACAAGGAGGGGACAGGAGACATCAGAACTTCTTAATGGCATTGATTCCTCATTTGAGAGAATAATCCAAGGCCATTTTCGTGGCACTCTTCCAATTGTTTTATATTATCTCTTTTACTCCCCAATAGATACTAGTTGCATCACCCTAACAGAATATATATTGTTCAACAGGAGTGACTTTTTTCTTTGTTTATTAATTTTTGTCTTTGTGTCCCCAGTGCCTAAACTAGTCCCTTACACAAAATCAATACTTAATAAATTTCTTTTGAATTGAATTAAATTGAGCATATTATGAGACCCTAACATTTTAATTTAGTGAGCTGTAGCAAGATTATTGCTGTAGCCATAGTTTTGGATCAGCACATTTTTTGGATTCAATTCACAAGTGTTCATATACACATGATATAATGTCCATATGTCTGATTCTTGAAAATTCATTCTTTGTAAGGAGTAAACAGAATGTTGGATGGATGGCTTGGCAGCTGTTTGCATTTGTTCAGTTTTCACTGCTAAATGTAATGTGTGAAATGCAACAGTTTTTTCAAATAGTTTTACCAAAAGTAAAAGGATGTTTTTAGTTTTATTTATGTATTAATTTTATTTTCCTGAAACAGAAACTATTAAATTTATGTATTATTACTTTAAAGTAACTAATAACAATAGTTGAATTTAAAGTAAGTAAATGATGTAATTCATCAATATAAACTTGAAAATTTCAAGGAACAACAAATAAGAAGGTGGAAAAGGTTTTGGACTAGAAAGTGACAACTTATTTCTAAACTTTCTTTTAAGAATCAAAGCATAATTTCATGACGAGATAACATGGAATAAAGCCATTTAGATCATATTCTCAGACATTCATAAGATTTCTGAAATTTTTTTAACCTCTTTCCTTTTTCCCACAACTGTCAATATGAGCATTTGCCAATATTTTAGTCCAGTAAAACATAGTACAGATACCATCTAATTCTGATTCATGCCACTTTACTATAGAAGTTTAAAGTCTATAGTCACATTCCTTACGCAAAGAAGTTTTGGGGACTATGACAAAACCAACTTGAATCAATAAATGTATAGATACATATGGAGGCATAGCTATCAGGCATCTTATAACCAAATGGAACAATAAGTGAACTTGGTGAAATAGAAGAAAAATGTCTTGAGGCACATTGATTTATTATTGCTTGTAAGCATTTTTCACTAATAATAAGCAAAAATTCTCAAAATATATGACAAATGAAAACTGATAACTTAAAATTATATTGAGTCTCATTTTTACACCTTAAAAGATAAAAATTTCAAAAGGAACTATTAACATGATGAAGCTTCTGATATGATGAAGATTAATTTCTTCACACAAGAAAATTTTTAAAATTGAAATTTAAACAAAATAGTTATTAAAATCCTAGATTACTAATGAATTTTTCAAAAAGACATTTGCTTGTGTTTCTTTAAAAATTTCCCCTTTTCTTTAAGGGAGAAGAGACAAGAAAAAAGTTACAAAAGAATATATATGCTACCTGATATGGATATTCTGTTCCGTTACAACTTTATTTCAGCTTCAATATAATGGTGAATAATATCTCTTAATAAGTAAATGAATTAGCAACTCAAACACTATCTTGATTAGAGAGGGAGCAGAATTCCATGATAGCCAGAAATGACTAATAACTGGATCTGAGTGCTGAATGCTAAAAATATATTAAAACAATAGCTTATAGATGCTATGCATAACTGTTTCTAAAGTAGGACTCTGAAATGGACAGACTGAGACAAGCACAGGCAAGAGTTAATTGAGAATTTGGGAGTGTCTTTATTAGCTGGTGGCTGTCCACAAAGGTGGCAGCCCTGAACAAAGGTGTGTGTGCCTTTTAAGCATCTTACCACTTCCCAGTACAGCCTTGTGGTTCCAATAGCACACATTTTTCACAGAACAGTTTTGACAGGGGTTCCTAGGTACTGCTAGGCAAGGAGGCACAACAGAGAGGGGGGCCCAAGCAGCTGCTAGGCAAAGGGGTACAACAGAGATGGGGGCCCAGGCAGCTGCTAGGCAAAGGGGTACAACAGAGATGGGGGCCCAGGCAGCTGCTAGGCAAAGGGGGTACAACAGAAAGTGTAGCCACTAACAGAAAGTGGCTACTAGGCCCAACCCTGCCTAGAAACTCAACAGAGATTATTTCAACCCAGGGGATCCGGGGTGGGGTGGGGTGGGGTGGGAATAATGTCCATTTCAGATTCCATTTATTAAGAGAGTCTTGCTGTATTTGAACATGCAGTTCTTAATTGAAATTATTATGAATGAAATTATTACAACAAAAATATAATTATGAATGATGTTAATTACAACAAAAATATAATTTATAACACTGGTATTCCAACAAGATACAGTGAGAAATTTCAAAAACTCACAGCTGCTCAATTCTATGCCCCAATCCATGTATAGATACAAACACACTAAAATAAACAAAGTAAAAAATAAATAAGGGGAAGAGAAATAACCAAAAATTCTCAAAACAAAATAGCTTCTCAGACAAAGACAAGGAAGAAAATATGAAATACACACATAAATCTTGTACCATGATGAATAAATATTAGACATTAAAAGATCCTGAAGAGAAGTCAGCAGTAGTAAAAACAACTACCTTCATGAATGAAAGCTGAATCTAGCAGAAGACATATACAATTGGATGATAAACACTTTAAAAATTGAGGAGGATTTGGGGTCAGTAAAGAATGAAAAGGTTTTTGAAAAGAAATACTTAGCGTCTATAGCAAGGTCTAACATCTAGGGAGAAAACCCAACAATAACCACAGAAGAAAGCAACAGATAAAGGATAATAATGGAGAAAGTTGAGCAGCAAGGTGGTGCAGTAGATAGAGTGGTATGCCTGGAGTCAGGAAGGTTCATCTGCCTGAGTTTAAATATGGCTTCAGACAATTACTAGCTGTGTCACCCTGGGCAAGTCACTTAACTCTCTTTGCCTCAATTTCCTCATCTAAAATGAGCTGGAGAAAGAAAGGACAAACTATTCCAGTATCTTTGCCAAGAAAACCCCAAATAGGGTCATGAAGAGTCAGACATGACTGAAATGACTAACAACAACAAATGGAGAAAGTTGCAGAAAATTTGAATACAAAAATTGGAAATAAAAATTTCAGGATGGAAGGGTAATTAGTAGAAGTAGCAAATAACCCCAAATGGGGTCACAGAGAATCAGATATGACTAAAATGAATCGACAGAAACAACAGAAGTAGAAAATGCTGCAAAAAAAGACACAAAACTAAAGAAAGCCTGAAAATTTCATATGCCATTATGACAGAACCAGAATTCAGAGGGTAGAGAGCTGATATTACTTCTGCTGCTGCTGCTGCTGCTATGACTACTACCTTCCATTTATAACAACAACATCAATATACCTTTATAAGGTGCTCTAGGGTTTGGAAAGCATTTTATGTGAAAAACACAAAGACATGGTTTAGCTTCTATTTTTAAGGAATTGGAAAAGAAATCTTCCCAGAACTAGTAAGATAAAGTGACAGATTACAGATCAATAAAATTCAACATCTGTCCTCGAAAAAGAATAATTCACTCAAGCTCAACTCACATAGAAAATACATCGTCTTCAGAATCCAGTTTCTTAAACAGAGGATCTTTCAGTCAAGAAGAACATTATCCAATAACAAGATACATCAAATCAAAAGGCATAGGATTATTCATACAAAATGAGAGGACAGAAAAAGCTCCATTATTTATCTTCTACCCAGATAAACTAGAAATATTACATATATCTATGTATATACATACATGCGCATATATATACATACATATATATGAGTATGTAATGACACATGTAAACATACTATTGAGACACATTTTTAAGCATTTTAATTTTATTGTTTTTAATTGATGTTTTTGGGTTTTTTTACATCACCAGTTTTCCTCCAAATCTTTTCTCCTCTTCGTCCCAGACAGCCAATGTACATAACAAATGGTATTTGTTAAAGACAAAAAAAAAAAAAAAAAGAAAGAAAGAAAAATGAGAGGGCAACAAACCAGCATAGCTGATCAATATGTCAAACAAGTCTGAAAATAAGTAAAATGTGCAACCTTAAGGACCTCCCACCACTACAAAGGGGTGAGAGGAGAGTATATTCACATATCTCTTGCTTTGATATACATTTTTCTCATTGTTAGTGATTTGCAGTATCCTTTCACGTGACTGTTAACAATTCTTTGAGAACCATTTGTCCATAACCTTTGATCACTTATCTATTGAGGAATGGCTTTTGGTTTATATACATATATGTATATGCATAGACACATACCACATATAACAAATGTACACATATACATGTGTAATACACGTATTTTATCACAATGTAGGTATAACACACATGTGATATGCTTGTGATATGCATATAGATGTATTTCAGACATGTGTCGCATATATGTAATGTACATGTATATGCTAATTGTTAATAAATTTAAGAACCAAACCTTTGGAGAAATTAGATATGAAAATTTCTTCACCTTATTCAACTACCTCCCTTCTTATCCGAGTGTATTAATTTTGTCTGTGCAAAAACTTTTCAGTTTAATGTAATCAAAATAATGTTTTACCTTTTATAATTGCCTCTATCTCCGGTTGGGTTAGGAACACATATCCCTTCCATATTTATAAATGGTATATGACCTGCTTTTCTCCTAATTTTTTATATAGTATGATCTTAAAGATTAAAGTCACATAACCATTTAGAATATTCTATGAACTATGTTGTAAGGTGTTAGTCTAAGCCTAATTTTCTCCAGACTGCTTCCTACTTGTCTTAGCAATTTTATTAAATATGAAGTTCTTTCCTATGTGATTTATGTTATCAAACACTGGGTTATTGAGTTTCATTGTTTCTGATTCTCCCTTGTCTAGCCTGTTCCATTGTTCTACCTCCTTTATTTTTAACCTGCATTTTAAAGCATTTTAAAAAGAAAAGTAGAGGAGGCCTACAATGGCCTTTGATATGCAAATCAGTCCAGGAAGGAATCTCCAGATAATTCTGAGAGAAACCACAATAGAAGAAAAATCTTTTGTGTGAATCAACAGTGATCATCAGGTAAAATTCTGAATCAGTATATCATTAGAAGGAGATTTCACCCAAAAGTCATACAGGGTTAGTAAAACAACAGCGGTAGGGTAACGAGAGCTGTCTGAAGAATACAGTTAGATGATTGACACATCGTTTCATAACGTGCTAGAGGCAGGAAGTGAATCCTCTTCTTCCTCACTTATTATTAGGCTACAAGGCCTTCACATGCAAGCGTCATAATTTGTTTAAATAAAGCAGGTTGCCATATCTTCTTCTTATTCTATACGTTCCTCTCTGTGGATACTGATTCTGACCTATTTTCTAATAAGTGATCCTAGGATCCTAAAATGATGGTCTGACTTTACAAAGACAGTTTATTTGGAAAGGACTCTCACGGAAATAAATATTTATGTCTCATCTAATAAGATATAGTCAATTTGTTTTTTGAGTAATGTCATTTGGCACACTCCATATCTCTTGGGGTTCTTTCCAACTCCCTTTTTAAACAAAATTTTCATGACATATAGGAATCATGTCTCTATGTGGATAAACCTCTTTGATTTTTTAATCTGGAACCATATTTTCCACTGCATTTTCACAGTCCTTCCCTATTCCTATCTTTGCATCAGTTATCTAGTCATTTTTTTTTAAGGATCTTACAGAGTTCTTTGCAGAATTTCTCTACCCCCTCATACTGTTCAATATAAATTGGCTTATAACTTTCAGTTTTCTTCATAGTGGTCTTTTTACAAATGTCCTTTACCAGCATTGTAGAATAAGACTACAGAGCATTCTGTGAAATTATAAAACAATTCTGTTATCTCCTTTATTTGCCCCAAAATAGCCTGTGAACTGTTCTTTTTAGCTGCAAATTCTGTTTCTCTTCTAGTTTCATTTATATTAAGACCATTTATATTGATACATAGAATTCATGTCTTCCAGTTGTACATCTTCTCCCTGATATCTGAACAAAGAGATATTAGAGTACCAAGAAATACATCAAAGTATATAGAAAGTCTAAAAACTGAGGGAGTCAACAACTTCTCCATTCCCTTTCCTAAAGTGCTGTCACCACAACTGCAAAAGCAGAAGGACTAAGGATATTTCGTATTAAAATTATTTTTTTTTTATCATTGAAGGCTTCCATTGCCAAGTAATTCATGACTTAGTAGCCAGTCCACTGGTGAAGAGCCTTTCTATCCTTAGCTAACTAGACCACAGAAAGTAAACAGAATGTCACAAGGACTACACTAAAAATCTTTTCCAACCTATATGAAACTGCCAGAGCTTTGTGCTCTTCTGGAATAACCTTTCAGAATACAGAGTCACTTCTATATCATAAGGATGATCATAAGAATACAATAAGAATTTATGGAGGATATTATCTTTAATAATATCAACTAAATGATATAATAGCATAAAGTATATCAATTATTAATAAATAATTTAGGATAAAATTAAAATAGTCAGTCATTAGGTTAATAGGTACTAATAAAGCACAATACATATTAATTAAGCACAATATGTAAAAAAAAAATTTGGCACAAAGAGCAAGTATTATGTATAACAAGAAATTCTTATGCAATTCTACCAACTCTTTACTATTGTTATTTGACATAGTCCTGGAAGTGCTAGCTATAGCAATAAGACAAGATAAACAAAACAAAACAAAAAACAGGAAAGAAGAGGTTAAAATATCTATCAGCAGATGAAGTGATGGTTCATTTAGAAGACCAAAGAGAAATGAATAGAAATAACAAAGAACTTCTGAAAAATAGCAGAATGTAGCATAAAATATTTTAAAATACAAAAGGACACAACAAAATCATTACTATTTCTTATAGTCAATGAAAATTGGAAAAAAAAGGTGTTTAAAATAGAAATGCATTGTAAAATAGGGACACAATATATGAAATATATTTGAATAATATGAATATTGAATAAATAAACATATGAAATGGGAATTAACTGCTCAACATATATATATATACATATATATGTATACATATGTATATATATACAACTTAAACAACCCTAAAGCATTTTTCTACAAATAAAAAACTAAACAATTATTTTTATATTGGATGTTCATGGTTAGGCTAAGGCAATATAGTACAGATAACAATGCTTTCAAATAACTTCAAGTTAAAGAATATAAAAGTTCAAAAATGTCAAGGGAAATCAAGAAAAAAGAAAAAGGAGGGACAACTCTCAGGTTTCAAACTACATTATAAAATAGTAATTAGTAAAACTGATACAAAATATCAAAAGATGAGTGGAGTATACTATACAATGATAAATTAGAACAAATGAACAGCAAGTTGAATGTTTAATAACAATACTGTAACAAAGCATTAGGGAAAGTATTATTCAACAAAAATTATAGGAAACTCAAATACAATTTGGCAAATAATGTGACGAATCAAAATCTCAAAATATGCAAAAAAAATCAAATGGAATAATTATCTAAATACAAAGCTATACACCATTAAAGAAGAACTAGAGAACAAAGGACAGTTATATTTTTCTTAACTGTGAAGTGAGGATAACTTCAAAAAATAAAACTCTGTGACTCATAGAAAATTATAGGAGATAAAATACATGATTTTGATTACATTTTTCTTTTCCATAATAATCAATAATGCATCCAAAAGAAAAAAAACCTGAGTAAAATTTTTGCATAAAGCATATGAAAAAAATGTGATATCCAAAAGTCAAAAAAAGTACAGCAAATTGTCAGAATTATTCCCCCAATTGCTAAGTGAGTCATCAACAGGATATGAACAGGCAATTCTCAAAAGAGGAAACTCAAGCTATCAATGAAAATGAAATGTTCCAATGAAAAATGTACAGAACCACAATAATCAGAGAAATGCAAAGTAAAATCATTTAGAGTCTAATTGATCCACATAAAATAGGCAATGATAACTTTTAATTATATAATTTGATACTAACATAGGTATTTTTTTTAAAGACATATAGGATAACCTATAATTCTCCAAGGAAAATAAGCTTAGGTGGTATTGAAAGCTCCCCAAAAGTGAAATTCTAAAGATACAAAGAAATAATTCCGATGGGGAAGAAAGGGAAAATTACCTAAATAGACCAATGTGTTCATACAGGGGATTCACAGATCAAATTAAATTTTTAAAAGGCATGCAGCAAAGACAGAAGCAAGAGAACATAATAGGATGAATACATAAGCATGGCATATTCCTATGAGAATAGTGTCAGGACAATGAAAAACAACAAGAGGTTTTGTTTGTTTGATGCTACAGTGGAGAAAAGAAAGGGATAGGATCATTAATTGGGGTGGATAGGATGATGACAAGGGAAGATGGAGAGAAGGTAACTGCTCAACTCTTACTTTGTTTTCTTTGCCAAAGGGAATGAAAAAGGACATTACACAAACACAAAAACACACACATGTATATATGTGTGTATATATATATATATATATGAAGTGAGTTGATATCTAAAGTCAGTAAAGAGATAGTAAAAGAATACCTAAGTGTCCTTAATCAGTTAAGTTGTTGTTCCCAGATATCTGAACTATATCATTGGAAGCTGAAAGAATCAGTCAATGAAAAAGCATTTATTAAGCAACTAAGCTCCAAGCAGTATTCAAAGTGCTAGAGGTACAAATACAAAGAATTACACAAACTTACTGTCAAGCTGACATTATGTAGGAAAGATAAGTACACATATATATATGTGCGTATTTGTGTATACATATACATGTGTATATCCACATATATAAGCACATGCTAATACATAAAAGAATACAAAATGAAAACAGTGTAGTCAAATATAAAGGCAGTTAAGGAAGGAAAGCACTAGCATTTGTAAACAGGTCAGGAAAGGTGTCACTGTAGATGGTGTTCGAGTTGTATCTTAAAGGATGGTGAATGGCTTATGCAAAGGAACTAAGGTGGGAGCTGGAAAGTTCTGTGTGAAGAACTGACAGAAGAAACTCAGAATAGAAGGGAGGGAATAATGTGCAATGAGGCTAGAAAGGCCAGGTTGTAAAGGGTTTTAAAAGTTGAACAGAGGAGTTCATATTTTGTTCTAAAGGCAATGGGGCTGAGGAGGCAGCTAGGTGGTGCAATGGATAGAGTATTGGCCTGGGAGAGAGGAGGACATGAGTTAAGATCCTGCTTCAGATACTTGACACTTACAAGCTGTGTGACCCTGGGCAAGTCACTTAACCCCAATTGCCTCACAAAAATTAATAATAATAAAGAAGACCAATTAGAATGGTCTATATTCTAGGTGAGAAGTAATGATTGCCTGAACTAGATGACAAGAGAAAAAGGATCATGTGAGAGAGAAATTGTGGAGGTGAGAATGACAAAATTTGGTAACTGATTAGTGAAAAAAAAGTGGATAATGCCAAGGTTACAAAGCTGAGAGGCTGAAGAAAAACAGTGATGCCTTTAATAGAAATAGAAAAGTTTGAAAGAGGGATGAGTTTGAGAGTAAAGATAGTAAATTTTGTTTAACAGATGTTGAACTGTCTCCAGGACATCCAGTTTGAAATATCTAATTGACAGTTGGTGACTGGGGGGCTAAAGCTCAGGGAAGGGATGGTCTGCATATATAAATCTGTGTCATCTGCTTAGAAATGATAATTAAATTCATGGGAGCTAATGGGCTAACCAAGCAAGAGAGTGTAGAGAGAAAAGAAGATTCAGGATAAAACTATGAGGAACAGTCAAAGTTAATAAGTGAAGGAATAGATAGATTTAATTGCTAAGTGATTGTCTATGATTTTTAAAAAACCATGGATAATGAGAATGACAGAACTAAGGGAGGATAAAAGTCTTGATTTTTCAAAAGAAGAAAGGAAATAGAAATCTGAAAACTATAGCATAGAGGGCTTGACTTTAATCCTGGAGAAATTCTAGAATGTGTCTCAGAAATGGTGAGTGAAAAGGAAAAAAGAATTATGAAGTAGACTAGCTTGACTTCATCAATAATAGGTCCTGCCATACTAATCTTATTTCTCTTGTTGATAGGGTTACTAAACTAGTAGATTAAGGGAATGCTACAGGTATAATATGTAGCATGGTACAGCAGGAGTACCAGTTCTGGAATTTAAAAATCCATATTCACATACTGCTTCTGATGTTTATTATCTGTGTGACCTTTGGCATTGCACTTAACCTCCGTGAGCCCAGAATCCTCATTTGTAAAATTAGTGGATTGCACTAGATGACCTTTGAGGTTTGTTCCAGTATTAGATCTACGATTCTATCTAATTTTTAGCAAAATACTTGACAAAATCTCTCATGCAATATTCGTGAGAAAAATGAAAGGATATGGTCTAGACAACAGTACATTTGAAATGGACTTAATGACCCCAATGTAAAGAATAATCATTGACAGTCCAATGTCATCTTGGAAGGCAATTTTGACTGGAGTACCCCAGAAATCTGTGTTCATTCCTAACATTCATAACATTTTTATTAACGACTTAGATAAAGACATAGATGGTATCAAATCTGAAGATGGCACAAAACTAGGAGGGATAGTTAACATACTGAATCACAGGATTAAGATCTAAAAAGATTACCATGTCCATATTGAACATGGGCATAGCTACTATCATAATTGTGATTAGCTATTATGTGCCTGGGGCAATTAACACAAAACATGCCCAGAACACGCAACATGACAGGAACCCTCAAACCAACTTTTTAAGACAAACTCATTCAAGAGAGATCATTATCTTTCAGGGAAGGGCAGGCAGAGATCCTGGGATACCATTGGACCACTTCTGGGGAGGACTTGAGCAGGGAAGGTAGGAGGTTGAGAGTAGTGTAGGCTGGGCAAAGGAGGAACACATCTTGGAGGGAACTATGTTAACTAATGACTCTTTCTGAAAGAAAACACAGCTTAGTAGACAAGAATGTTGGGCCTCGGGTTTAGAAGACCTGAGATCAGGTTCTGCTTTGATACCATGAGAAATCACTCAAATTCTTGAGTTTGAGGCAACTTACACACAAAGATGTTAAAACTTATCCACTAAGTTATGGATAGTTCCCACAATAATTAAATAATCCACTAATGCATTTTGATTTAAAAAAAAAAAAGTGCTAAACTACATTGTTTCTAATAATGATGTAAGTGCTACCAGTGCCCTCTAAATGTTAGTGCCATTAAGTCAAGTCTTGATCAGTCTGCCTTAGTTATGTATTTTTTTGCCCAAATGTTGCAATTTGGATATTACTTTGCTATTCTAAATTAAATATATATTTTACTATGTGATTTGGAGTTCCTTTTTGGAATGTTTATAGTGATAGCACTGATGGGTACTTAATGCATGACTTGTGTAGCACCAGAAACCTACAGCATGTCTAAGGCACTCAGTGGATCATTAGCTACTCATAGCGACAGATCACAAGTCCTCGCTGATAGACCAGAGGGCACATGAATTCAAAACAAAATACATTTAATGAATGAATCAATAAAAAAATATTTATTAAACACATAACAGCTTAGCAAAATAAGTGGCAATATTTCCCATGCAATCAGGACTATATGCTCTCAAATATTACCACCATATCACTAACTGGGTAAGAGACACAGGCAATGCGCATACACGAGCCAAGAATGCAATGGTTTCATTTATTGATGTTATCAGGTCTGCTACTTTGTCCACTAACTTTATCCATTAACTTGAGGTCTTTTACTCTACTGAGCTCTGCTCTACTCTACTCAACTCTACTGAGCTATTCTCTGCTAAAGAATCCAGACTATCTGCTGGTCTCAGCCACTATGTAACTTGTTCAAATCCTGTTGCTCTCTGCTTTCATGGGAAGGTTTGAATCTGAAAAAAAGTCTATAAACTTTTTTTTTCCATCCATAGCCCAGGGCAGGCAGTAAAAGACCTGAGGCTAAGTCTGTCTTTTGAATTCCTTTTTTTTTTTTTTGATACTACTCTACATCCCTCAATTTAAAGATTTTTTTATCAGAGTTATGATCTGAAGTGCTTTTTCATTACTACCATATCTTTGTATCATCAACCAGAATTCCTTTCAAGTCATGCCAGAGAATCCATTTAGCAAAATTACAAAAGAACTAAACGGGACTGGGGTAAGGAGACTTTTCTCAAACCTCTATAGTACCCACTGGTTGCCATGTAAATAGACTCAGATTATAATACTGTGTAAAGGCTAAATGAAGACTGGTGGAAATGGTTACTTTTGTCCAGCAGAGCCAAGATGGCAGAGAAAAGGCAGGGATTCACCTGAGCTCTCCCAAATTTTCCTCCAAACAACTTTAAATAACACCTCAAAACAAATTCCCTAGTGGCAGAACCCACAGAAGAACAGGGTAAAACAATTTTTCAGCTCAAGACAACTTAGAAGGTTAGCAGGAAAAGGCTGTCATGCCAGGGTGCCAGTGGAGCACAGTCCAAAACAGGCAATGCCCTGAAGGACATGAGCAAGCCTTGAGGGCAAGTGAATTGGCGGCAGCAGCTTCCAGAACTCTTGGCCCATTGGCAGTAAAGGGGACAGAAGGAGATTACAAGGGTTAATTTTCTGGCATTGGGTGCAGGACTCTGAAACATCACCTATATATGGATCTGGATCACAGTCCCAGGTTGCAGGCCAAGGGCAAAGAGGTACAACAGAGTGTATGGCCACAGGGGAGAGAGACCCTCCTCACAGTTTCACAGAGGAAAAGAATATATGTGGTCACTCACAGACAAAGCACAGCCCAGAAGAGTAGTAAACACATCTCTCCTTAGTTCATACCACCTTGGAACAACTGAAAACTTACTGACTCCCAGAACTAGCCTACCTTTGATGACAGAATTTCTGGTCTTATAATAGGTTAGTGAGTGCTGGGCCTGAGTCCGGAAGATTTGAGATCAAATTCAGTTGCAGATAGTTACTAGCTGTAACTCTTAATTTCTGTTTGTCTTAATCCACCAGAACAGGAAATGGCAAACAACTCCAGTATTTTTGTCAAGAAAATCCCATGGACAGCATTGATGTGCTGTGGTCCATGGAGTCACAAAGAATTGGACACAATGGAATGACTGAACAACAATAGGTTAGTGAACAAATGCTTTTGGATACTCCTTAAATCACAACTTTTATGCATCTTCTAGTCCTCCAACACTCTAAGATCATTCTGGGAGAAGAGAAAAATATGTGGGAAAAGGACACTGCTTATGAGAGGTACTTATAGTTTGGAACAAAGGGAGGGCTACTGGTAGCTCTCTCTAAGCTGCTCAAGAGCAAAGATATGCTATTCAGGCCTCAAATAAGTACAGATGGAGAAGCCAAAGAGAAAGGTGAAGATAGATGCTAATAAAAGATCTCACAGAATCTGAAGCTCTCCAGTGAGCAATATGTGCCAAGACCATAATGTAAACTCATTGTGTCCTGCCCTGAACTCTGTTTCCTGTGTACGTGACTGGACTGTTTGTTGAACCTGACCTGGCAGCCCTATTTCATGCCTTTATGGTAATGACTTTAGGAACTCTGCTGGCTTCTGTTCCTCAAGCTCTCCTTCTGGTTTTATTGATTCTTCAGTTTATCTATCTATAAACAATTTTGCCTGATTTGATCCTGATGCTGAATTAAAAGCATGGGGGCTTTGAGAACTAACTGGTAAATGTCTCTCTGTATTTTGACACATTGCGCTATCTTTCCTCTTCCATTAAGTTTTTGTCAAGCACCTACTATATATATGAAGCATTGTGCCAATTTTATATTTCTCCCTAAGTGACTATTTTGAGTAATACTTCCTGTCTCAACTCTGAATAGCACTGATTATAAATATTTTGTGTTAATCCTAAGTATTTTATTACCTTTTCACTTCTTGTGACAAATGTCAGACTTATCTAACATATTTTTAGACATAAACAGAAGCCATTTTAGAGTGTCTCACTCCCAAAAATCTTTGCAATCATTTTTAAGTGCTAAGAATAAAAGTTCAAAATTTATCGCTAATTTAGAAATAAAAATTTTTGTAATAATTGTATTTAAATGACAATCTTTTGAATTCATTTGAAATTTCAACTACAACAAAGCAAAATTTGAAAATGATATTATAGACCATATATTAATCTAGAAATATCTGAAATAATCTTCATACTTATAAAACGACATATATTATATATTTATTTATATATCATATACAATATTATGTATAACATAAAATATATATTTGTATATATATTTATACATAAATATATATAAAATATATAAATATAAATTTATGTATAAATAAATATATATTTTGTTATAAGTAATATTGTATATATATTAACATATATAACCTTATATATATAAACTCCAAATATGCATTTTACTTTCACTTTCTTCTTGCCAAAGATTTAGAAACAACAAAAATTGTGATAGTGAATAAAGAATCTCAATGAAGGTGGATAGATTTTTTTTTTTAATATGGAAGTTAAATGGTTAACATATGAATGGTATTCCCACAGACTGGAAGGAAACAGAAGCTACAAGGAAACTATGACTAAGTCAGCTGCAGATGAAATTAGCTCAAAGACAAGGTGTATTTGCTTGAGTCTGGAATAAAAGTCAAGCTTGAAGATAAACGGAAATTCCATTTTCCTGTTGATGATTGCAGCAAATTAATGACCCAGAGCCTGAAACAAGTAACTTGCTATGGGAAAAGCATTTTTCAGATGATATAGGTTCAGTTATGTTCTTTCAGAATTTATTTATTAGAATTGTTGTTTCAGTGTGTATGGATGGCACTGTGCATGATTTGGATCCTTTCTAGAATTCTATTTCTCTGTTATGAAGACCTGTCCTCTGGGAGCTTACAAGCTGAGATAAGATAGAAAGCAGAGTTCATTTTTGTTTAAAAAGCTAGTTGTGGGCTATTCTAGGGTTGTTGGGGGAGTTGGGAGCAAACACTATACCTTTAATAAGTAGATCTGGCATAAGCAGAAAGATGCATGAGTGTTTAAAGAATCCAGAATTTACTTTTATGCCAGCTGTAAGCTTCAAAGGAAGGATACTAGACCAAAGTTGTTAGGTAAAAAGTGAAATGTATTGATACAGAAAAGTTCCTTGGTCCTATCCTTTTTAATATTTTTATCAATGACTTGCATGAAGACATAGCACATTTATCATCATCATCATCATCATCATCATCATCATCATCGTTATCACTTACGTAATACCTACCATGTGCCAGGCGCTCTGCTAAGCACTTTGTACAAATATCTCATTTGATCCTCACAGTCCTGAGAAGTAGGTGATATTATTATGCCCATTTTACTGATGAGGAAACTGTTGCAGATAGAGGTTAAGTGGCTTGCCCAAGTTAATAGAGCTAGTGACTGTCTGAGGCTAGATCTGATCTCAGGTCTTCCTAACTCTAGGCCTAGAACTCTATCCACCTAGCTGCCTTAGACAACCCAAAATTAGGGGAGATAAGTAACAGACTTGATTACAGATTTCGATAGGCTAGAACATGGGGCTGAATCTAATAAGAAGAAATTTAACAGAGATAAACGTAAAGTACTACATGGGTTAAAACTCCAGCTTCCTAAATATGAAATGGGGAAGCATGTCTAGACCGCAATGCCTCTGAAAGTGACCTGGGGATTTTACGGCAGACCTGGGCGTAACAGGTTAACATGCAGAAAGGCAGATTTAGGCTTAATAGGAAAAATTCTTATATAAAAGTGTAAAAGTGCTACCCTGGACAGTACTGGGTTTTCAAGTGAATGTTCGATCACCACTTATTGGCAATGTTGTGGAAAGATTTGTAAGGCAGGAAGGAGTAGATTATCTCTGAGGTATCTTTCAGTTTAGTGGGGTATGATCATGAATGGGAACTGCTGGGACTTGATGAGGGTTAAGTTTGGATAGATATGATGAAGAAAGATTATAGTGGGTCTTTAATGTCAAACTAAGGAGTTCACAATTTGTCATGGAGGTAACAGGGGGCCATTTGAAGGTTTTGAGAAGGAAGTATCTTAATTAGAGGATAAGATTCTATATTTAGAGCTAAAAGGGATTCAAGAATACAACTTCCTTACTTTACAAATAAGAAAGCTGAAGTCCAGAGAGGTTAATTGATTTGCCCAAGAACACACAAGTAGTAAATGACTGAGACACATTTTGAACCTAAGTGCCCTGAGTACAGAGCCAATGTCCTTTCCACAGTATCATGTTTCCCAGATATTATTTTCTGGCCAAAGATATGTTTAATAAATCAAACATAAAACACTAGCTAATTCTACTATGAAGCTTATGAAGAGTACTGAATTAATTCTAGAAAGGATGTTTTTAATAGTTCTTATAAATTTGGAAGATATTGTTTCTCAATTACTTAGGTTCCCCTTCTATCCCGCAGAAATTACAAGAACTCAAAAACACTAATAGTGACAGAGAATTATAGAATATTCTCACAATCTCTTCATCTGCAAAATAGGGATAATAATAGTGGCCACCTTGCAGGGTTGTTGTGAAGTTCAAATGAAATAATTTTTTTTCTAAAAAATGTTTATCACAATGCTTAGCACATAGTAGACACTACATAAATGATTATTCTCTTCCCTTCTCTTCCCCAATTCATTTATATTAGAATTTGCAAATCATTCAACAAGTATTTATTTCTTTTATGTCCTAAGCATTTGACAACTGGTTTATTTCATTTTTCATGAGAGTATAGTGTAGGAAATTAGGCAAGAAATAGGGTTATGTTATTGTTTAAGTAAAAAGAGACAGTCTAGCCATATAACTCAATGAGGTCAAAGAAATAAATAAAGTTTCCATTATTCTAAAATACTACTTTGAGTACTTTCATGTTGACAAAGAACTAGAAGCCAAGTATCTGCTTACAAATTGAGAATGGCTAGTAAATATTTCAGTATATTAATATAATTTAACACTATTGTGCTATAAGAAATGACAGATACGAAGAATGCAAAGAAACATAAGAAGATATATGAACTAAGGCAGACTGAAATAAACAGAACCAGAAAAACAACCTATACAATGACTACAAGAATTCAAACAGAAAAATAAAGGAAATTAAACACTATGTAATTTTAATAGCTAAGCTTGGCCCCTGAAAAAAGTTGAGAATCACAACAGAAATGGCTAACTATGGGCACAGAAGATTACATGTACTGTTAGACACAGTTTTGAGTTTTTTGTTAAAAGGGAAGTCTCACAAGGTGGGGATATATTTAGAAAAGGTCATATAAGAACAAAAATCATCAATAATACTTTTTAAAGAGTGATAACTGATGGATTGCAGGAGTACTACACTACTATTCAAAAATATTAAAAGAAACACAGGAAGGCTTCCAGTGTGTTAGTGGATTGTCTATGAATGGTTTTAAAGAAATATAGAGAAGAATTGCACATGATGCAGTATAGAAGGGTTATGTTCTGTACAAGTATGTTGAACTTCCATATGGATGAGATCAGAGAGCCACAGAATTAACAACCAACCTGTTTTGAAAAATTAGTCATGTATTAAAATGAAAAACTAAAGGCATCAAATCATTTTCTAACATTCATAATCTTATTTCATTATCTAATAGGCTATTATAAAAAAAAGATGGCTATCAGCTATCAGTTTTCCAGGACAAGAAAGAATAAACAATTGAAATCTGCATTACATATAAAGAACTTCCTAATACTAAGAACTATTAAAACAACTGTAATTATTAGGCTTTCTATTGTAATAGCTAAAAATATCTATTAGTAAGGCAGAGTTTATATAAGGAATTTCTAGAATCAGGAGGATAGATTGGTGGCTTCTCTATATTCTTTCCTGATTATGGTTTATGATTCAATGGTCTTTAGACCTTTCATTTTGTAACTATACTCTTTATCTAGAAAATAGTTCCTATCAAAGGTTATACTGAAAATGGATGTTATATTTGAGTGGAGTAGTGCATTTTAAAGGAGAAAACATTTCTACATTATAAAGTCATAAAATATCACACTAAAAGATCACCTAAATATTAATGTATTACGAAATAAATAGATGCTAATTTTTAGAAGAAACACAATCCACTCCCTGGATATTATACAAGGTTATGTAATGTTATATTGAAGAACACAAATAATTTATAATCCTTTAGTTATTTTCATAATCTTATAGTTTGATCAGATTAATCACATCTAAATTGTTTTAAAATGATTTACAAAGAGAGAGAAACAAAACTTAGAGAAAAGTAAAAATATGTTTTTAAAATATCCTTATAACAAACTTTTAGGCTACAGCCATCATATCTTAAATAAATAGATTAGCTTTGGTTTATTTTGGCATTCTTTCTTATAATTATAAATCTTTAAAGCTAATTTAAGAAACAAATAGAGAAATATTATTCATGAAATTATATTAGTTTCAGTCCAAGTATATGTCAATTAAAAGGAAAATATACATAACTATATGTCAGAAAAAAACCTATTACGGATTACAGCCAGCTGAAACTGCAATTTACAAAGAACACTTGCTGGGCAAATGTCATCGTTGGTAAGTAATCTTGCACTACCTCATCATGACTCCTGGAGACTTCCATTTTTCTGCTAAGCAACTTGATGTATTCAGACTGCAGCTATAGAACAGGCTTTGAATATAATTCAGTGAAGCTGGAGAAATAAATTTCTATTTTCACTTATATAAAATTGGAGTTCAGTTTTCTATAAAGTTTATTTGCACCTCCATGTGATCTGCCATAAGGTCTACTCCTTTGACCTTAAGCAATTAAGAGTCTCAAAAACTAGATGAGTCAAATCCATAGGATTTCTACTTTAATATACACCATTAAGTTTTATTTGAAAAAATATATAATACTTCTTTTAATGGATTTAATAAATAACATTTATAAGAAATCAATAGCCATAGTGTCATATGTTTCTCAGAACAAGTATATAATTAGAAAAACTGAATTGGATGATATAAAAAAGTGAGGTTTGAATTTGCTCCTCTCTGCCTTTAACAACAGGGAAGCTGGATGGCACAGAAAATAGAGTGCCAGGTCTGGAGTCAGGAGGACTCATCTTCATGAGTTCAAATATGGCCTCAAACTTATTAGCAGTGTGACCCTGGGCAAGTTTGCTCATCTGTAAGATGAGCTAGAGAAGGAAATGGCAAACCACTTCAGTATCCTTGCCAAGAAAACCCTAAATGGGGTCATGAAGCATTGGACATGACTGAACAATACCTTTAATAACAAGGGATAAATTTTAACTTCATTCAAAAAGAAAACTTATTGATATATTTTGTTTTGACAAAAGATACCTCCCAACAAACAACCAAATAATCTAAAAAGTTTGTCCCACAGTTTACCACCATTACCTGGAAGGAAGGAATTATCCTTTAACTTTGATAGTATGGTACTACAATTGACTGTTGTCAGTCAGTAAACAAGTATTTATTAGGTATCATTTTGTAACAGGCACTGTCCTAAGCCATTGGGGATACAAAGACAGGCCAAAATACAACATCCCTGCCCTTGAGGAACTCACATTTTGATGAAGGAAATAACATTCAAATAACTCCCTACTACAAAGCACTCAGAATGTAAATAGAAGGCAAATATTGGAGGGAGGGCATTTGCAGAGGGAGACATAAAAGGCCTCCTGCAAAAGGTGAGATTGAAGTTGAGTATTGAAAGAAGTCAGAAAAGCCAAGAGGAAGGGATGAGTAGAAAGAGCATTATGGAAGACAGTCAATGAAAAGACCTGCAGTCAGGAGATGGAGTATCTATTGAAGAACATCATTTATTGTGTGTGTTTGTCCTTCATTCTCGAAGAGGACCATGACATCAAGATGATATGACTTGCAGTTGACTTTGATTTGAGTGAGGGAGGGCTGTGCAAGGTCACTGACCTCACTTTCTTATCCTGAGCCATGAGGGTCCAGTGGCCTGATATTTATTAGAATGACTGGAGATGACCCAGAATGCAATGTGTGAGCCTTGCCATTTTAGGCTAAGATCTTACATTCTCACTTTGAGTGAGACACACCTATTCAATGAATAGACTTCTTTAAGTAGTTACTCAATTTACTGGCCCCTTTAATAAAAAAAAAAATCAAACTGGGAGGGGAAGACCTTCAGGATTCCTGGGTAAAAGAGAAGCAATTACTATTTAGTTATTACATCCACTCTGTGCTAGTTGGTTGGGGACTTGTTGTCCAGTCTATGAGCTCCAGAGTGAAATGGTTTTAAAGTTTCATCTTTGAGCAAGAAACATAGCCAGTAAACCCAGAGGAAAAAAGGCAGCTTTAGGAAGAGGAGGGGAGGGAAGGGGAGGGAAGAGGAGGGGAAGAAAGGAGAAGGGAGGGGAGAGGAGAAGAGAATGTTTAAACCTAGAAATGATAGGACTTGGCAACAGATTGGATATGTGGGATGAATGTGAGTGGTGGAGGATGACACTGAGGTTTTGAGACTAGGAGACTAACAGGATGGTGCTGTCCTTGTTAATAATTAGAAAGCTGGGAAGGTAAAAGGTTTGAAAGGAAGAATGAGTGTTTTGAACATAATGAGTTTGAGATGCCTATGAGATATCCAAGTTGAGACCTCCAAAAGACATTTGGTGATGTCACATGAGAGCTAAAGGGAAAGATTAGGGCTGGATATATAAACCTGGGAGTGATCTGGAGGATAGTCCAACAAAGGAAAATGAGGAGAGGTCATACAAGTAGGAGGAAAACCAGAAGAGAGCGGTGTTGTGAAAACTTAAATGAGAAGTTATTTAGAAGAGGGTTAATGACAAAGTCAAGGGCTGAAGATCCATCAAGAAAGATGAAGATTGAGAAAAGCTAATTATAACTGGAAATTAGAAGATCATTGGTGGCTTTGGAGAGACTAGTTTCACTCAAATGATTAGGTTGGAAGTTAGATTACAGAGGATTTAAAAGCATGTGAGAGAAGTGAAGGTACCTGGTGTAAATGATCTCAAGAAGTTTAGCTGAAAAGGGGAAGAAAGCTGTATTATAATAGCTAGTGAGAATTAGATCGAGAGGGATTTTTTAAGATTTGGGATGGGGTATGAATGTTTTATAGGCACAAGGGAAGGTGCCAGTAGTTTAAGATGAGAGAGAGAGGGGAGAAGACAGAAAGAGTAAACAGATGCAGAAGACAGGTAGGGATGGGATCAAAGACAACATGTTGAAGGGTTTGCTTTGGCAAAAAAGAAGGGTCACCCCATGTGAGATAAGCATGCAGGAGTAGCTAATAATACCTGAGTGATGTGAGATGAGTTGAGGAATAGTGGAAGCTCTTGGTGAATGGCCAATTGTGTTTGACTATGATTTTGTTAACCCTTCAATGCTCACTTTGGGACAGCTAGGTGGTATAGTGGATAGAGTGCTGGGCCTGGAATCAGGAAGACCTGCATTCAAATCTAGCCTTGAACACTTACTAGCTGTATGACCCTGGGCAAGTCACTTACCTCTATTTGCCTCAGTTACCTCCACTGTAAAATGAACTGAAGGAGAAAACAGCAAACCACTCTAGTATCTTTGCCAAGACAATCCAAATGGAGTCAGGAAGAGTGAGAAACAAGTGAAAGAACTGAATAACCAACAACAAAGTTATTTGTATATATTATTCATTTGGCTTTTCATTCTTTTCATTCTAGCACGTCATATATTCATATTTGCCTTTCTTTACAGCAGAGTTCCAATACATCCATATACCATAATGGTTGGATCAATTTGCAACTCCAATAGAGCAAGTTAAAAAAAAAACTCTGAAGTTTCACTTCATATATGCAATTGACAAAGATGGCCAAAAATAAAACAAAAACAGCCAGGAATAATGTTTGAAGGGGTGTGGGAAGATTGACCCATGGGTGCACTGTTGGTAGATCCAATAATTCTGGATATCAAATTGTAATTATGCAAGAAAATTGATTAAATTGTTCAGGCTCTGTGACCTAGTAATCCTACTTCTGAGTTTATATTTCAAGGAAGTAAATGAAATAAAGATCCACTATGTACCAAAAAATTCATAGCAGCACTATTTGTGGAAAAAAAGATATGAAAACAAAATGAGTATATTTCAATTCTAGATTGGCTAAAAAACTTTTATAAACAAATTTAATGGAATGTTATTGTATAGGAAGAAATGATGGAATAAAAGGAATTCAGAAGAACAAGAGGAGTTTCATATAGACTGATATATTGTGAAATAAAAAGAACCAGAAGAAAAACATGTATAACTACAACTATGTAAATGAAAAATAAATCACTAAAAGAAAGTCACATTGAATAAATGAATAACCCATGAAAGTCCTGGAAAACAGATTATGAAACATAACTTTCCTTTTACTACAAATAAGTGGAGGACTACTAGGACAATATGATATATAGACTGTCTGATATAGTCACTGCATCTGATGCTTTTGCTTAATTGTTATTTTTGTTGCCAAGTAGGATCCAATGGGGCCCAATAGGAGATAGTTCTGTCCCAGAAATGATGGTAATTTAATGAAAAAATGCTTTAATTAAACATATTTTTAAGGTATCCAAGTGAACCTAAAAAGAATTAATTCTTTTATTCAACAAATATTTCTTGAGTGTTCACAATGGTGTTTATCTTGTTCACAATACTCTGAAAGTCACATGGCCCTTGTCCTTGTAGGCCCTTGCATTTTAAAATCTATATTAAAGACTTACACAAAAATATGGTATATTCTCTAAATATGAGTTTGGAACTGCCCTGAAGGATGAATACAAAATATTTAAAGCAGAGTACTGAAAATGAACTAACCTTTAAAGATTTTTATCTTGGATCAGATCATTACCTGGATATAAATTTAGGAGAAATAAAACAAAACTTTATATTCATCTTAATTTTTTGTTCAGTTATTTTTTCAGTCATATCCAACTCTTCATGACCCTATTTGGGGTTTTCTTGGCAAAGATACTAGAATGGTTTGCCATTTCCTTCTCCAGCTTATTTTACAGATTTACTCATTTTAGACTTGAGGAAACTAAGGCAAATAAGGTTAAGTGACCAAGTGTCTGAGACCAGATTTGTACTGAAGAAGAGTCTTCCTGACTCCAGGTCTGGCAGTCTAGCCATTGTGCCATCTACCTGCCCATCATCTCAGTTTATCAATCACAAAAATATAACTGTGTTGGAAAATACTTGTCTTTGGCATTTGTATTAAAAAGACACTAAACCTGAGACTGAGTAAAATACATGCTTTAAAATTTTGGTCTTGAGGGGGAAACAACTTATGTTCATTAATAAAATGAGATTACATTGTAATGAGAATTTTAGATCAAAGGATGAAACTATAAGATTTTGAAAGAAAATTGTCAGGGAGAAACAGCATAGCATTGTGGATAGATAGCTAACTCTAAAACCTGGAAGGCTTACTTTCTTTTCTTTTCTTTTCTTTATTTGGAAGGCCTACTTTCAAGACATACTGCTAACATATACTGTGCAACCAGGATGAGGTTTCATAGCCTCATACTGCTCTAGGAAAGTCTCTAAGACTAAGTTGTGAAGACCATATTGGCAGAGAGATTTTCCTCACCAGAATTCCCTGTGTCAGTGAAATCACAAGTTCACTCTCTATTCCTATAATTTCAATAGGGGAAATTTAAGGATAAAATGATAAACTTCATCTTTTTCCAATGTTGAGTTTTAATGTCATTCAAAATGGCATCTATTGAATTGCTTGGGTGTGTATAATAGCATAAAGTGCACTCTAGAAGTATAAGAACCTTTGTAAAGCTTATAGTTGAAAGATATTTCCTAAAAATTACATAGTGTTTTCTACAGTTCTTCTTTGCTCCCTTCCTGCAGAGGCTTACAAAGGTGAAAAAAGGAAGGGGCCAGAACTGACTAATGTGGTATAAATAAACATTATTTATACCAGTCCTTATTACTAGGAATTATACCTGTTCAAATTACGCTAAAATCATCCTGTCCCTTTAAAATTCCATAAGACCACATATTAAGGTTCAAATGGTATAATATATGTAAAGGGACTTACATGACAACATAAAAATTAATTTATTCCAATACTATCTTCACATTATACTTCAAGTTCTTTATAAGAATGTCATGAATGACTTCATTTTCCTCATCTTCCCTCCTATTTACCCAGATATATCTAATCTAAGGTCAGATAATCTATTCCCACCTTTAATCTTTCTTCAGAGCAATACCTTATAATTGAAATCTCCACATATCACCATTATACCAGTCTGTGAAACTATTTCATTTTCATCTAACGTGTCCTGAAAGCTCTTTTTCTTTCCCATAACAATCACAAGATTGTTATTTCCTCTTGACCAACCTGAACTTGAATTCCTATGGTAAATCTCTTTGACCTCAAGGCTAATGATGAAATTAACCTTGTTTTTGTATCTAACAAATTTATGTCTATATGATGTACTTATTTTTAATGATTATTTGTTTATAAATTGAATGTTTAATTTTGTTTTCTGTCCACCATAAATGTGTCAGTTTTCAACATTAATAGATATAAAGACCTTCAGGGACATGATAAGGTACATATTAGAAACTTTGGGTAAAAGAGAAAATATGCCAAAGGTCAAAGAAAAGGAATTATTCATAACTGAAACTGACAAAGGTTAACAGGTTAGCCTCCACAATTAAGCATATGCATTCCAAATGGATAATAATGGACTGATTTTAATAATAGTAACACATGCATAACACTTTAAAGTGTAGCCCAGTACAATTTGCCCTACCCTTTTATCTCTTTCAATTATTTTCCTCTGGGCCCAACACACACACACACACACACACACACACACACACACACACACACACACACACACACACACACTTTCTGAGCAATCCTTGAATCCTGAATAATCCTAGTACAGAGGACTGTTTCTCTTCTTCCTAGCCCTCTGCATCTTGATTATCAACCATCTGCTTTTTAGGAAAAATGCAAAAGGATAAAAGGTCAACCATATTTTGCACTTATCTTTTTCATCTTCTGATGATATGGCAGTCTGAGGCTAAAACAGAAGCAGGAGTCCCATTAGTGGTACAAAAGGAATCCAGAGCAGTCAGATGGACCTGGTTACTAAGGATCTGAACCATAATTGACATATCTTAGTGTAATCCAAGGTCCACTAGCTACCATTCTTGTATTTTTCTGCTGAACGGTGAGCTGAGGAAATGCCGTATTCCTTGCTTTCCCATTTAATCAATAAGCCTGAGATGCAGTAGGTGAATGCCCCTTCCCCATTCCTTTTCTACAAGCTCTCAGGGATTTCTCACATGGAGTAAAGATCTGAGGGGATCTAGGGGGCTGTGGGTTTGGCAGGGAAATTTTTTATTTTTCTTTTGCATTTTATTTTATATCATTAAAAACTCTGTGATTACTCTGCATCAGGTGCTGAATCTATAAGGGTAGTAGAACATAACCCAAGAGCATGAAAGGCCCTTACGGGTGGGAGCTCTAAGTCAAGTGTAATTGATGGAGTTCACTCAAGTCAGCTCTGGAAACATGTTATATCACCACATTGAGTCACAATATAGTGCAGGAGAAGGTACACAGGATTTGGACTCAGAGAATCCTCAGTTTGTATCCCAGCTCTGCTGCAATGTGACCTTGGGCAAATTATAACCTCTTTGGACCATAGCATCCTCATCTCAAAAAATAAAGAATTGCACTAGATGCCTCCAAAAGTCCTTTCTAGCTTTAAACATATCATTGTATGTTGAGGATGAGGACAGGTCCTGGAATTTGCCCAATTCTAAATTCTGCTAGAAAATGACTAGTCAGGTTTCAACCCTAGCACAAGAAGTCTTAACCTGAGGTTCATGATTTTTTTTTAAATATTTTGGTAATATTTCAGAATGATGGGTTCTCTTTGTAATTCTGCGTGTTTTATTTTATTAATTTAAAAATATTATTCTGAGGTGTCACCTTACTTCCAAAGGGTCTGTGACTTAAAAATGGTTAAAAACAAATGCCCTAATTGCTCAGGTGTTTACAGGCTTTCACCGCCATCTGGTGGTGACCTCAGACACCTTATGGAGCTAATTAAAATCTGCTCAAGGTCAATCATCTCCATGTTAGCACTGAAACAAAGTATCATAACATTTTAAAATATTAATTTTTCTATTTATTATGAATTTAAACACTAACAAAGATGAAAAATCCAATATGCAACAAATAGAAAAGAGATCTGTGCAAAAAAACCCATAAGTTTATATCATGCATAGGCTTGCGTTTTTTTTTTTTAAGTGAAAAATAAATTTGACTTGGCAGTAACAAATTACCCTGCCTTTCTGGATCCTCTTTTGAACTTCTTTCATCTCTTTTGTGTATTTATTCATTGTTTTATTGACCCTAGGTCTTTTCATTCTACCTTCTTGTACTCACTGAAATCTGACTTTCTCTTGAATATTCCACATCCATTAGTTTTTGCAAGCCACTAAGCTTCCTGTTACTTCTCTCACACCTCCTGATACATAAAGTCAAAGAGAAGAATTGGTATTCTTCTTCCTCTACATGACACTTTCAGATCCTCCCTCTGAAACCATTCAGCAATAACTTCTCTTCTTTTAATATCCACCACATCCTGTTAATCTCCTCTATGAATCACTAGGACTTAGTGATCTTATACCTAGTCTTATACCTAGTGACTAGGTTATTCCTCCCCAACCCTGTATGCTAGCTTTGAATGGCTGTGCTTTTGTCCAAAATGTTTTTGAAGTTGTTCAACCTAGAACTGTCACACTTATCTATCTATATTCTGGACCTTTTATGACATGGGATCTGTGACCTCAGTTTAATTGATAACATACTTCAACCTAGCTTCATTTAAATGGAGTTCACAGGAAAGACTGATTTCCTTGGTTAAAACAACAAGCCAAGAAAAAGTGTGAACAATGTAGCGACCAGGATGTGTATGTTTTCATGAATGATATCTTTACTGTCACCTCTTGCATGCAAGTCACTATTACATAGGATAGGTGATTGTTGAACTGAGTAAGTATTTCTTGAATTGTTAGTCAAATTTACTTAAATCTTACTTCTGTTCCTATGCCCTGAGTTATGACGTCTGGTGCACACGTAAGATTGAATTTCATATTTTACATCTCAGTAGGGAGATCTGACCAGATGAAGGATGGTATGGGCTTCAAATTTGTTGGTCAATTAAAAAAAACAAACTTACAGTTAACTAAGTACAAAAAGAAACCCAGTTAGTCTTGTTAGTCACTCCCCTCCAGAAATCTAGCCAAATGCACCCGTAGCAATGTATGATGTTAACTTCTTGCCCAAATGCTACATATACTGTTAAAGGAGAAATGGGGGCAGGTGATAAGACTGACTCAGACCTACACTCTTAAAATGTTATATGGAGATAAAGACTGAACCTAAGATATCACTGTTATGGAAAACTGCCAGATGAAGATATTCTCTACTAATTCAGGCTAGCATACTGTCAGCAACTTTAAAGAGTTGTGTAAAGTACTAGGAGGTTAAGTGACCTACCCATGGTCACACAGAACTTGAACTCAGGTCTTCTTAATTAAAAGCAGCCAGCTTTCTAAATGTCACATGTCTTCTATCAATAAATCTCCTATGGCTAACATTTGCATAGCTCTTTCAGGTTTATAAATTATTTTACATATATTATCCCATTTAATCCTCACAAAAAACCTGTGGAATATGACAGCTCTTATTATCCCTGTTCAAAGTCTATGATATTGACACTATGTTTGTCAATGAAAAGTTTTCCAATCAAAATGACTCCCGATGATTCTATATTGCTCCCCACCCTTCTAAACCAAACTACTAACACCTAATAGCTTAGATAACTCTATGGAGAAATATGTCAGTAATTCATTGCTAGCCGTCATCATCATCCTGTCCCGTTTTCTTGGACATGATGCATAGTGTGGTAGCTCCAGGATTGTTTTTGTTTACAAATCCCTTAACCAAGTATGATAACTACTTCTGATAATGTTTGGTGATTTCTGTCTCACAAATTACTAGTGAAAAAGTATGACCTATTTCAGAAGTTTGTAATCAAAAGGGATTACACAGACTGCACTGTACTTTTACTTTAGGTTCAGATCTTAAGATACAATGACACTCACTAAAATAAGTTTAATAGGCAATTAAGTTTTATTATTACAAATAGTGCAAGTTAGCAAGTATATACATGTAAATAGTAGATAATAGTTAAGACAGAATAGAAAAAGAAAAAGTATACATCACCAGCCAAGTCTGAGCTCTAACACTTTGGCACAACTGGAGAGGCTGAAAGGGGGAAAGCAGTTGGTAAAGGTCCTGGCTGGGAGAGCAGAAGCAGATATCCCCACTTCTGCAGCAAAAGACCTTCAAAGATCCATCTCTCACTCAGTCCCTTTATATAAGGAACTTCAGGGGAAAGAGGACCATTAGAACAAGGAAGGAACTCTGGTCAAAAGTTCCAGTTGTTGACTTTGATGTATGTGCCCAAGGACGGGCCAGGTCCTTGAACACAGTCACCTCCTTCCTTAAGGAGTTTTATGACTCTTAAGATAAGGATCCCTTCACCCTAGCTGCATGCTTCATTAATTCTACTGCTTCCCCTGGTACTCCCAGTTAGACATATCAACTTTAAGTTACATTCCTTATGTTAGGTCATGTGGCGGTCATGCAAGAAGCTGGGGAGAATCTTCCTCAGTTTCCCCACAAGGTTTTAGATAGAATTAGGAGCACACATATTGGGCAATTCTAAGGAGGCGTCCATCCTAATCAAGAAGTTCTTCCCTTAGAATTTTTGACTAAACAAGAGATAGAAAGCATTATGAAAGACAAAATGGATAATTTTGATTACATTAAACTGAAAAGTTTTTGCACAACCAAACCCAATGCAACCAACATTAGGAGGGAAGCAGAAAACTGGGAAAGAAATTTTGCAACTAGTATCTGTGATAAAGGCCTCATTTCTAAAATATATAGAGAACTGAGTCAAATGTACAAGAACACAAGTCATTCTCCAATTGGTAAATGGTCAAAGGATATGAACAGGCAGTTTTCAGAGGAAGAAATTAAAGTTATCTATAGTCATATGAAAAAATGCTCTAAATCACTATTGATTAGAGAGATGCAAATAAAAACAACTCTGAGATACCACATCACACCTATCAGATTGGCTAACATGACAAAACAGGAAGATGATAAATGTTGGAGAAGATGTGGGAGAGTTGGAACACTCATTCATTGTTGGTGGAGCTGTGAGCTGATCCAACCATTCTGGAGAGCAATTTGGAACTATGCCCAAAGGGCTACAAAAATGTACATACCCTTTAACCCAGCAATACTGCTTCTAGGACTGTATCCCCAAGAGATCATAAAAATGGGAAAGGGTCCCACATGTACAAAAATATTTATAGCAGCTCTCTTTGTGGTGGCCAAAAACTGGAAATCAAGGGGATGCCCATCAGCTGGGGAATGGATGAATAAATTGTAGTATATGAATGTAATGGAATACTATTGTACTACAAGAAATGATGAACAGGAGGATTTCAGAGGCCTGAAAAGACTTATATGAACTGATGCTGAGTGAAAGGAGCAGAATCAGGAGAACTTTGCACACAGCAACAACCACAGTGTGAGGAATTTTTCTGGTAGACTTAGTACTTCATTGCAATGCAAGGACTTAAATAATTCAAAATGGTCTCTTAAGGCAAAATGCCTTCCACATCCAGGGAAAGAACTATGGAATTTGATAGCAGAATGAAACAGATCATTTTCTTTTGTATTATGATTTGGTTTGTTTTATGACTTCTCCCATTCATTTTAATTCTTCTATGCAACATGACTAAGGTGAAAATGTATTTAACAGGAATGTATGTGTAGAACCTATATAAAACTGTATGCTGTCTCAGAGAGGGAGTGAGAAGGTGCGGGGGAGAGGGAGGGGAAAATGTAAGATATATGGAAGTGATTGTAGAACACTGAAAACAAATTAAATAATAAAAACAAAAGCTCTTCCCTTATAATAGATAAATCAATATAGATTAGTGACCAGTTATTGGTAACTAACTATAGAAGAGTACGTGGGTTATGTTAAGCTTTGCATGTACTTACAATCTGTTCCATATCACAACTGGTTGCACAACAGCCAGTCAATAAGTCAAGAAACATTTATTAAGGACCTTCTACATACTAGATATGGTGCTAAGTAGTGGGAATACAAAAAAAAAGGTAAAATACAGACCTTGCCTTCAAGGAACTTGAAATCTAATATGGAAGACAAGCCAACAAATATGTACCAACAAGCTATATACAGGAAAAATAGGAAATAATTAAAAGAAGGAAGGCACTAGAATTAAGAAGGGTTGAGAAAAGATTCCTATGGAAGATGGAATTTTAGTTTGGACTTAAAGGAAGGCAGAGAAGTTAGCAGGCAAAGACGAGGAGGTAGAGAATTATAGGAATGGATGATGTCCAGAGAAGTGCCTGGAATTAAGGGATGGAGTATCTTGTTTGTGGAAGAGCAAGGAGGCCAATGACATTGGATGAAAGACTATTTGGCAGGAAATAAGGTATAAAAAGAATGAAAACGTAAGAGGGGGCTAGGTTATGCCTTGAATATGTGTCTGTCTGTCTGTGAGAGAGTATGAGAGAGAGAGAGAGAGAGAATGAATGAATGAATGAATGAGAGAATACTGTATTTGATCCTGAAGGTTAGGGCCCCACTGGAGTTTACTGAGTAGTCAGGAATGACATGGTCCAAAATGAGCTTTAAGAAAATCACACTGGGGGGGGGCGGAGCCAAGATGGCGGAGTAGAAAGACGCACATACACATAGCTCCGAACCCACAACCCATAGAACATCTGTATAAAGTAACTCATGGCGAATTCTGGAGCAGTGAGGCCACAGAACAGTGGAGCGAAGGAGATTTCTATTCCAGAGGGACCTGCAAACCTCTCGCAAAAGGTCCGTCGTGCTGCGGACGCAGAGCCCAGCCCAGCCCTGCCGCGGCCGCGGCACCGAGAGGAACAGATCCGAGCAGGCTTCAGGGACGGGATCTCCAGTGGCCACGCAGGTCCCTCCACCCACAGGAGAGGGGGGTCGGTGAGAGGGTCTCTTTGGCAGGTTGAGAGGGGAGTGGGGTGCCCCCATAACTCAGGCTCCCTTGGGAGGCAGAAGCTGAGGCAGCAGCAGACCACGGCTCCCCAAGCAGGCAGGAGCCTGGATCCATTGTTGAAGGTCTCTGCATAAACCCCCTGAGGGAACTGAGCCCAAGAGGCGGCCCTGCCCCAACCTGAGCACCTGAACTTAATCTCACACTGAATAGCAGCCCTGCCCCTGCCGAAGCCCCGAGGCTGGGGAGCAGCATTTGAATCTCAGACCCCAAGCACTGGCTGGGAGGATCAGGAGGCGAGGTGGGTGTGAGGAGAACATTCAGAGGTCAAGTCACTGACTGGGAAAATGCCCAGAAAAGAGAAAAAAAATAAGACTATAGAAGGTTACTTTCTTGGTGAACAGGCATTTCCTCCTTTCCTTTCTGATGAGGAAGAACAATGCTAACCATCAGGCAAAGACACAGAAGTCAAGACTTCTATGTCCCAGCCCACCCAATGGGCTCAGGCCATGGAAGAGCTCAAAAAGAATTTTGAAAATCAAGTTAGAGAGGTGGAGGAAAAGCTGGGAAGAGAAATGAGAGACATGAAGTCAAAGCATTAACAGCAGGTCAGCACCCTGCTAAAGGAGACCCAAAAAAATGCTGAAGAAAATAACACCTTGAAAAATAGGCTAACTCAATTGGCAAAAGAGGTTCAAGAAGCCAATGAGGAGAAGAATGCTTTCAAAAGAAGAATTAGCCAAATGGAAAAGGAGATTCAAAAGCTCACTGAAGAAAATAGTTCTTTCAAAATTAGAATGGAACAGATGGAGGCTAATGACTTTATGAGAAAACAAGAAATCACAAAACAAAACCAAAAGAATGAAAAAATGGAAGATAATGTGAAATATCTCATTGGAAAAACAACTGACCTGGAAAACAGATCCAGGAGAGACAATTTAAAAATTATGGGACTACCTGAAAGCCATGATCAAAAAAAGAGCCTAGACATCATCTTTCATGAAATTACCAAGGAAAACTGCCCTGATATTCTAGAACCAGAGGGCAAAATAAATATTCAAGGAATCCACAGAATACCGCCTGAAAGAGATCCAAAAAGAGAAACTCCTAGGAACATTGTGGCCAAATTCCAGAGTTCTCAGGTCAAAGAGAAAATATTGCAAACAGCTAGAAAGAAACAATTCAAGTATTGTGGAAATGCAATCAGGATAACACAAGATCTAGCAGCTTCTACATTAAGGGATCGAAGGAATAGGATATTCCAGAAGTCAAAGGAACTAGGACTAAAACCAAGAATCACCTACCCAGCAAAACTGAGTATAATACTTCAGGGGAAAAATTGGTCTTTCAATGAAATAGAGGATTTTCAAGCATTCTTGATGAAAAGACCAGAGCTGAAAAGAAAATTTGACTTTCAAACACAAGAATGAAGAGAAGCATGAAAAGGTGAACAGCAAAGAGAAGTCATAAGGGACTTACTAAAGTTGAACTGTATACATTCCTACATGGAAAGACAATATTTGTAACTCTTGAAACTTTTCAGTATCTGGGTACTGGGTGGGATTACACACACACACATGCACACACGCACACACACATAGAGACAGAGGATGGGATCATATCTTAAAAAAATGAAATCAAGCAGTGAGAGAGAAATATATTGGGAGGAGAAAGGGAGAAATGGAATGGGGCAAATTATCTCTCATAAAAGAGGCAAGCAAAAGACTTATTAGTGGAGGGATAAAGAGGGGAGGTGAGAGAAAAACATGAAGTGTACTCTCATCACATTCCACTAAAGGAAAGAATAAAATGCACACTCATTTTGGTATGAAAACCTATCTTACAATACAGGAAAGTGGGGGATAAGGGGATAAGCAGGGTGGGGGGGATGATGGAAGGGAGGGCATGGGGAGGAGGGAGCAATTTGAGGTCGACACACATGGGGAGGGATAGGATCAAAAGAGAATAGAAGTAATGGGGGACAGGATAGGATGGAGGGAAATATAATTAGTCTTATACAACACAACTATTATGGAAGTCATTTGCAAAACTACACAGATTTGGCCTATATTGAATTGCTTGCCTTCCAAAGGGAAGGGGTGGGGAGGGAGGGAGGTAAAGAAGTTGGAACTCAAAGTGTTAGGAACAACTGTCGAGTAATGTTCTTGCCACTAGGAAATAAGAAATACAGGTAAAGGGGTATAGAAAGTTATCTGGCCCTACAGGACAAAAGAGAAGACGGAGACAAGGGCAGAGAGGGATGATAGAAGAGAGAGCAGATTGGGCATAGGGGCAATTAGAATGCTTGGTGTTTGGGGGGGGAGGGGATAAAAGGGGAGAAAATTTGTAACCCAAAATTTTGTTAAAATGAATGTTAAAAGTTAAATAAATAAATTTAAAAAAAAAAATAAAAAAAAAAAAAAAGAAAATCACACTGGTGGGGAGGATGGATTGGGACGGTAAAGAGATTTAGAGCATAAAGACTCACCAACAGTTTATTACAATAGGCCAGACATAAGATGGAGCCTACACTAGAGTTGTAGCAATGTCAGAGGAGAAAAGGGGTAAATATTTGAGAGGTATTGAAAAGATGAAGTTAACAGGCCTTGGCAACAGATTAGATATGGCAGTGCAGGGAGGTGAAAGTGAGGAGTCAAAGATGACACCTATATTGCAAACCCTCAAGAAAGGGAAAATGATAGTGATAAAGAAGTTAGGAGAGACACAAAGTTTGGGGGGAAAATAATTAAATCCATGTCTATTTGGAGCTTATTGTGGCATGTAGCTTGAAATTTCTGTCAAACTACTTTCCAGTTTTTTCTGCAGTTTTGGACAGAAAATGAGTCTTTACACTAGTAGTTGGGGATCTTGGGTTTATTAATTACTATCACACCATTATCTATTTTCTTTTGGATTTTATAGATCCAGTGTGTTTCACTAATCAACTTCTGTATTTTTAACCAGTACTACATACTTAATTACTGCTTTGCAATATCGTTTGAAATTGGCTATGACTAGACCCTTTAACTTTCCATTTTGTTTTTCATTGAAATTGTTTTTGTTTGTTTGACAAACCAGCCTTTTGTTTCTCCAAATGAACTGTTATGTTTTTAAGTTTCATAAAGTAACCCTTAGGTAGTTTGACTAGTATGGGACTGAATATGCAAACAAATTTTAATAGTATTGCCATTTTATTATATAGGCATAACCCAATAACAGGCAAGTAATAATCCATAATTATTTATGTCTGTTTTTATTTTTATAAAGAGTGTTTTGTAGTTCATGTAATTCCTGTATCTTGAAAAGCAGACTCCCAAAATTTTATACATTCTGTAGTAATTCTACATGGAATTTGAAATGAAGAATTTTACATTGATCCTGGAGATTACAGGGAGCCAATGGAGTTTTTTGAAGGGGGAGGGAGGAAGGAGGTGACATGGTTGTATCTGATCTTTAGGAAAATCATTTTGGTGGCTGGAGGCTGGACTAAAGTGGGGAGAGACCTGAAGCAAACAAACCCACCAGCAAACTACTGCAATAGTTCAGGTGTGAGGTGATGAAGGCCTGTACCAGAGTGGTGTCATTGTCAGAGAAGAGGAGGGGGCATATTTGAGAAATGTTGCAAAGACAAAATCAACAGGCCTTACCAGAGCTTTAATATGTAGAGTGATAGTAAAGAATCAAGGATGACACCTAACAGGTCACCAAGGATGAGTAGGAGGATGATTTTGCTCTTGACAGTAATAGGGAAGTTGAGGGAGGGAGGATGGGAGGAAAGATAGTGAGTTCAATTTTAGATATGTTGAGTTTAAGATGTCTACTAGACATCCAGTCCGAGATATTGAAAAGGAAGTTGGAGATGCAAGACTGGAGGCAAAATAGGTAGGTTTGAGAATTATCAGCACAGGAATGCTAATTAAGGGAGCTGATGAGAATGCCATATGAAGAGTGGAAGATGGCCCAGGAAAGAACCTTGAGAGACACCTCTGGTTAGAGGGTATGACTTGGATGAGGATCCAGCAAAGGAGACAGAGAAAGCTGTTTGATAGGAAGAGAACCTAGAGAGAATGGAATCCAGAATACTGAGAGAGAAGAGTATTAAGGGTGATCAGCAGTGTCAGAGGCTACAGAGTGGTTGAGAAGAATGGGGACTCAGAAAAGGTTGTTGGATAGAATCACTGGCAACTTTGGACAGAGCATTTTTAGTGGAATAATGAGGTCAAAATCAGGATTATAAGGGGTTAGGAACAGAGTGAGAGAAGAAAAAGTGGAGGCACCGCAGAGATGGAAGAACCAAGTGAGGGATTTTTTTAAGGTAGGGGACACATGAGCATGTTTGTGGGCAGTATGAACAGAGCCATGGGAGAGGGAGAGACTGAATATAAGTGATAGATTAAGGATGGCATAAGGAACAATTTTTTTGGAGGTGGGAGATGAAATAGAATTACTTGTGTAAATAATTACTTCTGTAAAGAGAAGAGTTAGCAAGGTAAGGAGTAAGGTCACCTCTTCCTGGAAGACAAGCATGAAGGCTAATAGTGGCGAAAAGTATATAAGTGATATGAGATGAAGAGGGGAAGTGGGAGTTTATAACAAATGGCCTCAATTTTTTTTTTTTTTTTGCAAAATATGGGGTGAGATTCTGAGTGGAGAGAGTAAAGGAGTGTGATGGCAATCAAATTAGGATCTTTTGCTGTTTTTGTTTTACTAAAAGTGCCTCTGAATGAATAATGTGATTAAAGAAGCTCTTTCTTACCCATTGATGGGCCTGCCCATTGTGGGATGCTTGATTAGGGGAGTTTTTGTAGGAGGGTCCCAAGTCCCTTTTGTTTTTTCTATTGAGGCACTGGGTCAGAGGGTTATGCCCTCTGTTTCTAAAAAGTGTATAAATACTTTGAAGATAAGGTTTTACTCTGGGGCTTAGTTTTTGTAAGAAGGTTTGAGTGCCAGACAAGGACTCTGGGAAGCTGCTTTACCGGAGCCCCTCCACTTTGAAAACCCAGATATCAGTGCTTCCCTCTCTGGTAACTATGGTCAGACAGTTGAATTATGGTCAGGCGGAGGAAGCCATGTCTGTTGATCTTTGATTTCTCTGTATTTTCTTTGAAGTTCAGGGTGCTGACTCCCCTGAACTCAGTGACTGATATATGTACTTGGATAAAGGAATGATTTTGTGCTTGATTACAAGTGATTGTTAACCCCTCAAAAGTTGCCTTTCCTTTTGTGAATGCAGATCTAAGAAACTGTGATAGCATGCCCCCCTGTGTATGTTGGGGTACTTACTGACAAGAGGGAGAGTCCTGGGAAGATTGAGGAGGGATGAAAAGGTTTAAAAGAGTTGTTCTGGAGAGTGGGATATTGAGTTGATAAGGAAAGGATACAAGGATGGCCTAGAAGCAGTGAGAACCTAGCTGAGGTTATGCAGCATAAGTTTGTAGTGACCCTACTCAATATGGTTGTATGATTTCCTTTACCTTCATTCAGTAGCACCTGTGTAGGAGCAGATGGTGGCAATAATCCAAGGCCAAGGCGTGGCAGGGTACAATTAGAGATATAATAAAGGGGAGAGGGAAACAAGAGAAGAGGACAGTACAGAGCTGTACTGGGTCACCAAGGGGTCAAGACTGGGGAAAGATGCAAGAGTGACTGGTGTAGTGGCAATGGCCTGGGGGAAAATTGAGGAATTGAGGGAATTAGAGGTCAAGGTGTGGATGAAAAATAGGATTTATTAAAAGGAGGCATAAGAAATGCAAAGACAAATTATGGTCAAATAAGGGGATTTTAGAATTCTTTAACATGGAGGTGGTGCATTTGTGGGTAATGGCAAAATCAAATATATGATCAGCTTTGTATGTAACTGAGGTGGAGTAGAAGTCACAAGAAATGAGTAGACTGAGGAACTGAGTCTTAGAGTGTTCACTCCTTAGACTGAAGGAGAGTCAATACATATATACACACACACATATATATGTACATGTATGTATGCATACATGTACATATATATGTATGTATATGTCCCCAAATATGAAGTCAGGCATTGAGGAGGAGAGAAAAATTGTAAATCAAGTACTCAGCTCATTGAGAAAGAAATGTGACTTGGAGGTCTAGGGACAACAGCTTTTAGATTTTTAATCAGATTGTAGATATGAAGAATTATATGAAACTCAAAGGAGAAGTTACTAAGTGATGAAGAAATGGGAAGAGGCTGGAAGTGAAAATGGGGAACAAGAGGTATTCTAATTCCTCCCTTGACCAGTGAGTCAAGGGTAGTGAGTGAAAGGTATACTCAATACTGGAAACGGTAGCCAGGGTGACTGTATCAATGGGGAGCCAGGTTGCAGTGATAAGTAGAAAATGAAGGAGTGGGAGAAGAAAATATTTAGGATGAAGGAATGGAATTTATGGAATGGCATGAAAGGAATTTATGGAATAGGCATTTCAGAGTGCACAGTGGAAGGGCTAGGTGGTGTTCTTTATATATCTTTGGGGGAGGGAAGAAAGTTGAGGAAAATGGAAATAAGTAATCAGGTGGGGAGGGTATAGGGAATAGGATTTGGATGATGACCTACAGGGATCTAGACTTAGTAGGATGTATAGGGTAAAAGCAGGTGTGAGAATACTCATCACTGAGTAGAAAGTACCACTCCTCTTGCCAAAGGAGGCTGATGATGAGGCTGGTGAGACGTTTAGCATAAAATAGAAGACATATGGTCAGATGGGATGCCCCTTTCACTATTCCACCCTCTGAAATCTGAAGGTTAGGTAGGAAACAGAGCAGTAGGGGATAGACAGCACTACTGCTACCCACCAGCTTTCCTCTTCCTTCAAGGGACAGGTACAGCAAGTGATGGATGCCCTGAGGTCAAAGGGAATATTGTTCTTCTTTGCAGCAGAATTTCTCCACATGGAGGTTGAGAGATCAGCTGGTAGCATGTTGTGAAAGCTGCCTTGGGCTAGCACAGATAGAAGTCACTCTGCCAGCCTCTAGCAGCCTTCACTTGAGGAACGTGTGCAGCAGGATATGGAAGGCATGTAGTCAGAGGAAGAGTTGCTGCTCTTCTCACCTGGGGCTGGAGAGTCACCTCAGCAGGAGGTGGAAGCTTTGAGGTGCAAGAGGAAGTAGCAAGCAGGAGAAAATCATGAGCAGGGACATTGCTTTGGGGCAGATGCCCCTTGCCACCTTTTCTCAGGGGACCAACAGGAGATGGAAGCAGGTCTTGTTTTTCTTCTCATCTGAGTCTGGAGATCAGGTAGGCATAAGCAGAAGTACCCTATCCTATGTAGCTTTCACCCAATATATCCATGGGAAAAAAAAATGTCCTTGATGGACAATATGTAGAATGGTCCAAAATAGTGTGATGACTACATTTTGGAATAACAACACAATTTTTTCCTTAAGAGGTGTTCTTTATGGGCACACATTGATGTTGATGCTGATGCTTGTGTTGATGGTTTATGAATAGCCTGATTTCCTCAAGCAAAACTTCCAGTGGAGATGATATAATGTCTCATAAGTACAAAATCTGTATTGATGAACACTGAATATTCAATTTAATTTCACTTCAATTCAGTAAACATTTATTAAGTGCCTAAATGTGCCAGGCACTGTATTAAGCACTGGGAATACAAATAAGAAAAAGAAAGACAAGCCCTGCCCTCAATGAGCTTATGATCCAGTGGAGAAAGGAAGTTAGAAGGTGGAGGATGGCATGGCAGGTGGCACAGACAAAGATGCCAATGCAAAGTGGGGTCAGCTAAAAGCTTAATTATGCCTTCTAAAAAGGAAGGCTATGGGAGGACTTTAGTGCTCCACCTTCCAGCCCTCCAGTCAGAGGGAAGAAGAGGCTAAGGGCAGTGGTATCCAAGGCTTGAATTAGCAATATGGCAATGAGATTAGAAGTGATGAGCTTATCCTGGGATGGGCATTTTGTTCCATGGAATTGAAACCAGGCTGCTTTTTATCTGTTTTTGGAGACCTGGAAAGCCTAGAATTGTATTCTCCTATTTTATCAAGTTTCTTGAGCTGGTTTTCAGTTGTTTCTGACTCTTTGTACCCCATTTGGGGAATTTCTTGGCAAAAATACTGAAATTTCTGTCATTTCTTTCTCTAGCTCATTTTTCAGATGAGGAAACTGAGGTAAATAGGGGTAAGTGAGTTGTTCAGGGTTACACAGCTGGCAAGTGTCTGAAGCCAAATTTGAACTCATGAAGAGGAGTCTTCCTAACTCCAGGTCCCGTACTTCATTCACTGTGCCACCTAGCTGTCCTATCAAGACCTGCCAACCCTTGTAATTGACCAGCTCAGACTTGTTACCCATTGATTGATATAGATTAATGGGTTCTGGCTTTTTCAAGAATATCAAAGAGAAGACTATGGGACAGATGCTTGAGATGTTGACAAAGGGAGTCACATGGCGCCAGCTGGATAACTCATGACAGTGCAAGAAAAAGTCTTTTGGAGTACTAAGTTGTCTCACAGTTTTCCGTGTCTACATATACATAAATACATGCCCCATTCTACAAGTAATTCCCATCATGTTTGGAGAGTAATATATCACATTAACTAGTGGTAGAAGACAAGGGATTCTTAGCTCATATAAGCCTTAGCTTAATGACTATCAAGAAGGCATGGCAGCTCTAGCTGTGGGAAGTTTGAGGATGTTTATACCTGCATTCTTAGATATCCAGGGCTGTGCTTTTGTCAATCATAAAAATTCCAATCCTAGTGTAAATCACTAGTGTCAATAGATTCCAGGCCTGCATTATGTGATAACATAGTTAAGGATGAAAGCTTACCTTAGGAAAAAGTACCAACACACAGCTTGTGAGTAGCACAAATTGTAAAGTCACAATCATACGTGTCCTTGTGGAACTTCCTGATTACCTTCATAATACAACCTTCCTGGGCAATTTATGTGCCACGGTGGACGTTGTTTTTGAGTATACTGATCAAATAGTGCCTCAGTATTAATTTAGTGTTTTGTAGCTAAGCAGAGTTTTGGTAAGGTGAAATATCAGGGGTAAGAAGCAGTGACCTGTGTTCTCTCTTGTGTGCTAACTCAGAAATAGAAGCTTGACATGTTGGAAAGCATTCTCATCTTCATAATTTTAGTGGCACAAAGCAGCTTTTCCAAGAGTCAATGAAGGAGCTCAGATATGATTATTTTTTGTAGAAAAAATATAAAATTAGACACTGAGTAGCCTCTGAAAAACCTAGAGCTCTTACTTTGCCTGGAAGTAGCTAGGTGGAACCAGGCCTGGAGTCAGGAAGACCTCCAGTCAAATCACACCTCAGAAATTTACTAATTGTGTGACCCTGGGCAAGTCATTTAATCCCATTTGCCTCAGTTCCTTCACCAGTAAAATGAGCTGAAGAAGGAAATGGCAAACCACTCCAGTATCTTTGCCAAGAAAACCCCAAATGGGGTCATGAAGAATCAGACATGACTGAACAACAGCTTACTTTGATCATGTATGTAGTTGTCATTTAATAAACAGTTGTCAAACTGTCATCTTTTATATACTAGATACATTTTGAATTCCACAAACCTGTTTCTTGGATGAAATTAATTCAAGCAAGATTGATGTGGCGAACAGAGAAAGTAATGATAGAAATTCACATTTCACATTTTTTTACTTGGATACTTGATGTATCAAATTGATGCATGGCTTCCTTAGAGTCTTCCCACAAGTTTACTCTTGGATGATCACATACTCAGAATCTTACAGAAATGATACCTCACCTAAAATCCTACAGCACAAGATTTCTGTGAAACACTGGAAAATTCCAAGGGTAAGAGGACTTCCAAATAGAAGGCAACTAACTTGGGATATCACTTAACAAGTTATAATGTTCAAAGGTCTAAAATCACTACCAATCACCACAAGTGATCAGCCATAGTTAATAAGCTTTGGTAAGGTCAGATGTTTCAAAAATGTTCCTCCTACCAAGCCAGTCAAAGAGTTAAATAATTGCAGATGGTGGGTATAAATGATTTACACAAATTCTAAGATTACCAGTCCTAGACTTTAGTACTGGAATAATTGGCATATTGTAACTAAATAATTATGAATGCATGAAACACTGAATCTCAGTACTGTGAACCAATTCTTTCCTAAGTTTTTGTGTTACCCCTTTGCAATGACAAAGGAAGCTTCTCTAAAGAAGCCATATTCTACATTTGCAACACATCCGTTAGTGATATTAAATGGGTAATCACTATAGTTTTGAAGAATGTTTTGTGACCTCAACAACTTGATGAAGGTTATATGAGAAAACATGATCAATAATAACTATTATTTATTTGATATTCACAGGACTGCAAGTGACCTATAAACATCACTTCTCTTGGTCCTAACTACCTAGTAAGGTAAATACCATAGGTGTTGTTACACCTATGTTACAACTGAGGTTCAGAGGAGTTAAGTGACTTATTCATGGTCACTCAGTAATTAAAGGTGACCTAAGAACTTAGGTCTTTCCTGATTCCAAGTCCAATGTCCTTACTACTCTACTATATTGTTAAAAGTATCTATTGATCATTGATATACAATTGGCATCAATACCTATCTTACACTTATAATCATCTGTAAATACTATATTATCCTCAAGCATTTTGTCATTAATCTTCAAAATTACAGAATTCTAGGCTTTGTTAAAATTATCTTTATATGGATTACTATGGCACTCTTAGATTTCCCTCTAACTGATTTTGAAAAGTATACACCAGAGTTGGCAAACCTTCAGCCACAAGGCCACATGTGGTCCTCTAGGTCCTCAAGTGCGGCCCTTTGACTTAAAAAGTCCTCAAGGCCAGAAGCTCCCACCTCTGGTACCTTCTCAAAGTCATCTTTCTTTTTATTTTCTGTACCCCTTATCTGCAAAACTATAACTTTCAGTATCTTGAGGAACATTTAGGATTATGCCTTAGTCTGTGCCTTTGCAATGACAAGCATTTATATTAGAAATCACTAGTTTAATTTGTCTACTATTTAGTTATATAATCTCCATAGGTAGATCCTTACTGGAACCATTACAAATGCTAGATTTAGTTTTATCACATAATTCCAATAGTAAGCTTCATTGTGAATTCCACTTATAAGGTGATATACAAAGTGTTATTTAGGAAATCCCCAAAATTTCAATGTTGAGACAGATGGCATAACTGTAGTATAAATAGCAGTGCCCCCATCAAGCTGCTGATTACATTCGTTAAATTTAAATCTCAGTAGAATCAATGATTCTAAAAATTCATGTAATACTTTAATCCAAAATTTAGCATGCACAATGAGAGATCTTATTATGGCATATATTTTAGTTGCACTATCTAGAGAACAACATGATGCTGTTTAAGGTTCTCTATCTTTTTTAAAATGGAAGAGCAGCCTCTCTCTATAAATTCCAGGAATGCCTCAAGTTCCAGGATGGAAACCATCTTCACTCCTTTGCAGGAACTATTTGAGTACTGAGTTAACACTACTTATGGTTATCTGACTTAAAAAGAATGTCATTTTTTGTGCCAGAATGGGTGTTATGTTGGGTATTATTTAAAAAGTAAGAGACAAGTAGGTTTGGAATGTGAGTACAAGTACCTTACTGGAGCACACCTCAGCAATCACAGAAATCTAAGCAACAAACAAGTATAGGAAGTCAAAAAGAATAGGATATTGTGGAACTCAAAAGGAATAAAAAACTAACATTGTACCACACAAGCTCTAGAATATATAAATAAATCCCCAGTGTCATTAGAGATAATAGATATGAAAGTACTTGATTAAACAAATAGTGCGTAAAGCCAGAGAAGAGGTTCATTCATGCATCTAAGCATTTTTTCAGTAAGCATGTATTAAGTGTAAGTGTGCTTAATGTATTCAAAAGACTATAGTATATGCTGGCGTAGATGCAAACAGGGTATGATTCTTGCACATAAGGAATTTGGTGAAACATAAATGAGAAACAATCAGGAAAGAAAAGGAAATGGTTACTATTTTCCACTGGGAAATGAAAACACACTAAAAAGTAAATATGCCTCCAATGAAATCCAACTTAGATGCCTCATCATGACACGGAAGTGACCTTGGATTCTCAGAGACCATGCCAAGGTGGTGCAAACTGTGGAAAATATTGTCAGTCTGAAAGGCTTTAGAGTTCAGTCATGGTGGTCAACTCTATTACTTGCTGTCCAAGGACCAGTCTTGCTCAGTTTAGAAAGGCTCGTTAACAGAGGATTGGCCACTAGATTATCAATGTTTTTGGCTAAAGAATTTCATGAAACCATCTAATAATGATGCATGAAGGGATTACCTGGGAGGAGTATCCACAGGAAAGAAATCAGAGATCACTGAAGTGTGAAGTCATTATAGACCTTACTAAGTACAGGAAGAGAAAGAAAATGTTAGAGCAGGATGTCTTGGGCAAGTCACTTAACCTCTGTCTGCTCCAGTTTCCTCAACTATAAAATGGGGATAATAATAGTAACTACCTCGGAGGGTTGTTTTAAGGACATAGTAGGCACTTCATAAATGTTTGTTCCATTATTCATGGGACTATGGACCCATGAAAATGAGAACACATCAATAATGAAGTGAGGGAAAATATATTGACTGGACCTTCCGTGGAGAATTTATGGGGGGACAAGAGAACCTGAATGGGCTGTAATACTGAAGGTCAGAGAAAATGACCCTACAGAAACCACAGATCCACTGAAGTACTTGAGGATCAAAGAAAAGGCTGAAAGTAAAGCTCTAGGGTGGGTCTGCCACTGCCACTGCAGGGTGTTTAATCACTTGCATAACTCGCCACTTGTGTACCAGCAGTGACTTCTGGTGCCCTCCAGACTCCCTCTCCCTCCCTGGGTGGGGTGGTAGGTATCTAGGTCTATAAACAGAAAAGTGTGCCAATCTTAGAATGCTATAGAAATGCTAGCTATCAACCTCAGAAGGTGTGGAGTGTAATAGTACCTCAAAGGATCAAGATTTATCCATACATGCAGTACATTTTTTTAACCCACTAGGTAAAGAAAAAGTAGGATAAAAATTTCTATTTCAAAGATATATAAAAAAATTATTTCATCAGCTGATGCTCCTAGTAAGCAGAAGCTGACCTCCTATAGGCAATTAAGATGAGCAGTGGATAGGAGGCTGGACCTGGAATCAGAAAGACTCGAGTTCAAATCCTGCCTCACATACTTATGATCCTGGGCAAGTCATTTAACCGCTGCATACCTTGAGTTTCAACTGTAAAACGGGGTAATAACCTACTTCTCAGGGCAGTTGTGAGGATCAAATGAGATATTTGAAAGTGCTTAGCACAGTGCCTGACATATAACAGGCACCTAATAAATGCTTCAACAAAGGAAACATATTTATTTCCTTAGAGTGCAAAGGAAAGCGAAGGAAGCTGAAAAAGACAAAACAAAACAGAGGACAAAATGACAACGACTCCCTACGTAGCGCTTTGTGGTTTGCGAACCGCTTCACCCCGCTCTAGCGTGTTGTTCTTCGGAACCCCGTGCTTAATCCCCTTTTAACTGATGAGAAAACTAGGGTCGATGGAGTGATCAGCTCCAGGGTCACACAGAATGGAGAGGCAGGGTCTGAACTCTGGTCTTCCTGGCTCCCCATCCCGCACTCAGCACACTGTGCCCCCCTGCACGCCAACAAAGCCCTACCTCCTAGGTAGGTGCCTGGAAACCCGGACAAAACCTCGATTCCAGGAACGAAGTACGTTCAGTCATACGCAAACCTTTGCTAAACCTACCAACGGGTCCTATTTCTGGACGGAAGATAGAGGCAAAGAGTTTTGGTTTCAAAACAATCCAGATTGTGTTTCGTCTCCGTTCATTACATCACATCCCTCCCGTTACTCGCCTCTCCCAAGCCCAGCCGGGATACCACAGAGAGAGCGATCAGCTGGGACACGAACTCACCGCGCTGAGGAGCCGGCGAAAAGTTGTATTTCGAGTTATGTCACGTACCTGCCTACAACTCCCAGCACCCCCTGCCCAAAGTCAACAAATAGACCGCGGTTCCTCATTTCAGATTTTGTGCAAAACCGTTTGCAGTCGCTCCTGGGAGACGCAGTTTCGCTGTGAAGTCATTATAACTCGTTTCTTCTCAACTTCTGCAAAAGCGGAACTACATTTCCCACAAGGCTGCGGGAGAAGGCATCGGCCAGCCTGCGTCACCGCGGCGGCCGACCAATGAACGTGCCGGGCGGCGGTGAGGCGAGCGCCGTCAGGCGCCAAAGTGTTTTTTTTGCCCGAGTCGAGCGGCTGCTGCTAGCGGAGGCGCCATATTGAAAGGGACAAAACTCCGGCGACAGCGAGTGACACAAACAAACCCCCGGACCCTCCCCCCATTTCCCCAGCTCTAAGGGCCGAGATGTTGTACCTAGAGGACTATCTGGAGAGTGAGTGTGAGGCGGGGCGGGAGCTACCCGCGGGAGCGTCGGGTGGGCGAGCAAACGGGCGGGCGGGAATGGGGGGAGGCGGGGGGATGTTTCTTTCTCACGGTAACTGGCAGCCTCGCTGTGGGCTGCCGCCTCCCCCCTCGTCCCCCTCCTTCTCGCACGCACAAGACGTACGTACGTACGTGCGTAATTTGGCCCCGGCCCCGCCCCCTCTGACGGGTTCTGTCTCTCTGACAGTGATTGAGCAGCTGCCGATGGACCTGCGGGATCGCTTTACGGAGATGCGCGAGATGGACCTGCAGGTGCAGAGTGAGTGACTTTTCCCCGCGCTTGCTTGAACTCCGAGCACCTGTTCCCCTCCCGCCAGCGCCCCCTGCTGCATAAACGGCCCAGTCTCAGAAGCGCCTTTCACCCGGTGGGGTTTGTGATGGGCGGGTAATGAATGGTATTCTCCGAATGAACGTGCTTCTTTGGCAGGAGGAAATGTTTGGGGAAGTGTTTGACCTCGTGCAAAGGTTCGGGCTGCTTAGAATTGTGCTGAAAACTGCGTGTTTCTTTAAAACCATCTGAGATTTTTTCAGCTGAATTCATAGCACAACAAATGTGAAACTAGGGGTTTCTTTTGGGGGGGGGGAGAATAGATTACAGATGCTGTCAACCATGTTTAAATTAACAACAATTTAATTTTCATATAGAAAAACGTATCCTAGCACCAGCCTACGCTTTTGTGGCTGCATTAAAAAAAAAAAACAAACAACACTATTTCCTCATAGTGAATGTGAGATTTAAGGAAAGCTTAACAGCCTTGAGTGAGGAGTTAGTGAACAAAGTCTGGAAATGAAGTTTCCTCGTGGGAAGATTGTTGCCCCCTTTAGTAGGGCAAATATGGGAACTTACCTAACATCACCTGTTCAGTGTCAGGGACCACTAAACTAACTCCCTGCCTACACCACTGTTCTTTCCACAAGTCGAAGTGAAGTTCCTACAAAAGAAGATGAAAAGATGAGGCCCAGTACCTCAAAATTGTATTCCAGAGCAAGAAAGGAGTCCAAGTTCATGCCCAACTGTTTCCAGGGAAGGTCTCTCTGAGGCACAGTCTTCAAATATGTAAAATGGGGATAATAGCTACACTACCTACCAGTCTCAGAGTGGTGAGGATTAAACAAAAGGGAAGGGGAAGAATTTTATTTTTTTATTGTTTTTCATTCACTTTATTTTTCTAGTTTGAAAGGGTAATCCTACATTGTCCACATTACCACAGATTTTACCATGAAAGTGCTATGATGTTCTGAGACTCAGTATTACAACATTATCTGTGAATCTGAGCATTTTAAAAACTTGACCATGAAGTTCTTTGATTCTTAGGTAAATGATCTTTCATGACATTAACCAACTGTTGAACATACATAAAACACTTTCTTTTGGTGTTAATGGGTAAGAATTTTAAAAAGCATAAAATGCTTTAGTAGTATGGAGGAATAGTATTATAGTCAGAGCTAAGCAATAAAGGTTCACAACTTGGCTCTGTCATTTAAAATTTAAGTGAACTGGGGCAAATTCTTTAATTTCTCTGAGCCTTGGTTTTCTCATTTGTGCTTCATACTTTCTTCTGTAAAATGGGTATAATGATACTCTTATTTCATGGGATTGCTGTGAGAAAGTAATGAAAATGTTTGTAATTAAAGCACTGTGTAGATACAAAGATATGTTATTAACACTCCGCTGTGTGTCATTCATCTTTTTAATAGTAGTCTTTGACTATTAATGGCAATTCATGCGAGTAGCTGAGCTACATGAGGAACAATCCCCAGAAGGGCATAGGCCTTGAGCTACTATGTTTCTTTGTTGTGTGGGTAGGATGTAGATTTAATACTTTTTCTGATCCACATGTATACCTGCTTCTCTGTTCAACTTCTGTAGATCTTTAGCTTTGTCTTGTCAGACAGAAAGAAGATGGAGAGAGAGATGTCATTAGCACATCTATAGTCCCTTGTGTAGACTATGAAAAACATTTTCCAGTAGGAACAATATTATAAATGAGTTCCCCATGCTAACACTCACAAAAGCTGATAAAACTTTTTGTAACAGTATCACTTTCTACTCTGTCTTTTTATGACAAATGGATTCCAAGTTAAACTACTGTGTACTACCCTGAGGACTCAACCGTTATGTGAAACATTGTTTCTATGAGAAAATAGGCTTTGAATTCCAGACAGGTGATTTCCAAATTAAACTTTAGAATACAACTATTTCCAAGGCTGGAGACTACCAATACTCTGTCATGGAAGTATAATTCTAAAACTGGAGAGAACTTTAAGCAATTAAGTCCAAGCATTTTGTTTTACAGATTAGGAAACTGAGGCCTAGAGACATTGTGATTTGTCAGAAGTCATATTATGGAGTAAAGAGATTGTAAATAAGTGGAAGGATTTCTTTATATTCTTTTTATCTGAAAGAGAAAGTGGGGATGGTGGAGGACAAATCTGTAATTTCATTGACGGGTTAAGCTCTCTCTGTAGAATTATTGTGACCTACTAACAACCACATGAAAGAGTGCTCCAAATCAAGAATAATTCGAGGAATGTTACAACTCAGAGATTTTACCCAACAACCAACAAATTGGTAAAAGTGACAAAATATAGGAATAGTCTATATTGGATGGGGTTATAGAAAGGTGGGACCTACTGGCACAGTATTGGTTGTGAATTGGCTCAAGCATGCTGGAAGGCAAATTAGTATGAGGCAAAGAAAGTGACTAAAATGGCCTTTCCCTTTGACCTAGAGATTCTGCTGCTAGGCATATACTCCAGGGAATATACACCAAAATATAGGCATTCTTGTAGTTGCAAAGAATGGAAGCAAACTAGACGTTCATCAGTTGAGAAATTTATGCTTTGTGGCTGTAATGGAGTACTCTAAAGGAAACTGCAAATATGGTAAATACAGGGAAGCATGGGAAAACTCCGATGAACTGATAGGAAGTTTAATGAGCAGAGACAATGAAAGAATATAAAAAATGACTACAGCAAGATAAATGGGAAGAACAAAAGCCATAAAGCAGTGAAAAGTGAGTGCTGCGAAACTATGAACAAGCTTGTCCTCAGAGAGGAGGTAGGAGAATGCTCCCTTGTCCCTACCCCAACACTTTTTTGCAGAAGAAAGAGGGCTATGTATATGGAGCATTGCATAGAATGTTAACTTTTTTATATATTGGCTAGTTTTGTCGAACTCTTTTTCCCTCCATTTCTTTGTTATGAGGAATTATTCTCTAGCAGAGGGGAAAGGGGAAGGAAACTGGGAAATGCAGATTATATAAAAACAAAAGATAGCAATAAAATTTATTTTTAAAATATTTCCTGCATGTTTGTAGATCTGCAACTTATCTACAACTTACAGTTTTAGAGTTGCTTGGAAAATTGAAAAGATAAGTGATTTGTCACATAGCTAGTGAGTGTCAGGGTCATGTCTTCCTGCATTCAAAGCTAGCCCTCTATCCACTGTGCCATACTGCTCTCTTTAAATCTTGGTCTGCAGAATGAGTGGATTGGGCCAGATCATCTAAGATCTGTGAATCTATAAAGATGCATTATTATAAATCAGAATGCCTGTTCTGATAAATAAGTTATGATGATTTACTTCCAGTCACATGGGCTCATCCCAGCTTTGAATTTCTGTACTTGTTTAATTTTGTTTTTATCTCTGAGGAGTTTCTGTTCAAAAGTTAAAAATGGTAATATAGACCACAAATCTATGTTTAGATCAATTTCGTTGAATGTTGAAGAAGTCTCTTAGTTAAGAAGGGAAAATAATTTTAAACTATTTGATCATTTGGAGGATTTGTACTTTTTTCTTCTGTTTAGAAAATTAAGACATCCTGTCATTTTGCTTTAAGATACTGGCCAGTGAAAAGGGGTCAGTTGGAAGTATTTTTTTGGAAAGGGTCTTGTAAGAAAGAAAGGCAAGTTATAAAATGTGATGTACATTTATTTTTGTAAGGCAAAATGAATGTATTCAGGGCATGACATTGGTAACATAATATTGAAGACTTCTTTTTGTATATTGTAGATGCAATGGATCAACTAGAGCAGAGAGTCAGTGAATTCTTTATGAATGCAAAGAAAAATAAACCTGAATGGAGAGAAGAACAAATGACATCCATCAAAAAAGTATGTTCAGCATTGGAAATCATTACCATAAAACTTGGAACATTCTAAGGAAGACTGAGGAAGACTGACGTTTTAATTTTTTTTAATTAAGGGAAGTACTTTTGGGGTTCTTATATGATTCTGGACAGATTTAGACTTTCTAGAGTATGACAATTTCAACAAAAGGAGTTACAGTAATGTTTTCTTCATGATGTAATTTTTGTTTTATTGAAAGTTGTGTCTTTTCATTTGAAAGTTGCAGAATTATAAAAATGAATTGGTTCCTCTTTTCTTCATAAATTCATATATTTAAAACATACTTTCCTCTCAGTTCAGTCTGTGCCATTTCAATATAGGTCATTGATAAGATGTTTCTTGTATGATATGTAATAAATTGTCTTTACCTTCAGAGGATGTAAAATAGAGCTTTTAATTTTGTTATGCTGTAACCTGGATGAAAAATTCCTAGGACTTCTGGCACACCTCATAGATTGCCAGATATCTAATTTGACACATGCTGGATCCTAGACTGAGGGATTCCTTGAACCCTAGCTAATTGTGGACTCCCCAGAATTCTAGCCTAGGCCTTCATCTGCCGCTGTGCTGAACCAAAGCTTTTTTCATGCAGGTACATTATTGGCCTAAGCTTGGTTATATTCCATAGGACCCTAAGAAAGGAAAGTTAATAACAGAACCAGAACCAAATCATATTCCTGACAGTCTATAACAGATTTCGGACTGGAGCAGAACTGACTTAGATTCTAGGGATACCTGAAGTCCTGAAGATCTTTATCTTGAAGATAATTAGATCCATCAGCCTCTAGTCCAGTCTGATGGCAAGGTGTTTGGAGAATAAGGCAGCATGACATTAAAAATTAACCAAGTTGTCCTGAATTTAATTTGTTTGAATCGATCTGTGATTTTATGATTTTACAGGGAATATGGGATAGCTATAAATTGAGGATGAACTTATCCTTTTAATATTAATGCAAGTGGCATTTTCTGTAATGTTTCTTAAAGGCTGAATATTTAAATGTGCTCTTATATCAGCTTTTAATCATGATATTAGATTTAATAGACAAAACAATCTTTTTTAGCCATATTTGAACTTCAAATTGAGGTTCATTTTGAAATCATAGCTTTATACCTATTTTTCATTTGAACCTTTCCCGAAGTTCTGAAGACTTCAGTTCTTTCTTCTTCATCCCACCCCTGAACCCTCCTTTTTTAAAAGTTTCTTTTTTAATGGAATCTTAGAACTTAGAGATTAAGTAAAATCCTAGTAGAACCAATGTTTAATATCTGTACCTGATTTACTATCTATGCTAAGTTTGAGTGAATCACTTTGCTTTTTTTGAGCCTCAGGTATCCTTATCTGTCAACTGAAAGGGACTGGATTAAATCAACAGTTTTCAAACTTTTTGGTCTCAGTACCTCAAAGAGTTTTTGTTTAAGTGGGTTATAAAAGTCTCTATTTATCCTATTAAGAATTAAAGCTGATATATTTTAAAAATATGTATTAATTAAATTAACAATATAAACTCCCATGCATGAGCATAAATAACATTTTTACTAAAAATAGCAATATTTTCCAAAATAAAAATTAATGATAGGAGTGACGTTGTTTTACATATTTTTACAAATATCCTTTAACATCTGTCTTAATAGAAAATAGCTGTATTCATAAATCTCTATCCGTGTTCTATCTGTTGTGATGTTGTTTTGTTTGGAAGAAAATTTGACCTGTCATAGATACATAGTTGGGAAAAGGAGAAATATTTATTAGGCCAGTAATATTTTAAAATTATTATGAAAACAGTTTTGACCTCATGGACTCCCTAAAAGGGTTTCAGAGGCCCTCAGGAATCTATGTACCCCTTGAGAACCTCTGGACCAGATGACGTCTACCATTTCTTCTAGTTCTGATATTCTGTGAGCCTACGCTTCTGTGTCTTAAGTGACCTTCTTTTGCCTATTTTAGAGTGCTTTATAGCTTCTACTTTTGTTTTGTTATGAGTTCTTATTGTTCCAACCACTTTGGCTAGTAGAGTCTCACACAGTATAGGAATTCTGGTAATCCTGCAACAGTCTGACTAACTCAGGTGGTTGACTACACAGCATCATCTAGGGGAATATTGCCCCACCCTGTCATTCACAGGAGTTCACTTTTCAGACTCCCCCCAAGAGCTTGACTACCTCGAGGTGAATTTTTGTTACAGCAACATATAGTGCTGATCAGGGGTCATAACTGTTCTGGCTGATAAGGCAGACCTTTGAAAAGCTGAAACATCCTCATTGTAAGCAGCAAAGAACAGATTTCTCCAACTTTTTTTTAAGGGATAAGGATAGGGCCTGGACTATGGGTTTCAGTGGTTTAGGAATTCCAAGTCTTAGTTGTTTAGAGCACTGAGAGGCAGGTTGTTTGTGTTTACTTTTTAATGAACATTGAAATTTTCTTTTAACTGCTTGCATAATAAATTATGATGGAGCTGATTTACATACTGATGAACCATTGGATCATAGATTTAGAACCAGAAGGGGATCTTAGAGACCCTCAAGTCTAATCTCTTCATTTTATAGTTGAGAAAATTGATATCTGGAATTTAAATGACTTGCTCAGAATCACACAAATAATAAGCACAAGCAAGATGCAAACCCAGGTCCTTTAACTCCAAAAAATGATGTCAATATCTGACATTCATGTAGTGATTTATAAAGCTCCTGACATGTTATCTCATTTGAGGTCCATAACATGTGAAGGAGGTAACATATTATCCTCATTTTACAGAGGATGAAATTGAGACTCTCTGATATTAAGTGACTTGCCTTTGACCACATATCTGGAAATTTCAAAAGCATTATTTGATTTCAGGTCTTCCCAATTTTACAACTGGTACTCTCTCTGTTATACCATATTTTCTCCCACATCTAGTGTTCTTGCCATTACAGCACTTTATATGAAGTCACTTTTGTCTCTGAAATACACATTTTAATTTTTAAAGTTTGTTACTGACATTAACATATTTTCACACAGGATTATTATAAAGCTTTGGAAGATGCAGATGAGAAGGTACAGTTGGCAAACCAGATATATGACTTGGTAAGTGAAATTAAAGGATATAGAATCCAGTTAAAACTTATTCATGGATTGGATTTGTACTTAATGGTGTTTCAGCTGTGCTTGTCCATTATTTATAATGTTTTTATGGAGAAATATAGTTTGGTTTCTAATTCTGGATCCTGGGAATATATTTTCCCCTGCTGGTGGTATCTGAGAAGGGATCCTTTAAGGGATGGGTGGGTAATTTGTAGCATCAGCACCTTATTTCTTCAAACCTGTACATACTATTTAAAACAAGGTATCCCTAAATTAGCCATTTACCTGCTGTTCTGAATTGAGCAGTTTCTTTGTCTGTGATGGTGGGCTGCCTTTTGATATGGTCTCTCTCACTTTCATATTCTTGAATATGGGTTCATTTTAGAGGCAGGTATTCATAGTATTTCCTTTTTTGAAATTCCTTTTTTTAATAGAGCGTAGTGAAAAATAGTCATGTGAGTTAATGATAAGGTAACAGCAGAAATTTTTGCCCTGAGTTTGAATTGTTGAAAAAATTAATTCAGACTGCACACTGTTATGATAACAAACTCCTATTTTAACAAGAATTGATTTTTAACTTTTATTTTAATGCCTGTAATCTTCAGAAGTTAGTGGGTTTGCTTTCTCTAATGTCTTTAACATGAAATATGCTTTCTCGGCATCATTTTGTGATTTTCTTTCAAAGTATTATAGATATAATAACGTTTCACATGAATACTTGATATAGTCATTTTTAAAAACTGTGAAGAAAATTAGAAATAAAATGTTATTGCCTGTGTCACAAAATAAGTCACAGAAAACAAAATAATATCCTCATCTTTTACTTTCTGACTTTTACGTTTAATGACCAACGCCCCATGTGGAACCTGGGACAACAAATACTATCTCAGGCATCCCAGAAAGCAGACACCTTGCAGCCATTGTACTGTAAGAAGTTTCTCTGGCTTTTCATCATCACTACTGCTACTCTAGCCTTACTCATAGCATCAACACTAGAGCTTTACATTACCACTTACTGCTTGACTGAACACAGTGCAAGCATCACATGCCAAGCCTCTCACCACTAGGTTTCAGCACTCGTCCTGTCCCTCAGCTATCAGGCCCTCATCCCTAGAACTTAAACCTTAGATAACTAGGTACCTCATTTCTGTTACTAAAATCTCTAACACTAGGCCTTCCCCTGTCCTTTAGGACTCTAACCAAGACAAAAGATTCAGATACCAGACCTCTTGTTTTAAGAATCTTCATTTGAAGGACTGCTGAAACCAGTTTTAGTCTCCCTGTTTCCATTATGATAGCCTCTACCATTTGTATGGTACTCAAGGGTGGGAACTCCAGTCATAAGGTATTCTAACCCCATTCTGTAGCTAAAAAACTCTTCCCTTTACCTTTCCTAATGCTAGTGACCTGCATTATCTTCTCCTTCCTCCCCCACACTTCTCATTGTTTTATCCCCATCTACCATACCCATACTTCTTTCATTCTTCTTGCATCTTTATCCTCTTCTTGTGCCCTCTGAAATTCCCATTTGTTCATTAATACACTTGCCTCCATAGGATCATAGATCTACAACTGGAAGGAAACTCAGGCTGTCTAGTTCAGTTCCTTCATTGTACAGATGAGAAAACTGAGGCCCAGGGAGGCTGTGACTTGCAAAAAGTCACAGAGATAAATGTGAGAGGTGCTATTGGTGCCCAGCTGTTATTACTCCAGCACCTGATTTTATTCACTGTACTATGCTGTGTTATCTTGGACTTTTTCCTCTTATGCTCCTTGTATTTTCTGCACACACATAGATTACCTCCTTATTAAAGACCGAATGTCCTCTTCAGTTACCCCACTAGTTTGTGAGATATCATAATATATATATTAGAAAGAACTCCAACTCTGAAGTCAGAAGATCCTGATCTATACATGAGGCTCTGGGAAACCTATTTTACTTTTCTAGGCTTCAGTTTCCTTATCCATAAAATGAAGGAGCAGGACATGGTGTCTGAAGTCCATGAGATGGAAAAGTAGATATACTGTTGACTCCTTTTTTGTTTTTAATGTTTATTTATTTTTAGTTTTCATCATTCATTTCCACAAGATTTTGAGTTCCAATTTTCTCCCTGTCTCTCCCCTACCCCCACTCCATAACACCTTGCATTCTGATTACCCCTTCCTTCAATATGCCCTCCCTTCTATGATACCCCTCCCTTCCCTTATCCCCTTCTTCTCTCTTTTCTTATAGGGTAAGATACGTTTCTATACCCCATTACCTGTATTTCTTATTTCCCAGTTGTATGCAAAAACAATTCTCAACTTTCATTTCTAATACTTTGAATTCCAACTTCTCTCCCTTCCTCCCTCCCCACTCATCCCCACCGAGAAGGCAAGCAATTCAATATAGGCTATGTATGTGTAGTTTTGCTAAAGACTTCCATCCTGGTCGTGTTGTGAAAGACTACCTATATTTCCCTCCATCCTATCCTGCCCCCCATTTATTCTGTTCTCTCTTTTGACCTTGTCCCTCCACAAAAGTGTTTACTTCTGATTACTCCCTTTTCCCATTTGTCCTCCCTTCTATCATCCCCTTCACCCCACTTGTCCCCTTCTCCCCTACCCTTCTGTAATGCAAGATATACTTTCATACCAATCTGAGTGAGCATGTCATTCCCTCAAGCCAAATGTGAAGAGAGTAAGCTTCCCCTTTTCCCTCTTACATTTTCCCTTTTCTCCTCCACTGAAGAAGCTTTTTCTTGTCTCCTTGATGAATGATAATTTGTTCCATTCCATTTCTCCCTTTCTCCTCCCAGTATATTTCTCTCTCTCCCCTCAATTTTTTATTTTTTTAGATATCATCCCTTCTTATTCAACTCACCTTGTGTTTTCTGTCTGTGTGTGTGTGTATGTATATAATCCCTTCAACTATCCAAATACTGAGAAAAGTCTCAAGAGTTACAAATATTATCTTTCCATGTAGGAATGTAAACAGTTCAACTTTAGAAAGTCCTTTATGTTTTCTCTTTCCTGTTTTGTTTTTCATGCTTCTCTTGATTCTTGTGTTTGAAAGTCAAATTTTCTGTTCAGTTCTGGTCTTTTCATTAAGAATGCTTGAAAGTTCTCTATTTCATTGAATGACCATTTTTTTCCCCTGAAGTATTATAATACTCAGTTTTGCTGGATAGGTGATTCTTGGTTTTAACCTTAGTTCCTTTGACTTCTGCAGTATCATATTCCAAGCCCTTCGATCTCTTAATGTAGAAGCTGCCAGATTGTGTGTTATCCTGATTGTATTTCCACAATACTCAAACTGTTTCTTTCTGGCTGTTTGCAATATTTTCTCCTTGACCTGGGAACTCTGGAATTTGGCTACGGTATTCCTAGGAGGTTCTCTTTTTGGATCTCTTTCAGGAGGTGATCTGTGGATTATTTCAATATTTATTTGCCTTCTAGTTCTAGAATATCAGGACAGTTTTCCTTGATAATTTCATGAAAGATGATGTCTAGGCTCTTTTTGATCATGGCTTACAGGTAGTCCTATAATTTTTAAATTGTCTCTCCTGGATTTATTTTCCAGGTCAGTTGTTTTTCCAGTGAGAAATTTCACATTATCTTCTATTTATTCATTCTTTTTGGTTCAGTTTTATAATTTCTTGGTTTCTCATAAAGTCATTAGCTTCCATCTATTCCATTCTAATTTTGAAAGAACTATTTTCTTCAGTGAGCTTTTGAACCTCCTTTTCCATTTGGCTAATTCTGCTTTTTAAAGCATCCTTGTCCTTGTTGGCTTTTTGGATCTCTTTTGCCAATTGAGTTAGCCTATTTTTAAAGGTATTATTTTCTTCAGCATTTTTTTGAGTCTCTCTTAGCAAGCTGTTGAGTTGCTTTTCATAATTTTCTTGCATTGCTTTCATTTCTCTAACCAATTTTTCCTCCACCTCTCTTACTTGATTTTCAAAATCCTTTTTGAGCTCTTTCATGGCCTGAGACTATTGCATATTTATTTTGGAGGTTTTGGATGCAGAAGCCTTGACTTCCTCTGATGTTATGCTTTGTTCTTCCTCATCTGAAAGAATGGAAGAAAATGCCTGTTCACCAAGAAAGTAACCTTCTATAGTCTTATTTTTTTCTCCCTTTTTTGGACATTTTCTCAGCCAGTTACTTGACTTGAGACTTTTGTCAAGAGGAGTGTATATTCTGGGGACCTGTAAGTTCTCAGTTCCTCCAAGGTGGCATAATCAAGGGAGAAGTGTTTACTCCTCTCTTGACCGGCACACTGGTCTGGGGGCAACCAAAAACTTTTCTGCCCAGAATCTGCAATTGAATTCCCTCACCACAACCACCTCCAGCTCCACCACCAGTGCTCCTCCTGACCCCTGGGTAGAGCTCAGGGCTGAGAATCTGATCAGTGGCTCAATTCCCCCAGGGGCTTTAGGTGGAGGTCTCCCAGGGCTACCACTCAGGGCTAAGATTGGATCAGTCCTTCAATTCCCCCAGGGGTTTTAGGTGGAGGGCTCCAAAAATAGCAGCTGCCTCTGCAGGGCTTGCTGTTGGAGGTCCAGACTGCGTTCCCCTCTCATGGGTGAAGGAGCCATCCCACTGACCTTTGAAGCTGTCTGTGGCGTTTGTGGGTTGAGGAATGGGGGAACTGCTGCTGGTGGCGCCCTGAGTCCCATTCTAGGTCCTGTCCCTGCTGCTCTGCGCTGGTTTGTGCTTCACACTCTGGTCTGTGCTCCTCACACTGGTCTGGTCTGCACTCCACATGCTCTCCTCTTCACTCCTTGTTGCCAGTTCTAGATACTCCTACTATCGTCAGTAAACAGCCTCTCTTTAAGGTTCACTCTCTCTGGGATTATCACCCTATTTAGCTCTTGGTGGTAGTTAACTACCAGTCGCCAAATCATTTTACTTTTTTTGAAAAGCTCAGTATGTAGGTTCCAGTCTACCCCAAATCCTGCCCTTGTATTTAGAGACTTCAGTATGCTTTTTGATGTTTCCTCAAACATCTTAGCTTTCTAGTTCATCAGCCTCCTTAACTGCCCTGATCTATACCCCTTCACTACCTCAGTTACACAAGTATACTCTTCACCTTTTATTTCATCATCCCACTTGTTGTACTTGCACAGTCCAGCAGTCTCAAGTTCCTCTATCTGACCATAACCTTTTAACTTTCCATCTTTCCTTGTGCCTCTCTCCTACTAAACCTATCCTTTGTCTTCTCCATAACTTCCAGGCTATCCTGGGCCATTAGGTTCTGAAGACAGTTCCCTTGCTTTACTCTGTTCTCTTCCAAGTCTTCATAGTTAACTATTTCAAACATACTTTATCCTCTACGCTAGAATCAGTTGCCCTCCTATGCTGTTGCCTCTCTTACCTTGCCTAGCCTTGTTTTATTAAAACCCGATGTCTCCTTTGCTCCTTTTCCAGTTTTTTTTTTTTTAACAGTTCTGGGGGAGTCATACAAATATAATGACAAGTCTACCATAGTTTTGTTGTATTTAATTTCATTTGGGCCCTCAGTGACTCTAGACAATCCTTTCGTTTTTTGCTAATTAATCATTCCCCATGGTGGTTATTTCATACTTTCTCTTCTCATTGTGCCTTGTACTACCATCTCACTCTCAGCATAGAAAATACTTTACAAAGGGAGGAGGGTGAAAGAAAGGAGGACAAACTGAAGGAAGAGGTGGATGGGGATACATGCTATCCTGGGGTGGGAGGAGTGGGGAGAGATGGGGAGAAAATTTTGAATTCAGATTCTTGTGGAAATGAATGTTGAGAACTGAAAAATAAACAAATTATATATTTTTAAAAAAAGAAAAAGAAAATACAAAGAAAATAGTGGCTGTTCATGAAGAGGTCCTTCTTTTCCTCTCTTCTGCATCTCAAAACCTATAGTCTAAAAGCATTATCTTCATTTCTCTTTCTTTCCCCCCATTTTCCGATAAAGAGATGATTCTTGTTGCCAAGACCTTTGGTTCTTTGTCCATGGTAGGTAGATTATTATTGTAGTCAGAGAACCTAGCTTCAAATTCTCTGATGTTTACCACCAGTGTGACCTTGGGCAAGTCACTTAACCACACTGAGCCTCAGTTTCCTTGCCAGTAAAATGCCTTAAAATAGATGTCCTCTCAAGTTTGTGCCAGCTGTAGAGCAGTGAACCTGTCAAGTCTAGCAGTTTGCTCCTACAATTCATCCCTTCTGTCTCTCTCACCTTTGATCTCTCCCTGTTACTGAAACCTTCCCTATTTCCTATAAACATACCAGGTCTCCCTCATCCTTTAAAAACAAACAACCTTTTTCTTCACTGTACCTACCATTCCTTTTAAGCCATCATGTTATATCTTCCTGTCTTAGCTAAACTCCGGGAAAAAGCCTTCTACACTCATTGCCTCGACTTCCTCTCCTCTTACATCTTTGTTCTGTACCATTTGGCTTCTCACTTTTTCTCTGAACTTATACTGCTTTCTACAGAGTAGCCAATTTCTTACTTGCCAATCCATCTGCCTTCTCTTGGTCTTTTTCCTCTGTGATCTTTCTGTAGTATATTGACTACTTTGTCCTAATACTCCCTCCTTTCTAGGGTTTTATGACATCTCTCTTACTTCTCCTGCCTCTTTTTTTGCTTCTTCAGAGTTCTCTTGGCTGGATTATCATTTACTGACCCTAACCTTAGATGTCACCCATAGCTTAGCCCTCTTTTCTCTCTCTGCATACTTTCATTGATCTCATCAGATCCTTTGGGTTTAATTTATCATCTCTGTTCAGATAACTGAAAGATCTCTAGCTCGCTTAAGTTCCAGCCCAATATCACCAATTGCCTATTAAGTATTTTCATGTGATGTCTATTAGATATTTTAAACCTAGCATGTCCAAAACAAAAGTCTTTATCTTTCCTCCAAAATTCAGTGCTCTGAATTTGCCTGTTTCTGTCTTGGGCAGCATCATGTTTCCAGTAACCCAAGTTTGCAGCCAAGAGGTTATCCTCAGCACTTCACTTTCCCTCACACACAACAGCCAGTCAGTTTTTAAGTCTGTTTCCCTGTATTTTAGAACCATCTCTTTCCCTTGACTTATAGACCCAATTTTAGTCCCTCATCATCTCTCACCTGGAACATTGTATTAGTAACTGGTCTGCCAGTCTCTAATCTCTTCCCTTTTCAGTCCATCTTATGCACATCTGCCAGATTGGTATTCCTGAAACACAGGTTTGCTCACGTTAAGTGCCTGCTCAGAAAGTCCCAGTGGCTCCCAGGTGCTGCTGGGATAAAACACAAGACTCCATAGTTTGGCATTTTAATCCTTGTATTCACCTTACCTTTTCAGATTTATTATTCATTGCTCCCCTCTACACCGTCCGTGTTCCAGCCAATTTAATCTATTTGCTATTTACCTTAGATGGCATTCCCTCTCCTGTCTCTGTGCCTTTTCATGGGCTGTCCCCCATGCTTGGAATGTCAGTCAGTCAATAAACATTTGTTAAGCACTTGCTGTATACCAGGCATTTGTCCTTCCTCTTCACCTTTGCTTCTTAGAATCCCTATCTTCAAAGTTGAACTCAAGCTCCAACTCTTGTATAAGATCTCTCTTTATTTCTCCAGTTGCTTTGCTAATGTCCCCTTCCCTTATGTTTTCTTTTTCAGTGTGTTTGTATTTATTTTAACTAATATATGTTTATTTTTCTGGGCAGCTAAGTGGTGCAGTAGATAGAATGCTGAGCCTGAAGTTAGAAGGATTCACCATCCTGAGTTCCAGTCTGGCCTCAGACACTTAACTAGCTGTGTGACCCTGGGCACATCACTTAATCTTTTTTGCCTCAGTTCCTCATCTGTAAAATGAGCTAGAGTGGCAAAACTACTTCGTTATCTTTGTCAAGAGAACCCCAAGTGGGGTCATGAAGAGTCAGGCACTACTGAAACAACTGAACAACAGCGACAAATTGTTGTCCTCCCAGCATGTCAGTTCTTTGACACCTAGATGTTTTTTGCTCTTTTCAGTTTGCTTAACACCTAGCATGGACCTAGTACAGAGTAGATATTTAGTAAATATTTGATGAATGACTGAATTTGTAATGTTCTTATTCTTAAGCATTTTAGCAGTATTTAATTAGAACTGTTAATTATGTGTGTCCTTGGTGGATTAGCTATTGCATGGAAATGCTAAAACAAGAAATACCTGCCTATATGAACTTACTTTTAAAAGAATAACAAATCTATGATTTTGTCAGTGTGGTTACTCCCTCTACTAATACAGATGCCCCTTCCATATCTTAAAAAATGGTTTTCATAAGTTGATGTGGTCACCAAAATTGTATTACCTAATAACCAATTGGTAATAAGTATCTCCAAACTTAGCTACACTAGTCCTTGAAGGACACAGTCCATCATTGGGTTCTTGTTAGAAGCCTCCAGGCATATAGTCAGTTGGCACAGCTTCTGAGACTTAAGCATACCACACAATCATGTAGTGTAGGACTTTAGTGAAAGAGATACAGAAAGCATAATTATTATAAATGTTACCATTTAATCATAAATTAGCTTGCTGTATTACATGCATATGTCAGTCACAGTCATTTCTTTTATTACCTATAACATTAAAATATTTTGAGGTCTTGAAGTCTAGATTCTTTAGTTAGCCTCCCAGTGAGTGCTCTAGTAACTCTCTAAGACTGTAAATTGCAGACTAGGTACTGATCTTGGTGAAAGAGTGTCCTCACCTAGGAGAGTTAGTTCTCTTTGATAAATGAGATTCACAAGTCTAGACGTCATCTTGTGTCTATCTCTTATGGAAATTTACAGGTGTTTGTGGAAAGGGAAATTTCAAAGGTCAGTTATTAGAATTACCTCTGTATGAAAAAAGAAATCCTTAAATTGAAACAGAAATTCCTAAATTGACAACTCAAGTCTCAGATAATCAGACATACAAAAATAGGGGAAAGCTGTTTCGTCTTTACATTTGGGATTGACACTAGTGGGAGTAGTGCTATTATCCAATTTAATATCTTTCTGTGATTTTGTGTGATTATTTTTTATTATTTTTTATGAGATAAGCAAGCCTCTTTGAGGAGTGATGTGATATAAAAATGGTATTTAAGGCTGCTGATTTTAACATTTGCATACAGAATTGATCATAATATTGAGAGTTCTGCTTCAAGGTGACCTGTAAGAGAACTTGATGAATTTAGGCATTAGGTCATAAGGTTAGGCCTTACATAAGGCCAGGCTTGTAATCTAGGCATTAGGCCAAGATTAATATGGTGATTATTGAAAATATAGGACTGGATGAATTTAAGAGCTGCTACTGAGAGAATCAGCAATATTTGACTTGCTTAGAGGCCAAATTGAAAAGTTTTGACCCCAAAGATTTTTGAGTATTGCACATGGGAGAGTATGTTTCTGTTATCAGTAAGGGGAAAATCAAAATCCTGATAACTTTGTATACATAGGCACTGATTTTGATTTTCCCTCACCAATGGCTGTGTATATGTATGTATGTAAGTATTTCTCCATATGTATTCTGTTATATGATATATAATATGGTTTGTGAGTGTTCATTGTAAGTATCCCAACCCAGACCCTTCATGATGACTCTTCCTGGCTACCTTCATTCCTTGTTCCTTTCACTTCCCAACTCAATCCATTCTCCTACCCCCTTCTTCATCTACCTTCTTCTGGAAATAGTAATCAAATCAGCACTGCCATTCCTAGAAAGGATATGCCAGCAAATTACCATAGGATTCCACTCACTTTTCCTGTGTCTTTCTTGATCAAGTTACCCTTCCCTGACCACTGCATCCTTCTGCATGTTGTCTTCCTCTATTTGAGCATAAGCTTCTTCAGAGCAGGGACTCTCCTGCACTTCATATTTGTATTTGCAGCACAAGTGCTAAGGTACAGTTCCTGATATGTAGCAAGTGCTTAATAAGCCTTTTCATTCATTTTTGGTTATTCAGCATGCCAAGTTTGGTCTCGATAGGAATGTAACTATAAGGTAATGTGATTAGTTTTTCACAAATATACCAGAATTTAAACATTCAAATGAATTTTGTCCCATTGTTGATCAAAATATTTTTGGAATTCTTTGGAATGGTCTTCAGAGCCTGTGGCACATTTTAAAAATTTCTTCAGGGTAGCAGATCTTTTAAAGGTTAGATTTGCTTTATGGGAACAGCTAAAAGTCATTTGGAGGAAAGTCTTATGAATAAGGTGAGTGATTGTCAGGTGATAACTTTTTGTGCCAAAAAATGAAGGATCCCTGTAAAACAATATGACATTGCTTTGTGTGACTCTTAAATTGACTCTGACTTATAATCTAGTACCTACCCTTTCCACTATACCACACTGCAATAATTTAGTGGTGGTATTTAATATTTTCTTGCTGGAAAATAAGGATTTCAATTGACATACAAGTGATTTCAGAAGAATTTAAGGAAAGGAATAACTTACTTAGTAGAGAAGTCATTAAATAGTTATGCTCCCTGGAACATCACTGTGATGCATTTAAATAACATTCTTTACAAATAACTTATTAAAAAATATAAAAATTAAATTCCTCTGTTTAAAACTTAAGAGTTCAAAGAGCTTAAAATACTCATGTGCTCTATGAGTGAGGGAGTTGAGATGTGAGGAGGTTATTACTTTCTTTAATGCTTTCTGTTTGCCTCATGGAGAGGGTGTGAGAATTACTATCCATTAACTGTTTTTTAAATGCACTGAACTCTTTGGTTGAAAGATATCATATAAATGCAAAAGATACATATTTATACATCATTTAGCCACTAACCACAGTAGTTACATTTACTGTTATATATGCATAATTAATGTTTATGAACATTTTAATAAAATTTGCCCTAATGGGGATAGTATGACTTTTGGTATATATATCTAGCTAAAACAAATTGTGTTATGTTATTGTTGAGTAGGCAGTATGGTGTAGAGGACAGAGAGAGACCTGGCCTTGGAATCAAGAATACTTGGGTTCAAGTCCCCCCCCCCCCCCGATGTGCTGAATATGTCACCCTTGGCAAGTCACTTAATGTCTCAGTGGCCCAGGTAACTTATAAGACTGTAAGTTACAGAGAAGATACACATTTATCTTGGTACAGGGGATCTCTAACCTGAAAAATTCCCTTTATCAATGGAATTGCTGGTCTAATTTTCAAGCTTGTTCTCAGAGTTACTTTTAATTTCATTCCATTCGATAATCACAGACTTTATGCATAACACTGATTTGCCATCTTTCAAATTCTCCCATAGTCCGCAGAAGAGCACTGCTAAAGAAATATGGTTGGACTAGCAAAAGTTTGTCCTCACTAGCCAAAAAAATAATTTAAAATTTGTACTTTATTAACAGTTTTAGACTGTTACTCTGTATTGTTAAATTTGGAAGAATGGCACATTTTATTGTAGTTGAGGGACTGATGGTAAAGTTCCTTCTGCTGTGGTGAATATATCTCTGTGGAGCTCGAAAGCTTAAAATGTCCTATTGTAATTAGGCTTCAAGTCTGGACCAGAAGAGGCAGTCGTTATAGTTTGGATGGTCCTGGAATCAGAAAGCCTGAGTTCAAATCCTAGTTCTGCCATTTATTTATAAGCTCTCACTTTGAGCAAGTCATTTAATTTTTTAGAGCCACAATTTCCTCGTTTTTTAAATGCGTGTTGGACTGAGTTATCTTTAATGCCCCTTCTAACATTCTTTTACCTTGAAAAGACTCTAGGGGACATGGAACCGTAATGGAGATTTTGGACCTGTCTTGGAACTATCTGGATTCCAGGGTTCTGTGACCAATGAGAACTATTCCTCCCCCCATTAGCTGCGGTACAGAATAAAGTTCTCCAGTCCAAGCTCATACTCATAGAACGTAGGATGGAGGTTCCTAGAGACCACCTGTCAGCCAATGACTGCCTATCAAATAATAATGGGAATCTGTGCCATTATTTTTCTCACTTTTTCTTTCATTTTTGGATTTGGGTTACTGTCTATTGATATTTGTACTTTATGCTTAATTCTTTGTTTATGAAGCATTTTTTCTTCTCTAATAAGCATAGCTATTTTTAGTAGTGTTTTCATTATTGTTAGACTTTTAGAAATTTGCTCTTACATGATTTCCCTAAATGTTAGACCTCCGCCTGAATGTTTAAGCCTTCTTTCCCATTTACTATGGTGTTTGTTCATTTTCTTTTCTTGTCTTAATTGAAAGAGTCTTCTTCCATTTTAATAAAACAGCAGTAGCCTTTTTGCCTTTTTAATCTGCCACTGTACTGGGCTTACCTCATAAGTATAGAATTTGATAGTAGAAGGATAGTAAATAAAGAAATATTGAAGTACCAATACAGAAAATCATACCAACAGATGTAATGCTTGTCTTAGGAAAATATAATTAGCCTAGACTAGAAAATATAGTTAGCCATTTTAAAAAGTGCTGTCCTTCTAGGAACCTATAACTCATGAACAGTCATTGAATGCTTATATTCTTTTGCCACATGTCATTGTCATGCGAATGTATTAGATTATAATATCTAATAAAGTTAATTTATATAATCTTACATAATTTGAACTTAATAGTCAATGCTTGAATAATTTTGACAATCTCTTACTATTCCCAGTAACCTTGATACTACAGATCCTTGTTTATTTCTAGGATGAATAGTATGTCATCATTCTATAGATTACCTGTAACTTTGAGAACCCATTATTTGATTCTCATGTTAAGTAAATATAGCAACATATGCCATTGTTTTGATTTTCTTCACACGTATTTGAGACTGTCTCTCTACCTATCTTACACTGGAAGCACACCAGTCACTCATGGGCCTAATCCCATTGTTCATTGACTCTGACCTACTTTGTGTATGACCTGAGGAGTGCTTCTGCTTAGGCAGCCTAGTGCCCATGTCCTACACCTCTCACTGTATTAGTGCTGGACTTAGTGTAGATACCTTATCAGCATTGCACCCAGAAGCTCAGACCTCTCATCACCAGCCTCAGCCTCCCCAAAAGCAAGGATTACATATGTGTGTGCTACTGTGCCTGGCTACTCCTTATATTTTTAAGGTCATTAATTACGATTGTTTTCAAGATCTTGAAGAGAAGTTAAATTATTTTCATCTACTTTGAATATAATCCAAGCATGCAGTCTCTTTTCATGATTTGTGTTTATAAAAGGAACCTCTACTATAGCTTCTCCTTTGATCACAAAGAATTTTCATGGGAAACTTCATTCCTAATTGTTTCCAAGGGTTCTAAGATGGCACCCAGCAGACTTTTTTTTTTAATTGATGCCTTTTGTTTTTATATCACAGTCATTTCTAGTTCTAATAGAACTGTGTTTAATCTGTATAGAATGATTACCTAGGGTTTCTTTTTTATTTACCCTTTACTCTTGGATGAGAGGACTCTTACTTAACCCTAGTCAAGTTGAACTAAGGTCCTGCATTGCTAATAGGTATCATACAAGAATCTTTTTGGATGTTAGCATGTATGTAATGATGTAGATGTGGCTGATTACCTTATTCCAACTTATGCCAACATTACACTTTTGGAATACTGATCTTTCAACTCCATGGAACGAGAATAAGAATTGAGCTAGGCGTATACAAGCTATATAATTGTCATAATCATCATATAGGTTTTGAGTAGAAGATTTCTTCATCTCTTCCATCTATTGAAATCATATGTATCCTTCAAAGCCTTGATCAGCTGTACTTATTCCATGACCTCTTCCCCTTCAGACCTTAGTACTTTTTTTCCCCACTCTGTATTACCTTATACTGTAAGTTTCATATCCCATACTAGATAGTAAATTTCATGAAAATAAGAACCATTTCTTTGTATCTCCCATTTCTCTTCACCTTTTATTTTCTCTTTGTTTTTGGTCTGGACTTGTGATTTCCCTAGTATGACAGTTCTCTACACCAATGCAGATCAGCAATTCATCCATGTCTTAGAGTCTGCAATGTCACCTGGGGACAGTTAAGAGGTTAAGTCACTTGTCCATGACTGTACATCTTGTCTGTGTCAGAAGAAGGACTTGAGCCCAGGAATCTTGACTCCTGACCAGCTTTCTGTTCACTACACCAGAAGTGTCAGACTTGGGGCTCATTGGTGTATGCACTGGAACCAGATTAAAATGTAGCTAGGAAATACCTAACGAAATAAATAAAAATATAGTACATTATAGATGATGTTAATTGGTCACTTCTAAATCAATATGTGGCTCTCTCATTTCCTAATTGAGTGATATTTGTGAATCCTATAAAAGATCAAAATATTTATTTGGGATTATTATTTATCATAGAAATTTCTTCCTTTAAAAAAAAAAAACCCTGCCTTAGACTTGCTTAGACTTTTTCAGCTTCATTGTGGCATAGTATATTTGATACTGATCTAGGATACAGGTTACCTGAATTTGAGTCTTTTTTCACTAAGAATTACTCGATCAACAGCAGCTATTTATTAAGCTCTTACTATGTGCTAAGCCCCGTTCTATACACTGAGGATACAAATCCAGAAATGAATGAGTTTCTTCCCTCAAGGAATTTAACTTCTGTTGGGCGGATAGAGAATGCTCACAGAGAAGGAAAATATGTATAAATTTAATACTCATGAATGGAGGTGGGAACTTTAATAACTAGAAAAATCAGGAAGGAGGCAGCATATTAGCTGATCTCTGAAGGGAAGCAAGGGTTCTAATAAGTAGATATGAGGTGGTAGAGAATACAGGCATGGGAGAAAAAGAGGCAGACAGCAGTTACAAAGGCTGAATGTGTGTGGATGGGGCCACTTTGGCTAAAACAGAGTACATGAGAGAGAGTAATGTGTACTCAGCCTGGAAAGAACAGAGGGAGCCAAGTAGTAAAGTACTTGAGATGCTGAAGAGAAAAGTTTGTATTTTATTCCCTCCCCAAAAAGGCATTTCTTATGACTGCTTGTTCATTCTGAAATTCCAGGAGTTTCCCAAGCAACATTCCTTTTTCTCTCCTCATCTGTAAGTACAACATGAGTATTACCCATGAAACTTCCCTTCTTAGTTCCAAATTCACTAGTACTATAAGAGTTCTTTATATTTTACTAGATATATACTTGCCATGGCAAAGTGTATTTATTTAATGAGCTTTGCATAGAGAGGAATCAGTTTTTTGATTGATTCCAGAGGATAAAAACATGAGGATGAGTATGGTTGTTTTACATTAGGCTTTCACTACTTTGACCTAGATGGGTTCCCCGTAGTTGATATTATTCAGTGGGTAACCAATTTCTGAAGCCACTAGGTAGCTGTGATATTAGAGTGCTTCAAGAATAAAGTTAATACTGATTCATGTTTAGTTTAACATCACTTTTAGTAATGACCTTAATATGTAACTCTCCCATTACTTGAGTAGAGAAGAAAGGACCTTGGAAGTTGTCTGATTCAAACTCTTCATTTTATAAATTAGGAAACTGAGGCTTAGCGAGATTAAATGACTTTACCTAGGTCACACAAGTAGCAGCAGAGTGAAGGTTCAAACCCAGGCCCTTTGACTCCAAATCTGATGTTCTTTCTCTTATATCTTAAAGTTTTCTATATAAATAGCCAACAAGTGGTACAATGGATAGAGCCTAGAGTCAGGAAGATATGAGCTCAGATCTAGCCTCTAACTCTTACTAGTTACGTGACCCTGGGTAAGTCACTTAATGTTGTCTGCCTCATTTTCCTGAATTGTAAAATAGGATAATAATAGCACCTATCTCCCAGAGGTGTTGTGAGGATCAAATAAGATGATATTTGTAAATACTAGATTTTAAATAGGGAGACCAAGTGAAGTAAAAATTTCTTAAGAAATTCTTTTCTTGTTCTGTTAAGGTAGAATTTTTCAGTAGTTATTCGTATGAAATTTTACAGAATCATGAAAAATAGTTTGATAAAGTAATAAATAGTATTGATGCATGGTTAAGATTTTTTTTTTTCAAATCATAGATAGAGAATTGCAGTGAGTGATCCCTTGGGTACTTCCATTTACCTTAATGGTTATCCAGGATTGGAACTTTCATCATTATCAATAACAAGAATTTATTAAGTACTCACTTTATGTATGGCATTATACTAGTTGTTGCCCTTCCCTTGCTGTGTTTGATAATAACTAATAGAATTTTAGAAATATTCATATAAGTAAAATATTACTGTAACACATTTTATTGAATATATATTTATTGAATGACTCACTGAAATACCTCAGTGCTGGGTATAGGCAGAATTGATAAAAAACATGGTCTTATAAATTAATTTATATTTTAAGAAGGCAAGATGAATAACCACATTACTTTTAACTTTTAAGATTTTATTGAAAACCTACAAGGTAATAAGTTTTCATCTTGGCTCTTAGGCTTACTAGAGAAAATAGTTCATTTATTATGTAGCATGTCAGTTGTATGATTCTTTGAGAAGAAAGGTGTTGCTCAGAGTGCAGATAGGTAGAAAGGGATAGATAGATAAATGGATGGATGGATAGATAGGCAAATGGATGGATGGATAGAGAAATAGAGAGAGAGATCTTCTTGCAGGGGAGGGTTCAGTTTTAGTATTGGAGATAAATGTTCTATTCACCTCTGACTCTAGATCCTGTTCTCGTACTCCTTCATGTCTTCTAGGACTTTATTCTTTCAGTCATTCTGTTGCTCTAACTGCTTCTTTTCCGTCTACAACATACTCAAATATTCCCTATTCTAAAACAAACACTGAAACAAACCTGATTGATGTTTTTCTCTTCATCCTGTCTCTGCTAAACCTCTAAAAAGAGTAATTGTCATCAAATATCATTGACAAAAGCTAATATACAGAAGAAAGAAAAACATATAGCACCAAAATAAATGCTTAATTCATAAATAATTAAAGGATGTGAACAATTTTCAAAATATTCACAAACTATAAATGACCACCTGAAAACAGTACACCAAATTACTTACAGTAAGAGAAATTCATATTAAAACAGCTTTTCCATCTCACAGTCATAATAGGCAAATTGGCAAAGATGACAAAAGATGGAAATAGTGTTTATGGACTGCGGGAAGATCAGCACCTTTAGGCACCATTAATGTAAGTTGACCAACCATCCTGAATTTTGATTGGGAATTATGCAAGAAAAGTGATTAAAGTTTCCATGCCCTCAGTTATAGAAATCCCACTGCTGGTCGTATACTCCAAGACAGTTAAGAACAGAAACAAATGTCCAACATAAGCCAAAATATTAATAGCACCATTTTTTGTAAAAGGCAAAAACCAGAAACAAATTAAGTATGCATCTATTGGAGAATAGCTAAATCAAACTATGGTATATGAATACTTACAAAACAACAAACAAAAGAGACAGTGTTGCCTCATAGAGTCAGCTTTGTAATACATACCAATTTGTAATACATACCAGCTGCATGACCCCAGATAATTAAGCTGGCAGAGAGTTAGTTGGATAAGAGGATGGTGTCTTATATTCATTGTTAGACAAGGTTTGTGTATCAGATATTTTTGATTAATATTTTTATTTGTCACTAGGGAGGATTCAGTCTGGAGTTTGGTGGGAAATGTCTATGATATAAAGACAAAAGATATCAATAAGCCATTTTAAAAGAAGTCTATAGATTCACTATCTTTTACTTCATCCGTTACTCTATCACTCCTGAAAACTGTTTTTAATTTCCACTATCTCAAAGAAACTGCTCTCTCTAAAGTTTCCAGTGACCTCCCAATTGCTGGTTCCACTGACCTTTTATCAGTACTCATCCTCTTTGACCTTTATGTAACATTTGATACTGACCACATTCTCCTTGACTGACTCTCCTCTCTTAGCTTCCATGACATTAATCATGGTACAGATTTCTCTTTGTTCTCTTCTTACCAGTTTGAAAACATTGCTGATTTATCTTCTTACCTTGACTCTCACAGGCCAAAACTGAATTTATCACCTTTCTTTGAATCTTGTCCCTTCTGCCTTCTTAATATCTTTTTCTCTTTTTGTTAATGGCATTACCATCTGACTTGTCAAGCAGGAGTTATCTTTGAATTTTTCTTCTCCATCATCCCTATAACTAAGAAGTGTCCAGTGAAGTCCAATCAAGTTATCAAACGTTTATTAAGTGCCCAACATGTCAGTTCCTGTTGATTGTACCCCATCTATATTTCTTGAACCAGTCTTCTCTTTTCCACTCATTGCCACTGTCTTAATTTAGGCCTTAAATACCTCTTACATAAATGTTATTAGAGCCTCCTAACTGGTTTCCCTTCTTCTAGTCATTTTCTTCTTTAATCTATCTTTACACTGTTGCTAAAATAATTTTCTTAATGCAAAGATATGTTCATACCATTCCACTGCTCAAAAACCTTGAATGATTTCCTCTTACCTTCAAACTTGCCTTGGAGGCCCTTCACAATGTGACCCTTTTCAGTTCCCCCTGTTAACTAAATGTTCCAATCAAATTGGGTTGTTATCTGTTCATATCTCACTTTGTCCTTTCATTCTATCCTTTTTATCACCATACGTTAATGCAGAATAGTCCCCGGATCTGGAATGTACTCCTTTCATATCTCTGCTTATTGAAACCCTTTTCTTCTAGATATAGGTCAGGTGAGCCCAAGAACCCTTTTTCCCTTGATCTCCTCCACATCTCCTCCCAACAATTGATCTTTCTTTTCTTGTATTTCTTAGAGCACCCTTTCTTTGTTCTTATCATTCTACTTTGTATCACATTTACTTATACATGTGTTTTATCCCTTATCTTATTAGATTATAAAAACCCCAATACTGAGATGGGGCTGTGATCTTATTGCTTAAGATATCCCCTCCACTAATACAGATCATAGTCCCATTCATGCCTATACATCTCATTTGACTCTTGGCCATGTTTTTTTCTGGAAGTCCACGTAGTGGTTCCACCTAACATATAACATACCTTGATTTATCTTGACATTGTGAGATATCTGTGGAACACTAGGCTATCTTCCTATCATGTTTCTTTCACCTCTGCCATGTGACTAGCCCCTGTCCTCTTCCTATCATGTATTTCATTAATGACATCTTTTTTGACCTGTTCTTCAAAATTCCTCACTGGTTATATATTATAACCTACTCACATCCTTGATATGACTTTTCATTGCTCTCTGCATGATACTCATTTTCAGTTCTTTAGAGCAGAGGTTTCAAACATGCTACCCACAGTGCTCTTGAGTATGATCCTGACCAGATTAAAATATAATTGGGAAATATTTAACAAAATAAATATAAATACAGTAGAATATAGGTAATGTTAACTTTGTGGTCTTCAAAGTCAGTGTGGCCAGCAGGAAACCTTATGTGTGGCGTAGTGTCCCCTGTTTCTATTTGAGTTTGATGACAAAACTTTAGAGGCAGCCACATTCCATCTTGAAGCCACATAACAACAGCAGGTAGTATTTATATTAGAAAGATGAGCCTTTGTTTCTGGATGATGCTTGAGGTCATCAGAGTAGCTTTGCAATTTCCTTAAGACAATCTGCCTTATTCTCTCCTTCCGTTTAATTCTGGGCCCATGTAATTGGCTATTTTTGCTGTCTAGATATGCATACTGATAGATAACTCTCTAGGCTGTCTATGTAACTGCATGTCATAATCGGGACAATAGGCATTCTTTTCTCACAGCAATTGTGGTTTAATCTGAATGAAGCTGGGACACAAAAACAAAAAAAATAATTCTTGTGTGAGAAGAAACATCTGTAAGACTAGTAACAGATAATCTGAGCTGAGGTATCAAAACAAAGTTATTATTGTAAAAAACAGAAAACTCTAGAAAAAAGTGTGAAGAAAGGGAGCACAGAACTTGTTGCTATACATGCTTTGTCATTCTATCATTCCAAAGGAATTTTGGGGTTCAAATCTAAACAGCATAGGTCAGTGAAGCTTGTTTCAAACCCAAGTAGAAAGAATTCGATGTCATAACAATGCCCTGTGCAGTTTTACTAACCATTCAAGTATTTGGTAGATCTAGGACAAAGGTCAGATTTTAAAAATTAATATATTCAGCATATTTCTTAATTTTTTTAAATTTATTTTTATTTTTTACAGAACCAGTATAGTACTAGCCATTAATCCAGGACCAAAGATGCTGGAATTTTTTTTTTAATGTAACAAGAAAAATAGCTATATTGGAAAGACATCAGCTCTTAAAAACTTGTGTTTCCTCCCATTTTTGATCCTAAATCAACATTTGGATCTATCCCTGCAGTTCTACATTAGTTTCTAAAGTATTTATCAAGAGGGGACTGGGGAATGTACTAACTAGTAAAGTGTTTGGATATTTAGGAGAGGGAGATGACAGGAGAAAGTCAGTTCTCTGAACAGCTTAGCTCAATCAGTTTCATTCTTATTAGCAGGGTCTTCAGGTTATTTAGTCTTCATTTCTTCAATATGCTTGTCCTCTTATAAGCCCTCCATTGTTGGACACGTGTATACCTCTCTTTCACTTTCATTTTGTGGGTAGTTTTTCTTCTGTCATTTTACTGAAGTTATTGTTTTCTTCAGTTGCTTTCCGAAGTACTACTTTCTTGTGCTTTTGCTTCTCAGCCAACTTTAAGTCTTCAGTTTCTTAAGATTTGGGGGGTTCTTTTCTGTAGCCTCTAGTTAAAGAGCGGGGAACCTGTGACCTTGAGGCCATATCTACAGGATTCCTTACTCCTGCTCTAGTTTCTTTTGAATTTCTTCCAGGGAAAGCTTTTTTCTTTTTTTAGAGGGTGGAGGAGGAATCCTGGTATGACTTCTTATGAATGTTGGCTGTGTTTTGGCTCAGATGCTTCCCTAGAGGCTTGCCTCTCTAGTTCTTTCACCTGGATATTGGAAGACATAGTGAACAGAAGACAAAAATCTAGCAGTATACTCAAGATAGTTCACACAATGGGGAAAACCCTTCTAGGCTGGACTCATCTGGCCACACTCCCAGAAATAAATGTTCTTATCCACTTGGTCTTTCCTTAGTGAATGATCAGGCCAAACTCTTTTGAGTGGTTTTAAAATCTCCACTGGAAGGCTCTTCTTTTAGTGTTCCGGGGCTTGTTGAAATCAGCACAATGTCATCCACAAACATGGATTAAAAAAACACAACATTTGAAAATAACATGCTGGTAGCAAAGCATCTGCAAAGAACATGAATGCATCATAAAGATAGGATGTGGGGGGAGAAAGAGAAAGAAACAGACTCTTAATAAAAGGAATATACTTTAGAAGTATAGGAGATTTTGTGTTGTGTTTTCTAGAGTTATTCTTTTGTTTCTTAAATTTATGTAGATTATTTCATTGCAGCAAAATTAGACTATAATTCATGTTCTCCTTCTCCCCTTTTTATTGCTATGCAGTATTTTGTTATTACCCAGTTTAACTTTCTGATTTATCTCTGTTTTGTCATAGATTTATTTAGACTTAAGTTTGGAAAATTAAGCTATGTAGTGCCGTGATGCAGAAAGCCACTGAACTAGTGATCAGGAAACCTTGGTTTTTAGTCTTGTATCTTCCTCTAACTGACTGTATGAGGTTGAGCAAGTTACTTATCCTCTGTGAGTTTCAGTTTCCTATCTTGACTTGAGGGCTTAATGACCTGTTAGCTACTTTCCACCTCTATAATTCTGTCTTCCCCATCCTCTGTTCTTAACAATAGGATCACAGATTCAGAGAAGGACTATTTCTTAGAAATCATCTAATCTGACCTTTTCATTTAAAAGATGATGGATGAGCTAGCCAGTGCCAGCAGTGACTTCCATTTTCTGCCCCACCTTAGTGCCGTGTAGGCCATGGTAAAGGCTGATCTCCTCCCAATTTTTTGAGAAGCACAAACCAGACATAAAAAGTCAGGAGTAGCAAAGAATTCATGTTACAACCAATCTATGACCATCAACAGAAATGAGAAAGAAAATAGTTCTGATGTGAGGTTTTCATCAGTGTTGTTAGCATTGCTGTGAAACAAGCTGATAAGATTGAGATCTTATGCCACGGACTCATTCACTTGATGATATGATGAGAGCAGAGAATTTCATCTTACATAAAAAATTGGGGGAGGATTATAATATCAAACTTCCACATGGAGCAAATTGTTACAAACACATTCTGGTTTGTGATCTACTTCATGGAAGAGATTGGTAAGGAGATTAGTGAGATGAAGTTGTTATTCATTGCTTATGCCCCTGTTTTAGCTGAGGAGTTCCTCAAGAATTTTTAGTGCATCTGACAGGATCTCTTAGCTTTTCTTTTTCTCTCCGAATCTTGCAAAGGTGGGAGGGACTTGGTGGAACTCAGATGATGACTAGAGCAAGGAGGTAGGTAGTGTAGAATAGGATGTGGAGAGCTTGCTGTCTGAAAGACGAAACAGTTGTAGACTTGCAAGTCCACACTTAGTGGACCAGCCTGACCATCACTGTTCAGTCACCTAGGCCAGGACAAGGTTTTTAATGTCTTTAAACTTAAACTTAAAACCTCTCTGCTTGTTGGCTACTGTAAGCTGTCTTTTTTTTTTTTTAAACGTAACTCTACCCCTAGTTGCTATAAATGGCCAATTTATAGTAAACAAAATTAATTAGTTGTTGACTGGGCCTGGAACCAAAAGTAAATGTTGAGGCAGTCTATTAGCAAGCATATGTTAAGCTCTTACACTGTGCCAGGCACTGTATTAAGTCCTGGGAATAAACAAGCAGAAAGACAGCCCCTGACCTCAAGGAGCTTACATGCTGATGGAGGAAAACAGTACATAAAAGGGAGCTGAATACCAAGAGAGGCACACAGGCATGGTAGTTCTGTGGAAATGAGTTAACAGTGCAACCTAGGAGGAATGGTTAGCCCTAGAAACCCTCAAAGTAGTTGGAACCTGAAACAGAAGCAGGTACTTGTTGCATTCTTCCCTTTTTGCTCTAGCTTTGGGGACCTAGCTTTTTAGACCTACCTCTGAAGAATTTTTTCTCTTCCATATTGGTACCTGTACTAAATGTGGCAAATCCTTCAGGAGTATTTCTCCTTGCCAATCCATACTTCCACTTCTTTTGCCCTCCCTTTCCCTGGTTATGCTGCTCTTGTACTTGCTCTAAATTTTCTTACTCCGATGGCTTCTCCACATCCCCACTAAGATCTTTTACTGCCTTCTTAGGAGCTGTAAAAAGAAAAAAGGAAAAAAAAAAAGATGACACTGAAGCCTATAGAAGTTGTGACTTGTCTAAGATTCTATGAGTAGTTAACAGATCTTCTGATCCTAAATCAAATGCTTTTTCCAGTATGCTATCCTGCTTTTTTTAAAGAGTAATCCTGATTTGGTATATCTGTATGGTTCGTCTTAAGACTTATTTTTAAATACAGCTCACCATTTTGGGGGATTAGGGGGAAGGGAAGAAGGATAACACTCAAGCTGTAGTCGGCATAAGGAAAGGTAATAAGTTTGAACTTTGTGTCTCTGGAATTTGATAAAAAATGAAATTGAGCTTAAACTATCAAAATGTTATTTGGATTATATCCTTTATTCATAAAGCTGCATTTGCTCTCCATGGCCTTTAGAATAAAAAAGTCTATATTCCTAAGTCTGGTATTCACAATTTGCTACAATCTGGACCTAGCTTTATCTCTCTTGTAGTAACCTTCCACTTCAGACAAACTGAATTGCTGTTGGTATCTGAACACTTTTTCTTTTCTTTTTTTTGGAGCCTTCTTCCTTGTCTAGAATGTCCTTTCTGCCCATCCTTTAAAGCAGGGGTTGAATCATCCTTGCCTTATGAAACTTTTCCAGACCAATCCAACCTAAAATAGTCTCTTTCTCCTAACTTCTCCGATCATTCATTTCTGAATTTGCGAAAATTTATAGATTTATGAATGTACAAAGCACTTCATTCTTTCCTGTCATCCTCATGTTACTCAGCAAGTCAGATAGCACCGACCCAGTTTTATAAATGAAAGCATCTCAGGCTCTGAGAAGGTAAATGACTTGCCCAAAGTCATTGAGTAGTTAGTAAAAGGTAGAGTTGGGACTCCTTCTAGGTCCCCTGGCTCCATGCTAACTCCTTTAACTGTGTGATTTGTATTAGGTGACCCCTGAAGACTCCTAGGATCATAGATCTAGAGCTGGAAGACACTTTTGTGAGCATCTAATCCAAATTCTCAATAGTATAGATGAGAAAACTGAGGCCCAGGAGGTTGTTACTTGCCAAAGGTCATTGAATGTCAGAAAAAAGAATATGAACACAAGTTCTCTGACTTTAGTGCTATGTTCTTTATACTCTCTCATGCTGCCCCTCATCCCAACTCTAAATTCTTTGTTTCTGCAATTCTAAACTGCTGGCACTTGTTCTTTGTACCATTTGGGAGGCAAATAATTGTAGATTGCCTTACTATATCTCTTAAATTGTTCTTTAAATATGGTGGTGGTATTTAACTTTTTTTTATTAGTCATCAACCATTTATTAAACCCCTCAAGTCAAAAACAAAACAATAAAAAGAATCTTTCCCCCCCCAAAGTAAAATCACAGTCCCTGCTCCTAAGGAACGTACATTCTAATGGGGAAGACAGCATGTGAATATCTAGGCACATACAAGATATAACTAGAATATATAAAGGGAAATTAAAGGAGAAGGCATTACCAGCTGCGGGAACCAGGAAAGACCTCCTGCAGAAGGTGAGATTTGAACTTGAGTTTTGAAGGAAACCAGGGAAATTAGGAGGTAGAGGTGAAAGGGCAGAACATTCCAGGCATGGGGTCAGTGAAAAGGCACGGATGAGAGACAGTGTCATGTTTGAGGAACTGTAATTAGGCCAACGTTGCTGGGATATAGAGTGTGTGGAGGGGAGTAAGGTATAAGAAGGCTGAAAATGTAGGAAGGGGCCAGATTATGAAGCACTTAAATTCTCAGATAGATTATAAGTTCCTTGAAGACAGGGACTGTGTCATATATATGTCCCACCAGGGACCTGGCTCTCTGCTTTGCACATAGTATGTGCACACTGAATAATTGTGGATTGATGTAATTATAGGTTGCATTGAGTTTAAATGGGTACTAATACTTTTTCTAAAGTGATTTTCTGTGTTTTTCTGAGTTCCTTTAGACCACTTTTGGCAAGAGGTAAGGAGAGGAGTTTCTTTGCCTTACTGAAATTTAGGTTCATATTTTTCTCCTAGAATAGAGGTTAGATTCAAGGATGCTCAATTACCTGCAAACTCTTTGAATGAGTGAGATTCCAACATTGATGACCCTGATGCTAATTACAACTTCTGACAGTTTCAGACAGGCAGTTTTCGGGTAAGGACAAAGGGAGCTGGGTCCCAATTATAGACATTTCACAGACTAACATTCCTTTAGGCCCATTTAGCCAAAGACTAAACAATATGATATTCTTTTACTTGTATTTTGCAACCTGATTTCTGTTGTTCTGTGATTTTTAAAAGTACCTATATTACAATCTAGTTTGGATCCTATTCATGCTGGAATACAGAAAACACTTCACTTATTAACCTTAGGCATAAATGGTTAAGCATAATTCTCACTTTCACTGGTTATCTTAGATAAACATATTCTTGACAGACTTTTTAACTTTTTCCTTATCAACCTTATTGTATGATCTTCAGAGAAAACAATCTCTACTTATTTCTATGGAAATTAGACTGAACAGCTGTTTTGAATAAAGTTTACCTTTTCAGTCCAGCACTATAAAGTAATTAGTGGATATTCTTAACACCAGTTCCACAAAAATAGTGGTTCTTATTTGTCTGCAATAATTAATAAAATTTTTTCACCCAATTATGGCAGTTGGGTTAGATTTCAGAATTATTGCAGCATCTACAATCAAATTATAAATCTGCAAATAATTGAAAAAGTAAATTATTTTTTGCCATCTAAATAAAAGGGAAGCATTTTACTTTAAACTTTTATTTTTTGTTAGAATTCCCAAGGGATGTGATTTTGAGTGTTTTGATTAACTCATCATTAATCAGAAAATACTTTGTTTCAGCCCTTGTAAAAGTTTATAAACTGTATTAATCCACTTACTAGCTGTACTAGTATATGTACACCATAATTAAATCTTTTATTAAGGATGTTCATTGTCTCTGAGTTGTCATTCTTAACCTCAATTATCATCAAACAGACTGTGAATATACATATTTAGGGTGAGCCTATAGGAACCTGAGGGCATACCCTGCAAGGTTCCTCTTGCTTAGTCCCCAAAATCCATGGTAGCAGCTTATTTGGTTGTTGCTTTCTCTCTGTCCTAAAAATAGAGTTCAGGAAGAAAAAATTTTCTTAAATTGAAGGTTCTGATTAACATTTTATTGTAACAAAGATTTTAAAAATTAAATTTTAGCACTAGAAGGGATATTTAAGGTCTAATCTAATCCCTTCATTTTATAGATGGGAATACTGAGGCCATAGAGTAGTTAGATAACTTGGCTGATGTCACAGTGATAAAAGTACTTCTGTTTAATTAAAAATTAGACATTTCCCCACAAAACTAACACTTTAAATGAGTCCCATATTTTGGTGGTTACCTTTGATCTTTTTTCACACAGGTAGATCGACACTTGAGAAAGTTGGATCAAGAACTGGCTAAGTTTAAAATGGAGCTAGAAGCTGATAATGCTGGAATTACAGAAATATTAGAGAGACGTGAGTAAATATTAAGGTTTTAAATTTTGGAAAGTGGATGTGATAGTATCGAAAAATTTGTCCCACAGATGTTTTTAAATCCCTCTCAGCCCTTTGGGAACCTGCTACAAGGTGAATGGATGATGGCATCCTTTTAAGGTTAATATGGGTCTAGCATTTTTGCTTGTTTTCAGGCATGGACATCTCAGAAAAAATAAAGTATGCAACTCATTCACTAGTGCCTTTTATATTATGATAGAATTTTACTAAAATAATGTTGTTGTTATTTTTAGACTGACCTTGTGATTTCATTTGTATAAGGATTTCCAGCGAGGAAACTTCCTCTACCAATGAAAATCTTTAACCATTCAGCAGTTTAGTCTTAGAGAAGTGTATATGGCTCCGAGAGGTTAAGAGAGGTTAAGACCAAACAGCCAATAAGTGGCAGAAACAGGACTTACACTCAAGTCTTTCTGACTCCAAGACCAGCTCTCTGTCCCCTCCCCCTACCAATTGCCTCTCATGTTTTGGTAATGTTCATAATATTCAGCATCTGCTTATAACGTTGAGACAGCCAGTTAAAGTAAAGATTAAAAGAAATTAAATCCTTTCAGTTAAGTACTTCTGCCACAAATTGTTATCCCTAAAGTATCTGTGTATACTTAAGAGAAGATTGTTCATTTTCCTTCCTTTATGGAAGTTTACCAGGACTTTGTTCTATAACAAGAGTTCTTAACCTTTTCTTTGTGTCATGGACTCATTTGGCAGTCTGGAAAAGCCAATGGACCCCTTCTCAGAATGGTTTTAAATTATCAAAGCAAAATTAGTGAAAATAAAGAGTTTTTCTCCCAGTTCAAGAGGGTCGTTTTCCAAGATCCCCTAACATCTGTCCAGTATCTCTTATTGGTCTGTAAATTCCAAGTTAAAAAAACTCATTGTAAAGGGAGCTGCTAGTTGAATTAATATTGTAAAAAATGTATTATTCCCTTTTGATTTTATACCATAATCATTTCCCCTTATAACAGAGTCAGTTATTTAAGCAAAGCCAACCTACATTGTTTCCATCTTCTTTATCTTTAGTCTTCTTCCTCTCTACATGATTGAGCGCTACTTCTCAGGGCCTGAAATTGATCATTAAAATTCACCAGAGTTCCATTGCCTTTTTTTTGTGATATTTATGTTTCTGTAGTCATTGTGTCTGTTATTTTCTGGATTCTGTTTTTTCATTATTACTTCATACAGATCTTCTCTTATTTTGCTTATTATTCATTTCATTGCATAATAATGCAATGATAGTCCGTCACACATGTAAGCAATTTGTTTATTCATTCCCCAATAAGTGGGTATCCATTTTGTCTGGTTTTTTGTTTGTTTGTTTTTGTGATGACAGAGTCCTGCTAAGATATTTTGCTACATATATGGTATTTGGAATATCCCATTAGTGGGATCCCTTTGTGAAAAGATAAAAATATTTTAGTAACTTGTCTAGTATAATTCCACATTATTTTCCAGAGCAACATTTTCCTCCCTATTAAACCTTCTTCACCCATATTTCTACCTTGCCAGAGATAAACTGCTTTTATTTTCTCCCTCTAAAGGCCTCAGTTTGCTTTTGTATACCTTTCCTTCCAGGATCCTCTAAAGACTTCTTACAGTGGAAGAGCATACCACCTGTAGCCTGACTTAATTCAAACATCATTTCACAACTGATGAATAATCCTCCCCACCCCCATTTTACATTTGGCATCTGCCAAAAATATCTCAAAATAGCTGAAGCTCTTTTCTTTTTCTTGATCGTTTCAACATTATTAAATTCCCTAGGAAAAGTAATATGTGAGGTGTGGATGTCTTCAACAGTGGAAAAAATGATTGTCATCAAAATATGGGTTACATCAGAATTTGGTATTCCTCTGGAAATAGGTTAGAAAATAAAATGACCACCTTTTGTATACACAGGTCAATTTTTGCATTTATAAAATTGACTTGGATCAATTATTTGATTTATATTTAGCATTCAGTTTTGAGAGGGATTATACCTCCCCAGAAACCTTAGTATTCGCTGCACATTTGAATAACACTAAACCTGTTTGCAATATCTTTGTCACTTGATTCTAAGGACAGCTCTAAATAACTTACAATTTGGAAAGTTGTGAATATTCCAATTCTATTTATATGGGCTAATAAGATTAATAAAGCTATCTTCCTGAGAACAAAGAAGTATGACATCAAAGTGAGTTAAGCTATACAAACATCTTCATCTGTCTCGCCCTTTATTCCAATTTCATCTGAAGAAACCAAAGGCAAACACAGAAAATCCTTTTAAAACTACATTGATTATAAGACAATTGAACATCTTGTAAGGATAATATAGCCCCTCTATGGTTCTACATGCAAAAATGATGCTATTTGCTCTTTTCAAATCATTAAGCTCTAATTCCCTAACGTTTTCTTTCTTTGCAAAAATTTAGTCTTCTAACTTAGGAAAATAGGCAAACATTGACAGAATTTATTTTTTAAATTGTTCCAATGATCCAGTTATAGGCTACTCCCAATATAGGCAGCTTTTCTAAAATAAGATTTTTTTTTTTTAAAGAAAACAAATGTATAGCTACACCCTTAAAAGAAAAGTGATGTAGGTTAGCCTTGAAACCAGGAATGGAGGATTTTAAGTTCCACCCCTGACAGATGCCTGCTTTGTAACCCTGGACAGGTTATTTAACCTCTCAGTGTTAAAGCATTGAGAGGTCCTTCATCTATGTTGTATTGTGAATCCCTGTGGCAGGCTAGTGAAGTCTCTGGATGTTAAGAGTTATATTTTTTTTTAATGTATAGGATAAAATGTTTAGGTTTACAAAGAAAACCAGTTATGTTTAAATAGTTATCAGAATACTTTTTAAAACACATAGATTCCTGGACCTCAGATTCCAGGACTCCTGGAGTCTCAGAACCCCTGCTCTAAAATTACAAGTGGCAGGAAGAATATGGATGCATTGGTAGAAAGTTCCTAATTTGAGAGTGCCTTACAATTGGGAAATCACAGAGCTAGTTCTGATCCCAGTACACTGTAAAACAATGATGTAAAAAAACTTATTGTGTCAAAATATACTTAGTGCCAGAATAATTTTTGCATAATTTTCATTTGAGACAAAGACTTTTTATTCATTTTTGTCAAAATTGCTTTCTTCATTTTATTACTTGCCCTGTCATTGAGGTGATGTTATATGCTTCTTCCATATTTTGTACAAGTCAGATTGAAAATCAGTATGGTGCACATTTGGGCCAGTACAGCATTTTTCATTGTGGTTCTTCTATCTTGCTTTTCAAAGAGAAAATAACCTAACTTTGTCTCCTTGTGGAAGTGGAGAATATCACATCTTATTTTGCGAACAATGAATTCTCTTTCGTATAGTAACAATAGCCATGAGATCCTGGAATTGGAGCTTGAAGCTCTAGTGTAACCTCATTTTTAAAATGAAGCAGGATTTGAACCTAGTTCCTCAGACTCCAGAGCCCCCTTGCTTTTTCTGTTAGGCCAGGCTTCCTTATATTTCCTTGAACCATAGGTTTTTGCCTTAAAAGCTCTTACAGTCAAGTAGCATTTGGTTGAGATTTGTTTGTACACCAACATTAATGAGTTTATCGTTCAAAGTTCTGTTACATAAGAAACTGTTTTGCTAGTGTAATACCACACTTCTCCAACATAAGTTTCATCCATCTATAACTTAGTAGACAGTCTTTCAGAAAAAATGTGTTATTCTATAGCCACCTTGATAGTCAACCTCTCTTAATTTGACCTCAGTGTTTCCAGTATGATAGAACCTGCCAGAATTTAAGCTCCATTGGCTGACTCCAGTGTTCTAGGGTCACCTCAAGGATGAGACAGTGGAATAGGGCTATATGGGGTTTAAAAAGTTGATCAAGTCACTTATACAGCAACCATTTTTTTTTTCAGATTATCCAGCAATCTATATACATTGTTTTGCCTAAGAAAAGGTCATAAGGTTTAGAGCTAAAAGTGATGCTAGAGGTTATCTGGTCTAACCCCAGTTACACTTAATCAAACTTAACAGTTTTTAAAGTTTTTCCCCATCATCTCACCACACTCACATGGACAGTTAAGTGTTCCAGGTGGAATCTAAAGCCAGATCTAATGATACCAAATCCAGAGTTCTTTCAGGAGACCAGTGATGTCAGACTTAAACAGAAATGACTTAGATAAGCATAGAATACCATTATCTGTGTTGTATTGTTTTGTTTTGTTGCTTTTTTTTTTGTTACAAATTTTCCAATTACATTGTAATCTGGTTGAGCTGAGTTTGATCTCTCTTCAGTATACTGTGATATGGTATTTGACTGCTGTGTTCCTCATCATGTACCTTTTTAATTTATTCAGAGCTGAGGATGGCTCAAGGAAAATCTGGGAAACCAGTAACATTATAGATAATAATGACTCAATTGGACAAGGCTAGACATATGGATTGGAATTTGCCAGTCCAGGTGGATGGGAAAGGGAGGGACTTAATTTCTATAGCTAGAGGCTAAACTGCCCAAGTTCTATGGTAACTTACTGTTCTATCTCTTTATCTCTTTTTCAGGGTCACTGGAATTAGATACTCCATCACAACCAGTAAATAACCATCACGCTCATTCACATACACCAGTGGAGAGTAAGTGTGGGGGCTTTATTTGTTTCATTGTGTTTGAAATTTTAATATAGCTTAATTATATAATGTGAAAATTGAAACCCATTCTAATGCATAGATGCCGTGACATTAGAAAACTTCCCATGATGAGCTATGCCTACTGTCTTGGGAAGCAAATCATCTTGCCTATATTTCCATTCATTTCATTATTAGCCTTCCTTTTGACTTGGGCATTACCTCCCCTGTCAAACTATTTCTGTGAGCCATTTCTGGGGTCAAAGATTAGGATAGTTTTTTCTTCCTCTATTCCTCTTCCTCCTCTTAAATACTCATTTTTTTTGAACAGAATTCTGCAACTTTGGAGTGAGTGGTCAAAGGGAACAGGTGGGTGACTGAATAGAGAATAAGGTGCAGACATCTTGTATTTCTTTCCTCCTTGGAAGCAGTTTGTCAGGGGAAAAAAATGATAGCACCACTCTCTAAATTCTGGGTAATATTGTACAGAAGAAAGCCCCCTCATCTTAGGTGTGAAAGAGTAGTACATGAAACGACTCTCTCAGCACAGTTCTTGAGTCATTTGAAACCCCTTCAGGCATGAGAGGCAGTAGGACACTGAGCCTAGAGAGCCAGCCTCAAAGCCAGGGAAAGACCCAAGCTCAAGTCCCACCTCCTACCTGTCCTTGCTGTGCAATACTGGACAGATCACTTTACTTCTCAGGGGCCTGTACAAAACTCCTGAGACTAGAAGCTGCAGAAAAAATGATGGATGACCTGTTTTTGTAGAGGAAGTTTCCTCAACTGCCTCCATTAATGAAATCACAAGATCAGTCCATTTTCCTACCTATGGCAGTAGAAAATATAAGATTAAAATGTAAACTTTCAGTGAACAAAGAAACATTACTGTTTTCTTGCTATTTCTTATCTGTCAAGAAAATGAAATGCTCTGTGTTTCACGATCACCTCAGTCAACAAGCATTTCCATGGTAGGCACTGGGGAGGAGGAACTGTCTCTGCCTTTGTGGGGCTTATAATACAGTGGTGGTTGGTGGGGAGGAATAGCATGAAAGCACATGAGTATATAAAAATAAATATTAAAATAGAACCAGAAAATTTGGGGGAAACTCCTAGCACAGCTTGAGGTGTAGTGGGACATGAGAATGGTTTCATTTACAAAGTGGCACCTATCTGATCCTTGAACGAAACTAAGATATTTTAAATGCATTCTAGAAACAAGTTAAAGCACATTGACAGGAGATTCAGTGCTGTATAGAAGGAACAGTAAGATGACTAGTTTAGCTAGACTCTAGTGTTAGTGAAAGGACGAGTCATGTGGAATAAGGCTGGAAAGGTAGATTGGGGCCACGTTGTGAAATGCCAATGAGAGGAACTTCTGTTTGCCTCCTTCAGGTGATAGGGAACCACTGGAGTACCAGAATAACACATCAGACCTATGTTTTTAGGAAAATCACTTTGGCATCTATCCTCCATTGGAGGATGGATTGGAGTGGGGAGAGGCCTGAGGCAAGGAAACCAGTTAGAAAATGTTGCAAAAATTTGAGAGGCATTTGAGGACATTGATCTAGGACAGTGACTGAATTCAGAAAAATTTCTTTTGATCTTCAATTCAAAGGCTGCTTTCTGTGTGAAATCTTTCCTGAACCCCATCCACCAAGGTCTTAGTACCTTACCCCCTTCAGATCATCTTACATCAACCTATGTCTCTTTGTAATAATAGCTAACATTTATATGATGATTACTATGTGCCTCTGCTAAGCATGTTACAATTATTATCATATTTGATCACCTCAACCCTGGGAGTTAGGTGCTATTATTATCCCCATTTTACAGATGAGGAAACTGAAGTAAATGGAAATTAAGTGACTTACCCAGGGTCACACAGCTAGTAAGTATGTGAGGCTAAATGTGAACTCAAGTCTTCCTGACTTTAGGCCTTGGCACTCCTACAGACCCCTAGTACCTGATGTTTTCCCCCTTTTCCACACAAAATTATGAGACCCAAGATTTATAACTAAACTGAAATACTTTAATCAAAGTTCTGTTTGAAAAGAAGTACTCTTACTTTCCCCAACCATAGTTTTCCAAAATTTGAAAACCAAGTAATTCTTCATTCTTATTCAGAAAGGAAGTATAATCCAACTTCTCACCATACTACAACAGATCACATTCCTGAAAAGAAGTTTAAATCTGAAGCTCTTCTATCCACTCTTACATCAGATGCCTCTAAGGAAAATACACCAGGTAATTTTAATTTCTTAAATATAACTTATGACATTTCTCAATTTATGTTAAGGCTGAATTAAAAAAAAATAGGATTCTTGGCAGTTTGCACCTCGTTTAAAAAAATGAAATATGTTTTATATATTATTATTAGAGGAAAAAAAAAAACAGAAAAAATTCATTCTCCTTGGAATTCCGTGACACTTTGCTTAGTCAAGTCAATTTATCGTGACTTTCTTTTAATTAAGCAGTATTATCTTTGAATTTATTGATAACTGTCTGAATGGGGGAGGAATATTTTTTATCATATTGAAATTATACTTTCTCCAATTCCATTTGTGTTTTAATTTCACCCAGGATGCCGAAACAATAATTCTTCAACGTCTTCTAACAATGCTTACAATGTGAATTCTTCTCAACCGCTGGCATCCTATAACATTGGCTCATTATCTTCGGGAACTGGAGCCGGGGCAATTACCATGGCAGCAGCCCAAGCAGTTCAAGCCACAGCCCAGGTAAAGGATAATTAGACATGGGGACAGAGCAGGTAGTTTTGTTTTGCCAGTCTGTGTATAACCCTAACAAATATCGTAAAATGTGGATGAGGTAGAATTCTTTTAAATGAAATCAATTCTGTTAGCTCCATATTAGTTCATTTGAAATAGTTTTATATCTAATTTTCTTGGGTAAAATTAACAAGTTAAGCTTGTAATGTAAACCGTTACAGGTTTGGAGATTATAAGGTGATGAAAGGCAAATCTGTTAGGATCACACTTTGGCTTTTGTACCTTTTTTTATATTCTTGGGGTTTTTTCTGTAGTTTTTGAGATTATTCATCCCATTACAGATGTTGGCACATTTGCCCTGCCACATAGTGCTTCTGGTAAGAAGATAAGTACATATTTTCATGAGGGAATAATGCCTGATTTTTTAATATTCAGATGCAGCAGTTTTAATTGTAATAATATTAATGTTAACCAATACAAGGGAAATAATATTATAATAATTATGTATTCTAATACTGTCAAGTATCTTTTTTTAGATGAAAGAAGGTAGAAGAACATCAAGTTTAAAGGCTAGCTATGAAGCTTTTAAGAATAATGACTTCCAGCTAGGAAGAGAATTTTCATTAGCCAGGGAATCAACTGGCTATTCTTCATCAGCATTGGCATCTACATTAACTCAGACCATAAGTTCAGCAGCAACAGACTCACGGAGTGGTCGAAAAAGCAAGTGAGTTTTTTTTTATTTTTTATTTTTTGTCTTATTTATCTTATTTATTTTAAAACAAATACCCAAAAGCATCCTCTCTGGGGACCATACAGCCTGTTCTTCTGCACCTTTAAATAAGGATACAGACTACAGAAGTACTGGGCAGGAATAATTAGTAGCGTAAGTCAGGTTAATATTGTTGCGTAACTTTTGTTCCTATCCCTACAAAGATGATGACATTTAGGAGTGGGATGTACTTTGGACATGCCAGTGGAGATGTAATGAAAGCTATTGGATATGGGCCTAGAGCTCAGAGAAGTCAACATTGGAGACAGATATTTAGAAGTCATCTGCATAACACTGATAACTGAAGCCATCAAAGTAAATGAGATTGCCAAGGAAGAGACTGTAGAAAGAAGGGGAAAAGAAAGACCTAAAACAAACCTTTAGGGAACATTCATCCACATTAAGGAAATTGGGAATAAAAGAAAGAGATATGGCTGAAGTACACAGAAGAAACAAGGACAGTTTAGTTAGAAGGAGAAAGTATCTGAAGGTGGTTAGCAATGTCGAAAGCTACAGAGAGGCCATGGAAGGTAATGACAAGGGGAAAATGCCAGTGGATTTATTGATTAGGAACTCATTGGTAGCCTTGCTGGGTTTAAGGGAGGATGTGGGGAAAGTGGAAGCATTAGATTTATTCCACTTTTTTAGGAAGCTAGGGAATGAGAGATGGGATTGTAGCTACAATGTGAAGGGACATCATTTCTTTTAGGTTGGGGTGAAGGGGATAACTTTCAGAGTAAAGTCCTAAAGAAGGCAAAAGGGAATGGGATCAGATCAAGGGTGCAAGCCAAGAGCTCAGCCCTAGTGAGTAGTAGGGATATGTGTAACTAAGGGAAGAAGAATTAAATGACAATGATGGTGGTGGTGGTGTTAAGTTTTTAAAGAATGGAAGAGGGGAACTGAGGAAGTTAGTTTCACATAGCCTCAGCTGTCTCAGTGACCTAGGAGGCTGGGTCAAGAATAACCCAGCAGCCAAAAAAACAGGTTTTTAGGAGTCTTTGTCATCTCTTTTTTTTTCCCCATTTCACAAAATTTTCATTCTTATATCTGAAATACTTTTTAAAAAATTACATATTAAAAGTAAATACTAAGTAATATAATCAGATTTTTCCCTTGCAGACACCTGGATGGAAATTCTTTAGTTGACATTCCTTAGATTATCTACCAAGTAAAATTGTTGCTATTTTTCAGAAACAACAACAAGTCTTCAAGCCAGCAGTCATCGTCTTCCTCTTCTTCTTCCTCTTTATCATCATGTTCCTCATCATCAGCATTAGCACAAGAACTCTCTCAACAAACAACAGCAATACCAGAGTCTGATTCAAACAACCAGGTTGATTGGACTTATGACCCAAATGAACCACGTTATTGTATTTGTAATCAGGTAAATATCTGGTGTATTCTTAATCCAGATGATGTGAAAAACAAAATCAACTTAGAAAGCTGTTTAGTTTTTAAAAGATTCTACCTTCCCCTTCTCCCTTAAATTCTTCTGTTAGTACATCCTTTCAGTTATTTCCCTGAAAGGCTCTGAACGATGGAATTGATTCTGGATTTTAATGAAATATGTATTGTATGTAGATCTAGTACACATACATAGCTATGTAAGCAGAAGGCATGAAATTACACACTAAAATGAATGAGTTGGTCAGTTGATGCAAGAAAAACTATTTTTAGAAAATAAGATTCATGTTGACCCTTTCATGAGCTGGAAAAATTCCGTAAATATACTTAATTGGGTACCTGTTTTTTATTTAATGTTTGTTTATTCCTTATTTTGTTAGAAGGGATAATAAACTAGCCTATCAAGGTGCAGAAATGCCACAACAAGAAGGTCTTCTGCTGATTACTCAGTTACTTAGCCTGAAACTTTTAGGGCAAATAGATGAACTAAATTATACCTACCCCTCAAAAAAGTAATAAGCCTTAATAATCTCCTATTTTATATGTTATAAATGTGTGCAGTAATGTCTTTACTTATTACAGTTTTCATCAGCTTGCTAAAGTTCTGTTTTTACTTAGTCTGTACATAGGAATTTGGGAACTGAGGCCCTATGTTATTTTGCTTTTTTAATAAAATGTAAAGATGATTTTGCAAAAAGATTTTAGGGTTTCATTTTTCATATTTCATGAGTATAAGTAGTTATGGAAGTTCTTAAAAGTTCATAGTCATTATGAATTATGGACCACTTTCCCATAGAAGTAATATCATAGAAGGTATCTAAGTTCGTAGTGTCTGCCAGTTCTCCTTCATAATAAATTCTTTTTACATTTATAACATAACTAAACTGTAGATCTGAAGTACCAGGACTATAGAAATGAACCTTCATAAAAATGTTTCATTGAGAAATGTAATCAGATTGTTTACTGAGGAAACCAGGAATCTGTAACATCCATTCGCACAGTGGGAGCTGTTACTTTCCTAGCTCCATGCACAAAGTGGTGGCTTTGTGGTCTGAGGCAAAGGTTAAGGAACAGGGTTCATCTTGGCCTGACTCCTTTATCTCATTTCTTTTCTTTGAAAGACCTACTTTCCTTTCCATTGTCACCATCTGTTTTTTCCAACCAGTATTCTTCCCCTCTGACCCATTACAGAACAAGACAAAATTTGATTGCTTTTCTCTTACTCTTCCATGCTAGACAGACAGACCGACAAACACACACACCACTTTGGAGGTTTGTCTCAGGGTTCATACTATTAGTAACCTTGTTATTTATACTTTATTGCATCTTTGATCTTACTGATGTGTAGATTCTAATATCAGTTCCAGTTAAAATCCATCCACACCTCATTCAGTGCAGTTCCTGTCGGTGTTTTCACATAAATTATCATAAAAGATCTAGCCAATGTACTGGAATCCTTCTTCTGGTTTTTATTTATTTGTTTGTTTTTCTTGAGTTTTAAGTTCTGAATTGTCTCTCTTCCTCATTTCCCACTTCGCATTAGAGAAGGCCACCATTTGATGCAGATTTATAAATATATACAAAAGTATAATATGCATACTTCTGTTTATCAGTTCTTTTCCTGGAGGTGGATAGCATCTTCCTTCATAGGTTCTTTATAGTTGAGTTGAGTAGTTAGAGTACTCAGAATAACTTGTTGTTTACAATTATTCTTCAAATAAGATTGCAGTTACTGTATACAGTATTTTCTTGCTTCTGCTCACTTCACTTTTCATCATTTGATACAAGTCTTTCCATGTTTTTCTAAAATCAGCCTGCTCATTATTTCTTACTGAGTACTGTTCCATTACAATCATATACCACAAGTTGTGTAGCCATTCCCCAGTTGATGGGCATCCCATCAATTTCAAGTTCTTTGCCACCACAAAGAGAGCTGCTATAAATATTTTAGAACATATAAATTCTTTTTCTTTTTCCCCATCATCTTGGGAAACAGACCTAATAGTGGTATTTCTGGGTTAAAGGGTACAGGCAGTTTAATAATTCTTTGAGCATAATTCTAGATTGCTCTCCAAAATGGTTGGATCAGTTTATAATTCCAGTTTTTTCACATCCCCTTCAACATTTGTTATTTTCCCCTTCTATCATTTTAGCCAATCTGATAGGTGTAAGATGTTATCTCAGAGTTGTTTTCATTTGCATTCTCTAATTAATCATGTTTTTCTAGTTTTCTTATGATAGCTCTCTTTATATCTAGGTGATGTATCCATTTTGACCTTTTCTTGATAAATGATGTAAGCTATTGATCCATGCCCTGTTTCTACCAGACTGCTTTTCATTTTTCCCAACAGTTTTTACCAAATAGTACATTTTTATCCCAAAAGCTTAAATTTTTACTTTTGTCAAATACTAGATTACTATAATAATTTACTACTGTGTAATAATGTACACCTATTCTGCTCCACTGATCCACTTTTCTATTTCTTACCCAGTACCAGATAACTTTTCATAGTTACCACCTTGTAACATAGTTTAAGATCTGGTACAATCAGATCTTCTTCCTTTATATTTTTTTTTCATTAATTCCTTTGATATTCTTTATCTGTTGTTCTTCCACATTAATTTCATTTTTTTTTTGCTAGTTCAGTAAAATAGTTTTTTTGGTAATTTAGTTAGGATGACATTGAATAAGTAGATTAGTGTAGGTAGAATTGTCATTTTTATTACGTTGGCTCTCTTCCTCTGCTTTTTAAAAAATTTTTCCTTACTACTGTAGGACTTAAACTGTCCATCTGTTATTCCTGATTGTTACTATATAATCAACCCATCTCAGTTTTTCTGGTCTTAAATATCCTTGATAATTGTTTATATCCTCTCTAATGTGCAAGAAATAGCAATGCCTATTTAGACCAAATGCATTTTCTGTTGCCTTTCAGGTCACTTGCTGCTGTGATTTTAAGATCATAGTTTTCTATGATTTGCAACCAAAAGCATCACTGGAATAATATTATTGGTATTTAAAATATGAGTTAGTAGAGTTTAGAGTGGCTTTTTTCAGCACCCAGGAAATTGGAATGATTAAAAGTGCTACAGTTTCCCAGATTCAGTCTAGCCTTATCTGATCCTATTCAATTTTTTACACAGCTCATTGTAGAACTGGAGTATCTGCCTAACATGTACACACTGACAGACTAAATTAATGGACTGCCTGTCTAATTATGTGTTAGTATCTGGGCAATATGTATTCTTCATCCACTTTTTTTTTCTTGCGTGGATTGCTAGGCTGGTCTTTGTTTTTTTTTTGTAATCATAGATTTCATAAGAGGCCCAGTGTTCTGGTGTGTAGTGTAAATCAGCACAAAGTCATCTACCAACAGGAGCATCCATAATACCTTATCAAATATCAGAATTTCTCTTTTGTTAGGACTTTGTATGAAACATTCTCGACGAGCACAATGTGAACATCTTTTCACAAACATATTATCTGTTTCATTCATTTTTGTTGATGATTAAACAGTTTACCTGGGCATTTATTATAGAATTTTGCATAATATTAAGTCATATACAGAAGATATTTAGTTGGACGAGAATCTGCCAAGTAAAATATATTTACTTGTTTTTGCTGATTAATAAACAGTGGGATCTTTTAATATCTAATTGCTCAGTCAGTTTTGTGACTGAAGCTATAGTTTGTTGTAAAGAATTATCTGTGAAAGCCTTCCTCATCAATTCTCATATTTTCATGAAGGACCCTTGTTCTATAAATAGATCATTCTCAAAACAGTTTTATAGAGAGGAACGCAGACATGTGGATTAGTACTTAGTATCTTCTTTCCTATTATTTTGTAGTATTATTGTCTTTGGGATCTTGAAAATTATTTTCTGAGTTCCGTTAAAATTGTGTTACTTGAAGATTGGCTTTCTTAGGTATTTATTCAGGTCTAACTGTCCTTCCTGACTTCATCTCCCTAAGTATTATTTTCTCTTGCTCACGTAACACATCATTTACTGAAGTGACAGAGTCCAGTTTTAATGGTTTCATTTACCAAAGAAGTAGATCACTTTAGAAATGCTGATAGATGTGTTCCACTTCACATCTATTCATTGTTCTTCTAGTTTTATTTTTGAATATTCAGTATAATCTGATTTAACTTGGTCTCATGCTAAGCTTTTTACAGAGCAATTTTCCCTTCAACTTTAGCCTCTGAGGCAGTTTCTGGGTTTCTTCTTTTGCTAACTTTTACATTGTTCAAACCTCTTTTATAAATAGTAATTACCAAAAGTTGGTATCTTTATCTTTGTCCATTTTCCCCTTTTTTTTAGACTAATAGCTTGTTTGAATAGGTCAAATTAAAGATTTTGTGACTATTTTCAATTTTTTTCATTCTTATCCTTTTATTTGATTGGATGCTTTTGTTGATCTTTGTTCTAACCAATGGTTGATTTTACAGTACATAAGACTGGATTTAGAATGACTTCCTTATCAGTTATTAAGCATTTTCTAGTTCAGATGTAGTCAGTTTCATCTTTTATTTTGCGAGGATGTCTGATGTTCTAGTACCTTCCACTTCCCTTGTTAAAGGATCTATTTGTGATGTGGCAGTGTGAAGTTTCTGCATAGTCTCCTAACTTTTGTCCTTTTTCATTTCTTTATTCCAAACTTTATTTTAAAAAAAATTTTTTTTTACCATCTTACATCTGCATACCTTTGCACTGAAGAAGTAGATTAGTGGGGCATGTGTTGCCTTTGTTAAATGACTGTTAATTCTTCATAAATTTCTCTGCTGCTTCATCTTCTACAATAAATGTTGATTTGTAAACTGGAATTATCTTTATGGTGATCAATTTACTTATGCTCATCATGAGTACTTCAAGACAAGATGACCGAATGTGCCATAAAATGTTTTTTTTTCTTTTTTTGTGAGTACACAATAAAGCCATCTCTACTAACTCCATATTCACCTCTCCAAGGAGAACCTCTAGACCAATCTTCTATTGAATTACAAATTCTTCATTTCTTCTCGTTTTGTTTATAGCAAGGACTTTCTGCATGAATAGGATTAATTCCAGTGATGTATCAGCTTGTTAGTTATCGGACAGAAATGTTACATTGCATACCAACAGTTATACTAGTGTTTGTAGATGATCTAAAAACTCATTCTTAGCAGTTAATCCTTGCTTTTTCTGCTACATTGCCATAACCACTGCATATATGGGGATCAGAGATTTTTGTATTTTTATCAATTTCATAGGTCATCCTGGGCAAAAGAATTCATTACCTAATGACCACTCATTTTGTGATGGCCTGTACTTGATTAAGTTGGTCTTCAGACAGTGGATTGACTGTCTCATCAGGACTGCATTCAAAGCCTTTCCAACCTTGTAGTATGGGTAGTGGTATTGGGGGTAGTCTCCCATGGAAAGTTTTAAAAGTTTCTCCTTTGTTTAGTTTTCTATCTCCTTTTCTTCCCTCCCCCCCCCCAAGGTATTAATACAGTCTGAGGATTGAAATTCACATACGCTTAGGAACCACAGCATTCTTAGGCCAGAGCTAGAGAGTAGAAGGATCTCTGATGATGAGTGAGGGTGAGCAGATGGGATGAGCAGATGGGATGGAGGAGGGTTGTTAGTAGAAGTAGGAAGGTGAAGAAAAGAATCTTCCAAAGACTTACTGTCCTTTTCCTTTACTAATGCTATTCTTGCCTCCTATTCTCAACTGACCCTAAAGTAAGGTGAGATGCAAAGCATAGGTTGGAATGATTAGTTGAGCAGTAGGCCAAGAGGAAGATGAAAAGAGGAAAATCCAAAGCTATGACAATAGTAGCAGAGAGAAGAGGGAGAGGTCACCCAAACAAAGTGACCATTTATATGTAAGAATCACATATAGTTATTTGTGAGATATTGTATAAGCAATATGTAAATTGGAAATTACAATGATTAAGTGCATTTTGAACATTCAGAGTATTTTTGTTAGGTATTTGTTAGATATTCACCTTTAATTTTTTTTTTAATTAGGTATCCTATGGTGAAATGGTAGGATGTGATAACCAAGATGTAAGTATCAAAATTACATATATTGGAATGATAGAAAACATAAACTTTTTAATATTCCAAGTCTGTCCTTTAGTTCTGTGATGTAATCTCAAAATTGTGTTTACATACCAAAGAAGCAAGTTTTTGTTTGTTATTAATTTGGACTTAAGAAAATTGAAATCAGTCATCAAGCATTAATTAACTGCCTACTAACAGATATAGTGCTAGGCAATGAGAATATAAAAAAAAAGAGAAATGGTCCCTCACCTCACATTACTTCCTATTGGGGACAAATGTGTGTACATTTATAGGCATTTACAAATTATATACCAAATAAAAGCAAAGTGGTTTTTTTGCATTTGGGAGAGGGAAGTGAGGAATGCTCTACTTATATAGGTTTATTATGGTTGTTGATGAATGTTTTTGTAATGTTGGAACATTCCAAAAGTAAATAATGTCCTTAAATTTACCGAATATTAAAATGTAATGCTAGTTTAATGACTTCTAACATATCTTTCAACTGTCTTCATGGATGAAAATTTGGCACCTTTTTGTTCCAAAAGAAAAATGTTCTTAACAATATCTAGGATATATTTATTGCAACAGACGTAGAACTTCGAAAAGGAATGGTTTAGCGAGTGTTTGAGAAATTATGGAAATCTCTGAATTACATTCCTATTCCATTCATTGAATTGAAGACAGTGACACATACTGTCTTACAAATGATGAACACCAAATGTTCGTTTTCTGATTTATGTAAGGCATTTGGGAATATATTATGGATAGATACCACACTGACCTTAAGGAACTTACAAACTTTCAGGCAGTAGAGACATAGAAGTTATTTGTTGGTTTATTTTTAAAGATTTTTGGAAAAGAGTCTTTTCCATAAAAAAGGAGCCTGTTTTGGATTTGGTTTCATTAAATGCTGAGAAAACAATATTTACTGACCTGGCATTTTTCTTCTGTATCTATATTCATATCATTCTTCATGTCTCTTATTGTTATTTGGCTATAGCCAGACCATTAAATTTTGTGAAAGTGGCAAGAAGGAAGAATTAAGTGGTCATACTAATATTCTAATAATGAAATCAAATTTGAAATTTCAAAGACAGCTTGAGGTTAAGAGGAAAATGATGGTTTAACTTTTACATTTTATTATACCTCATTATCCTTTTTGTGTTTTAGGGAGTAAGGAGTAGGCTGGGAGGGCACTAGCAACATTTCCTCTTCTCCTTCCTAGAATCACTTACCTAGCCATAAGTGGGTTCTATCAAAGAGTTTTATTGTATTATTTTTAAAAAGGGCATAGAAAAACCTTTTACTTGAACAGTTGGTAAAGGTAATTAGCACTACCTTTGTCCATGTAATATATACATCAGCTTCTTTCTTGCTCCATCTCTGCCCCATTTCTTAGAATTTTTTTTATATTCAGGTGCAGCAGTGTAATGGCCAAGGACGTATATTCTTTTGTATATTAGAACTGACCTCTGTGAATACTGTAAACATGCAGAAGAAATAAATGCTTTTATCTGTAACATGCTTCCACACTTTTGGAGGGAGTTAGAGTAAGGCAAAAATTTTTAAAACATTTAAAATATATTTATCTTGTATACAAGGTATCTCTTAACTTCTCTTTGGTTTTGAGGGGTCATAGATCAACTTTTCAACTTGATGAAATTGAGTGAATTGCTAATTATAGACACAATGAATAAAGTAAGTTTATCATCAGTAATCAGATTCTTTGTTTCTCACTTGTTAAATGAAAGGGCTAGACTGCATCTCAATAGAATAGTAATAAACAGTAAACTATTTACTATTTATTTAGTGTGCATTTTAACTGTTTATACACACATATATACACACACATGCATATTCAATCCACCCCTCAGCACTAAAAAGTTTTATATTATTACAGTGATAATTAAATTGAAATAGTCTGTCAGTTGGTGGTTTGGGGGGCAGTAGTTTTTTTTTTCTAGTGGTAATAAAGACTTTCATTGCCATTTTGTTTTCTAGTGCCCTATAGAGTGGTTCCATTATGGATGTGTTGGATTGACGGAAGCACCAAAAGGAAAATGGTACTGTCCACAGTGTACTGCTGCAATGAAGAGAAGGGGCAGTAGACATAAATAAGCTTGGGAAAAACTTCATGCCAAGCATTTTATACGGGACTTAAACATCCAACCACATTTCCTGGCAACCACTTAAAGGATTAACATAGGCAGTCCTATAAGATCTTGAACTATTATTTTATTAGTTGTGTTTTAATAATGTAAGTAAATTATTTATGCACTCCCATTGTGCTACAAATACTATTCCAGTTAGCCTTGGATTATTTCAGTGGCCAACATATGCAGACATTTGTACTCTCCAGCCATTTTCTCGAAGTAATGGGCATTCTATTATTTAATCTTCAAAGAATTCCAACGATGAAGATTTTAAGAAAAGTATTTTATATCTAACAGGTATATTCTGCTGCATGTACTGTACTCCAGAGCTGTTATGTAACACTATGTATATAACTGGTTGCAAAAAAAAAAGTCAGTGCTTCTAAAAAGAATTTAAGATAATGGTTTTTAAATGCCTTTATAGCTTTGTTTCTTTGTGAAACTAAATTCAGCAGGCTGAAGAAAATGGTTCATGTATAAAGTGGGCTGGTGTCCTCTAGAGTACTTGGGTACATAAACAGAAACTCCTGTAGAGTAAAAACTAATTTGTGCCATTAGTCTTTATATGTTTCTGCATCAAAATAGGATGCAGTTCATGAGGGTGGGGAGGGGGGGCTTGAGGGAAAAGGGTGTTAAAGTGATAAATTTTTATACCAAATGTGTTTATTTTTTTGTGCAAGTAATCCTTAAAATTGGAATTGTATTAGGTGTTAAAATAAAAATTTTTTAAAATTACTTGTATTTATATTTTACACATTTAACAGATAATAGCGAAAATTTCTAAAGCCCAATCACCTTTCACCTTTTTCATTTTATCTGAAGAGGTCAGGGTGTCATGATATACAGACTGTTCTGTGATTTCTTTAATATTGTTTGCAATTTGTGATGTGAACATAAGAAAAAAACCTTTTTAATGTAAATTTTAAATGCAAATTTATTTTTTTAGGAATACCCTTTTACTTCAGTGTATAAGGGAAAAAAGAGAAATATAATTACATTATATAAATAAAAATGGTTATTATAAAATATTTGTCTTAAGGCAAAATGCTCAACCGAATAGATTGCAGACTCCTGAATTAGAAGCTTACAATTAGGTTCTATTTTTTATTTTCCTCCAGACTAGCATGACAGCTAAGTCATATTTAAACACTCTGGGCCTTAGTTTCCTATTAATAAAAACCAGAGTGACTGTCACTACAGCATTTGCCTGTAAAAACATTGAATTTTTGTTCCATAGGTGCTATTGAAATTCTTAATTTTGCAGTGAGTGAGTTTTGATACTGAGATGGAAGTTTCTGATCAGCAGATAAGTATTTCAGATCCCTAAGGTTTCTTTTGGGAAAACCTATATTGAAAGCTTTGTTGGCCCATCAGATTTCATCTTTAATCAAAACCACTTTATAAGCCTGTATAGAAGGCCTCTTTCAAAAAATAGCGCAAGTTCTATGCAATGCTATTCAAGGGGGCTGGATTAGATGATCTCTAAGGTCCCTTCAAGCACTAAGATTCAGAGCTGTCACATGTCTCTCAAGCATATTGTAACATAAACACAAGTTAAGCTTCTTTTTTAAGTGAGCACCAATGACGCCTTTAATTGGTAGCTTATTAATAAAGCCTTTAGAAAACGATATAAAATAATAACTAGTTATTAGCATATTGTCTGAATATGCCACTGAATTATATAATATACTCCTTCCTATGGTGCAGCATGATTTTCTCCAGCTCAGTCATCTTACTGTAATTAGTCAAAGGTAAAAATCTTTTATAGCATCTTATTTTCAGCACTATCTTGGCTTCTGAGCCAGGAATATGCTAAATTGCTGCTGGAGCCACTTTCAATGTATGGATTTCATTAGATCCATTTTGATTTTTACCATTGAAAAAAATTACACATTGATAAGTTAAACTGAAACTAAATATTTTATTATATATATATATATATATATATATATATATATATATATATATATATATATATATATATATATATAGTGGTAAACCAAAATTTTGTTAAGTTGATAAGTAATGGATAAAATGTTTTTAAAGCCTGCCACAAATAATTGGGCCACATATGGAGCAGCTACCTCATCCCAGAAAATATGGCCAACTTTTAATATTGTCTGTGATGTATATGCCAAGGTCCACAGTGAAGGCACCTGGTTTTATAAAATGCACATTCAGAATCTTTGTTGTACGTGTGATAATTGATATCACAAAAAAAAATCCAAATGTGTGGTGGGTTCACAATCTATAGGTGGTGAAAATTGAGGCCTTACTTCTGTGGAGTGTGTATTAAAATGTTCATGGTGACACATTTGAAGCAATAAATGGCTTAATTAAATGCCTAAATGAAGCTGAGTGTTTGATAACCATAAACTTAATTATTTGAAAGGTAGTTTTATGCTGTGTAGCCATCTTTCCCTTAATAAGAAAACTGAAGACTCAATGAACCAAACATTTATTATGTATATATGGTTTTTGTTGTTACTTCCTTAGATTTTGTGGTGCATGAAATTTACATTGGATATTTGATCATGTCATTTGGGATACTAGTGGTAAAGCATTTTTTACATTACAATTCATTGCACTTTCCTATTTATTTGACATATATTTGTGGGGGGGGGGGTTTGTTGCTGTCCATTATGCTTTCCTAAATTTAACATCAATCTACATTGCAATATTCTAGACACTTCCACTGGGATCAAGAGAAGAACATCCTCTAAATAATATGAGAACTTTTTAAAGTGGATTTCTTCATAAGAATTTGTATTGTAATATTGGCTTACTCCTTTTCATGCTTTTAAAATATCAAATTATACTATTTCTTATTTGACTAAAATTATTTAAATCCAGAGACCAAAGAAATAATTAAGCTACAATTTTAAAATACTCTTTTTCTCCCTGAAAATATTTTAGAATTTGTAAGGAGACTTTTTTAAATGTTCTTTCCTTGAAACCCTTCGACCCTGAGTAAGAGTGCACTAGTGATGAGGACCAATAATAGCTCTTGCTAAATTAACTACATTTCCTTTTTTAAAAAAAACAGGTTTATTAGAATGTGAGGACCTGTGTCCAAATTGCACCTCTGCCTACTCGCAGCAATGGTGCTCTGTTGTCTTTGGTAAATCACTTAACTTCTCTGAGGAACCTGATTCCTCATCTATAAATGAGAGGTATAGAATACCCATGAGGTCCCTTCCAGCTCTAGATATGGTAGACTAAGAGAACACTACAGTTAACCTGAATGTTTGCAAAGCATATGACACAGTCTGTGATGCTGCCCTTGTAGGCAAGGTGGAGCATATGGGACTCCCATTAGTACAAGTAGGTAGACTTCCAGCTAGCTGAATTATTTCATGGTTGTGTCCCCTAGCAGCTGACAGTCTTCTGGGGCAGAGGTGTCTAACACAAGACTTCAGGACTTTGAATCAAATCAAAATATAATTGGGAAATATATAACAAAACAAATAAAAATATCATAAAACATATTAACAATACATTTTAAAACTAAAGCTCTAGAATAGTACCCCGTTATCATCTTTGGCACTCTGCTGTTTAATATTCTTAATCTGTGGTTTTGATTAAACCATGGATGACGTACCACATTTGTAGGTGACAGAAAGCTGAGAGGAATAGCTGACGTAATAAGACTCAAAAAACTCTATGAGTTTAGTTAGATCTATGCAAGGGATTTGGGTATCTACACAGCCTTTAGTCCCACATCACCAGCTACTCATTGGACGTTTTTCAACTGGATGTCCTATGGACACCTCAAACTTAAATATTCCAAACAGAACTTGTTAACTTTCCTCCCAAACTGAACTTTATTATTTATGTCCAGGGCACTCCTGACCTACCACTTTATTACCTCTTACTGGACTATTGCAGTAGGCATGCCCTTTCGTGTTCCCCCTCCATTCTATCCTCCACACAGCTGCTAAATTTACAGTCAAAGTCTCACGCACCCTTTCCCCTTCATGCACTACACAATCTAGTCAAACTAGCTTTGCTGTTCCTCATACATACCATTCCACTGATGAAATTTATTAGGAATAAATATAAAGTCCTACATGGGTTAAAAAAATCAATTTCACAAGTACAATCAGGCATGTTTAGGTTGCCTGAAAAAGATCTAAAAGGTTTTAGTGTTATTGCAAACAATATGGCTTAATGGTGTGACATGGCTGCCGAGACTAATGTACTAGTGGTCTGATTTACAAATCATAACATCTAGGAATAGACAAGTGCACTCTAACCATGGTCCAACCAAATCTGGAGTACTGTTCTGGGCACCACATTTTTAGAAATGGCATTGTTAGGTATGAGTGTGCAAGAGAAGAGGATCATATGTCAGAGCTGGAAGGGGACTTTAGAGATCATATAATCCAATCTTCTATTTTACAGATGAGGACAGACACCCCAGAGACATTAACTTATCACATAGATGACAGAGTCAAGTGTTCAAATGAAAACTTTCTTAGTCCAAATACTGTGCTTTTCCCATTATATACAATATTATATACAATTATACACAAATACAATTATATACAATATATATACATTCAGAATACCAGAGGGCTACAGCATCCCAGTAATTGGATAAATGCAAAAGCATTTATTAAGTGCTTACTATGTGCTTGGATACAAATAGAAAACTCCAGACCTTACTTGGTTAGTAAGAGCTCATGCTTTTATTGAGGGATTAAAAGAAAGTTTAACTGCAAAGCAAACAGAAAAAAAGTGTGCCCTCCTAAGGGTGCTGTGGGGCAGAAGGAAGCATAGGATATTCAGAAATCCGTAAGTTACATAGTAGTTAACGTAAATGTGCCGAGAGACTGCAGGGTGTAGAGGCAAGGCAGATAGTAAAGCCTTAGGAACAACTGGGAAGCATCTAGGATAATAAAGTCATTCAGATTCACTTCAGTTCTGGTGCAAGGCATCAATGACAAACCAAAACAAAGACACAGCCAAGGCAACATTTCTGAAATGGCATTTGTTCTGAGACTACCCTAGCACATTCAAGAGCCCTAAGAGTAACAAAAACATGATAAAAAAAAAAACCCGGAAATTTTAGGTTTTGCTATTTAAATCACTAAAATGTGAACTCCTGAAACGTGTCACAAATGTGACCAATATTTTCCACTTGGTATTCTTTGCCAGTTTTCCACTTTCAGTTTTATTAACTACATTAAAAATTAATAATGTTTGGTTCCGGTTTGCATGATTTGGTTCTATAGTGCATATGAATGTGTTCAGAAAAATACAGAAAAATTAGGATTTGAGAAAAGCAAAGTACTTGTCCTATTAAAAGTTAAGATGTTACATTTAAGAATTCCTTTGCTATGTCTAAACATAAGGTGGAAAATATAAACAATTATTGAAGGAAAAAATTATTTTAATCCAACTTTTTAAACCTATTTGGTTATTTCAAGAGAATATGTTTTTATTATTGTTCTAAGTTCTCTGGATCATTTTCTTCCCACTCTATTTAACTTTACATAAATAGATATCATTTTTCCAAATGGAGATTTCTTAAGGGACAATAGGTTTGGGTTCAGTCATCTAGTAGATGAAATCAATTAACTTTAGAAATCAGAATTTGAGTCAGTAGACATCAGGAAGAAGACACATTTGAATCACAGCACACTTTGAGTGTTAGTTTGGGAGGGGGCTCCCCAAAGGGGCTTTATTAGCAGCAGAAGCCTGCAGGCCTAGGAGGACAGGAAGTAGAAGAGTTGTACAGATAAAGAGGGAGGATGATGTCAAAAATACACTTTTCTCGTTTCTACCTAGGGAGGACCTAGACTCAAGCCCATACCCAAGAAAGGGACAGGACATTGAAGGGGAAAGGAGATAGAGGAGGAGAAGAGAGTACTGAAAAAATTTGCTTTTTGCAAAGGTTATTAAACACAAGGAAAGCTAAGGGAAGAATGTGGGTAGATAAGTATGAATAATAAATCATTTATATGATAGATTTGTATTTTTTACACCATGGACATTATAGTCTCTTCATCATTGCCATTTTCAGGACAACATGGCTTAATTTTAACATAGAGTACTTGTCTCACTTCAAGGAGTGATGAGGAAATTAGGCTTGATTATAAAATTGATTATAAAATACCTTTGATAATCTCTACTTTTGAGCTAGTATAGATACAAAGTCCTAATTAAGGAAAATTGTATTGCTTCATATATGGGGAGCTGATCTAAGACAACCTTTCTCTTTTCTATTCCATTTTCCACCCTCTCGTCCCATTGATACATCCCATCGATACACATAATTTAGAACTGACCATGGAGTGTTTGAGTTGTTCTATTTGATTTTGTTGGGCATAGAGAGGGACGAGTGAGGGGAGAAAAGGGGAATGAATAAGTAAGAGCTTTATCTTCACAATAAATTGAACTGACAAACAGTGTGAGTGTTTGTGTGTGTGTGTATGTGTATATGTACACATATATGTTTTATATGTAAGGTGTGTCTATAGATATATATTCCACTTGATTTTCTATATAATTTCAATGCATTTCACCTTTTAGAATTGTCTATAATTACCACCCTTGAAAACTGGACTAAATAATTTTATAATTTCCTCATATTCCAACAAAATAGGAATGTTACTTTTGCTGGTGAGAAGTACTTAATGTTTAAAAATCCATCACCCAGAGAAGCAATATGGTGTTGGGAAAAGCACTGGACCTGGAGTCAAATTCTTTTGAAGTTCGCTGAGTTCCAATTCTGTCACTTATTAACTCTCTAAGCCTCAACTTACATAACTGCCAAATGGAACTAATAAACTGATAAATTGGAAACACCTGTTTTACCCTACAGGGTAGCCAGTAAGGATCACATAGAATAACGTACATGCAATCAATGTAAGTAGTGTATAAAAAGCACAGCTGCATAATGGAAAGGGTATTGGAGTTGGAGTTAAGTAACGTAGCTTCAGATCCTATCATGGGCCTTTACTAACTGTTTTGGTCACTTCACTTCTCAAAGCCTCAGTTCCTTTATCTGTAAAATGGCGAAAAGAGTACTTGCACCACCAACTTCACAAGGCTATTTTGAGCAAGTACTTTGCAGATTTTTATGAAGAATCATGTAAATGGGGGCCATACAATTATATTGCAACCATACAAATCTATTAAGTAATATGTTCTCTTTACAAAACAGATTTTACTATATTTCAATCAGGCTGGATGTTATTAATATTCTTGTTTGATGAACAACTGTGTTGCAGAGCCCTATTCAATTTGTGTTTTATCCAGAGTTCCCAGTTCCCCCCTGTTCTTCACCACCAAAGAAGGAAGCTAAAGAGTCAAAATTCAAAATTGCCTTCTTGTGTTTTATAACAAATTCTGATAGTTGGAAGAACTTTAAAACCATATTAAGAAGAATGTGATTTTCTGTGAGTTTCACTTCCTTTTTAATCCTTATTTTCTTCCCCTATTTTTTTTTATTATGGATAACCTCCAGTTGTCTATGTTTCTAATAAAGTAATTCTCCTTTTATGTATTTAGACCTCTCAACCCCAAGGTAACTAAGGACAGTATAACTATCACTTATTTAGAATAATGGAAACATTTGTAAACTTTACGTTCAACATTAAAAATAATTCTTTGGGTTACCCATTCTAATCCTCCTTTGCATTTTCAAATGATTCCAGTAGGGGGACCCTCTGTGCCAATATAACAAAACAAAACAAAACAAATCCGATGGCATACTAATATATTAAAAACTATATGATTCAGTTCTAGCATGTATACTCTTTATGTATTGTACTATATTGGATACAAATAGAAAGGCCAGTTATAACACGTCTTAAGTGGTTGGAATATGATTTTTACATGTCACTCTTCGAGCATTTTGGAAAAAAGCATCAAAACTAATCAAAATCTCAACCATCTACCTTCAAAGTACTTGAGTATGTCACCAAACAATAGCATGATGCTAGCATGAAAAGTTCTTCATGGAATAATTTTCTAATTTAAAAATAACAGTAATTGGAAGTAGGTAAGGTCATGTAGGAGAACGGATATTGAATTTTGGACTATGAAGACTAGGGGTCAGTTCAAGGCTTTCATTCAAATGTTCAAAAGTGGGTTTTCTGCTTGACTGAATTAAATTTAGTCTTTTACACATGTTTAACAGGAGCCTGATGTGTATAAGGAAAACGATGAAAACAAAATAGAACATGTATGTTTAGGAATTGTAAGTAAGTTCATTTTAATGAATAAGTAACCTTTATTTTTATGCTGAAAATTTTGTGCCTCAGAAGAAATTCCTAATTTTTTCCCCTAAAAGTAGTAAATTTGGGTTCAAATCCCTCACTGGACACTTCCTAGCTCAGTTACTCTGGGTGAGACATTTAACCACAATGATTCCCAGGCAACTTTTAAAGATTTATCAGCTAAATCACTGAAGAGCCATTTTGCACTGGAGAAGGTCAAGTCATGTCAAAAAGTGTTTATTAAGTCTTATTATGTACCAGACATTATGTCAAATGTTAAGGATAAAGGGGGAAAAACTGTTCTTGCCCCTCAAGAAGCTCACAATGTAGTGGAGAGACAACATGCAAACAACTACGTACAAACAAGATATGTGTGTATGTATGTTGTATATATGTGTATAGATGCATATATAGGTGCATATACATACAGACAGACACATGTAGGAGAAAATTGGAGAAAAACTTAAGGGGAAAAATCAGCATTAAGGGGAACCAGGAAAAGCTTCTTGTAAAAGTAGGGTTTTAGCTGAAATTTGAAGGAAAGCAGGGAATCTAGGAGGCAAAGATAATGAAGATGAGCATTCCAGGCATGAGAGACTATTAGGAAAAATGCTCAAAGATAGGAGATGTAATGTCTTGTGAAAGAAAAAAATTGCCACTCTGAAGAAAATCACAGATCACTTGGGTCCTTTTGCCTGTGAATAGATCCCAAATGCATTAAATTTAAAATATGTGATGACTGATAAAAAAAATTTTAAGTATATTATGATTTCTAAAATTTATCTCAGTTCTACAGAGAAGGAAGAAAATAGGTAATAGAGCAGATGGTGAAAATTTTAATTGTCATATAATGTAACAGATACTATATGTTGATAAATTGTGATATAACAAAGGGTGCATTTTTTGCCATATTATATGAATTCACTTTATAGAAAAGTGACCATTCTGGACGTATGCCAAGATGAGGTTATTTTTCATGTCAAGAAGGAGAAATCAGCTTCAAAGGATGTGATTTTTGCTACCCACCTGTGTGCCCACTGATAAGTACTGCAGTTTGATGTCATGCTTAACAGAGGGCACAGAGCATGAAATCGAGGTTTGAGAAGCTAAAAGAAAATGATGTGATTGGAGTTGCCCCAAGGTACATTTATTTTGGGAAATGGAACAGTTCCACATCCAGGAAGTGATTAAAATTCCAGTGAAGCTGATGATGCCACAAGCCCTTGGAGGTACTCAAAATGGAAACCACGAACCTAATATAAGAAACTAATGACTCTTTAGCAGCTACATATTTGAAAATGTACAAGTATTGTCGTAGTTGGTTACATTATCTCTCCCCACCCCTCCCCGGATTTAAAATATTATCCATGGAATAGGCAGATCAAAGCTAAAAATACAGTCCATTAAAAAATATGACATTCTTTGGTCATCTCTGGGTGCTGTGCTACTCTTCTACAAATCAGAATTTAGTCTGAAATAACTGACAAAGCAACCTGTTTTAAAAACTGTTTGAATTTTTAACATAAATTCTATTTCCTTGTGAGTGGGGGTTGTGTGGGCTATGACAAATGTGGTTAGCCAATCACACCATTTGTTGGCATATCAACAAGTAGAATATAAGCTTTAACCACACAGAGGTCTATATTTTTTGTTTGTTTGGTCTTTGTATCCCTAATGCCAAGCAGATAGAAGAGTCTTAACAAATACCTCACTGGACTGGTATTCAAACATTAAAGAGAAGTTTATAGGGTCTGATAATTTATAGCTGAAATAGATCCCAGAGGCCATATAGTCCAACCCCTTCACTTTACCAGTGAGGAAATCAGAGGCTAAGTAACTGAGCTGAGATTTGAACCCAGGTCCAGTGCTCCTTCCACTATACCACACTGGGAAACTGCTTCTCTTTTTTCAAATGTGTTTGTTTTCCCTGGAAGCATTCTTTAGATCAGAGGTGTTATATTAAAATGTAATTGGGAAATAGTAATAAAATAAAAATACAATAAAACATAGGTAATATTAATATGTGGTTTTCTATGTTAATATGTGACCCTCAGGGATCTTTATGTATGGTTAGTGGTTTCTTTTTCTATTTAAGTTTGATACTACTACTTTAGACTCTAGGCAGCACAAAGACCATTGGATTCAAATGATCAGGGATAACCCAGATGGGCTCCTAAGTAGGGGTGACCTCACACAAGTCACTTAAACTTTTTGAGCCTGTTTTCTCATCTATAAAATGAGGGTCTCAGATTGTTAATGATAAAGTATTAAGTTTGGGGGATATTTTTGTTGTGCTGCAGCTCTGGAGCACTCCATATTTAGACAGGGCAGGCGGTAAGGCCTGGAGGATCTTCTGAAGCAATGGCAGGGCAGCTGAAGTAGTCTGATGAGTTCTGGGTTTCCTTCACCTCTAGCACCAGCTCTTGCTGCCTCCCAGCTGTCCTGGTTGGGTACTTAGTGGCCCTGGGCTGGGGGCAGGGGCAGGGGTGGAAAGAACAGTAGCAGCAACAAACAACAAAAATATCCCCCAAACTTAACACAGTACCAAGGCAGAGAGGAACAGTAGCAAGGGAGAGGGTCCCTGTCTGTGACCAGGGAAAATGTCTCCCAAATTCCAGGCATTCTCTCTGGCCGTCTCCCATGCATGAAACATTCTGCTTCCCCTGGTCTTACCGCTGACCCGTCTGGGTGTCGTTAAGTCCCAGTTAAAATACCAACGTCTAGAACAAGTCTTCCCCAAACTTTCTTAATTCTAGTGTCTTCCTTCTATTATTTCCTATCTACCTGTATGTAGTTTGCTTTGTATGTATTTGTTTGCATATTGTCTCTCCTATTAGACTCTAAGTCCCATAAGTGCAGTGACTACTTTTTGCTCCTTTTTATATTCTCGGAACTTAGAACAGTGCCTGGTGCATAGTAGGACCTTAGAAATGGTTTTTGTTTGATTGATTGATTGGCTGTCTGACTCTTGAGTCAAAAAGCAGAGGGAAATCTCTTCTAATCTTTAACTGTACATATAAATCTGCAGCAGACTAACTAGGGCTGGAAACCAAGACCAAAGGGGAGTCAAACAGTTCAGTCTCTCTGAACCTGCAGAACTCCCCACAAGCCAACAGAACTGAGACCACCAGTAGTCCACTAAAACCAAATCACACACAATCTACCAGACCCAAATCTGGGTCATGAACTTACAGAGTGCAGACCAAAATGGGAACAAATAGACCTCTTCTCCAGTGATGAGCATTCTACTTCCAAAGCACCCAAAACTTGCAAGCCCCCAAACTGAGCTGTGAATGAGCTGTGAAAACAGCAGAAGGACATAAAGAGACAGAAGCTCAGGTCAAACATGCCCACCCTCAGAAATGAGCCAAGCCCAACATGAATATCAAGACCAAAATCAAGAAATAGGTTAAAAAAAGAGCAAATAAACAAAAAGGACCTGACAAAAAAAGAGCTAGTATGGTGAAAGGAAGCTCAAGTCACAAACACAGAAAACAATGACTTGGAGAGCAGCAGAAGCCACAAAATGACAGAATGAAAGAGATCTCCAGGTCAAGGCAGCCTGGAAGGCTGACAGGAAAGGTCTATCACCCCAGGCTCTGAGCAAAGCATAGCTAGCCCAGCAGAGGGTTATACTGCATGGACAGGATTAAAGCAGGCCTCAGGACACAGAATCAGGGAAGCAGCTGTGGTTCCCAGATTTCTCAACTCATAAACATCAAAGACAGCTTCAAATCAGTGAGAAAGCTCTTTCACCTCGGTAAAACCTGGCCCCAGGGCAGCAGCAGTATTCATTTTTGGAGCTATCAGCCTAAAGACCCTGGGGGAATTGAGGGGCTGAACTAGGTCTCAGTCCTGACTGGCAGTCATGGGATGAGGAGGCATGCTGGTGTGGTGGAGCTGGTGCTGGCTCTGGAGAGGGAATCCTACTCACAGGTCCTGGGCAGAAAAGAGTGTGTGTGGTTGCTCCCAGACAAGAGGACAGACCAGGAGGGGAATAAACTCCTCTTACTTGATTGTGCATCCTTGGAGGAACTGAGAACTTGCAGGTTCCTAGAGTATACCCTCCACTTGACAAAGGACTCAAAAGTCAAGTAACTGTCTGGGAAAAATGCTCAAAAAGGGAAAAAAATAAGACTATAGAAGGTTACTTTCTTGGTGAAAAGGTATTTTCTTCCATCCTTTCAGATGAGGAAGAACAGAGCATACCATTAGAGGAAGACATAAAAGTCAAGGCTTCTGCATCCAAAATCTCCCCCCAAAATATGCAATGGTCTCAGGCCATGGAAGAGCTCAAAAAAGGATTTTGAAAATCAAATAAGAGAGGTGGAGGAAAAATTAGGAAGAGAAATGAGAATGATGCAAGAAAACCATGAAAAGTGAGTCAATAGCTTGCTTAAGGAGACTCAAAAAATGCTGAAGAAAATAACACCTTTAAAAAAAGACTAACCCAAATGGAAAAAGAGATCTAAAAAGTCAATTAGGAGAAGAATGCTTTAAAAAGCAGAATTAGCCAAATGGAAAAGGAGGTTCACTGAAGAAAATAGTTTGTTTTTTTTTAAATTGGAATGAAGGAGATGGAAGCTAATGACTTTATGAGAAACGAAGAAATTATAAAACAAAACCAAAAGAATGAAAAAATAGAAGACAATGTGAAAAATCTCATTGGAAAAACAATTGACCTAGCAAACAAATCCAGGAGAGATAACTTAAAAATTATTGGTCTGCCTGAAAACCATGATCAAAAAAAGAACCTAGACATCATCTTCCAAGAAATTATCAAGGAAAACTGCCCTGATATTCTAGACCCAGAGGGTAAAATAGAAATGGAAAGAATTCACCAATCACAAAGAGATCTGAAAAGAAAAACTCCTAGGAATATTGTAGCCAAATTCCAGAGTTCCCAGGACAAGGAGAAAATATTACAAGCAGCCAGAAAGAAACAATTCAAGTATTGTGGAAATACAACCAGGATAAAACAAGATTTCGCAGCTTCTACACTAAGGGATTGAAAGGTTTGGAATGTGATATTCCAGAGCTCAAAGGAGATAGAATTAAGGCCAAGAATCACCTACTCAACAAAACTGAGTATAATACTTCAGGGGAAAAAATGAAATTTCAATGAAATAGAGGACTTCCAAGCATTCTTGTTGAAAAACCCAGAGGTGAATAGAAAATTTGACTTCCAAATACAAGAATCAAGAGAAACATGAACAGGTAAACAGTAAAGAGAAGCCTTAAGGAGCTCATTAAAGTTGAACTGTTTACATTCCTACATGGAATGATGTTATTTGTAACTCATGAGACCTTTTTTAGTATTAGGGTAGTGAGAGGGAATATAAATATGTAGGTGTGTATGAGCATGTATGTATGTGTATATTATATATGTATAGATATATATATGTACATGTGTGTATATATAAGTATTTATGTATATGTACGTATATACATAGAGGGAACAGGATGAGCTGAATATGAAGGGAGAATACCTAAAAAAATGAAATTTACTGTTGAATGGAATGTACTAGGAGTAAGAGAAAGGGAGAGGTAGAATGTAGCAAATCATCTCACATAAAAGAGGAAGAAAGAGCTTCTACAATGGAGGGGAAGAGGGAGGAGATGAAAGGAAATAATTGAGCCTTTCTCTCTTGGGATTTGGATTAAGGAGGGAATAACAAATTCAGCTGGATATGGAAATCTATTTTACCCCGCAGGAAAGCAAAGGAGAAGGGGATAGGAGGGGGAAGATAATAGAAGGGGGAAGAAACAAATTGCAGAAAGGGATAATCAGAAGCAAATACTATTGTGGGAGGACAGGTCAAGGGAGAGAATGAAATAAATGAAGGGCAGGATAAGACAGAGGGAAATGTGGTTAGTCTTTTAACTATTATGGAAGTGCTTTGCATTGTTATACATGTACAACCTACATTGAATTGCTTGTTTTCTCAATGAGGGTGGGTGGATATGGAGGGAGAGAATATGGAACTCAAAGCTTAAGAATGAATGTTAAAAAATTGTTTTAGCATGCAACTGGAAATTAAGCTGTATAGGCAATGGAGTATAGAAATCTATTTTGCCCTACAGGAAAATAGAAGGGAAGGGGGATAGAAGAAAGGTAGGTAATAGAAGGGAGGACAGACTGGAAGAAGGGGTGGATGGAGTACATGCTGTCCTGGAGTAGGTGGTGGGGAGAGATGGGGAGAAAATTTTGAATTCAAATTCATGTGGAAGGGAATATTAAGAACTGAAAAATAAATAAATTATATATTTTTAAAAAAAGAAAACGATGACTTGAAAACAACTACAAGCAAAGCCTCAAAGGAAAAAATGCAGATTAGACACAAGCCCAATGAGAATTCCTAGAAGAATTTAAAAAGTTTTTTAAGAAGCAAAAAGAAAATTATTTTATAAACCAAATAATAGTGATAGAAGAAAAATGGGAAATTAGAGTTATGCAAGAAAGTTGTAAAAAAAATCAACAACATTACTAAAGAAAATAACTCCTTAAAACAGAATTGACTGAATGGAAGCTAATAATGCATAAAGGGATAATAAAATCAAAACAATGAATAAATATAAGAAAATATGAAATATTTCATGGGAAAAACAATTGACCTAGAAGACAGACTGAGGGGAGATAAATTATGAATCATTGGAGTGCCTGAAAGCCATGAACAACAATTTTTAAAAAGCCTAGAATTCATATTTCAATAAATCATGAAGGAAAATTGCCTAGATATCCTAGAACCAGAAAGAAAAACAAAAGCTGAAAGAATCCAGTAGTTACCACCTTAAAGAAACCCCCCCAAATGAAAATTTCCAGGAATATAATAACCAAAATCTGGAACTCCCAAGTCAAGGATAAAATACCGTAAGCATCCAGAAAGAAAGAATTCATGTACCATGGGTATACAGTCAGATTACACAAAATTTAGCAGCCACCACTGAAAAGAACAAAGGACTTAGAATATGATATTCCAGAAGGCAAAGGATCTAGGATTGCAACCAAGAATAACCTACATAGGCAAATGTAGTATAATCTTATAAAGGTAGGAAGGGAACATTTAATGAAACAGTATTTTCAAGTATTCATGATGAAAAGACCAGAGTCACTAACATCTATTTGCCTCATTTTGCTTGTCTGCAAAATGGAAATACTAATAACATCTTCCAGGGTTGTTGTGAGGATCAAATGAGATAATAATTATAATGTAATAAATGCAGTGTCTGGCACATAGTAAGCATTATATAAATGTTAGCTATGATGAAGATGATGATGAAGGATAGAACATTTGACATTCAAACACAGGACTCAAGAGAAACAAAAAGGTAAACTTAAGTGAGAAATCATAAGGGACCAATAAGGTTAAATTGTTTGCATTCTTAAATAGAGGGGGAGAGGATATATATATATATATATATATATATATATATATATATATATATATATATATATATATATATATATATATATATATATATATATATATATATATAATCATCACCAAGGGTCTTAGAGGGAATCTAATTAGACAAATGGCATGGCTGTGGTTCTAATTACATTGGAATGATTTCAAAGTAATAATGAAAAGGTGGGGAAGAGGAATACACTGGGATATGAGGGGAGTGACAATTATGATCTCAGACAAAGCAAAAGCAAAATAAACCTAATTGAAAGAGACAAACAGGAAAATTACATTTTGATAAAAAGATACCATAAACAATAGATTTATACTGATATTGAATATATAAGCACCAAGTAGCATTGCATTCAAATTCTTAAAGGAAAAGTTTAATAAATTACATGAGGAAATAAGCAGTAAAAACTATATTAATGCAAGACCTCAATTTACCTCTCTCAGATCTACATAAAATCAAACTAAAAAAATAAACGAGAAAGAAGTTAAGAAAATAAATAAAATAGAAAAGTAAGATATGATAGAACTCTAGAGGATACTGAATGGGAATAGAAAGGAGTATACCTTTTTCTTATCTGTGCATGACTCCATCACAAAAATTGACCATGTATTATGGCATAAAAACCTCACAAAATGCAGAAAAATAGAAATATTAAATATATGATTTCCTGATCACAGCACAGTAAAAATTGCATGCAATAAATATTGAAAATTTATTGGAAACTAAATAACCTAATCCTAAAAAATGGGTAGGTCAAAGAACAAATCATAAAAGTCATTGATTTCATTCAAGATAATGGCAACAATATCTTGACATACTAAAATCTGTGAGATAAAGCCTAAATAGTATTTATGGGATATTTTATATCTTTAAACTCTTGTATCAATAAAAGAGAGAAAGAATATGTTTAATATTAATGTATATGTAAAACCTATATCAAATTGCACGCTGTTTGGGGGAGGGGGGAGAAAATTTAAAATTCAAAATCTTATGCAAGTGAATGTTGAAAGCTAAAAATAAATAAATTTTAAAAAATGAAAAAGAGAGAGAAAATCAATGAACTGGGCATGAAAGTAAAGAATAAACAAAACATAAAAAAATAATTAATTAGGCCCCCTCCCCCAATGAAAAACCAAGATAGCAATCTTGAAAATCAAAGGAGAGCTTAATAAAACTGAAAGTTTTGTTTGTGTAATTTCATTTTTTTAAAAGAAAACAAAATCACCAGTATCAAAAATAAAAAAGGTACAGAACCAATAAAAAGGAAATAAAAACAATTTTAGGAACTATTTTGCCAAACTATATGCCATTAAAAGTGACAATCTAAATGAAATGGATAAATATTTATAAAACTAAAAATTGCCTAGATTAACAGTACAGGAAGTAAAATATATAAGCAATCTTATCTTTATTCTTTTGTTGATTTTTGCAAGACAATCAGAGTGAAGTGATGTGTCCAAGGTCACAGCTAATAAGTATCAAATGTCTGAGGCCACATTGGAACTCAAGTCCTCCTGTCTCCAATGCTCTATCCAGTGTCCAACCTAACTGCCCTATAATCTTATCTTTAATAAAAAATTGAATAAACCATAAATGATCTCCCTAAGTGGGGGGGAGGGGGGAAGGACCAGATAGTTCTACAAACAAATTCTACTAAATTGAAACAACCATGAGTACCACCTCACGCTGGGCAAACTGACTAAGACAAAAAAAGAGAATGAAAACTACTGAGTAGGGGAATAAAGTGGAGAGAGAATTTAGAGCTGAAAAAAAAAGAATGAAAAAGTCTCTATACTTTTAAAAAATGCATAATTTAAGCTATAAATGCTCCCAACTGCACTACAACTTTGAGAAAACAACCTGTACTGGTATTTTAGTGTGAAAAGCTTCTTTTTACCTCATTGGGATGTATTCCTAGCTGTAGGCTCTCTGGGTCAAAAAAGATGAGCATTTTAGTCACTTTCTTAGCAAAATTACAAATCAGTTTCCAGAACTGTTTAGCCAAGTCTCTTTCACAGTGCCTCCAACCAAACTTCTTGAAATAACTATCTATATTCAATGGCTCCTGTGTCTCAACACTGAACTCCTCCTCAAAGCTATGGAGCTCTACTGAGATGACACTCACAAAAAGTCACCAGGGACCTAATTGTTAAATAAGATACTTTTTAAAAGAAGTTTTCATGAAGTATTTGGCTTTTGGATACTCTCCCTTCCCTCAAATTCAGAGACACCATTTTTAGTTCTCCTTCTATGTCTTTAACTTCTTTTTCATGGGATCCTAAATTTGGCTTTGAAAAAAACCTCAGAAGCCATCTAGCCCAACCTTTTCATTTTAGAGATGAATTCACTGTGGCTTAAGGAGATTAAAGGACTTGCCCACATTCACATGGAATGTAAACATTTGTGGGGAGATTTAAAAAGAGGTCCCTGTATATCTCCTTTGCTGACCACTTCTCATTTTGCTAATCACTTAAGTTGGATTTGGTCCAAGATTCTGTGGTTGGCCCTCCTTTCTAAAATTTTCCTAATGAGGATCTCATTCAGTTCCAAGACTTCAAGGATCACTTCTGAAGTGATGACCCTTTACGTCCAGAACTAATCCCACTTCAGTGTATTCCTAGTATCTATAGGATACAAGATTTCTCTTTTCTATCAAAGGCATCACATTTCCCCCAGTCTCCTTCTTGTAATGTAGACGGTATATACCTCCAGAAGAATTTTGGTCCTTTGAGGGAAGGGGCTGTCATTCTTATTTTTGTTAACAGTGCATTGCACATATAGATGCTTTATAAATGTTTGCTGAAATCAAGGCAAACTAATTCCAGGCTACATATACCTCCCATTTGGAAAGGGAAAAGGGAATGAAGGGTATGAAAAAAGAAGAGAGAGAGTCAAAGAAAGGGCTGGGAAGGTCATTAGAGAAAAAACAAGCTAGGGATCAATGTTTGCCTCTTGTTAGTAATATCCTTTCTGATTCAGAAACTTCCCCTGTCTTCAGTAAAGCTCCAACTAAGAGACCTAAGATCTCCAACCTCTCAAATTCACAAAGTGGACCCCAAGATTGAACCTATCCATTTCAGTATCATTTCCTGGATACATGCTTGGAAAAGGAAACAAAAAGGTGGAAATGTACCTAGGGGACCCAAGGCCTAGGCTTAGTTTGACTACTTTAGTGGTCACGTGAAAGTCTCCCTTTCTTCAGGGATAAGAGAAAGGTGGCTTTCTTTTCCTCTCACCCCTTTTTAAGTCAGCTTCTATAATTGAAAAGAGCAACTGATAGCAGGTTACTGTCTCCTAAAGGTCCACTGAGTCAGTGGCTCAGTCACTTAGCAACCTAAAAGGGAATTGCTTAGTCATCTCCAAAGCACTGAGTCAGAAACCTTCAGAGGTCTTTTCAGCTCCCAAACACCCAAGCCCTGGGTGTTAACTGGAAGCAGGATATTACCTTTAAATATACCTCAAAAGTCAAGGAAAAAAATGAAATTCCACCAACTAATGAAAGTCTGTTCTTTTCCATAATTCCTCCTTTTTACTCTATTCTTTTGTATTTATATTTAGCAATCTCTCCAACTTTGGAATAACCACACAGAAATGGCAGGCAAAAGACATTTATTTGCTGGCAAAAAACATACTAGTTTGTATCATAAATCTAGACTAGCAGTGATCTCCCAATAGGTAATATGAAATAAAAGAAACTAAATTTATTAATTCTATAACTGTTCCTTATTAACTTTCTGACTGATCAATCATAAATGTCTCCTTACCACATTATTAATAACTCAGACCATAAGGAGAATATTAAATTAAGTGTGGATCATTTGTAGAATTTAGAAGATCAGGAATATTTAATCATCTGAAATGTTGGTGCCTTTCATATTTTAAATGCAATTTTTAAAATTTAAGGATAAAAACTAAAATAGTGAACTACAGGACTTCCCTATAACATTTTGTCTATAGGTCAGCATTGGCCAAATATTGTGTAAGATTGGAGTCTTTTAGAAGGCTTCAGTGTTTATTTCACCTTTGAACATGATTCAGAGTTCATTGCTATGTTCTATCATTGGCACTCAGAAAACTTCAGCTATTTTCAAAGATCACTGGATTGGGGATAAACCACTCAAACAAAGGCTGGAATCAGCCTCCAAATCCCTGGTCAAAAACTGTCCTGGAAGCCAAGGGGCTAAAGCAATTTGTGAACCACGATCTAGCTCAAGAAAGCAGAGTTGTAATGAATGTGAGGTGAAGAGGTCTTGCCTCAGGATACCAACATCTGCCAGGGAACAGAGGGGTTTCCTTCCTGTAGAAATTCATTGTCCCAATGCCTCACTTCCACTGATAAGGAAGCCCATGAAGACACATGGGATAAATATCCCTGAGCCACATGCCCACCTTCAGGGTGTTAGATCATTGTGTTAGATCTCTCTTCCATCACCACCACTCATCCATATCCCTCTGTGGACTGTCTCCTGTGCTTCCAATTCCTCCATCATACTCTCCCTCAATTGTTTTAGCCTGAAGGGAAAGGAAGAGGTATCCTCCTCAAAGAGCTACAGAGAGAAAGTCCATATACAAGAATGAATTCCTGTTTCTGGTGACAAAATTTTTGTTGACAAAATGCATTATAGAGATACCCCTGTACTTTAACCTCTTATAGACAGACTGTATTATAAACAAAGATCAGAAAAGAGTCCTAAGTGAAGCTTAATACTATTAACTCCTAGATGGGAGACAAGATTTTGGAAGTCAATCCCATTTTTGACAATCTCCAATCTCATTTTCTTGGCTCCGGCCCAAAGTGAGGCAGCACTAAATATTTAAGGAGCATGTGGGTTACGGCAACATAAAGATTTCCAAACCTGCATGGCATTTTGGGGACAAAAAGGAAGACGTTAGTCTCAGTTCTTTCATTAGTCCAATCTGTACGGAACTTAAATAGTTGCTTTCGTATGTAAGAATGTTAATTTCCAGTAAAAAATAAAAATCTTCTAGAAGCATATTACAGAATTGTAGCAGTATTCCTTCTACCTGGAATGCTAAAGAATGGTTTGGGTGACTGTGATGTGTATGATGAGGTATATGTATACATAGGATCACAGATTATGAGCTAGAAGCGACCTTAAATGTCATCTAATGTCTGTTCCCTTTATTTTACAGTTGAAACTTTTTAAGACCTAGAAAAGCAAAATGATTTACCCTTGGGTAATTAACCCGCGGTAATTGGCAGAGCTGGGATTCAAACCCAGGTCTTCTGAATCCTTTAATTCTTTCTAATCCACAAAATCACCATCCTGCCATCCTGTTCCTCTTTCAGCATTTCATGGCACTCACAATACCCATATGATTTCCTGTTCCTGTTCATATCCTCCCTCGCTTTACATATGCTTCCACAGAAATCATGATCCTCACCCTAGCCTTGTTTCCTTTTCTTCCCTCAGTTTGTCTCACCTCGTGCTTGCTTTCTTTAAATACCATCCCGCTTTCATTTTGAGCAAATTCTCCTTTATTATAAGGCTGTTTCACAGCTGTCTCTACCTTCTCACACTAACTGAAATTTAGTCCTCTTGAAAACACTGTTCGCTGTAATCCTCTTCTGTGAAGGACAAAGACGTTATGCCATCTCTCTGATTCCTGTGGCACTTCTGGGCCATACATTCACCATCTCTTTCCTAGTTCTTATCAATGCCATTCAGTGTGTTAAAAAAGTTTTCCTGCAGGAAAGAGCACAGGACTTGGTATCAGAAGACCTTACTTTTAATCCCAGGCTGTGTTAATTACTATCTATGTGATGCTGGGGAAGTCACTGTATGTCTCTAGACCTCAATTTATTCATTTCTAAAATGAGAAGTTTGAAGCAGGTCTCCTATAAGGTACCTTCCTACACTACATCCATGGTTCTGTGACCTTGATTAGCTCACACACAGCTATACTTTGCCTCTTCCCTAGTGGACTTATCATTAAATATCATGTTATCATAGTTATTTATGTCTCATAATTCGATTAGACAGGAATGTCTAATGTCTTTCAAAAGCGCACTGACTATGGCTTTGTCAACATAGGAAGACTCCAGTATAGGAACTGCCTCCACCAACTGGTGATCATAGCTTGTTTGTGACTTAAGAGATAAGTCATGTGGATTTACCTTTGGCCTACATACATTAAACAAGTTGTCCAAGATGAACTGGACAGTTCAAATTTTGCTCTGCTTCACTCAAAACCCAATACTCCAGTCATTATACCGCAGGCTGTCCTTATATATACTTCAGTCATTATACCACAGGCTGTACTCATAATCTATCAATAAATATTTGTTGAATACCTATGTGTCAGGTACTATGCTAGGTACTGAAGATACAAAGATAAAAACGAAACAATTCCTGACTTCAAGAAAGTCACATTTTATCTGGTGAGATATTTACATATATAAGTATGTATATATACATATGCAAAATATACAAAGTTTGGAGGCGGGGGAGAAATACATGAGCAACCAAAGGGACCTTGAGGGGTTTCATATAGGCAATAGTGTTTAAAACAAGCTAGCAGTTCTAGGAAGTGGAGGTGATAAAAGAGTGCATTTCAGGAACTGAGAGCAGCCACTGCAAAGACACAGTGACAAAAGATGGAGACTCTGTGTGAAGAACAGCGAGAAAGTCAGTTTGGATAAACCAGAGTAGGTGGCACATAGTAGGTGTTTAATAAATGTTTATAGAATTGAGCTGAACATAAAGAGATGTAATGTCTAATGATGTTGGAAAGGTGCCATATCTTAACTGTATTAAGTACTCCATATACTATAGACATCTGATACATGAATGAATAACACCTTCACATCATTAATGGTATAGTCATCCACTTCCCTGGGGCCCATTTTCATCTTCCTAGATCATTTTTACACCTGATTTCCTTTTTTCTTTCCTCTACATCACGAATACCCCCAAGAATTTTCCCATGCGCACTGACCTCTCATCCAGACTCCTCAGTGCCATAGTTCCTTGTTCTCCTTGATTCTTCAGTTCCAAACAGTCCAAGAACCACTTTGAATGAGTCTGAATGAGGCAGTGGTGGAAAGAACACTGGATCTGGATTGGGTCCTAACCCAATCGTTTCGCCTCTCTGAACCCCACTTTTTAAATCTTTCTGACAGGTTTGTTGTGAGGAAAATGTTTTCCTTCAAAGATCTCTGTGATCTGATTACAGGTCCTTTACCTGTCACCTCTGTTTCTTTATACTCATTAAACCTGTGAGTCTCAACACTGGAAGTCACCCATTCCTTGAAACTCTCCATTGGCTTCTGTAACATTGCAATGATAATGATGATGATGATGATGATAACTAGTATTTATATAGCACTGTAAGGTTTACAAAGTACTTTACATTTATTATCTCAAGTGATCCTCATAACAATCCTGTGAGGTAGGTAATGCAGTTATTCCCATTTTACAGATGATGAAACCAACACCGAGAAGGTTAAGTAACTTGCCCAGGGTAACACAACTTGGAAGGAAGGAAACAAACATTTATTAAATGTCTACTATATACTAAAAGCCATGCTAAAAACTTTATGAATATTATCTCATTTGACTCTCACAAGAACCCTGGACAGTAGCCACTATTATCATCCCTGTCTTACAGTTGAAGAAACTAAGGCAAAGGTTAAGTGATTTGCCCAGGGTCACATAACTAGTAAATACTGAGGCTAGATTTAGCTCTTCCTGACTGTAGGCATGGCATTCTATCCACAGTTCCACCTAGGAGGTATCTGATGTAAGATCTGAACATGGCTCCTCTTAACCCCAAGCCTAGAACATTTGCCCATTGTACAACCTAGCGGCCTACAATTTCCAGCTAATTGATTTCCAAGTTTCTTGCCAGCTCCAATATACTAGCTATTTAAGGAGACTTGTGGTAAATCTGGGAAGAGTAAAAATTCCCTCTATAAATCAATGAATCACTATGTACAGCCACCACCTCAATATAACTGTTCTATAGGTTAGATTCAAAGAAAATAGGTTTTCTTAAAGAAAGCATAACAGAACTTATTCCACTGATCAATGGATGGTTATGAAAAATAGGTATGTGGTAAGGTTGTGCCCAGAGTAGGAAGGAGCATGTTAAAGGAAGATGTAAAGTTATGTAGAATGGTCCTAGGTTTCCCTATAGGGAGAGTCTTGGACGTCATAATACTTTATACTTTGCATGCATCAGTTTGGACTACAGACCAGTTCTCTCATTCGTAGTTATAGCAGGAAATCTGCTCCTAGGCTGAGTCAGTTCTTGAGGTCTGGGGAATGTGAGATAGGGGTTTGGGGAGGGTAGAAGAAAGTATTTGTGTTGGGTAGTTCCTGCTTCCTCTTTTGAGCTACCCTGGTAAAACGTAGATGTCAATGGAAAAACAATTGGACTTGCAGTTGGGAGGACTTAGATGCATATCTTGACTCTCACTTTCCTTATATGACCATGGGCAAGATGCTTAATTTCTTTGAGTCTCATCTGTAAAATGGAGATGAAAATACTTGTCCAAACCACTTCCCAGGGTTTATAAACCTTAAAGGTTGATGTAAATTTGAAATATTATTCAAATTACTATTAGACTGTAGTCAGGGCAGCCTGAGGGTTTATAGGTTCATAGATTCTGAGCTAAAAGGGAGTTTACAGGTCATATTGCCCAATACCTTTCAGGTGCAGAAACTGACACTCCGGGATGTTACGTGACCTGCCCCAGCTCACTCAGGTAGTAAGAGAGGTATGACCTTTGTGGAAATTTTGCTAAGGTGCAAAAGTTATCTAGTGGTTTGTACATTCCCTTTTACCTCTTATTCCATTTTAGGGGGAAAGTGTCAGGAAAAAGTGTCAGTAAAGTGGACACCTGAAAAATCACACTAGGAGCAAAATAATAATTGTATGTTCCTTTACTATATGAGTTTAAGGATGTTATAAAAAACAAGGAATTAGTAAGAGCAAAAATTTGGCACCCCACAGAGTTCAGGGTTATAACTTCAATATTATACTAATAAATAAATAAAAGTTTCTCTTAAGGAATCTTTATCCTGGCATTTTCAGTCCAGATTTTGCTTTCAGAGTATTAAAAGGTAGTTACTGATGCTCCCTGTAAATGTAACCACGAATTCCTGAAGTTGAAAGCTTCCAGCATGTTAATTGGAATCTGTTTTAGTCTTCCCCTCGAACTTTGTTTTCAATTAACTGAAGGCTATTTGTTTTTCTGATGCCTTGGTAGCAAAAGCAGTACTGAAAAAAGAATTCTAAAACTGATACAAAAGCAAGTAGTTGTGACCGTCATTTAGATTCCAAGACAAACGAGAAATCTCCTTTCAATTAAGCAGAAATAGACAGTCTGACAGAAATACAGTTCTTCCTTTTGATCCAGGGCTGACATCCTGCTTTGCTGCCCCTGAAACAGCCTGGGCAGTCTTAGTACATTTAACTCCGCCCCTCCTTGAGAAATCCAGCCTTTATTTATACAATGTCTGTGGTCCAGCTGAGCTCAGAGGGTGCCTGCGTGTGTTGTGTGTTTGTGTGTGTTTGCTTGTGTGTGTGTGGATGCCTGCATGTGGTGGGGGAGATGTTGTGGAGTCATAAGATCGTCTGGTTCCGAGTGGTTTTAATCTGCGAACCATTAGGGGATCATGGAGAACTTTTTTTCGGGTAACAAGAGAACTAAGTAAGTACATACAACTTTAAACTTAAATCTGAATGAAATGAAGTGAAGTAGTTTTAACAGTGAAGTTTTATCCATTCAATCTGGATGTTCTTTTTTTTCTTAAATCTATAAATGCTTAGAAGAAAGTGTCAGTTTTAAACTGAATGGGGAGTGTTTTAAGGAACATAAAAGTAAAGTAGTGCGGGGAGAAAACTGAGAAACTGCTAAGGAAGCCTGGCTAGCATCCAGCTGTGTTACAAGCTCTTTTGGTTTTAACTGATTGCTTTCTTAGATGCTATGATCTGATTTGAGGGGTTTTTTTCTTTTTCTTTTCTTGACAAGCTGAGGCCAAGACTTCCGCTTCTTGACTTAAACGATGTTATAAAAACAAGACAGTGCAGGAAACAAAAGCTTGGCACCCTATGGAGCTCAGATTCATCAATTACCTCCGTTAGCGTTTGTCTGGGTTTTTAAACTCAGATTGGGTATATGACTGTCACCCATGGAAGCATTTTTGTCCACTGTTCACTGAATTTGGGGACCCCATGCTTCTTTGGCGAGCGTCCTTGGAAAGTTCAGGAGAAGGCATGGAGCAAACTTGACTTCACTGTGGAAAAAAAAAAAAAAAGAGGATACGTTTCTGACTTTAAGCTGCCAGCAAAAACAACAACAAATAGCTGCTATGTATTTTCCAGCAATGTGGACAGGGGCCAAGTGAAGGTGAACTGGTCATGGTTTGTCGCCAGATTTTCCCTTGTCGTCGGCGTTTCTGCCCACGACCCTTCTTTTTGGGCTTAGTGGTAGCAATCTGCCTCTTCTACCAGACTCTGACGCTCATAGGGACAAGGAAACTTATATCAGCTGTTACTGGGGCTTCCCCATACAAAGTGGCTGAAAGTTATCAAAGTCAATTCAAGGAAACTGCCACAAAGGACACCTATTGCTTCCTGTCATTGGATGATGCGCAGGCAACCCAAAAGGTAAGCAAATCTAATGAATTTAAGTGACACCACTTTTCACAAGGGCAGCACTCGATCTTTCTCTCTGTTATTCCTGTATAACTAAAATTAACCTTCATGCGGTCTGAAAGAGATCCAGAGTATAAACAGAGCTGAGAATGACCTCACAACAATGTGAAGTTCAAAAACTCATGTCAACATTAGCTGGAGCCTTTAGCATGCTTGTTGCCTGCCAGAAGATCCTAAACAAATTTGCTTAAACCATTCTATAATTATTCTCTCCCTTCCTTTCCTCTCTCTCTTTGACTCTCATCTCATCTCTCCTTATCTTTCTCTCTCTGTCTTTGTCTCTGTCTCTCTCTGTCTCTCTGTCTCTCTCTGTCTCTGTCTCTGTCTCTCTCCCTCTCTCTCTCTCTCTCAATCAGTATCAGTTCTTTATGGCTAACTGAAGGATACTTTTTTGGAAGGTTTTATACTTTTTAAGTTTTAGAAATACTCTTTTAGGGAAAGCATGTAAATCAAAAACTCATAGAACTTCATAAAAAGAACATCCCTTTACACCAGACAATAGGTATTAATGTCAGGAACTATTGGAGCAAAATAATAACCATACATTCCTTTGCTATATCAGTATGCATGAAGATTTTCTATGACTTCCTTAAAAAATCTTATTGAATGCATTTTTGGTAAGTGGAATACAATTTGTTTCTAAAGATATTTTTTGTCTCATTGGCAATCTCTAGGAATTGCTTCACAAGCAAATCACAGAATTCAATAATTTACAAAATTAGAAAAATTAGCTCTTGTGGGAATTTTGACAAATCTTGTCAAAGATGTTCACACTACACAAACACTACACCACAGCTTCAACATTACACTTCCTTACTATAGATAGAGCAACATGAGAGGGAAATCCTTCTGATATTACCAGCAATAAACTCCCATGACAGTGAACCTGCCTTATACTGAACTGCATACTACCATAGACAGATTTGTAACAAGACTCCATTGCAGTTACTTTTATTTGGGAATCTGTTGCTAGTACATTATAACTATATTAGAAGTGGGTAGCGCCTAAAAAATTGATAAACAGAATACAACTTCATTGAATGATTATTTCTGAATATAAATATTTTTTGAATCAATCAATTCACCAAATATCTTAAAATTATGGAATATATATCCCCTTGTTCAACAAACTCCAGTGCCCTTCTATAACCTCTAATGAAAAATACAAACTGTCATGTTTGGCATTTAAGGCTCTTCACAATTTGGATCCATTCGACTTTTTGAGCCTTATTCTACATAGCTGTCTTTCATATAGCCTACATTGCAACCTTTCTGGCTGTTAAGCTGTTTCTCATACAAAACATTCCATCTCCCGACTCCACGCTTTTGTAAAGGCAGTTTCCCATGACAGGAATGCATTTGTGCCTTATCCCTCATTTTTGCCTCTTAGAAAACCTGGTTTCCCTCAAAGTCCAGTTCAGGCACCAGCTCTTACATGAGGTTTTTTCTGATGTCCCTAGGTATTAGTAGCCTTCTCCTAAAATTACCTTCATTTTATTTTATATATATTCTATATACATTTGTACATGTTGTCCATTTATCCCTCCATATCCCCTCCCCTGCACTGGTGGGGACTGTTTGACTTTTTTTTTTTTTTTATCTCTTGGGCCCAGTATAGTGCCTGGCACATTTTATATATGTATAAATGTATATTTGTATATATGTATATGTATGTGTATATATGCATATACATATACATATATACACATACATATACATATGCTTATTAATTAATTGATTTAAGATATAGTATCAATCCTTAAAGAGCTTACTGTATAATAGGGATGGATAAGATGACTAGGTATAATAGATGTATAGATGTAGATGATAGAGTATAAGACAAAATAGATGAGAACCTTTAAAGAAGTATAAATTAAATCAAGTGCCTAATATATTCAAGGTCCTAGGATAGGTGAGCAAGATACAAAGATGGAAAAAATATACTCTATACCTTCAAAGAGCTTATAGGAAAAATAAGACAAAGCTATATACGTAAAGATGTGTGTATATACATATGTGCATATATATGTACACATACACTTACAGGTACATACAAACACATACATATATGTATGTGTGTATATGTGACTGTGACCAAGGCAGGATAAGGATCGAGACAAAGTACTCTAAAAAATACAAGGAGAGATCAAAGAAGGCAAAGTGATAAAGAAGCAAAGAGAAAGCCTTCAGTAAAGTACCTACAATCATGCTTTGTGGGTGTGTGGCAGATAACACTGGGGATCCAGATCTAGAGTTAGAAGGAATCTCAGAGGCTGCCTAGACCACGTAGCAGAGTTTGCTTTGAATGTCTGTGCATGAACTGAAGTAGAATGAAATAAGATTAAAAGGCAAGTTGGAGCCAGACTACGGAGGGCCTAACATGGCAGCCAAAGGAGCTGTCACCATCTGAAGATTTCATCTCTGAAGGTTTTTCAGAGAATTGGACTTACACTCTAGAGAAGCTATTTTGGCAACCACATGAAGAATAGGTTGAGAGGGGAAAGACAGAGTGACTCGTTAGAACGATATTACATTTATTTGATGGGTTTGGTAAAAGGTTTTTGGAGGCAAAGTGCTTGAGATGACAGCTAATAACCACAGCTACAAAGACAATAAAAGCTAGCAATTTGGGTGCTGAGCAGTTTACAAATATCTCACTGATCCTCAAAACAAACCTGGGAGGTAAGTGCTATTGTCATCTCCATTTTGGAGTAAGGAAAACTGAGGCAAATAGGAGTGAAGTGACTTGCCCAAGGATACACAGGAAGTTTCCAAAGCTGGCTTTATAGTCAGGTCTTCCTGACTGCAGGCTCACTGCTCTGTTTCCTACAACAACTAGTTTCGCCTAACTAAACCCTAAAATATGGGTAGAATTTCAATAGAAAAAAATTGAGAAGGTAGGGATGGCAGGTATTGCAAGTAGGTAGGATTGCATGAGTAAATGCTCTGAGCCAGGAAAGTATGAGGGAAGAATTATTGGGAACATAGAGTTTCTGTAGAAGAATAGTGGGATTCTGGAAAGACAGATTGAGGTTATATTGCAAAGGACCTTGGATGCCAGGTTAAGAGGAATGGATTTTATTTTGTTGCTAGTGAGAGGTCACTAAAGGTTTATGAACCAGGGAATGACATGACTGGAACTATGCTTTTAAAAAGTTTAACTTGGCTGCAGTATGGAGGATGGATTGACTCTTCTTTTGCTGTAAAGGTTATCACGAAACTTCACAATTTAGAAATCATACTTGACTCCACACTCACCGTCACCCCACATATCCAATCCATCACTAAATTTTGATTCTGCATCAACAATATATCTAGCAAAGGTTGATCACCTTCTTGCTACTCATACATCCACTAATCAATCAAGCAATGAATATTAGTGCCTACTGCATCCTAGTTTAAGCTTTCAGTACCTCGCACCTGAACAACTAGTGTTAGTTTCCCTTCCCCAAGTTTCTCCCTTCCCCTGTCCATCCTCCGCACATCTGCCAAAATAATTTTACTTCGTGTCACTCTCCTGCTCAGTAGACTCCAGTGGCTCCCTGCCAAATCAACTAGCCCCCAAAATGGATGGTGCTAGAGCATCAGGCCTACACCTGGGTCATTGTTGGTTCCCTGCTTTCTCTAAAATGAAGTATACACTCTTTCATTGGCATTTGAATGCTTTCTGCCTTTCACATGCTCTTTGGGTCGGCCAGGCCGGCCCATTTATTGCTCCCTACATGATACCCACTATCTCTTTTCTCCATGATTGTAGACTGGCTGTACTCCAAGGCTAGAAATCACTCTTCCCCTCAAGACTATTTCTCAAAAATCCTAGTTTCCTTGAAATATTATCCTCAATTGCCAATGAAGACATTCCAGGTGCTAGTGGTTTTCCCCATCTCAACTGCACTTCCCAAATTACATTTTGTTTATTTTGTATCATCTGGATATATTAATATATGTTATCTCTAATGAGATACTATTTGTAAAGCATTTAGCACAGTGCTGGCACACAGTAGGCTTCCCATTTACCCTACTCTTATCCCCATTGATAAGATGCAAGCTTCTTGAAGGCAAAAATAGTTTAACTTTTGTTTTTGTATCCCAGCAAGTCAACAAGTATGTATTCAATACTTACCATGTGTCAGGTACTATATTAAGTACTGAAGATACCGAGAGACAAGGAGAGGAGAGAGAGAGGGAGAGAGAGAAAATCCAGTTCCTGTTCTCAAGGAATTCACAGTATAATGAGGGAGACAATGTATCAACAGTTATGTACAAATAAGATCTATACACAGGCTAACTTGGAGATAATTGGAGGAAAGGTGTTGATATTACAGAGGACTGGAAAAGGCATCTTACAGAAGATGGAACTTTGGCTGAGGCTTGAAGGGATCAAAGGAAGCTGGAAGTCAGAGGTGAGGAGGTATTCCAGACACAAGAGGCAGCCAATGGGAATGCTGAGAGTCAAGAGATGGCATGTAGGGATAAGCAAGCAGGTCAGTGTTGCTGAATTGTAGAGAATGTGGAGGACATGAGAAGACTGGAAAGATGGAGTGGGGTAGCGGGAATATGTTATCAATTATTAAAAGCCAAACAAAGGATTTTTATATTGGATCCCAAAAGTAATAGGGAGCCACTGAAGTTGATTGAAAAGGAGGAATGTCATTGTCATTATCCCAAGCTTTACAGTAGTGCTTTACAATTTACAAATATGATCTCATTTTACCCTCACAACTCTGGGAAGTAGGTGCTGTTATTAGCTCCATTTTAGAGATCACAATTACACTATCACAAAGCAGGTCCTTAATAAATGCTGACTGGTTCATTAAAAGTAAAAGGACTTGTGAGTTTTCAAAGCCTGATTTCCATATCAATGATCATATTTGACTTTTACAGCAATCTTGTGAGGTAGGGAAGATACGATTGATATGGATTTTACAGAGGAGAAGACCGAAGCTCAGAGAGGTTATGATTTGTGTAGTGTTACATGGAATAAGAGGCAGTTAGGTAGTGTGGTCTATAGAAGGTCTGGAGTCAGGAAGACTTTTCTTGAGTTCAGACCCAGCCTGCTTACTAAGTCTGTGGCCCTGAGTAAATTAAACCCTGTCTGCCTCAGTTTCTTCATCTGTAAAATGAGCTGGGGAAGAAAATGGCCAACCATTCCTGTATCTTTGCCCAGAAAGCCCCAAATAGGGTCGTGGGGAGACAGATATGACTGAAATGACTCAACAAAAACAACAACACATAACAAGGTCAGGAGTTGGAACTGTAGGGCCAATGCCATGTTCACAGTGCCCATGGCAGCCATGAATATCTCGGCACAATTCAGAATCACAAAATACCACAGCCCCTTCACATGGGAGACAGAACCAAAGCATTTCTTCAGACACCAGAAAGCCAAATCCTTCATAGTAACAAAGAAATACATAGTAACAATGCAGAGGGCACTACCAGCCCTAAGCCTCCCCTTATTAGGTTGCCCACAGACGAGGTCCATTAAACAAATCACAAGCAGGCTCTCTTAAACAAAATCACAATCACAAATCCACTCACACTACCCAGGAGCCTCCATCCTTTCCAGCTCTGACTGCTTTCAAGACTAACTTCCTCTCAGCTCTGCTCTAACTCCTCCTCTTCCTTCTCCATCCATTCAGCAAGCTCCTCCCACTACAGGCACCATGTGACTAAATGGGCCTATTAATGAATAGGAAAGATTTTCCCATTGAAATTCCCATTACAGGAACCCAGATCTTTGGCCCCCCAACACAGAGTTTTCATCCACTACCACAGACTCCAAAGAAAAGCAAAGGCAAAGTCTATATTCCTACTTTGTGAAATCACAACTGTAAGAATGTATAGTTCTATGAAACAACAGAGAGTCAAAGCCTTTCTTGACTTTGACTAAAAGTTTTTAAAATTTTGACCCCTTTCCAGTGCTTATTCTGTTACCAATCAGAAGGTCAAAAACACCTCAATTTGGAGAAAAAAGTGACAATAACAGACACAGTAATGTAACCTGTGGTCAAATGCAAACATTTTAAATTATGGTCATATAATTAGAGTGTTTTAGTTCAGACCCAAGATTTCACTGGGGTAGGGAGTTGCCAGGGAAAAAGTTAATTTTATCATCGCAGATCCACAATTTACAGGCTTAAACTATTATCTGAGAAACAAAGGGATTATGAGATTTACCCAAGGTCCCACTGATTTTGAGATTCTTAGCTGAGTTCTGACTTTGTGCCATTATTGCCTTTCAATTTCAAGGTATAAATATGTTTTCATATGTATATTTATATATATATACATATATATATGTATATATACTTTTTTCAGTTTGTAGAAATGGTACAGCATAGTGGAAATATATGCAGTCTTGAAATCAGGAAGACCTGAGTTCAAACCCTTAATCCTATGGGTCTCTAACAGTGACCTAGAACTTTTGTATGAAATCATGTACTGGTTGCTTGGCATCTACTTTGAAGTTCCATACTGAGAGTTGCTTGCACTGATTAAATAAAATCCTTCCATATCCTGTATTTTTTCTAGTTTAGTCCCCTGCTCACCAACATTTCATCCTTATTTGGAAGAATCTAGCTTACTGGGAGAACATCTAGGTGGCGTAGTAAATAGAGTGCTGGGCCCGAAGTCAGAAAGACTCTTCTCTCTGAGTTCAAATCTGGCCTTAGACATTAGCTGTAAGACCTTGGGCAAATCTGTTTTCCTCAGTTTCCTCATCTGTAAAATGAACTGGAGAAGGAAATGACAAACCACTCTAGTATTTTTGCCAAGAAAACCCCAAAAGGGGTCACAAACAGTCATGTATGACTGAAACAGCTGAACAGCAACAAAGCTTCCTGGGAAGATCAATCTATTACATTTTAAAGTCATTGTATCACTTTAATTTTGTTTCGAAAGTTTACTAAAATATTTTTTAAAAAAAATAAATGCTTAAAAGAGTAACCTCTAAAAGTAGTTGGAATTTTTTTTTTTTTTTAGTTTTCAAGTTTCTGTTTTTAAAAAATGCCTAATACTATTAAGTCAAGGAACATGATATCTTGAGGGTAAAGTTTTAATTCACTGACTTCATAGGGTTTCTTATTTTCCTACTTGACTTTATATGACTTTTGTGTTTATGAATGTAATTTTAGTCATATGTTAACTGTTAATGGTGTGCCTTCAACATTGGGTCTCCCTTTACTTAGAAATCATATGAAACTCATTGGCTGGCTGTCTAAAACATTCACTGCTGTATTCTCTTCCCAGAAATGCTGAACATATGAGATGGACATTATTTTAAATTGTTCACAGTCTTAAACAATTTTGTTCCATAAGTAAGATATTGAAACCACAAAAACACTTCAGAAGCCTCTTTGGTAAGGAGGAGAACTACATCTCCAAACATTTACCACCTGCTTCCATGTTTAGCTCATAGTTTGTGCCATGTTTTGACACGTGAATTTTCATGCATTCACTTTTCTCCAAGATATGAAGATGGAGAGTCAATCATGAAGAAGTGGCCAAGAGCAGATTTGCATAAATCTTCCTTTTCTCCTTCTAAGAAAAGCAAAAGAGATAAACATATATTCTCTAATTAATTATTTGTTTGTGATATTTGATAAGAATGATTCAGGTAACAAAAAGAAAAATCCTTTCTGAAAAAAAAATATGCCATTTATCCTTGACAACTGCCCAAGACATTTATTTATTTTATAAATGAGAAGTTAAATTGGTTTTCTTTCCTTGAGTTCCTAGCATAGTGCCTGACAAATAGTAGGCATTTCATAAATGCTTATTGAGTTAATCAAATTGCTGAAAGATCAAAGTAAAATTCCTCCTGACAGCATACTTAGGAATTTATTAACGTTTTTGTAGACTTACAGATTTCTGACCTGGTAAGAAAGCCAGGGACCATATAGTCCAACGAAAACTTCCCTCTAAAATGTACCAAGCAACTGGAATTCTTTCTCTCTTAGATGTATATGTTGTAATTCATGCCTTTATTATTTTAAAATTATATTTCTGTACCTAAAAGTACACGGCTTTAACTGTATTTAAATTTCACACAAGAAAAGACCTATTTCGGACTCAGTTATATAGGTTCATGAAAAGAGAGGGCATCATTGAAGGAAGTAATGGTTTCAAAGTATGGGTTTAGAAATCACTCCAAATACTTTGATTGTTTTTAATTACAGTTCTTACTATTCATGAATGAATGTCTTGCAGTAGTTTAATGATTATCATTTTTTAGAATACTTTGTCAGTCCAATCAGGAAGGGGTGTGGACCACAAAATAAAGATGTGAGCCCTTCACCAATTATACCTTTAAGATCGAGATCTGGCTCATTGTCTAGCACTATTTTCAGGAAAGATTGAGATCATCATGTGGCCATTGCCAACTTTCCATACTGAGAAAGAACTCTCTCCCTGTTTTTGGCAAAATATAAACTGCTCTCTCCTCTTTGCCCCTTCAAAGTGCTCTAAGCAGATATTTTTCAAGTTAACTCCCCATTTTCTTCCTAGCTTTCTTTTCTGAAAGTTTAAGGATTTTTTATTATGTTTCAGCAGGTCTTAAAGCAGTATCTACTTAAGATTTCAAAAGAAGTTCTTCCATGGAAAAATAGCATTTAATAAGTATTTAGTCTATAAAAAGTACAGAATAGAGAGACAACATGGTAGAGTTGATATAGAATTGGCTTCAGAGTCAGGATGATCTGGGATGGAATCTCAACATGAAATAAAAAATAAACAAAACCCCTGCCATTTATATAACACTTGGAAGTTTGTGAAGTACTTGCTTTTTACATCTATCATCTCACTTGATAATGATAAACCACCGCACAAAAACTTTTGATGTTCTCACCAAGTAGAGATATAAAGCAGCCAATGGCAATACAGATTTAGATTACGCACGAACACAAAAATAAACTAATTTTCAAACTGCTATTTGTGAAGATAGTGAGCCAGTACAATCTCACAGAACAATGAAAGGCAACTGAAGGGGAAATGAATCTACAGTCAATTTGGCATAATTTCCAACTAACTTCAATCATCTCAAGAAAATTTGGAGATGAAAATAAAAGAAAGACAGCAAATAGGTGGAAATGGAATAGATCTGTCAGAACTTCCATTACAAAATATTTCCTTTATCAATGACAGTACCCACTTCATTTGGGATCCACTACCTCATTCCTTGAGGTTACATTAGGAAGAAGAAATGTTATTGGAGAAGAAAAAGTTAGGAAGAGAAATTGGACCAGTCCAGGTAAACACAGATGAAAACTATGTTGGAGGTGAAACAAAAATTTTAAACAGGGTTTCAATTCTGAAGGATTGGCAAATCATAGCTGGTATTATTTTGTTACTGTTTGGAGATGAATTGTGTTGTTTCAAAAAGCACCAGAATATTACAGAGTCTGTTTACCTATTTACTCAAAAGAGATTGACAAATAGCCCACAAAGGAAAAGACAAAAAGAAAAAGCATGTCTCTTATTCAGACATATAATATGCAATTTAATAAGTTACCCACTAAATTAGTACAACAATAAATGTATCTTGAGTAGGTACTTTATTTGGAAAATGGACTGGGATTTGTACAGAAAGGAAGGAGACAAGCCAAGACCAAAGTGGAGGGAGTGTTGGTGCATGATTTTCTATTTGCAGATGATTCTCAGTGCAGCCTGTGAAGCTGAGATGCAACAAAGTATGGATCAGTTTCTCTGCTGATTCTGCTAATTTTGCCCTAACAATTAACACCAAGAAAGCACAGGTGTTCCATTACCCAGCACCATACTATCCATATGTGGAGCCATCAGTTACAGCAAATGGAGAAGTTTTGAATGTTGTGGACAAAGTAGTGTAATTTCCAGGGATGTACACATTGATAATGAAATTGACGCACACATTGCCAGAAGTAGCTCAGTGTTTGGGAGGCTACGAATGAAAGTGTGGGAGAGACTTAGACTGACTACCAAACTGAAGATCTACAGAGCTGTTGTACTGATTTTATTGTTGGATGTTTGTGAAATCTGGACAGTCTCCTAGTGCCATGCCAGGAAACTGAACTGCTTCCATTTGATTTGTCTTAGGAAGATTCTGAAGATCACCTGGCAGGATAAGGTACCAGATACTGAGGTTTTTTCTCAAACTAAACTGCCAAGCATTCAAACTCTGCTTCAAAGAGCACAGCTTTAATGGGTTGGCCACATAGTTCAAATGCAATACATACTCTTGCCAAAAAGATTATTTTATGGAGAACTCACACAAGGCAAGTGCTCACATGGTAGTCAGAAGAAGCAATACAAGGACACTCTCAAGGTCTCTCTTGATCACTTTGGAATTGATTTGTGACATGGAGATACTGGCACAGGTCCACTCAGCATGGCATGCCCACATCAGTGCCCACATTTGCTCTATGAGCAAAGCAGAATTGAAGTAACCCAAAGGAAATGTGAGATATGCAAATTTAGGTAATCCACTCAAATGTTCACATGGACTATTTGTGCCCAACCTGTGATAGAGCATTCTGAGCTCATATTGGTCTGATCAGTCACAGTCGGCCTCACTGTAACTTGACTGATGTCATTTTGGTTCTCTTAGAGAATGAAGGCCAACAACCATGGAAGACAACAGGCAGGATTGTCTTTTGAGAAAATATGTAGTGCCCTAGTCATGGAACAGGAGCAAAAGATAACAAATGATTAGACTGAAGACTGTACTTGTACCCATATAATGGCAAAGACTTAGAAGAAGCCCCACTCCCTCAGCTGAAGGGTTTATGGGAGTATATAGACAAGAGAGTCACATAGTATGGATAAGTAAGAATAAGATGTGGTCTCTATGGTTGACAGGAGTAACCACATTGATGAGATCATAGACTCCATTTAACAAATTTTGAAATATAAACATAATTATCTCTTTGGCATATGGAAAATTAGAAAACACATTAAACTATTTGCAAATACATCTGAATAAGAGACCTTAGTACTTTCTGTTCGGAGAAACTGGTTCACAACTACAAACTGACTGAAAACAGAGCAAATTCCTGTTGTATATGATCATAGCGTCAGACTCCCTCTTCTGCCCATTCTCCTCCTAGTCCTTTTGCCACCAATCTTTACTTATTATTGACCTGATTATGTCTACATATCCTAAAAGTAATATAGACTTTACATAGAAGTGATATATGGTAGAGATAGGGGACTCTGGGGGTCATTGGCTTCCTTTGTCTAACTGGGTACTTTGCTTATTTGCAGGATACCTTTAAAGCCTACTGTACTCTTGTCTTCTTAATCCTAAATGCTTTATAGAATGTGTACCTCTTGCTTATCTCTTTCTGTCTATTAGAAGCAATTGAGCTTCAGTTAGTGCACCAAATAACTTCTAATTCCCTTCCAACTCAGATTAATTCTATACCTGACCAGTTATTTTCTTTATTTTTTCTTTCCTTTCCCCCTGTTCCCAAATAGACATTTATTTCAGTTAACAAACCTCCTCTTTTAGAAAATCAAATACCTCTAGGAGGGCTAATGGTCTGTTGTTTCTGATCTAGCATGAAGTGGGAAAGGAGAGATAGGTAATTTGCTGCATGAAGCTTTGGACTTAATCCTACCTATCTCCATGGTAAGGTGTAGTATGACAGTGCTTAGGGCAAAATGAAGTTATGGGATGATTGTCCAATAGAGAGAAATTAGGAGTTTAAAAAGAGGTATAGAATAGAAGATGTCACAGACAATATTTGATTATTTCAAAATATTTCCTAGGGACAGGTCTGTTCTAAGAAAAGATGAAGAAATACTTTTCATCCTCTTCTTGCTCCCTGGAATAACATTTCTAAGGACCTAGATTTTGGATTAATACTAGTAGTATTGCAATTCACCTATCTTGTTGACTAGGTGGGCTTTAGTGGACTAGTCTGGGAATCCATCTGCTTTTCAGAAACATCTGTTCTCAATCTAACAAGCAATCAATTCAACAAACATTTATTAACTATCTGATACAGTGGAAAAGATGTCACTTTAGGAGTTAGAATTCTTCTTCTTGACCTCTTAAGCATGTGACACTATTGAACACTCTCTTTTCCTAGCTATCCTCTCCATTCTAGGTTTTCACATCTCTTCTCTTTCTTGGTTCTCTTTCTGCCTGAATGATATCTCCTGGGCTCTTTTGCGGGGTTATCATCCATTTTCTGTCCTTCAGATAGGAGCATACCCAAAAGCTCTGTCCTTGGCTCTCTTCCTTTCTTTCTCAACATTCTTCTTTGGTGATCTCAGCAAAATCCATGGATTCTCCATGCAAATGACTCCCAAATCTAGCCTCATCTCTTTCCTGAGTTCCAATCTCAAGGGCCCATCATTTTAATATCAATAATCCTTCAATAATATCTCCATATTCAGTCACATATTGCATATTGCCTCCTGGACATCTCCACCTGGCTGTTCCATGGAAAAGTAATTTTTTTTTTTTTTTTTACTGAATTTCTTTCTCTCCAAACCTCTCAACTTTCCTATTTTTGTTGAAGCCATTATCACTCTTCTAATCACCCAGGTTCAAAGCCTAGAAGTCCTTACCTCTTTACCTTCCTTCACCCCAAATGTTCAATCAACTGTGAGGTCTTTTCTGTTCTATTTGTACATCTCACAGATCCAGCCTTTCCACTTACACCACAACCACCTGAATTCAAGTTCTTACTCCATCTCACTTTGATTATTGCAATGCTCTCCGAACAGGTCTCTCTGAATCCAGACTATTTCGTTTTTAATATAGCCTCCACAACGCTGCCAAAGTAACATCCCAAAAGCATTGATATGATTATGTTATTCCTCAATTCAAGAAGCTTTTAATGGTTCCCTTTGCCCCTGGGATAAAATGCAAAATCCTCTCTTTGGCATTTAAAATCTTCCACAATCTGGCTCCAATCTACTTTCCAAAATGGTTTTGGAAAAGTTCTTCCACCCATTGCCCCCTCCCCCCTCCCCCCCTACATATGTACACTTTTTATTCCAGTCAAGCTGGCCTCTTTGCCAAGCCCCATACACAGCATGTTATCTTCTGTCTCCATGTTTTTGCACAGTCTGCCCCCATATCAGAAATGATCTTTCTTTCTTATCTTTGCTCTTAAAAATCCCACCCTTCTTCATGGCTCTCAGCTCATGTGCCAACTCCTATGTGCCTTTCCCAGTTTCTCCGGTTGTTAATGGCCTGTCTCCAAATCACATTGAATTCATTTTGTGTAAATTTCTATTTACACTTTTGTGCACACGTTGTTGTCCTTCCCTCAAACTGAATTTAAGCTTCTCAAAGACAGAGACTGTTTGCTTTGAGGGGGATTTTTTGGCTCTTTTGTCTTCAATACCTAATACAGAATAGAAAATTAAGAGTGTTCATCGAAAGCTATAGTAAAGTAATAAATCTTTGCTGAATTTGAGTCAGAGGACTTGGAATCTTTGGTTTGTCCCTTATTGCCTGTGGGACATTGGGCAAATCACTAAGTTTTGGGGTCAAAATTTCCTCATCTCTATTTATCTTTATTCTTATCTATCAAATGAGGGATTTGGTTTTTAAAGTCTCCTCATTCTAAATAGATCACCTCATTATGTGCTGGGCTAGACACTCAGGCGTTCTGAGTTCCAAGAAACCAACTTTTGGGGAGGGAAAGTGTATGAAGTTGGAAATATTTTAATCTCCTTTCACTTACCATTCGGGACACAGGGTTGAAGGCATCTAATTTTTTTTACTTGTGTTTCTCCTTTATCCATCATGAAATATAAAGAAATATGGTCTTAGGATTGCTGGTGATGTTTAAGGATTTCTTTAAAAAAATTTGGCTGATCTCTAGTAAAAATAATGTTACAATATAACTGTGTCTTACTTTGTTTCTGGAATCAATTAATCCTTTGTTTATGACAATTCATAAGATCCAGATATCGCTTTGTTGATATGTCATCCAAAGGGGTTCTAGTTTTCTTAATTATGGTAGGGATTGTTTTTGTAGTAACTATGCAAAATAATCTAGAGATTGAAAAAAATTGGAAAACTAAAAAATCTCCTGCTGTGAGGAGTTAAACTGACTGCATTCACCTTTGCTGTCTCTATCTGGAACTCTCTCTAGAAAAAGACTGAAAGATCACTGACTCTAGAACTGAAGAATTCAAATCTCACCTCTAAGATTATCTGTGCAACCTTGGACTAGTTATTTAATTTCCCTGGCTCTCAGTTCCGTCATTTCAAAAATGAAGCATTTGGCCTAGATAGATTTTTAAAGTCCCTTTCAACTCAAGATTTATAAGTATATTAGATTATAAGAGAGAATCCAGGATTATCTCTAGAAATGTAGGTGCTTGAGACCAGTCACATTGTCTCTTCCTTCTCCCTTCCCAACATCTTTTTGGATACATAAATTCAATGAGTAAAAGAACTGAGACAGAAATTCATCTTTTATAGATCTTTAAAGGTCTGATATAATAGAAATAGATCTACATGATGTAGAAAAGTTCATAGCCATACAGCTTTGAATAAATGATTGCTACTCACGACTTTATATAAAATAAGTTTCGGGAACACTTTAAGTTTTTATTTCTTTTGAAGCATTTAGCGCCTTTGACTCTTTATAACTGTTCACAATGAAGGACTTCACAATTTTTTAGTGCATGATAGGTCATTCTAATGTCATATAAAAATTTAAAAGATAGGGAATTTGATGTTGTCTCTCTCTCTCTTTCCATGGGACTGGTTAGTGATGATGATAAAGCAGCAACTTTGTGAAAACTAGAACTTTTTTTTTTGCATTAAATCAAAAACTATCCTAAAATAATAGCACTATTCACTAGATCTATTTTAGGTGCTAAACGTTCAGCATCATGAGACCAAATTGGCCCTTATTTTTTGGAGCCCTGACAGTTGTATCTTAGACCAATGAAGCAAATAATGAGAAATCAGTATCTCATAATGTACCATGTCACACTTTACCCCTGCATATGCTGCCCTCACTCTGTCTGTTCTCTCCAACTCTTCCTCCATCACAACCATCATCTGCCTCTTCCAGACCTTTGTGTACTGGACCATCAGTTCTATTTCTTTCTCATCCTCTTCACCAGTCTTAACCTTTTTGATGGTATAATCTTGAGTTGTTTCGACTAGATAGTTTTCAGTTCTATTCAACCTATTCTGGAAAAAAAAAAAACCCACCAGTTTGGCTACATAAACAAGTCAAATCAAGAAACAATATTAACCCTTACTTTACTTAGCCAGATAAGGTCCTAAATGTTGGGAATAAAATTTGAAGGAAAAAGAAAGTCTTTGCCTTTTAAGGAACTTCAGTTTAATAAGAGGAAGAAAACAAAAGAAAATTGAAAGGGGTGGAGGAAGAAGGTATTTGTGTGGGGATATGGTTGACAAAATCTAGAGAGTCAGAAGTGGAGCCCAGAGAGGAATGAAAGAATGAATATGGCTAACCTGGGCCTTTGGAGGCATGAAAGAAGGCCTACAATGAAGAAGCAGGAAGTTCTAGGTTCAAGTCTACCTCTGACAAATACCTTGTACAAATCATTTCATCTCTCAGTGCCCCAGTTATAACTCTCTAAAACTACAAATTACAGCTTAGGCACCTACCTGAATTGGTAGAGGAAGTTTCCTTATTGACAGTTCCCTATTCCAACAAAATCACAGATCTAGTTTAAAAAGCAAACATTCAGAGATCTAGGATTTGTGTGTGAATCTCTCTCTTGAACATAGTAATTGGTCATCCTTCTATGCCTCATTAGATGATCTTTGGGAATAGCTATGCCCAGAAAGTCTATCATACTACTACCAACCTATGTGCCTCTCCAAACCTGGCTCAGATGACATAACGGATTCTTAGTCAGCTATGAACCATATATATATATATATATATATATATATATATATATATATATATATATATATATATATATATATAGTGTGTGTGTATGTATATATATATACAGACATGCATATATATATTTGCATGTATACACACACATACAAACACAGCTCAATATAATTGATTTCCTTTGCAATCTTTCATATTTTATTTTATGCATTTAAAAATATTATTCTGAGAAGGTGTCCACAGGCTTCACCAGTTTTCCCAAGGGACCCATGATATAAAAAAGATTAAGAATCCTTTGTAGAGACTGTCATAGAGACCTGTATGTATTCAAAGCCTTTTCCAGCTTAATAGAGTTTATCAGTTCTTGTGCCCAGCTGGTATAAACCTTGAAGGACTCAGGGTCATCTTAATGCCACTTTGATGCACTGGGCACATCTATAGTCTAAAAAGATTTTAATGCTTGGATTTTTAAACAACATGTGGATAAAGTCACAGTATTATAGCCCTTACATAATGAGCCCTCAGCAAATGCTACAGGTATTAATAATGTGTCTGTACCAGTACATAGATTATTTAAGCAGTTACTCCTTATATATGTAATTCTGTGAAAGCTGATTGGAGAGCCATGTGAAACTTTTATAGTGAAACATGCCTGTAAGTGAAAAATTGCATGTACTGAGAAGTTTTGTGTATGTTTTAAAATGAAATATAAACTTGCTTAGGTTAGTGAAATTTTGATGATGTTCTACTGTATCTCTTGCCTCTTAAGCCTTACTCCAATTCCTCACTGCAGCATGAAAGTCACCCTGAGTTTAAAGGCTAGGCTAGCAGAAAAAAATGAACTCTAACAGGTCTTACCATATTGAAAAAACTTTGATTATAGGTAAAATCATGATATGAGGACCAGATTAGTAGAGCTCAGAAGATGGAGCAACAGATAATGAATTTTATTTTGTCCCTAGTAACTCATAGATCCATCAGCCAAAAATCATTTATTAAGCATTTACTCTTCCAGGCACTGTGCTAGATGCTGGTGATACAAATACAAGAAAATTATTGACTAAGGTGTGGAGGGGTTGTAATTTGTGTTGGTGAAGAGTGGAGGTAAGCATTGCTTATATATTGTAGATAACCTGACACAGCTTTCCTACAAGAACACAGACATTTTAACGTATTTCATACTTAATCAACTAAACAGGATCACTGATGGAATCGTAACTCTTCTGAAATACTGAAGAAATGTCAGACCTCATATTCAATTATGGTAAATTTCATATGCCTTAAGGTATTTTCCAGTCTGCAATTATTTCTCCTTCATGGTTTTATTTTTGTCTGGGGGGTCAATGCCTTCCACTCCATTTTTCTCTCAACAATTGTTCTTTTTTCCCCTCTGGTGGAATTAACATTTTATGTAAGAACATTCAGGGCCCGAAGTCACAGAATATGATGCAGTGATAAGAACTGCATCCTGAGATGTTATATTGCAGCATTCAGATGGTTTAGCTTGGTTTAGCTTTCTTCCTCCACTCAGTTATTTATGAAAATTATAATCCCTGGGAAGCTCTCTTCACTATGGGAGGATAACATGAAGTTTCAGACTATGATTTATGTTCTCTTACAAAAGCCTTACTGAATTTGGAAATTTCCAAGATTAAGTGTGATATTTTTACCCAACTTTTGTGCAACTTGTTGGCTCGTTCAAAGTTTAAGCCCTAAGTCTTTGAAATAAAATAGGTACCTGGTAAAAACCAATGCAGTCCTCCCCTACTCAAACTACTATAATGGTTTCCCTCCACCCAAAAAAAAGCATATTTCCTAATTATAAGAAACATTTGCATTTAATATTAGTACAGTGAAAACACTGAGTTGACAGTGCATCCCATAAAGCAGAATCCCATTGGAATACTGCCCTTCATTAAATGGATTCATCTATTCTTCAGGTCAAATCATGTCCCCTCAAACAATTCTGTCAGTACCAACTCCAGCAAATTATAAAATCACAGAGTTTGAAAGTTTGGTAGAGAACACTTTCTCCATTCTTTTCTTTATCTATATGAATCCCATCTACATTATCTAGGATGCTTTCAGTGTTAGGGACCTCTCTACTTCTCAATCCTGTGCACTCAAAGCAGACTCTGAGGCTGAGATGTGACCAAGTATATAGATGGATTTTTCTAACTGCTTGTGCTAATTCTCATCTGATCACACCAAAAAAACAAAGGTTCTCCTCCAGTTAGCACCACACCATCCATAAGTGGAACCATAGATTCCAGAAAATGGAAAAAATTTTAATGCTGTGGATAAGTATACTTACCTTAGCAGTAGACTTTCTAGGAATGTCCAGATAGATATTGAGGTTGACTCATGCATTGCCAGAGCTAGTTCAATATTTGGGAGACTCCAAAGGAAAGTGTGGTAGAGAAGAAGTATTAGACTGACTACCAGATTGAAGGTCTTTAGAGCCATTGTGCTGATCTCATTATTGTATGCTTGTGAAACCTAAACAGTCTACCAGCTCCATGCTAGAAATTGAATTGCTTCCATTTGAATTGTCTTAGAGATTCTGATGATGTCCTGGCAAGATATAAGATACTGGACCTTGAGGTCCTTTCTTGAGCTAAACTGCCAAGCATTCAAACTCTGCTGCAGAGAGCACAACTCCCATAGTCTGGCCACTGTGTCTAAATGCCAAAAGTACATTTGCCTAATAGACTATTTTATGGAAGACATACACAAAGAAAGTGCTCACATGGAGGTCAGAAAAAGTGATACAAGGACATTCTCACCTTCTTATGGTCTCTCTGAAGGACTTTGGAATCCATTGTGAGATATCAGAGACACTGGCACAGGACCGTCCAGCATGGCATGCCCATGTCAAAGAAGGTGCTATGTTCTATGAGCAAAGAAGAATTGTAGTAGCTAAAGGAAATGTGAGATGTATAAATTTGAAGACATCTCCATTCTAAACATTCATATAGACTATTTGTACCTAACCTGTGGTAGAGCCTTCTGAGCTCATATTGGTCTGATCAGCCACAGTTGGACACATGGTACATGGATACCATTATAGTAATATCATTTTGGTTCTCTTTGAGTATGAAGGACAACAACTACCACTTCTGAGCCAGCCCATTTCATTTTGGGACAACTTTAACTGTTATGGAGTTCTTCATTGTATTGAACTGAAATCTGCCTCCCTGTAGCTTCCATCCATTGACTCTAGTTAGCTTTCTGAAGGCCAACCATAACATATTTAATCTCTCTTTCCTATGGCAACCTTCCAAATATATGAAGACAGACATGCAACTCCTTAATCCCCCCAACCCCAACTGCTACCCCATCAAAGTGTGCTCTTTTATCCAGACTCAACATTTTCACTTTCTTTGATCCTTATTTGGCATAGTTTTGAATTTGTTCAACATCTCACTCACCCCACTCTGAGCACAGAATGACTGACACTCAGAAACAGAAAGGAGCTTCAGCTGTAGTTTTTCAATGGACTTCCTAAACCCTGGTACCCAGAACTGGGCAAGATGATATGTAATGTTACCTATTTGGCTGCCATGTCACACTGACTCACATCGAACTTGTGGTCTACCAAACCTCCCAGGCCAGTCTTACATCAGCTGATTTCTAGGGTACACCTCCCCCTTATCTTGTACATGCAAAGCTGAGTTTTTGAATCCAGGGTATAGCATTTATCCCTGTTTATTCAATTTGAATCATGGTGGGATCACCATGATCATAAAATTCCATCCTCTTCAAGGTGCCTTAGTAGACCTTCCTTAACTGCTAGTGCCTTCCCTCTCAAATTGCCTTCAATTTATCGTATATGTATCTTGTATGTATATAGTTGTTTTCATCTTTCCTCCCTCGTTTTTTGTGATCTCCTTGAGGACAGAGATTTTCTTTGTATCTTTGTATCTATGTATGACTGGTACATAGTAGGTACTCAATAACAGCTTTTTGGGTTGATAATCATAGGCTTCTCAATTTAGAGCTGGAAAAGACCTTAGGGGTCATCTAGTCTAACCTTTATTTTACACATGAGGTAACTGAATCACAGAGAGGTTAAGTGACATGCCCAAAGTGACACAGATCAGGCATGCCAGGGATTGCATTCTAACTTACATCCTCTAACCACAAAGGAAGTAGTCTTGATATTTTGGATAATGATTCTGCCATTCATTATATTTATCAGTTTCATTTTATCTACAAAATTCATAAGCATGTTATCTATGCTTTCATCCAAATATTGAACATAGTTTAACTGAGGTTAGAGTTTTGGGACATTCATTGGGATATCTGCTTCTACGTGAACATGAATTCATTAATGGTAACACGTTAGGTTTGGGCATTAAACTAGTTCTGATTTCACCTAATTGTCTACATATCTCCATCTTACCCCCAAAGGTATTATAAGAGGCTATCATATCTTTCTGAAATTGAGGTATATTTTATATATGTATAGATATACATATCTATGTGTATGTGTGTATATCTATACATATATATATATACATACAGTATTCCTTTGATCTACAATTCTAGAAACTCAGATAAAAAAAATGAGACTATAAATACAACAAATAGTTATTATGTGCCGACCAGGTGTAAAATACCGTGTTCGGCTCTGGGTAGGGCCCCAAGACAAAAGTGAAAAAGTCTCTGACCGCATGGAGCATATATTCTGAGTTTGTCAGAGAATGAATACAAGATGTAGACAGATAAATAAATACAATGCACCTTGAGGAGAGAAATGATATGAAGGGGATTAGGGAAGGATAAATGAGGTTGGTCTATCATGAGTTGTTTTTAATTAATGCTTTCTCATAATGATCACTGCTTTCTTTCCTAAATCCTTATGTACCACTCCTTTAATAATCTGTTCTAGAATTTGTCCAGGAATTCACTTCAATTTCATATTTGTATTTCAAGCTAAAAAAGACCTTAAATATCATCTAGTTTGCCCCCTCATTTGAAAAATGTGGAAACTTTGGTTCATTACTCTGTAACTTGGAGAAGTCATCTTCTTCCTTTCTTTTAAAAATAACATTATTTTCACTTAAAAAATAAACCAATATAAAATAAGTTTAAACTAACTATTTACAATTTTAAAAAATTATCAAGTCTCTCTTTGTATTTTTTGTCCATTTCTCTTTGTGTACTTGATTACTGTCCATTAATTAGTCTTCAATCAATCCCATTCATATGTTCTCCTAGTACTCTATAATATAACTGGATAGATTCAGAGAGTTAATGCTTTTCACAGGGTGGAAATTTGAATGGAATTCAAAACATTGATACTGCCATGGTGACAATGAAGCACACTCTCCCCAAGGTTAAAACTATACCTGGAACCTGCATTTGTCAAATGTTTTCTTTGACTTAAAATATAATAAATTGTGTGTTAGATCTGATTTTACAGAAGTACTTATATCGAATTTTGTTTAAGAACTTATCATTCCAATTCACTGCCTTTGGGTATATAATAATTGACTTTTGTTCAGGCTAATATTGAAGTAATCTTGCTTTTTCTAAACATATGCAGTTTAGACAGCAGGAGAATAGGCTAGAAACCTGTTAGTTAAACCTCAACCAACAATGCAAAGGGAAGGCAACTAGGTAACAATGAATAATCTATATGAGTAAAATGGAGAGTTGACTATATTTCATCAGAGTGAATTATGGGGCTTTTTGACACAGCACAGGAAAAAATATCTTTGGCACCTGAGGGAATCTTCTTGGAAGAGAGGAAATTTTATAATATATTCTCTAATGCTTCAGGGAAAACGTAGAATTTCAGAGCTGGTAGTGACCTTGGAAATCATCAAGGTTAAGGATTCTTGATCTAGGGTCTACACATACCCAAAGGGTATGAAAGGATAGATTTCAAGAAGTCACTGAACTTTGATAGGAAAAAAAATTGCATTTTTATTTTCACTAACCTTTGGCTTTTCCCTTGTAGTCTTATGTATTTTATTTTATGAATTTAAAAATATTATCCTGAGAAGGCATCCATGAGCTTCATTAGATTGCCAAAGGGGTCCATGACACAAAAAGGTAAGAATTTCTGACTAGGCTGACCCTTTTATTTTGCCAATGAGAAAACCGAGTGACTCAGAGTGACAAAGTGTTTGTAACAGGTCACACAGCTAATTAGATGCAAAGCAATAGCTAGAAAAAAGGTGTCATAGATCTTAGGCCAGTGCTCTTTTTACCATAATATTTGCTTTCCTAAGAGACTGTTGAGGCTTTGCAGTTATACCTTTTAGGACCTTGTTGTTTTATCTGAAAAGGCAACAAGTTCACTTATTATGCTTAGTGGCGATGGGTAAGAGAAACTCTTAGCTCTACCATTTTAGATATGACTTGTTTGCATCTCAAGTTTCTTTGTTTGTGAAGTGGAGATAATAATCAGAACTGTTATTAAGGCAGGCAATCACAATTTGCTCCCAAGGTGCCAAAATTTATTAGATGGTGCAGACAGTATTTCTCTTTTCTTTCAACAGGATAGAAACAACTAAACTTAGTCCCTAAATAGTAAAAGAAACTTTCAGATAGCAAGGTTGTTTTTTCCCCAGATATTTAGGTGAGCTACACCCCAGATAAGCTTCTCAGCCCTGTCCAGACTGCAGCTCCCAGGCAAGAATTCTAGAAGTGTCTTTGAAATGCCTTCACTGGAATTTGCTTAAAAAGTTGAGCTGAGGGAACATGTTGTGCTGTTTAACTTGGGACATTTTGTGACTCTTGTCTCTGGGATCAAAACTGTTAATTATATCTCTGATAAGTCCTATCTTACATATTTTGCCAGAATTTTGCAAGATCAAATTAGATTATGTAGATGGAAAATGCTTTTACAAATACCACTGAACAAATGTAAGAAATTAAGTAACTGTTGCTCTCCAGGGTATGTCATAAAAATATATAAATACCACATGGTACCTCTAGGAGAAAAAATTAGCACCGTATAAATGAAGCATAATGTGATTATTAAAAAATTCTTCCTCATTAAATTTGCTTTTATTGTAATGTTCAAAATACCGTATTCCAAGTACCACCAAAAGCCTTAAATTACAATATCACAATTGAGAATTCCTCTTTCTATTTCAGTATTTCTTTAACAAGCAATAGGAAATAAATAACATTCCAACCATTTCAGTCTGAAGCCCAGCTCTTCCCTAGAGGAAAATCTAGCTAGCAGTATTGAGTCAATTTGTGTAAAAACTTCAGCGGGGAAAGTGAAGCAGGAAATTAACTCTTTTGTATCAGTGCAATATGTATCTGACCTCAGCAAATCAGTATTCAGAAAGGGGACCTTTATAGGAACTAGCATAGAGTGCAACATAAATCCAAAAGACAGTAGCAGCATTTAATTTATTTTCTCCATAGTACTTTCCTTTGGTATTATCTTCTCGGAACTATCCTCCTTTCTGAGTAAACAGTGGAAACTCTATCAAGTTATTTAAAACTTCCTCCTAAAGAACTTAAACCCATTTATCAAAGCTTCTTAATGGTGGATAGATTTTCATTTGAATATCTTTTTTTTTCTTTGTGGAGAGGAAAGGGTAGGGAAAAGCTCCTTATTTTTCATCTAAATATCACAAAAGACAAAGACATGCTGTGGATTTTAAACAACAGTGTGTTTTCTAGATTGGGAACGAACTGCATAAATAGAAATTTGTTTTTATTGGGCACATGACATTAAAGAAACTTTTTTTCTTCATAATTTTAACATTTTTTCTCTTTTATTAGAACATTTTAAATGGAAACAGCCTCCCTGTAATATGAGTGCAAGGATGCCTCATCATTGAATAGCATGTACATGGTCATGTGTAAGATACCCATAATGATGTGAAACAAAATAAGCCAAACAAAGATGGCAATTTTGTGGATTGAGGGGTTGGAAGAAACTTTAGACAATATCTAATCCAAGTACTTTTTATTTTAAAGATGAGAAAAATAGTCCCAATGAGGTTAAGCAAGTTACCATGGTTACACAGTTAATCCATGGCTATGATGTGACTAGAATCCAGGTTTTTTTTAATTGTAGGCCAGTGCTTTGCTATTATACTACATTGCCTCTTGTCTAATAACCCTACATCATAATAATAACAATAATCATAGTTGCTTATGTTTATATAGAAATTCAGGATTCATAGAATACTTTCCTCACAGTTCCATGGGGTACATAGTTTAATATATTATTTCAATTTTACCGATGAGAAAACTGAGTCATAAACAACGTGGTTTGTTTAGAGTTATGCAGCTAGTTGGTCAATTAATAAGTCAATAAGCATTTATTAAACACTTGCTATGTTCCAGGTATTGTGCTAATTCACACTACAAATACAAGCAGAAAGAAAGGCAGTCTTCTCCTTAAAAGAGCTTCTATTCTAATGGGGTTAAACAATGTATGTTGAGTGAAATTGAAGGTATCCAGCATGGGGGCTCGGTAGAGAGAGTCCAGAGTGCAGCCTGGAGAACAATGAAGATGTGGCTAGCCTAACATTCCTTCTTAAGTGAAGGGTCTAGGAGGAGTTCCAGTAAAAGGGAGAGGTTACAGAGGCTGAAGGTACTTCCAAAGTGTTATTTCCAGATCTGAAGGAAGCTTTCAGGACAAAGATGTTTCTGGAGCATGGCAGGGAAACTCTGGAGTACAGCCTGGAGAATACTTTCCCTATGTTGGAAACTCCACTGAGCTAGGAAGTATTAGAATTAATACTTGAACTTGGGTCCAAAATTATTGCTTTTTGAAATGCAAACATACCTCATTTTATTATTCTTTGTTTTATTGTATTTCACAGATATTTCTTTTTCCTTTTCCTTTTTCTTTTCTTTTTCAAAATTGAAGGTTTGTGGCAACCCTGAGTTGAGCAAGTCTTTCAGCACCATTTTTCTAACATGTACTCACATTGTGTCAATCACATTTTGGTGATTTATGCAATTTTTCAGTCTTTTTCATTATGATGTTACCATTATAATTGTTTTGAAGTGCCAGGAACCATGCCCATGTAAAATGGAAAAATAATCAATAAATTTTGAATATGTTGTGACTGCTCCACTGACTGGATATTCCCCAGCTCTTTCCTTCATCTTGGATCTCCCTACTTCCTGAGACACAACAATACTGAAGACAATTATATAACCTTAGTTGAAAAAGCAGCAGCAGAACTTGAGAGGTCCAGCTCTGAAAAAAAAGTTTTTCTGTGGGTAAAATGCTATCAAACAGCATTACATGCTACAGAGACATGTTTTGTAAATGGAAGAGTTATTTGATGTGGCAAACTTCATTGCTATCTCATTTTAAGAAATTGTCAATGGCACCTCAATCTTCAGCAGCCACCCACCTTGATCACTAAGCAGCCATCAACATGGTGTCACATCTCTCCTCCAGCAAAAAGATTAGGACTCATGGAAGACTTAGATGATGGTTAGCATTTTTTATCAATAAGGTATTTTTAAATTACAGTATGTACATTTTTTAGACATGATACTATTGCCCACTTAATAGATTATAGTATAGTATAAACATAAGTTTTGTATTTACTGAGAAAACCAAAAAATTCATGACTCTATGGAAGTGGTCTGGAATGGAATCTACAATATTTCCAAGGTATGCCTGCACATACTGTGCTAAAAAATCACAAGTTCCTTTCCTACTACAATGAACCTCAACTCCAAGGTGATGCTTTAAATCTAAAGGGTCCCTGGGAAAGGAAAGTGGTATGCCAGTAAAGGTTTAGTAACCAGCTCTCCATAAAAAAGTAAATGTTTAATAACCAGCTCTCCATTTTAAAAATCTGAATTATTAACATTGTCTCCATCACTTTCTTGAGATAATCGATAAAACAATAAATCAAGTCCCACTGTAGAAGTTTTTGATTTCCAAGTTGTTTGAACTGGCTCCAGAACACTCCTAGAAAGGAGGGTTCCAATCAATCAATCAACAAACATTTATGAAGTTATATGCCAGGTCCTGTGCTAAACTCTGGGAAAACTTAGGAAAAACAAAAGGAATCTTGGCCCTCAGGCGGCTCATGTGCTATTGTATAAATTAGAACATACAAGATAAACCCAGGGTTAGTGGAAGATGACCTTAGAGAGGACAGTGCTACAGCTGGAGTAGGGGTGGGGAGAATTAGAAAAGGCTTCCTGGAGGAGAAAGGGGAGGCTTAAACTGAATCTTAAAGGAAGACAGGAATTCTAAAAGTTGAAAGTTAGGAGGCAAAGGATTGCAGGCATGGGAAACATCCAGACAAAGAAAGGCCTGGAGATGGAGCATCATGTGCAAGAAGAAGCAAATAACCTGGACATGACTGAAGGAGAAGTCAAGTGTAAGAAGACTGGGAAGGTAAAAAGATTAGATTGTAAAGGGCCTTAAATAACAGGATTTTATAATGGATTTAGGGGGTAATGAGGTACCACTGTTTGTTTGTTTTTTAAACAGTGGGATAACATAGTCATCGCCATGCTTTAGAAAAACCATCTTGGCAAGTGGTGGAAAGACTGGAATGGGGGAGACTTGGGCTTGGGAGGTTAACGAATAGGCTATTGAAATAGCTCAAGCAACAAGGGTTTCCCTTCCTGTAATATGCTTAAGTCCCAAATAGAACTCACCTTACCTACCTACCTACCTACCTATCTTTCTGATCCCTCTCTATTAACAAAGAGGAGAGAATTCCAGAGTAGTTTTCATCAATCCAAAAATAGTGGAATGAAATTAAAGCCATTAATAGAAGGTGCCATTTTTCTCTCTCTTCTATACTTTTCAAAGTATAACACAGCTCTTGTAGCTTTGATTTCTGCATCAAACCAAAATCTGCAAACACCTATTCTTCAAATCCTTTGTTTTCATATCACTAGCTTGATAGAAATAATGAAAGGGTCATTGAACAAAGTTACCTGTTGTTATGTCTTTGAAGGAAGAATGATTTTACCATGTGTATGGGAAATATACCCAGTTGGAGGAAAATCTTTGCTCTACCAAATTAAATATGTTTTGATAGTCAATAAGAAATAAATACTATGAGATGATGCATTTTCTGTACTCTTTTGTTGTATGATTATAAAGATATTCTACTGGAGAATATCTTTGCAAAAGTCAGCCAATTCCTTTCCTATATTTTTTATCAAAGATGACATCATTGTGTGTGTGGATTAGTAAAATGAAAATTTTTCATAGATGGAAAAATAGGCAGATGGGTAGTTATTGATATTCTTTTGCTATTTGGGGGGGGGAGGCAATTCTATCTAAGGTAGTTTTTTTGTGCCACTGATGTCTTCCCTGCTTTCAGATATCCTCTCTCAAGTCCTTTAAATGCAGCCCTCCTCACTGTATACTTGGTCTAATTCAAGTGTTTTCTCTAGCTTTGCTTTCTTTAGTGTCATTTTCTTTTCTTCCTGGTATGAAGAGATGAGACTCCTCCATCTGTGATGGTTCCACTTCCCTTGGTTATGAAAAGAATTTGTTTTAAGTATCATAAGACCATATGCTTGGGGCTGGAAAGACGTTTATAGGCTCACTTCGTCCAATCCACCTCCTTCTTCATTTTACATATCCATGTACCCAGGCAGTGCAGATTAAACAACTTGCCTAAAGTCAAGTAGTTGTTAAGTAACAAAGGAGGGATTTGAACTCACTTTCTCTGACTTGAAATCCGTCATTCTTTCTAGTACTTAATGCTACTTCTTATAATAGATATTTATTTTCCATTTGTTATCCTCCTTCCAGTTTCAATTTCAAATGTCTTCATGATTACTTTGAGTCAGATAGACTTTTTCATCAAGTTTCTTTTAAATTTGTCTTTCTCCTTCACTGTTTATCGTTATTTTACAAGAAGATTTTTGCCCCTAATCTTTCAATGTCCCTCTCCAAAAAATTTTATAAGTAAATTTACATCCATAGGTTTCTCCGGTTTGCCATATTTATCTGCTTGGCAAGGATTTCAATTGTTGCCTGACTGAAGCTTATAGCATATGTTTAATAAACATTTGTTGACTTGGCTACTCAGTGACAATTGATTTATATTAGTTCATTTTCTTGAGGAAGTCACTTTAATGAGCACCAATGTCAATTCCTTCATCTAATTTCTCTCGTGGAGGCATTCATTATTTCTTTGTCAGACTGGAATTGTTTTCAATCTTCACCAATTTTTTGTTATTTTTGATCTTTACTCTTAAAAACTAGACACAGAATGAAAATTCAACAATTACTACTTTAGAAATGAGTCATTTACTTTCTGTTAAAATAAATGAAATTTCTTTTTTTTTCTTATTTGGTGCTCACCATTCCTAGTGCCTCACATTATCTAAAAGTAATTCTTATTTCATGAATTTAAGAACTATGAATTCTTATATGAAAACACCAAATTATTATATTTCTTAGAAATCATACATGAAAAAACTCTGATTTCATCACTGTGGGGAACTCTAGCATTTCTATGACTAAATAGATGAGTCCAAGGGAGTCACCTGAAGAGAACAGAAGTTGATTGTTCCAGGTTCACACAGCCAGTGACATTTGAAATCAGGTTTTCCTAACTCCAAGTCACTGTAGCATATTGCCATCCAGTTCATAATGTTGAGAATTTAATTTCTCATAAAGGAGAAAGAATACTATTCTACTGTATATACTCCTTCCATATGAATCATGAGATCATAGTTTCCCAAAACTATTGTGTCTCTAACCCAATAAACATAGGCAATGGACTATTAGTGTTCATTTTTGGCAAAACTGTGAATACATAAAGCTAGAGATTAACTTCATCCCCCAAACAAAGACTGTTTCTGTTCATTAGTACTATGATTGTCAAGAGAGACTTAATTTTTGGAAGAATCAAGTTAGCTGTATATTAAGTATATATATTCCAGAAAATATTTGTAATTAACAATGGTTTTTGTAATCTCTGTCTCTGAACTGTAAAACACTAGCATTAAGCTAGAGGACAGGTATGTATTTTACTGTAAAATTTTTATATCAGTGTTTCAGAAGGGAGCAATTTATTGCAATGACCTCTTAAGCACTTGGAAATGGTAACACTGGACGTTTTCCCCTCAAAATTAACTTGTGGAAATAATGGTTGTGTGTCTGTTTTGGTGTCTTAGTGTCCTTAATAAATAAACATTATATGTACAAATTTTACTTAGTCCTAAATGTTATCTCTAATTCCATCAAACATTTGTTTAAAAATTGAATAATAAAATTAATGAACTTTTTTATTTATATTTAGCAACTAAATTATTTAAATCAATACTTTGTAATACTTCATACAATGCATAGCAGTATCAAAGAACTTTTAAATATATCATGTAATTTGCCATTCAAACAACTCTATGAAGCAGTTAGGGAAGGCATTATTACTTCCATTTCACAGATGAAGAAACAGCCTCAGTAAGACTAATTAATTTCATTGCTCAATGCTATACGGCCAGGGAGTCTGGGGCTAGACCTTATCTTGACTCTTCTGACTAATAAATCCTCCTCTTCACTAACGTACCTAGAATCAGGTTATCAAAGAATATTGGAGTGAAAGAACTCTAATAAACCTAATCCAACTAGTCACCTAGTCTAACCCTCTCTGAATCATCCAATTAATTTCTGAAGACTGAAATCAATCAATCAGTGATTTTGGTATCAACTGGGAAAAGAGAAACTTTTACATTTACATGGATCTGTAATCTTGCCCCATCACCACCTCAAACGCAACATGTCCAAAATGGGATTCATTAACTTTTTCCTCCCAAATGCTGACCTCTCTGAATTTTCCTATTACTCTAAAGGGCACTGTCATCCTCTTGGTCAATCAGCTTCATAACTTCAATTTCATCTTCAGCTCCCTACTTTTATTCTCCTCACATATCTAATGATTTGGCAAGTCTTGTATCTACCTTCACAGTATCTCTTGCATGTGTCCCTTTCCTCCATTTATACAGCCACTATCCTAGTGAAGGAACATATCACTTTTATAGTACTGCAGTTAGCCTTTTCATGGGTCTCCTTGCCTCAAGTTTCTCCCTACTCCAATCCACCTTCCACACAGATGCCAAGTAAGTTTTCCCAATCTTAGGTTTGATCATGTTATCTCCCTACTCAGCAAAATCCAATGCCTCCCTCTTACTTCCAGGATAAAATATAAAGTTGATTGTTTGACATTTAAATCTCATAATTCATATCTGATCCCTTCCTAACTTTCCAGTCTTCTTATACTTATTTTCCCTGTTTATATTTTGGGCTCCATTTACTTCATCTACTAGCTAAATCTCCCACATAACATTCCATTTTCCATTTCTGTGCCTTTTCCCCTAGCTATCTCCCATACCTGGAATTGTTTATAGTTTCTACTTTGCCTCTTTGGCTTCCATCAAGACTCACCTTAAATGCTACCTACAGGTAGCATTCCCAGTCCTCTTAGTTGCTAGAAGCTTTTCATCTGAGGTCCCTCATCATTTATTATTTATGTATCTAATTATTTACATGTTGTCTTCCCTATAAAAACATAAGTTCTTTTCATTTTTCCTTATATTCCCAGTGTTTATAACGGTCCTTGGAAAATGATTGTTGATTGATTGATTGAATTCCCTTCAATTAAAAAAAACATTTATTTAGCATGGTATGTGTTCAGCATAGGCTATGTGTGAAAATGACAAATATTTTCTCTGTTATTAAAGTGCTTTTATTTTACTGGAGGTAGGTGTGAGTACTTCCTGAATCAATGTAGACTGTAGCCCTTCTATCATTCCCATTTTCTATCATTATCATCCATATCCTACACACAAATTGGGAAAAGAGTAGTGACTGTATTAATTTTCACCTTGTTTCTTTCTTATAAACCAAGACCTATTTGCTAGGATAGACTTTCCAATCTGCTTACAAGAAACTTAGTCCAATACCTCTTCCTTACTGTACTCTATCTACCACCCAGACTTATGGATGCCATTTTTGTGTTAGAAATGATCCAACGATTTCTGCCCAAAAAAATAGTCTCATCCAGTATTGAACTAAAATCTTACATGGAGGACCCATCTCAGTCACTGTAGGACTTCATCTGATTCTTTTACTATCTTAAGGACATGAATGTAGCATTGGAATTATCTATGTTTTATCTGTAATTCTTACTACATCCTTGGCTCATCTCCTTTTCCAGTAACACATGACCTGAATGATTTCTTTCACACCTTTTCATTACAAATAAATCACTATTCATTATTAATTCATTCTATTAGTCATTCTATTCATTACTAATAAATCCTTATATTGGTAGCCTACTTACATTTACCATTATTTTCCACTGCCCTTTAGTTCATTTGTCTAAGATCATTCCCTGATTTTCAGGCAAATTCAGGGAATTTTCAGGCAAAATGTTACTGTTATAAGAGATGGAATTTTGTAGCAAAGAGCAGCTTAGAATCATATTTATAATTTCCTAAATGTGATACAGCTTGATCTCCTCCTATTCAACTCTGGGTCCAACTTGTTATCAATTTGTAGCTCTTGTCCACATATTAAGCCCATTGAATTCTACTCATTTGATCTGTGTTTTAACGATTTTGACCTATGGTTATTTTTAATGGTAATACACCCATGTTTGCTCACTTTTCCCCAGCCTACCTCTGAAATTAACTCAAGTCGAGGCATTCAGTTGCCCACTGTGTTAACAAATCTAGGAAAGGAAGAACATTGTAATGGTAAATATTTAGTCAAGACAGAAAAGAAAATTGAAGTAATGAAGTAATATCAATATACTTTTTCTGAATGCCTTTCCATTCTCACCCTTTCTTCTCCCAGAATAGCTTGGAAAATGGTTTTCAAGATTCATGTTCTGATAAAGGAAGAGATGAGCATGAGCTCAGTCTCTCTATGTAGCCAGAATATGCTCTTGGGTGGGTCCTGGAGCGTCAAGATTTTAGCACAACTTTGATTCTGTATTTGGGATTGCCTTTTTTTTTTTCTGCAGTTGCTATATCAGCATGATTAACATGCAATCCATTTCTCTCTGCTTGGCTTCTGATCATGTATCTCCACGTAGACCCTAGATTGGCTTACCTCAGCTACTAATTGTTCTGGTCTCCATCAATTAGCCTTTCTAAGCCAGAATGCTTTTTATCTTCTTGTTCCATTCCACATTATCATGATCTCCAGAAACAATTCAATTTCATGTATCCTTTCAGTTTGTGAGAGGATTTGAAGAGGTGAAGGAATTGGGGACTTCTTTGTATCCATTTTTATGTTGCATTCTTAGCCATTTCATTGAGAGGAGCTACTGGTACAAAAACATCTTCACTACCCTTTATGCACATGTAATGACCCTTTCTCTCTATCTGGCGAATAGGGTAAGCTATACATAGACTAGCCCCAAACTCTAAGGAGCCATCAAATATCTATATGTTTTTCTATGTTTATCATTTATCTCTATATCTATACACGCATATGTGTATATGTGTGTATATGCATACCAACTTATATATTATACTATATCATGTTACATTAGTTATTATAAAAGGTGTCCCAAAAGTCTTAGTTCAGTGTTTAGTTCTAACAGAATTATATTATATATGAAGGGGAGAGAAGGGAAGGGAATAAGCATTTCCATAGCCCTACTATGTGTCAGACATTGTGCTAAGTGCTTTACAAATAATATCTCATTTGATCCTCAGAGCAAAAGTTTGAGATATTAATTATATTAAAAGACCAATTTAATGACATAGGCAATGTTTTCTTTGCTTTTCCAGTGTAAGCTGTTAAATTAATCTCTTTCAAAAAATGGATTTCACTGAGAAGATTTTATAATATTTGAGGTCTTATTGCAATTAGAATTGTTCATCTGCTGATAGAGGCATTTCAAGCACCTTACTTTTGATATAAATTTCCTTTGCCTGTATTTAGTAAGGTAGAACTATTATTTCTGACTTCCATTGTCACTTCCTTATGTATCTGGTAGATACATAAGATGGTAGAGTCAAATGTGGTTATCCCACCATGGTCATTGATGATAACAGGTAAATAGAGAAATGCTAGAAGATCTGTTCCATTTCACATCTGTTTGTTGTGTTCCTTCTACTTCTGTCTAAAAATGCCTTTGTAATGATCTAGCTAGGCTAGATCTTACATTAAACTGTCCTTTCCGCTTCCCCCTTGCTTTTGTGCTGTTCTGTGCAGCGAATCTAGACTGGGTATTATTTTACCATTTGTCAAATGAACAAGACATCTTCTGATTCTTTATTTGTTATTTTGTCATAATGGATTGTCAATTCCATATTTTCTTTAGTGGGAGCATAATTTCATGTGATGATATGTTGACAAGAATTACATGGCAAGAATGAACTTCAGAAGGTCAGGTTGGAAGGAAATAGTGCTTTCCCTCATACATAATAATGAAAGTGGGATTCTTATGGTTTCAGTTTTTCAATTTGATTAATTTCAATTTCAATTCAATTCAAGTTCAGCTTTTGACCCCATTAAACTAGTGAGGTAAGTAAGGACCAGATAAAACTACTTCCATTTTACAGATGAGGAAATGGGAATGAGATCTAGTTAATTGGTTGATTTTATGGCACTAATTTGATAATACAGTTGGAGAATTCTCTATTCTGAATTTCTGAATTGAGTTTCCAATATGTATTGGGAAGGGAGTTTCCACACCATGTGCTCCTCATGACAATGAAATGCTTGTTCTGGACTGAAATGCACATTCATATGTATATGTCCATATAATTAGGATCTCGTGCTTTTTTTACACAAAAGTCCTATTGACCTCCATGAACAAAATTGCAGGCTATGTACCAATGTCCGTTGTGGAGCATGAAGAAATTTTTAAAAATAGGAAAAACTTGACAAAATTCTCCAAATAAAGTCAACACATACTTTGATGCTTGGTGACTTTAGTGTGAAAGTAGACACAGGGAAAGACAGAGAAAATTGTATTAGAAAATATGGTTTGAGCATTATGAAATGAAAGATACCAAAGGCCAGAATCACACCACGATGTTATAAATTCTTAGGAATGATGTAAATTCTTAAAGTAGAGAATTGGGAAGTAAGAACCAGATCAAATAACAAAACAATAACTCACTATACCCCCAAAGGACAAGAAAGTAATGGTTACTGACTTGAGGCATTTCAGAATCAATTGTCACTTTACAGCTACCCTGGTTAGAAGATAACAAATTAGAAGACAAATGTGATAAGAAGATACTGATTTCAGCAGCTGCAACTGGCCTATTTAAATGATCTGACACAAATATTGGAAAAGGATAAAAGTAAAGACATTATCTGATTGAAACTTAGAGAATTTTAACACTATGCAAAATGATCATCACAATGGAAAGGCTAGTGATTGATTAAATACATAGATTGGTACATAGGTTTTTAGACATGGCCAATGATAGGATTAATTTTGCTTGACTGTGTGTGTGTGTGTGTGTGTGTGTGTTACAAGGATTTTCTTTTTCTTTTTCCTTTTTCCCATGATCAGGGAGAAGGTCAGAGAGAGAGAAAATAAATACTGATTAATTGAAAAAAAATTAATGTCTGAAAGTGGACAACACCTAAATACTTGCTCAGGTAAAACACTGAAGAATTGATATTCAGTTTATCTCAGACATACTCACCACAAATAGCAAAGGTCTGTACATTCATTTATGATCTCCTTATTGAAAACATAAGAGAAGAACAGCCAGTTTTTCATCATTTTCAACAGGAGACTTTTTTTGTCAGTCTCAATTGTCTGGGAGATAAAGAAAATGCAATATTAACACTGTCTATTGTTGCACAAAAATCTTCATTTGATAGAATAAAATGCAACCTTAAATGCCTTCTCAGAAAAGATGTCTGCTATATATATGGGTGGGACAGAGATCCAGAAAGAAACAGAGACAGAGAAAAAGAAACAGAGACAGAGAGAGACAGACAGAGAAACAGAGAAAGAATGAGAATCAGTCAGCATAAGCTCATTCCTCTCTTCTGACAAACTGGAAAAGACAAAGATGGATAGATTCATTAAGGTTGAGATCCTCCAAGTATTGTATTCAGATGGCTTTGTGCTGATGGCATCAAGTCTCAGGACACTACAGGGCCCTCCTTAATAAGTCATATACCATTTGTCAAAGATTTGCCTCATCATCTTACATAGAAAAATTTTTTAAAAAATGAAACAAACAAACCATCCCCTTCTTCCCAAACCAAGAGGATGTAAAATATATATTGCCCTGATTAAGGCATAGAATTGGAATAATAGTCTTTAAAGTGAGTTCATAGGTTCATGTATTCTGATGTTGCGAATGGACAAAGAGCTGAGCCCAGAATTGAATGGAAGGAGAATAGACTTGAGAATACAACATAAAACTCTGCTTTCAAAGATCCCAAAATACTCATTCATGCTCTCTCTCCGTCTCTGTCTCTCTCTTTCTTTCTCATACACATACATACACATGCACACACACACACACACACACACACACCATCTTTTTAATTCCAGTCATTACCTGGTACTTTCTTGCTGCAATCACAAAACAGCAAGATCTAAAAATAATCAAAATTCACTCAGCATCAGGTCATATAAGTCCTTCCAGGCCTCTCTGAAGTCTTCTTGTTCATCATTTCTTATGGCACAATAGTACTCCATTACATTCATATACCATAATTTATTCAGCCATTCCCCAATTGATGGACATCCCCTTGACTTCCAGTTTTTGGCAACTACATAGAGTGCTGCTATAAATATTTTTGTACATGTGGGACCCTTTCCCATTTTTATGATCTCTTGGGGATATAGTCCTAGTAGCGATATTGCTGGGTCAAAGGGTATGCACATTTTTGTAGCCCTTTGGGCATAGTTCCAAATTGCTCTCCAGAATGGTTGGATGCGCTCGCAGCTCCACCAACAATGAATTAGTGTTCCAACTTTCCCACATCCTCTCCAGCATTTATCATTTTCTTGTTCTGTCATGTTTGCCAATCTTATAGGAGTGATGTGGTACCTCAGAGTTGTTTTGATTTGCATCTCTCTAACCAATAGTGATTTAGAGCATTTTTTCATATGATTATAGATAGCCTTAACCTCTTCCTCTGAAAATTGCCTGTTCATATCCTTTGACCATTTATCAATTGGGGAATGACTTGTATGATTATACACCAGGAGAACTTTATGCACAGCAACAACCACAGTGTGTGAGAGTTTTTTCTGGTAGACTTAGATTTTTGTAATAACACAAGAACTTCTTACCAAAAAAAAAAAAAAATCCCAATGGAGGATCTCAAGGCAAAATGCCTGCCACACTCAGAGAGAGAAATATGGAAGTCACTCACATATTGTAGCAGATCATGTTTGTGTATGTGTATGTGTTTGTGTATCATGTTCTGATTTGTTATACGATTTCTTTCATTTATCTTAGTCTGACTACATAGCATGACTATAGTGAAAATATACTCAATAGGAAAGTATATGTAGAATCTATACAGAATTGTATGCAGTCATGGGGAGGGAGGGGGGGAGTGGGGGGTATGTGGGGGTTATAAAATCACAATTGTATGGCAGTGATTGTTAAACATTACAAAATAAAAAAAAAACAAAAAAAAATAAAAATAATCAAAATTGTTGGTGACTCAAAGGGCAACAGAGAATGTATGTTGCTTCTAAGGCAGAAGAAGCTTATTATCAATGGTGCCTTTTGTACAAAAAGTGGTATGAAGAGATGATGGTACTTTTATAACTGCCAAAGATTTTGTTTGGCATATTTTAATGATGACTCAATTGGATAGTGAAGTATCTGATGTAGATACTAACTTCCTGATTGATAACCGTGACGTACATGTCCCAAAAGCGTCTCACACTAGGCATGTCTCAAATGGAAATTATTATATTTTCCCCCAAATCCAACCCTCTGCCAAACTTCTGGAAGATCATTCTTTTAGTCAGCAAGGTTTATGGCCTTGGAGAAAGCTTTTCACTCTTTTCATCTCCTTCAACACTCACACCTAATCAGTTGCCAAGTCAATTCGTCCTGTCAATTGACTAGTACTTATTAAAGGATTATCATATACCTGTACTGTGCTGAGAACTAGGAAAATATAGGCAAAAAACAGCTCTTGCTATCAAGGAGCATACATCATAGGGGAAAATATCATATGAATAGGTAGTGACCTTCTCATGAAGAATATATAGAAGGACAAGAATTACACATAATGAGAAAACATGAATGGGTTGTAATCCACATTGATGGAAGAAGTACTCCTACTTATGAGATTGTGGATTCATGGAAATCATCAAAGCATTTGCCAGTTTAATATTTCTTACAGAAAGATAAAGTAAAGAACTAGTTGGGGGTTAGGAGTGGGGGAAGAGTATTTCTTCTTTTGAGAAAGGACCATAAATACAAGGTCAGTGGTTGTGAATGTTTATTCTATTTTCCTTTCCTTTGTGAGTATGAAGAAAGGAAGGGGAGTATTTTAATGGGTTCCAGATGAAAACACAGTCTAGCAAATTCAGTGCTTGTGTTATTATAGGAATCACAGTAGTATAGAATCACATCATTTAAAGATGAAAGAGGACTTGGAGATCAATCAGTCAGTATAACCCCATCATTTTTTTAGAGTAGGAAACTGAGTCCAGAGATGAAGTGAATTGCCCAAAGTCACATAGATAGCTAGGTGGTATACTGAATAGAGTGCTAGGCTATAGTCAGAAAGATCTGAGTTCAAATTTTGCCTCTTACATTTATTAATTGTACGGCCCTAAGCAGGTCACTTGACTTGTCTGTCTCAGTTTTATCATAGGTGAAATGGAGATAACAATAGTACCTACCTTTTAGGGTTATTGTGAGGATAAAACAAGATAATATGAGCAAAGTACTTTGCAAACCTTAAAATGCTATATAAACCCAGATATTTATTATTATTATAAATATTATTATTATGTTGATTCTAAATAACAGAGCCAGAGTTTAAATCCAGGTCCTTTGTCTCCATATTCAGTGGCTTACCCACTCCTGTCCCCTCTCCCCCCACAAAAAACCACTTGAGAAGCAAGAAGTACTGCCTGGAGAGGACAGAATTTAGAAAGGCAGGGAAATATAGGACCTTGAGCCTTTTAGGGGTATTATGAGAATGCTGAATGTTTTCCATAAAAGTCAAAGGCAAAGTGAGGAAGAGAAGTACACAAAAGTAGGGAAGGCTAGGAGGGCAAAGATAATCAATTGAATCTGCTTCTGAGCAGAACCTTGATCATATTCGTGGCCACCACCTCTTCTCTGAAGTTAGCTGGGTCCCAGTAGATTGTAAACTACTTAAGAGCAAGGATTGTTTCATTTTTGCGTTTGTATTTCTAGTAGCTAATACAGTAACTGGCACACAGTAGTTACTTAATAAATGTTTGTTGACCGATAATGGCACAGTAGGTCAATTAGGAGCTAGCTAGCTTAAGTTTAGGGATAAGAGTTTCTTATAATACAAAATCAATTAGAACAGTGGTTCCTAACCTTTATTTGTGTCATGTATCCTTTAGCAATATGGTGAAACCTATTACCCCTCATCTCAAAATAATGTTTTTAAATACACAAAATGCATAGGAATGTAAAGAAAACAAATTATATTGAAATCGAATATATGTATATACATACATTTATTTACTTCAAAACATCTGCCTCTCTCTCTCTCTCTCTCTCTCTCTCTCTCTCTCTCTCTCTCTCTCTCTGTAGTGTTCACAGACTCTAGGTTAAGAATCTCTGAATTAAAGAAATAAATTCATGTAGTCTTGGGTCAAATAGGGGTCTACCTCCAAGCAGACACCTAGGATCTTTCTAAACTAATACAAAAAATGTTTCACTAGATGGGGTTCTCTTCATAATGTACCCTAATTCTCACCTATACTTAGGGGATGTCCTTCAAACCAATTTAAAGTCCCAATCTATCTGAATTATGTCCATGCTAGGTCATAGTTTGCCTGCCAAGTGGCCAAGAAATTGTTTGATATCATGGATCATTGTGACACATCTTACAGATACTTTGTGATTCTAAGAAGGAAAATATGGGGTGTCATCCAGAAGAAACCTTGGGGCTGGGAGTCTTGTGCTACACATGATTTTAAATAGCTCAGCACTCAGTTAACTTCCCTCAAATTCATTTTTAAATTTTGCTTTTGCAGAAATAAAGTCATTTAAAAGGTCAGTATTAACAATGGGGAAAGCTCTGTTTTGGTTCTCAAATGTAAAAACAGGAAGACAGCATGCTGGCATAGGCAGTATTTCTGAAATGCCTGGAAACTACCCACTAGGAAGGTAGGACAGATTACAGGATGGTATCTTAGATGGACTAGATGATTTGTGTTTCAGCATCAGACAGTGTCATAAATACAAATCTGTATGTAGCTATTTAATAGATACTGAAAAAAGTCCCTCTGTCAACCTGATGAAAAAAGTTGTATTTTTCAGCCCTACTATTACTAAGAGGAGCTATATTTCATAGTCTTAAAGTGAGACTAGGAAAAGAACTTTTTAAATCCTAAGAGAACAGCAAGGCTTTTATGATATTCTTCATCGCTGTTTTAAATTTACATCCACTGCTTTTTGTGTATGCTTTGTATGTAACACTTCTAATGTTTATAATTTCATTGAAATTATATTTATACATATTAATCATTTAATGCAAATGTGCAATATTTTTATGCTTAATCTTGAACAGAAGTATTTCTGAGACTGAAAAGGTAAAATAGCAAAAATATGCTTTTAAATAGTGTTTTAAATTAAATCTTTACATATGATAAACTGAGAAGAGAATATTAAGCATGGATAAATATAGGACTATAATACTATTAACAAATAATCCACAGATTTAACTTCCATAATTCAGAGTTACTTTTGAAAGGATAAGTAGATGTTAATATTTAAAATTTCTTCTAATAAAAATCTTAAACTTATAGTACATGTCCTCCTACAAGGAGAGCCACATGATTTCCATACATGTTCATCTCAATTTTTCAAAGGAACACCACCAAAAAAAAAAAAAAAAAAAAAGGCAAAACAAAACCGAAGTGACTTTTTAAACATCTGTGGTAAGACAAGACCTGGAGACACCGTTTCTTAAATGGTTGGTCAACAGAGTAGGAAGTTTGGAGTTGTTTTTATTGTGGTTTCAGAACGAAATTTATTCCTCAGTTTATAGTAATCTTCAAAACGGTGCCACAAGGCAGAAGATTTTATTTGCATTAAGTGGCCTGATTGGTAGCTGGTGCTAGGACAGTTGGCCTCTTTGCTCACTAGGCTTTCATTTTGCATATCTGAGAACTGCACCTGTTGGCCAACTGGCTAAAGCAGAAGCCCAAGGTCTGTGAGTCTTGCTGTCGGACCATTTCTGCTGGCACAGAGCGTTATAAATATTACAAGGACGGGGCAGTTTGTATTACAGGATAACATAACATAATTCCACTGACCTATTCATTTCCTATTTATTCTTCTGCTAGATTGGATTTAGATATGATATAATTCTGTGTTTGTTTAGCCTAGTTCCCAAAGACTTTTAGAAAAAAATACAACTGATTATTCAGGATATGCTTAAAAATGAGAGGTAGAGGTAAATATGTCATCATCTCTGGCAGTTTAGATCCAGGTTGAAAGGAGGAGGGGAATGATGTCTCTAAAATAAAAGCAGCACATCAGTAATGAATCAGAGAGCTAAAATACCACTACTAAAATAAGTCCTATACACCAGCCAAGAGTTACAGAAAACTGCATCCAGTGATTAAGAATGAAGATGATGTGAGCACTTAGAAGACCCATAAACACTATTCATTGTAGCTTGAGTGGCATTTATTTACTGCAAAACATCTGCCTTTCTCTCTGTCTCTCTTCCTCTCTGTCTCTCTCCCTCTCTGTCTCTCTCCCTCTCTGTCTCCGTCTCTCTCTGCCTGGTCTCCTGGAAGGGGGAAGTGGGAAGGGAAGTCTTTTGTTTGTTTGTTTTGGCTCCCTGGAGAGCAGTCCAATGGATCACTCGCTAATCAGCTTTAGCATTTAAAGGCTCACCTTTCAATCTGGTTTCAAATGTTCCTTCTTGAGAATTCACATTGGCATTCATTATGAAAGGCACATAGGACATTTTCTAGTGAGCATTTTCTTACCTTGGAGAGTTAAATCTGTGCTTCAACTAAATACAGCCAGTGTCCAACTTACAAATGGATCTTAGTCCAAAAGTTTATTTTTAAGTCAGTTTCTTTTTGGGAGAGGGGAGGGGGAGAGAGGCATTCTAAACGTATTTTCCCATAGAAATATTGCTATACTTGGTGTTACATTCCCTGGCCAGTTCACAAAAACCCTATTTAACCCATAATGTAACTGAAGTACTTTATAAATAATACTATAGATAAGGGTTCTTTACTTGGGGTCCATGAATTTGGATAGCCAAAAAAATTGTAACTTTATAGTCCTCTAACTGAAATTTAGTATTTTTTAATTATGAATTTTTTAAAAAAAGAAACATTCTGAGTGGTGCATAGGCAGCTAGAGAAGTCACCCCTACTCTAGACCATATAATCACCACACTGGACAGTTTAACATGAAAAAATGCCTTCACCATTCCCACTTGGGACATCAGGAATACCTTTATCTCCCCTTTCTCTCTTTGCTCCACTCACTCACTTCCAGAACTGAGGACTTTCTTCCCTCTCCAAGCTCTCACCTTCCTTCCTGGAGGCTCCCCACCCATGAAGAAGCTCAAAAACTCCTGACAGGGAAGTTGAGTCATCAGCCCCTTAAGGGGTAAGACCTGCTGTAAGATTCCAAAGTCCCTTTTCCCACCAGTGTAAGTTTAAATATCACCTAGCCCGCAAATCTCCAGAAGACAGACATAACATAACCAGTCCCCAGGCCAAGCCCCTACTCAGTTCTAATTTCTGGTCCTGCTGGGCCCATATAATGTGGGGGGTGAGGGTAGGAGTAGGAATAAAGGGTAGAGGTGAGGGTGGGGGTGAGAGTGGAAACTATGGTCTGGGAAAGGATATCCTAATTTGGGACCCCAGGAAGGGCCCAATTCAATCTCGGACCCTGAAGGAGGACTGTTCCATGATCCCTCCTCAGTGACTATGCTTTCCTTTTATGAGTATCTCCCCTTAATAAAGCTGGCTTACTTGGCTGTTTTGTCATGTGCTTCAGGTTTCCCTGTGTGGAACATTGTGTGGAACCTTCCAGAGTCTGCATTGAGACTGAAGGGACCCAGCCAGTTAAAAAATTCATGAGGGATGGGCTCCTCAGGACTTGGAGTTGAAAGCGGGGAGATAAAGGCTCTAAGTTGAGGAGACAGAGATAGGGGTTAAATCCTAGGGATGATTCTCAAACTAAGGGTCACTGTTGTTTCTGTTTCCACCCCAGGGATTATTTTCCTACTTTGTTTCTCTCCTTCCCTGGTCACTGCAAAAAAAAAAAAAATCAAGTCATAACTTCTTTCCTACTTGTTCAATAAGCAATTCTGGTTTTTTTTCTGACAGTTTTACTATTAACAACACCAGGAAAACTAAACTGTGTTTGGCACATTGAGACAAATAAGTGGGTAAAAATGGTTTTCTTTTATCTCTTCCCCCAACCACCCCCACTCAAGTTTTTACACTTAGACTCCATAAGAAAAGATAAAGGCACTGATAAGTTAACTTTGTAAGTGTTTGGGTATACAAAAGATGTATTTTTTTAAATCTTAAACTTTATGTCTAATTATGGAATAAAAGATTAAGCCTCCTTTTAAAGTCATTTCAAGCAGCAGGGGAAGTATCTCATCTGGTTCTACTTAAACTAATAGGGAAATGGCCTGAGAGATTTCTTCTGTTGCTTCAAAATCTCACCCTTAGGCAGTGAACTTTAGCTGCTTGAGTTTATATCACCTGAGAAATTCCTTTTCTTAAAAAAAAATTTATTTTAAAGTAGATAGTTGATCTCAAAATCACAAAAGCAGTGCTCTAACTTCTTAGTTGTCTAAGATGATTATGTTTCTTAATTGTCATTGCCTTTGGAATTTTGGCCACAAGGACTACTGCAATAATGTGAAAATAAAAGTTCTGTACTCCCATGCTGTATTAGTGCATCAGTGATGCCATGATCACTTTAGGATCATTGATTTAGAGCTAATAGGGACCTCAGAGCCTATCTAGACCAATCCTCCACCCATTTTGCAGATGAGAAAACTGAGTTTCTAAGGGGTTAAGTGACTTTGCTTAAACAGAGTATCTCAACTGAAGTTCATAATTTTTCCCCCCTTAATTTTAACATCTGACTCTCCCTTCTCTTATTAGATTAAAGAATCTATTTCGAAGCACTTTGGAAGCCATGCGAGAAGGGCAGTGCTCTATGTGCCTTCTTCCTACAGCCAAATGGAACTTCAGCTTTATCAGCACATACTCACACATCATGGCTATGCCATTATTACCTCAGAAGAAAGCCTCAGGGCTGGCCTTGGGCTGGGGCAGCTGGACCAAGGTGAGGATAATTAGAAGTCATTTAAATCCTGTAGAATATAAGGTCTCTTCCAGCTCTAAATCCTATGATCCTGTAATCCTATAATGGTATTCTATTTACAGTTTATATCCTGCCCTCTAGAAAAGAATTTCTGCTTTATCACTCTTGAACCTTGAATAATAAATCCCTTTGCCTTCTGCTATCCCACCTTAATTACTTTCCAGCAGCTTTATAAAATTGTATTCTACATCTTTTTTCTAATATTTGAAAATATAAAGTACAAATTATGTAAAAAGTTTGCATTTGGTAAAATGATGAGGTTTATGGTAGGAACTGTATCCTACTTCCTCTACCCAAGCAAATTAGGGTAGTTTTCCCTTAAAAGTTATTGAAACTATCTTTAAGACTTTATTGGTTAAGGTTAGGACTGTTGACATCACTTCCTAGTTACTTTAGTACAAAATGGTCAGCCTCTCTGTAATACTCATCTGGAAGACCACCATGAGCAATTTAGGGCAAGAGGAGCTTTGTTCATCTGAATCAAATCATGGTGCCCTGATTAGATATCCTCCTTGAATATTGGTCTCCTGGTATTGCTAAGAAAAATCTCTTTTTTGTAATTATTGAATAAGCTATGAGTATCTCAACTGGTTCTACTTAAACTAATAGGGAACTGACCTGAGTCACATGTAGCTCAGAATATGGTATACTCAAAAGAGAGCCTCTCAATCTTTGAATTCTGGAAAGTATAACCTTCTAGTACCTGTACCTTCCTATGGCATAGGATCTCTGATTGTTCTGCTGAGGGCGGGAGGGAGGGGGAGAGAGAGAGAGAGAGAGACAGAGACAGAGACAGAGAGACAGACAGAGAGACAGACAGAGAGACAGACAGAGAGACAGAGAGAGAGAGAGACAGAGAGAGAGACAGAGAGAGAGACAGAGAGAGACAGAGACAGAGACAGAGAGACAGAGAGAGACAGAGACAGAGAGAGACAGAGACAGACAGAGACAGACAGAGAGAGAGACAGAGACAGAGACAGACAGATAGAGGAGAGGAAAGAGAGAGAGAATTTGTTATGTGCCAGATACTGGTGCTAAGTAGTGGGGATACAAAAATAAGAGAGCAAGATGGTATCTACTTCTAAGTCAAATAAGCTAGCATATATTAATTACCTACTATGTGCCAGGCACTGTCCCTAGAGCTGAGGATATAAAGTCAAAAAGCAGTCCCTGCCTTTAAGGGGCTCATAGTATAATGAACTGGTCATGCAAACAACTGTGTAGAAACAAAATGTATACATGCTAGTTTAGAAATAGTCAGAGGGAAGGCACTACTAGCATTAAAGAGGACTGGAAAGGGTCTTTTGCAGAAGACTTAGCTGAGACTTGAAGGAAGGCAGAGGGGCCAGGAGTTAGTGATGAGGAGGGAGAGAGTTCCAGATATGGAAGACAACCAGTGAAAATGCTCAGAGTTGGTACATGGAGTGTTTGTCATGTGCAAAGAACAGCAAGGAAGGCATTTTCACTGGATTGTGGAAGCCTGGAATAAAGTGTGAGACTGGAAAGATGGGGAGGGTCAGGGGATGAAGGACTTCAAGAAATAGACAAACAAAAAAGAACCCAGAGGAATCAAGGGGCTTGAATTCTAATAGGAATAAGTAAAACATAAAGAGAAGCTGAGAGAAGGGGAAGGGAAAGAGGATATTCACATGTGGGGCCAGACAGACTGTGTGGAGGTGGAACAGACCAGAACATGAGACTGAAGTGGCTCAGTCTTCTCATGATGGCAGCTCCAGACAGGGACTCACCAATCATTTGAGTCAGCCTCAGGATTGAATCATCCCCAAAGCTCCACGCCATGCAGCAAGTGGAGGCAGAACAGATTGGCGAGGTGGTCAAGAACACCAAGAAGAGAATGAGTCAGCTGTAGACAGAATGCGGATCTCCTTCAGTGCTGTCCCTCTAGTGATCTAGCTAGTTCCATGAAACTTGGGATCACAAATGGATGTGAGTCCCCTTGTGTGAGAATAATCCTATCTGGAATCCATGAAATCATTTGCCAACATAATAAGCCCTTGGTTTTCAACTTTTCTTGGTCTCTGTTACATGCAATAACTGGATGATATTGTTGGCTTTCAAGAAGCAGCATGAAATGATGCTGTGAAGTCTTCAAAATGATACCAGGGAAGGCGAGACTAAGATACACCAGCAATGTTCAGCAATCACAGGGCAATATCACTTAGTGAAAATGCTTTGCCTTCATTACTTTATGGCCAGCAGTCCAGATCTGGACCCCTGACCATTAAGAAGCAGCTTTCATTGATGTTTTCAGTGTGTCATTAAAGACTTAATTCAGAATCAGGGTTGACTTTCCACATAGGTAGAATAGATAGCAGCCTGCCAAGAACCCCAAATCAATCTCCTCCACTAGGGCATGAAATTGCTCTGTTTGTTACCCCGTGGGTCAAGACATTGAAAAACTCAGTTAAAATGTAAATATGTTATCTGAGAGAGATGACAAATGATGCTTAATCACCAGTAATCCCTATTTGTGAATTAGCAAAATAGTAAAACTGTGAGGGAATGGGACCCAGGTTAGGTAAGTTCTGGTAGGGCGGAGGAGTGAGAAAAGGCAGGGGAGGTGCTGACCTGGATCAGAGGTCCAGGTCTGAAGCCATAGGACTCAAGAACACTACTAGGTCAAGGCAGGGTAAGTTGCTAGGCACCTTGGTGGCAGAGAGTGCTAAAAAAAAAGAAAGAAAGCATTGAAAGAGAGAATGAGGGATACTGCAAACACACTTTCTCAAGGTCTGGCTTAATCCAGTTCAACCAGCATTTATTAAGTGCCTCCTGTGTGAAAGGCCCTGGCAAAAATAAAACAGGAAACAGTCCTGACCAAGGAGTTTACATATGAGCAGTCCTGTTCAGAAATAATTGTATATAACTATATATGTATATATATATATATATATATATATACACACACATGTGTATATATATGTGCATGTGTGTATATGTATGTATATTGTATATACATATAAATATAATTATGTTATATGTGTATGCATATGTGTGTATGTATGTATGTATACACGAGAAGTAAAGAGTCTCTAGCTTCTTAAGCTGAGTGCTAATACAACTGATTTTATACCCATTACCTCTTCTACTGGAAATGGGTACCGAATCCAATCATCTGAGCAAAGGACTGAGAATTTGAAATTTCTGTTGTTATTTTCTTGGTCCTTCTATTGACTTGCCATATGTACATCTCAGCTGTTCTCTGCATTTCAATGTTCTCCTATCCAAAGAGGATAGAATGAGGTCACAGATCCATTTGCGTTTTGAGAATGAGATATTAATATTCCTACTTGTACCAAACAGGTATTGGGTCAGTTTTGTAAGCAAAGATGTATTAAGGGGCTGCCTCTAAACCTCAAGGATTGGGCAAAGGCATCCTGTGGGCAGATGGGGATCTGGCACTAGAGAACTAATGTACTAACTGACATATATTGCTGTGCTCTGTGTGTTAGAAGTTTTTGACCCTTACAAAGCTTTTCCTTTATAGCGTTTTCCAAGGTGGATTGGCTTTAATCGTCTGAAGTCAAAAGCTAATTTTTTGTAGGGACTGAACTTGGATTCAGAAAGAACTGGGGATGAATCTCCCTCTGCCACTTTAAATGAACATTAGCATCTTCATTTTACTTGAGGAAACAGGCTCAGAGCCTCCCAAACCACACAGTACCCCTGCTATCTCTATTATATATCTCATCCTTTTGGGTCATTTTTAATTTCTTCATAATATATTAATCAGACTCCAAAAGGGAAAGATCCATTTCAGACTGTCATAGATATGGAGAATTGTATTTTGTTCTAAATGTTCATTACATTTTCTAATTTGTATCATAGGAGTCATGTCTCTAAACTACCTGCCATAAATATGTTCCATAGATATAAACTACCTAACCTTTCCTTGATCATTAGACACAAAATGAAATGGTGTTATTGTTGTTTGCTTTCTGAGTTAAGCCCATAAATGTGCGTGAAGTTTAATACAATAAATGTCTTTGAGAAGTTAGTTCTCTGGGACATCTTTCTTTTTTTTCACCTCAAGTGTTTGCATTTATTGCATGTAACATGTTGCCTCACACTCACTAAGTGCATGATACTTCTTATTTGGGTTGATATTAGAGAATTCTGAACATTTCAATTGCTCAAAATGGGGAGCAATTCAAGCATATAAAAGCCTAAATATTCTAGAATTCACCACAACTATTCTCTCCTTTGCCAAACTAGACTACTCTATCGGGCTGCACAAATGAGTTGGCAGTATTAAGCCAAAGAGTTAATTTCAGGGACTATTTGATGCAAAAGCTAGGTATCATGCCACAGGTCTGTCTGAAGTGTGAGCCTCATGTATTACAATAAGCATTTCACACATTTCCAAATTTTAAGTACACTAGGTGTTAAGAAATCTATTTTCCCAGAAAGAGGCTTACAAATCCTGTAATATCTTGCTTATTGGAGGATTATGTGTTTCTCTGAATATTTTTTTTTTTTTGGAAGGGGAAAACATTTCAGGAATGCAACATCTAGATATGCCTTCCACTTTCACTAGATGTGAATTATAATTCCATGGAATAAATACAACCCTGATGAGTTTATTGCATAGAAGCTCAATAACTTATGTAAATGCTACTTGTTGACTATATATCTGCATATCTATATATGTGTTTGTGTATATATGTATATATATATATGTATATAGATATATGTTTGTCTATCTAGATTTATACTTATATATCCTTCCATATTATCTATTTTGGTGGCTTTATAGTGTGCTTTTATTTAAGTATGAGAACAAATAAAAGAAGTGTTTTCCAAACCCACTTTACTTCATTCCCCAAACCCCTATACTATATTGAGGAAATTTGGGGCCTGAGTTAACACTGTGATAATATTATTTTCTTGATATTTAGGAAGGTATAAAACTTGATGACATTTTATTCAGGAAAATGGTATAATTTAATTTTTTCCCCCAATTTTCTCTAATAAACCCACTATATTTTATCCAAGTATGTTCCTAGGGAGTATTATTTTAACAAACTGAAAGATCAAGATCACCATTTAATATTGTGGAAAAATCTATAAAGAAAAAGGTCCCTATCTTTGCCTGTTTATAATATGATCACCTTTTTAGGTGCATATGCTTGTATTCACATTTACTTTCACTTTTTAAAATGTCTATCTTGTTCACATATCTCTTAATGTTCTCGCTAAATCTGAAGGAGGTTTGTTTATGGTGGATGCTTGCCAAAGGCCTTTGCTGAAGTTGTATATGGAAAAGAAAAAAACAAACACTACGATAGCTTATTCTTAGTTTGGAATAATTGGAAGCTTACACTAAAATACACACACACACACACACACACACACACACACACACACACACAAAACCTGTAGTTTACTTAGTTCAGGAAAAGAAAGCACCAAGAAGTAATAATTTGAACTAAATGGGAATGACAATTTCTTGAACTGGAGGGTGATTAAAGTTCTAGAATGAATCACAAATCAAGGAGTCACCTTTGGAGGCAGAGAGAGGGGAATCTTCTAAAAATAAATTATGGTCTTATATATCTGAAGACAACTTAAAAATAGGTGTGAGGAGGAATTCAATGACCTTGCAAGAAGGTGTTTTCAGGCATATGGTTCTCTGAATGAGTCACACGTAGTTTCTCATTAAAAGAGTACAAGAAATGACTCCTGGACCCTATTGAAATACACACGTGCCCAGAAAGATTGTGCTTCAGTGAAAAAATCCAGTATATAAAAATCGAAACTCATCAGACAGATAAGTTACTGGCCTACGAATTTCATTACTAAAGGATTTTTCACTGTACAAAATGATTCATCATAGAATGCCTTTAAAAAATTTGAGCTACCTTAGTGAATTTAAATTAATACTGACTTTTTAAAAACATTATGCATACAAACATTTTGAGGAGGCAGACCAAGTAAATAAAATCATAGGCCCCTGCATTGTGCTCAGACTACTGTGCACATGTACCTTTGTGATATATGCTGTGTCCCCCAAGTCATAAGCTTCGTAGGGTAAAACTTCACTAAGAGTTTTAGGACACCCTGTGAAAATCATATGCATCACACAAAGAGAGAATGTAGCATAGTAAAGTAAAGAATAGTAAAAAGAGAGTTCTGAGTCAGGAAGACCTGGGATCAAGTCCCTATTCTAACCTCTACTGGTTGTATCACTCTGGTCAGTCACTTTACTTCTCACTGCCCTAGATAGTTCCATCAAATTATCAATCGTAGAGAAGGTGCTCGCCTACAATGACAGAATTTCCTAATTTAGTCAGAAAATAAGCGTTGATGAAGCACCTGCTCTGTGCCAGGTGCTGAGCCAGGCACTGGGAATCCAAAGAAAGGCAAAAGGCACAGTCCTTGCTCTCAACATGTTCACAGTTTAATGGAAGACATGAAAACAACTCTACAAAACTAGATAAATAAAGGATAAGTTGGAGATAAGCCATAGAGGGAAGGTGCTGGAATACAAAGGAATCAGAAAAGGTGCCTGTAGAAGATGGGATTTTAGCTGGGACTTGAAAAAAAGCCCCGGAAGCCAGAAGGCAGAAATGAGGAGGGACAGGCATGGAGAACAACCACTGTGAATGCACAGAGTCTGGAGATGGAGTTGTCTTGTACAAGGAATTTCTAATGACTTTAAGCTTTCTGTTTAGATGAGTGGGGGTTTAGATGTGTTGAGATTGAGCTGATAGCAGAGTATTCAAACAGAAGTATTTATTGGATAGTTGGAAGAGAAAGAGAATGTTGCATTTAGAGAGAGATTTGGGAATCATCTGAAAATAAGTAGTTGAAGCTGTGAAAATTTAAAAATTCAAATTGATTTTTTTGGGGAAAATTGGAGGTACAATGCTGCATATGAAATTCACTCTTTTAAAACATTTCAAACTATCAAAACATGGCTGATTCTTCCTGAAAATATAGAGATTATTGTTGGGGTGGGCGAACCATTATGTGCTTTAAGTGTTCTTGGTGTGTGTGTCTGTCTGTTTCTGTCTCTCTGTCTCTCTAAACCAGGTCAAGGTGATACACTCTTGACTTTCATGGAATCTTTCAGGTCATCTAGTCAAGCCTCCATTCCAATGCAAAAAATACCCTCTACAAAATCCCTGAGAGGAATCATATTTCTAATCTAGCCTTTTCTTCCCTCCTAGCCTAATGTAAAAGCTATAAATAGTACTTTTAGAAATCAGATTCCTAATTTAGTTTCCCCCTCCCCTGGCACCTAATATAAAATGGGCAATTAGCATTTTAGAGGACATTTACCTAACAGAGAAAGAAGGGGAAAACTGCAAACTGTAGAACACTATGGAACAGGAGTGATTATTATGTCTGTATACTTGTAAAATATATACTTTTTAAAAAATTGTGTCTTATTTTTTCCAATTACACATAAAGGCAACTTTTAACATTCATTTAAAAATAATTTTGCTTCCTCTTCTTTCCCTTCTCTAAAATGGTAAGCAATTTGATATAGTTTACATATGTGCAATCGTGTAAAACGTGTTTCCAAAATACATACTACCTTAAGAGGAGTATGATATATAAAATGCTGACCTCTAGGTCAGGGAGCCAAGAATTCAGATCCTGCCTCTCCCAAGTTCACTGTGTCACCCTGAACAATTTTATCTCATAATGCAGATCTGTGCATTGATAGAAAGAGTTCCTTTATGGATTCTTCCCTATACCAATGAAATCACAGGTCTGGTAAAAATATAAAACAAAATCCTTAAGGGAAGAGATTGGAGCTCCATAAATAAGAATGATGACAAGTGACATTCATATATTGCTTTACAGGTTAATGAAACGCTTCCTGTTTACTTTCTCATCTCATAACTGGGATAAGTACTTCATGTATTATTATGTACATTTGCAGATAAAGAAACTGAGATAACAGAGCCAGTAGCCAAGACACTACAGCTTCCTCTGTGCCTTTGCCACCATATATTATTACCAGTGAACTAGATGAAAAAGCTAAAGGAAGAAGTCATCTAAAGAATTGGAAACTGAGGGGATGCCCATCCATTGGGGAATGGCTGACCAAGTTGTGGTCTATGAATGTCATGGAATTCTATTGCTCCATAAGAAATGATGAGCAGGCCAATTTCAGAAAAACCTGAAAAGACTTCTAGGAACTGATGCTGAGTGAAGTGAGCAGAACCAGGGGAACATTGTACATAGTAACAGCAATACTGGTCAGTGATCCACTTTGATAGATTTGGCTCTTCTCAGCGATGTAATGATCTAAGACAGTTGCAAAAGACTCGTGATAGAAAATGTCATCACATCCAGAGAAAGAAATATGGAGTCTGGATGTAGACTAAAGCATAATATTTTCTCCATTTTGGTCTGTTTGTTCTTGCTTATGGTTTTTCCCTTTTGTTATGATTTTTCTTTCACAACATGACTAATGTGGAAATATGTCTAATATGATTATACATGTATAGCCTACATGAGATTACATGTCATCTGAGGGAGAGTAAAGGAGGGAGAAAAATTTAGAACTCAAAATCTTATAAAAGTAAATGTTGAAAATGAAAAAGAAATATATTAATCTAAAAAAAAGAAAGAAAGAAGTCATCTCCTAAAAGTCTTCATCCTGCTCCCAGAGACAAGCCTATGTAACAATACTCTGACTCAGAGTGCTTTCTAGGAGAGGGCATTTTTTTTTCTTTGATATGCACCATATGCCCTTCCAGCTGCAGAAAATTCAGACAGAAGTAGTGAAATGGATTATTCTAGTTTGTGAGCTCTTCAAAAAAAGATGGCCCATTTAAAATTCCTGTATGCACACTACCTTGTGAGGGTCATCCCATGAGGCAGCTAGTTAAGCAGTGGATAGAGCACCAGGCATGGAGTACAGGAAAGCAATTTGAGTTCAAATCCAGCCTCCAACACTTCCTAGCTCTGTGACCCTGGCAAGTCACTTAGCCTTTGCATGCCTCCATTTCCCCAATTGTGAAGTGGAGATAATAATAGCACTTATTTCCCAGGGTTGTTGTGAGGATGAGGCAATATTTATATAGAGCTTAACACAAGGCCTGGTACATAAGAGGTACTTAATAAATGTTTGTTTCCTAATACGCTCCATTTGGACTGCCTAAATACTTCAATTACCTCCAATTCTACCATCACTGCTTTATGATGCATCAAAGGAGAGAAAATCCTGACATATTTGAAAAATGTTAGGATCATTCTGCCTGTGTTTAGAACTCATTTGCTTTTTTAAAAATTCTTTTTACTGATATATTTTGTTTTTATACCATCTTTCCTTTGGAAAATATATGCTCTTTCCCCTCCACTAAATTGTTCCCTTTAATAAAGAATATTTTAAAAGAGTGGATAAAAGTCAGTGACTGTCAATATATGCAGTATTCCACACCATTAAATCCTCATCTTTGCAAAGAAAGGAGGAAGGAGAATTTTCTTATTTCTTCTTCAGAGCTAAGGCTACTCGTTACAATTACACAGCATTTATTTTTGTGTTGTTTGTTAGAATTCATCTGTATTTGTTGGGTATTCTGTAGGCAGAAGAGACTTGCAAAAGAAGTTTCTGCATTGCCTTATATTTGGGGACATTAAAAGTTGAGCGCCTTGTGACCACTGCAGCACCCCTCTTTCCAGCCAAGTGCTCTCCCCATTTTAATCTGTCTATATTGTTGCTTAGCTGGAAGTCAGAAATAAAAGGGGTCACATTTGAAAGGCATTGTGTGGCTTGCCCTGCCAAGGTTTCACATAGAACACATAGGACATACGTTTTTTATTATGCAAGTAATGAGTTTTGGCTCATGCCATCTGTGTTTTTTGTGCCTTTAGTTAATCAAACTAGAAAAAAAAAGATATTCTATCAGGGAAGCTTGAAGTCTACAGCTTTCTACTTTATAGTATCATGACACACACAGTAATTGTGTTCTCAGGCTTGTTGTTATTTTGGGCCACACTTATGGAACTACTGATATGTTTATGACTAAACAGAATTTGGTCTTTAATTGTCACACTTGGTCTTCAAGACATGTTTTTTTAACCTAAGCTCAGTTGAGCTGTTTACTCAACTAGAACAAGAGTTCAATTTACTTTAATTTTTGAAAAGATTTTCTTATTTATAAAAGCTGAGCTTCTAGTGACCTCTCCATTCTGGTGTTTCCTTTACCCTCCACTATGAAAAGAGAACAAAAAACCCAGTGTCTCATTTTTACTCCAAAGAAACTAAACTGCTTCCTTAAGCAGGGGTTAGTTTTTGTCATTGAAAATGGCAACCAGATGTTTGCTGAAATCTCCAGCATTTCTCCTTGGGAGCTCGGGTGCCCCTTTAATTGTTTGATCTTTTGGAAGGTCATAGGAATTGGCTTGGGTGTTTAAATGTTATAAAGTAGGGGGCTGTTTCAAATAAATTTGAGGATAGTTGTTCTGAAAGAGTTTGTTAAATGTTCTTTCTGCTACTTATATAGTTTGGAAAAGATACACTTGTCTAAAGTTATTTATTTCATGCTTTTTATTCTTTTCATATTTTGGTGGGATGGAAACAATTGTTTTGAAAAATTGATGGGTTGATCTGGTTCAGCAGCATTTTACAATGTATTTTGAATGACAGATTTCATTTGAAAGAATAAATAAAATCTATGTTGCATTTAGATTGAGCCTAAAGGAAAACAAATTCTTTCTTTCATATGAGACATCTCAAAGGTAAAAAGTCCCTGGATTGACTCAATAGGAGGTTGGGAGCTTGTGAATTCTCAAGCACAACTGGAATCACTCATTAAATAAACAAATCTTTCTACTTAGGGCAGGCGCTGGATATCAACAATTTTGTTGTTTTTGTTCCTACTCAAATTGACAAGACCACCTCTAGCTTTCAAAGCCTGAGTATCTCCTCAGATACATAATAGAACAAATGTTCTATCCTCCTCACCCCCACTTTCCCAATCCTTTGGCTTTTTCCTGTCCAAAAGTAGTTAGGAAATTTTTTGTTTAGAGTTCTGTCTGTAGCCTTGACCTCGATCTCAATGTGGCCTGGTGTGTTTTCTCAATTCAAAAGCATTTTCTCATGATAATCTCAAATTACGAAAGATTTCGAGTATCACTCCAACATCAGCTGAGGGAAACAAAATCCTAAGGATAAATGAAATTTTTTTTTCATTTTGCTATTCCTTCCCCTTAAAACTTGTTTAATTCAGGATTCTGGTTCTACTACTCAACTGAAACTGTTTTTGTGATCCAATTAGCCAGATATTTTATGTTTCCTATAGATTTTATGTTTGTTAGTTTACTTTCATGCTCTACATCCTTTGTTAATAATAATACTTGGTATTATGTCCTATCTACCTTACTAGACTCCGTAAGGACTATGCATTATTCCATAGTGTCTCCCTAGTAAGTGCCTTGCACGTAGTAGGTGCTTAAAATATGTACATTTCTTTGAATGAGTAAGGAAGTGATATAGTGAGTATAGTGCTAGACTTATGCTCATGTATTGCCTTTGACATTCACTGACTGTGTAGCCTCAGGTATACTATTCAATTTTTCTAAGACTAGGTTTTCTTATCTCTAAAATAAAGAAGTTGTACTCAGTAACCTCTATGGTCCCTTTTGGTTCAAAATGTATGGTCCTGTATGTATATCATACCATTCCTTCTGCCTCTTTGATAGAGACCTACCTGTTTTGAAATTAACTGCAGTAAGGAGACTGATATTCGAGGCGCGGTTAAGGGGCAAGTACAGTGGACAGAGCTCTAGGCATGCGGTCAGGCAGACTCATTTACCTGAGTTCAAATCTTGCCTCAGATACTAGCAGTGTGACTGACCCTAAGCAAGTCACTTAACCCTGTTTGCCTCAGTTTTCTCATCTGTGAAATGAGATGGAGAAGGAAATGGCAAACCACTCCAGTATCTTTGCCAAGAAAACCCAAATGGGGTCACAAAAAGTCAGACGTGGCTGGACAACAGTAATGAGACTTATTTGAGAACAAGCTCTTGAAATTGCTTGTCTGTTTTCCCTGTCAATTTTTCAGAATGTTCATTACTTAAGGTATTTAGTACTCTCTTTGGAAATGGAGAGTGATGGTGTATTCAACATAATGTTAACCATCAGACCTCTTTGCCATCCTTCTATAATGTTTAGGAAAAGTCTCTTTACTAAAGCCTAAACAGGTGATTCAACATCTTAATTAGTGAGTCAATCAGTGATCATTTATTTTTCAGTAGCTATGTGCCAAGTACTGTGCTAAGTGTTCAGAATAGAAAGGAAGGAAAGACTTTTTAAAAATCCTCTCTCTCAAGGGGCTCCCATAGTCTAGTGTGTAGAGGGGTTCCTCCCCAAACTATGGGCAAAGGGCAGAATCAGGCCCACCACCTGTTTTTGTATGGCCCTCAAGCTAACACTGGCATTTACGTTTTGAAATACAATAAAACTTTATTTGAAAAATATAAAAACCTTTCTTAGCTCAACTGACATTAGACCAGATTTGGCCCTCAGGCCTTAGTTTGCCCTACTGACCCTGGCCTAATAGAATCCAACCAGAAAGCACCATTGAACAACAGTACAATTCTCACTTAAAATTCTTATGTTACAACCAAGGACAATGATTTCATCTATTAAAATGTCCACAATTAGCCTCTGTCCGAAAAGTTTTCTAGATGTTATTCTGCCAATATTTGGGGACCACTGGAACAACCAAAAAATTTATCCTACTTTGTCTTTATCAACCTCTACAGGGAAAAAGCATCATATAGTAGAAAGAGAACTTGCCTGATAGCTAGAGGATTCTACCCCTTATCTTCTTTCATGACCTTGAACACATCACTTTATTATTGCAGAGCTGAGTTTCCTTCCTTATTTGTAAGAGGAGAAGGTTTGGGTTGATGATTGCTTTAAAGTTTCTTAAGTTCAGTGGATCCAAGATCATTCATTTGGTCATCAAACAAGCACAGAGCCTTGGCACAAACAGGTGCTTAATAAAGCTTTCTTGAATGACATATTTGAGGAAATTTTCACATTTTAATCATTGGGAATATAGCAAAGGAAATCTTATCTCACCTTGCTTGATATAGAATGGAATCCTTAACCTATTTTCTTGGACAGTAGATGGCCCTTTGAAAAAGGTATGCTAGTAACGCAAGGAAGTTGAGAACATTCCACAGTAATCTGAAAACTCATCCAGAATGCCAAACCATTCAGATCAGTAAGTGTTTGCATGTTGATCGGTTTGTTTGCACATAGTTCAGAGTGCATTTTTTTTCCCCGTGGACTTTCTAAATCAAGGAAAATAGCAACTTAAAATATATCATTAATTTTCCCTTTACAGGATAGCCAAAACATGTATCTGACAGTAGCTGTACACTGTAAATATACTTTAAAATATATTTATACTCACACTGACAGTGTAAATATTAAGAAAGGAGTCTCTCTTTTTTGAAAATATTATTTTTTTTTTTTTTAGTTTTCAACATTCACTTCCATAAGTTTTAAAATTTCTCCCCCTCCCTCCCTCCTCCTTCCCCAAGACAGCATGCATTCTGATATAGGCTCTACACATACTATTGTTTAATAGTATTTTCTCATTTTCACATTAGCAATGCTGCATAGAAAAATTGTAACTAATGGGGAGAAACCATGAGAAAAACAAAACAAAACAAAAAAGAAAATAGTCTGCTTCACTCTTGTGGCAGCAAGCCCCTGACACATCAGGATGGCTTGCTAGCATAGGTTCTTAGATCTGCTTTTCTAAAAGGAAAGCAACTTTTGAGGGGTCAACAATCTTCTTTAATCCCATTCACCAGCAGAGAAAATACAAGCAGAGAAATAAAGGACCAACAGACAGACCTTCCAACAGTCTGACCATAAGCAATACATACATCAGAGATCAACAGACAGATCTGACCAATGCATACATACATACATACATACATACATACACAGTTACCAGAGAGAGAAACATTGACATCTGAATTTTCAAAGTTTGGGGGTGGGGAGAGCTCCTTAACAGCTACCCAGAGTCTCATCTGGCACATGAACCTTCTTCCAAAGAGCAAGCCCCCAAAGCAAAACCTCACCTCAGAGTATATATACACTTTTCAGAACCAGAGGGCATCACAACCTTGGTGACCCACTGCCTCATTAACAATGAGCAAAAGGTGTAGGCCTTCCTACAAAACAAGCCTCCCCTAATTAAGCTTCCCTTAATGGCCTCCACCTAAGGCCTATTAATGGGGGGGAAGGAAGATCTTTAACTCTCATTAACCTTACAGCTCTGCATTCTGACTCCATAGTTCTTTCTCTGGATATGGATGGCATTTTTAGTAATGAGTCCTTTGAAATTGTTTTAGGTCCTTGTATTGCTGAAAAGTCTATCAAGATCAGTCATAGCACACTGTGGCTGTTTCCATGTACAGTGTTCTAGTTCTGCTCAATTCACTCAGCATCAGTTCATATATTATATATCATCAGCTCACAAACCTTTCCAGGTTTTTTCTGATGTCTATCTGTACATCATTTCTTATAGCACAATAGTATCCCATTATATTCATATACCACAACTTGTTTAGCCATTCTCCAGTTGATGGGCATTCCCTCGATTTCCAGTTCTTGTGAGCCTCACTTTCATGTGTGGTTTCTGGCAGTATGTCTCATCACCCTCTAGCTTTATCACGTAAGTAGAGATAAGGTGGTGTAAGAGATAGTGTTAGACTTGGGGTCAGAAAGAAAAGCTTGAATTATTTTACTAGCTGTGAGACCCTAAGCAAATGCCTTAATCTCTTTGGGCTTCAAAATGAAGGTGGCAGACCTGATAGATGCTAGGGTTCCTTCTTACCGTAAGTCAATTATCTTAATAGCAAAATATCAAGGCACTGTGATGTCATGGAAAGCATTAGACTCAAAGACAGGAGAACTAGGTTTGCTGTGTGACTATGACCAGGGACAAATCCCTTGACCTCTCTGTGCCTTAGTTTTCTCATCCATGAAATGGTAATAATTATACTTGAACAATCTATCTCCCAGTGCTGTTGTGAGGAAAGAGCTTTATAAATGCTAAGGCATTGCATAAGTAGGCATTATTATTATTTTTTGTAATTATTATTTTTGCATCGATATTTTATTAACCTGTGATTTTTATTACTGTGTGAGTCCAGGGCAAACTTAAACTCCTCTTCACTTTAGTATATGAACTTCAGTATTTTAGTAGGCAATCTACTCTTGTGGAGAGAACACCTATGCATATACTTATATTTGATGATGAATACAAAACACCTTAATGTTCACAGCCCTTTTTATCTCTTTTGATCCTTAAAACAACATTTAGAAAGGTTAAGTGCTATAATTATCTGTTATACAAGTGAAGAAACTGAAGCCCAGAGAGATGATGGGACTTTCCAAGGGTCATCCAGCAAGATACTGAGGTGATAAATCTACTTGTGGGAGCCAAGATGGTGGAGGAAGCAGCAAATTGCCATAACTCTCCCATATTTATCTCCAAACAACCATAGAATAGCACCCTGAAACAATTCCTGGGATAGTAGAACCAGCAACAAGAGTGAAACAACCTTTTATCCCAAGAAATTTGGAAGATTGCCAAGAAAGGCATGTCTTATTTAGGAAAAAGGGGAATGCAGTCCAGGACAGGAAGGGTCCCAGTAAGCCAGCAGCAAGCCCCATCTCAGCAAACCAACAGGAGATCCTGATCCCAATGTGGTGGACCACATAAACATCAACACCAGGACACTCCCTGCCCCCTCCCACAAGTGCTGCAGCATAGTCAGGGGAACAGGCAGAACTGCCATGTGCTTCAGCATAACCGAGGTCAGCAGGCAACCTCCAGTAGCCAGAACTCCATGTGCTTTAGCATAGCCTCGTGAAAATGCAGAAACACCCCACTGGCCTCAGCACATGCCAGACACCAGCAGTAGGATCCTGGCTCAACACTGGTAAGCAGTCAGACCCCTATAGCCCCCAGCAGCATCAGCCACCCCCACCCCACCTCCTCAGTGCAGCACCAGATGCAAGGGTACTGAGCAGGTCTCAGGGGAGCATCAGTGCAACACCAGGTAAACAGCCAGTGCCTATAGCTGTTTGCAGAAGAAGCCTGAGACAGTGCTCCTTTCACTCTGGGAACAGAGCTCAAATTTAAAAGAAAGGAAAAAGATCCCCCAAATCAGCAAAAAATAAACAAAAATAATCTGACCATAGAAAGTTAAGGTGACAGGGAAGACCAAGACACACACTCAGAAGAGGACAACAATGTCAAAACCCCTGTGGGCAAAACCCCTAAGGAAAATGAGAAGTAGTCTCAAGCCCAGAAAGAACTCATGGAAGAGCTCAAAAAGGAGCTTAAAAATCAATTAAGAGAGGTAGAAGGAAAATTTGGAAAAGAAATGAGAATGATGAAGAGAATTATGAAAAAAGTTAGCAGCTTAGAAAAAGAAAACAGCTACTTAAAAAGTAGAACTGGCCTAATGGAAAAGGAGATAACAAAAATCCACTGCAGAGGACAACTCCTTAAAAAGTACAATTGGCCAGATAGAAAAGGAAGTGAAAAAGCTAACTGAGGAAAACAATTCTATAAAAGTTAGAATTAGGCAAGTGGAAACTAATAACTATATGAGATATCAAGAATTAAACAAATTCAAAAGAATGAAAAAATAGAAGAAAACATAAAATGCCTCACTGGAAAAACAACTGATCTAGAAAATGGATCCAGATCAAAATCACTAGATTACCTGAAAGTCATAATCAAAAGGAGGACCTGGACAGCATCTTTCGAGAAATCATCAAGGAAAACTGCCCTGATATTCTGGAACCAATGGGCAAAACAGCCATTGAAAGAATCCACCAATCACCTCAGGAAAGAGATCCCAAAATAAAAACTCCAAGGAACATTATAGCAAAATTTCAGAACTATTAGGTCACGTTAAAAAATATTGCAAGTGGCCAGAAATTCAAATATTGGGGAGTTACAATCAGGATTACACAGGACTTCTAGCTGCAACATTGAAAGATCAGACCTCATGGAACATGATATTCTGGAAGAAAAAGAGTTAAGACAACAACCAAGCATCACCTACCTGTAAATATGATGCACAATGCATCAAGGGGGGAAAATGGCCATTCAGTGAAATAGAAGGATTTCAAGCATTCATAAGGAGACCAGAACTGAACAAAAAAACTGATCTCCAGTCTCAAGACCCAAGAGAAGCCTAAAAAGGGAAAAAGGAAAAGAAAACACAAGGGATTCGGTGACACTGAACTGTTTACATACCTACATGGGAAAAATGATACTTGTAATTCTTAAAAATTGTACCATTAATAGTACCAGCTAGACGGAATATACATAGACAGAGAGTACTGGCATAACATGAATTTGAGGGAGTGACATAAAAAACAATTAAGGGTTGAGAAAGAGGAGTACACTGGATGGAGAAAGAAGGGAGAGGTAGAATGGGGTAAATTATTTCACATGAAGAGGTGTGAAAGATCTATTACTGGAGCAGAAGATGGGAGGGTGGGCAATGGGCATTGCTTAACCTTACTCTCATCAGTATTGGTTCAAAGAGGGAATAATATACACAATCAATTGAAGATAAAAATCTATTTTACCTGATAGAGAAGTTTGAAGTGAGGAGATTAAGGTGGAGACTGGGGGGACTGACAGAAGGGAGAACAAATCATGGAGGTGATAGATAGAAACAAAATGCTGGTGAGAAAGGAAAGGGTGAAAGGAGAGGACAAAAAGGAAGAAAAATAAGATGGAGGGAAATACACAGTTAGTAATCATAACTATGAATGTGAATGGGATGAACTCTCCCATAAAATGGAAGCAGATATCAGAGAGGATCAAAAACTAGAATCCTACAATATATTATTTACAAGAAACACACTTGAAATAAAGAGGCATATGCAGAGTAAAGGTTAAGGACCTGGAGCAGAATCTATTATGCTTTAGCTAAAGTGAAAAAAAAAAACCAGGGATAACAAAATTCTGATCTCAGCCAAAGCCAAAGCAAAAATAGACCTAATTAAAGGAGATAAGGAAGGAAACTACATTTTGCTAAAAGGTACCATAGAAAATGAAATAATGTCAATACTAAATATATATTCATCTTGTGATATAGCATCCAAATTCTTAATGGAGAAATTAAATGAGTTACAGTTTCATGACCAAACAGGAGATAGAGAGCATTAAAAATGTAAAATAGATCATTTTGATTATATTAAATAAAAAAACTTTTGCACAAACAAAACCAATGCAACCAAAATTGGAAGGAAAGCAGATAGCTAGGAAACAATCCTTACAGGACGTGTCTCTAATGGGGGTCTTCATTTTTCAAATATATAAAGAACTGAATTTATAAGAAAACAAGCCATTACCCAATTGATAAGTGGTTAAGGAGTATGAACATGCAGTTTCTAGATGAAAACATCAAAACTATCTGTGGGAATATGAAAAAGAACTCTAAATCACTTGATCGGAGAGATGCAAATTGGAACAATTCTGGGGTGCCACCTCATACTTGTCAGATTGGCTAATATGACAGAGAAGGAGGGTGATAGATGTTGGAGAGGATGTAAGAAAATTGGGACACTAATGTACTACTGGTGGAGTTGTGAGCTGATCCAGCCATTCTAGGGAGCAGTTTTGAACAATACCCAGAAGGCATCCAAACTGTGTATACTTTTTGATCCAGGAATGCCACTACTGGGTCTGTATATCAAAAAAAATATGTAAAAATGGGAAAGGGACCTACATTGCAAAAGTATTTGTAGTAGTCCTTTTTGGTAGCAAAATGTTAGAAATTGAGAGGATACCCATTGATTGGGGAATGACTGAACAAGTTGTGCTATATGAATGAAATGGAATGCTATTGTTCAAAAGGAAATTATACACAAGGAGATTTCAGAAAAACTTGAAAGACAAACTGATGCAAAGTGAAATCAGGAGAACATTGTACATTGTATCAGCAAAACTGTATGATAGTCAACCTCAGCTTTGACTGGTCTGTTGAGAACTCTATGGAAGTGTTCAGCCCATCTCTCTAGGATCATGTCCGCATTGTCACTAATCAATGTGGCTCCATCAGCACTGAGTAGTTGTGATGTACCATGGGTTTTTTGTCCATAAATAGCTTTCAGAGCATTATAAAAGCACTTTGGGTTTTTACTATCAACATAAAACTGAATTTCATCTGCCTTCTTACTGAGCCAGGAATCCTGCATCTTTCTAAGCTTTGTCTATACTTTACTTTGATGGAATTAAATGCTGCCTTCTTAGAAATGAATGAATTATTCTGCTGGTAAATCCTGTGGAGTTCTCATTTTTCATTTAGCAGTTTCTGAATTTCCCCATCATTTTCATCAAACCAGTCTTGGTGTTTGTGAGTGTTCTGACCCAGATGAGAAAATGCAATGCTGTACATCAAATCTCTGAAAGTTGTCAACTTCTTTTCTGCTCCACTGTTGCCAACTGTGTGTTGGCTCAATTTTCCCTCCAAGTTAGCAACAAAAAAAACACAGGTGCTTCATCAACCACCATCACACCATCCATATACGGAACCATTGCATCTCCATTACAGCAAATGGAGATGTTTTGAATGCTGTGGATAAGTTCACTTACCTTGGTGTAGTGTACTTTCTAGGGATGTACATACTGATAACGAGGTTGATGCATACATTGTGAGAGCTATCTCAGTGTTTGGGAGGGTCCAAAGGAATGTATAGGAGAGAAGAAGTATCAAACTGAAGGTCTACAGAACCCTTGTGCTGACTTCATTGTTGTATGCCTTTGAAGCATGGACAGTCTACCAGTGCCATGCCAGGAAATTGAATCGCTTCCATTTGAATTGTTTTAGGAAGATTCTGAAGATCACCTGGCAGGATAAGGTGGCAGATACTGAGGTCCTTACTTGAATTAAACTGCCAGGTATTCAAACTGTGCTTCAGAGAGTGCAACTCCAACGAACTGGCCATGTTGTTCAAATACAAACTGTATGCTTGCCAAAAAGATTATTTTATGGAGAACTCACACACGGCAAGGGATTACATGGTAGTCAGAAGAAGTGATACAATGATATACTCAAGGTCTCTCTCAAGGACTTTGGAATTGTGTGTCACAGGGAAAACTGGCACAGAACCGCTCAGTATGGCATGTCTACATCAGAGAAGGTGCCGTGCTCTATGAGTAAAGCAGAATTGAAAGACCTCAAAGGAAACGCAGGATGTGCAAATTTAAAGTATCTGCCGAAATGTTCACAGGGACTATTTGTGCCCAATCTGTGGTGGAACATTCCAAGTTTGTATTGGTCTGATCAGCTGCAGTTGGACATATCAAAACTTGACTTTAACATAGTGATGTCAATTTGGTCCTCTTTGAGAATGAAGGACAACAACCATGATGGTTAACTGTGAATAACTCAGCTTTCCCAGCAACACAATGATTCAAGACAAGTACAAGAGACTCATGACAGAAAATGTTGTCCACATCCAGTTAAGGAATTGTTGGACTCTGAATGCAGATTGAAGTATAATTTTCACTTACTTTATTCTATTTCATAGATTTTTTCCCTTTTGATTAATTTCTTCTTTTACAGCTGTGACTAATGGAATATGTTCTACATGATAGTACATGAATAACCTATATCAAATTGCCTGTCATTTTAGGTAAAATGGAGAGGAGGGAAGAAGGGAGGGAGGAAAACTTGGAACTCGAAATTTTGTAAAAATGAATGCTAAATATTGTCTTCATAAGTAATTGGGGGAAAAAGTACTATTTAAAAGAAAAGATAGTGAGGTGATATTTGAACACAGATTTTTCTTATACCACGTTAGGAAAATAGTATACATATATACTTATACATACATACTTATACATACACACACACACACATACATACATACCAACAGGATGTCCCAAAACTCCTAATGTAGTTTTAAGATTTAATAATATAATAACTTAAAACTACACTGAGTTTTGAGACATTCCATATAAAATTCAGTTGCTATCTAAAGAAAAGAGAGGCAGCAAAATTTCATCAAGAATGAGTCATGCCAGACTAACATCTTTCCTTTTTTTGACATGATTATTCCTGGTAGACCAGGTGGCTAGGTGTAGTTTATTCTGTGTGTATGCATATGTGTGTGTGTGTATGTATGTATAAAATGTGTCTCTATATATGAATGTGTTATACATATCTATATGCAAAGTGTTTGATAGCTTATCTTGCTTTTTATTGTTCAGTGCCTATCATGTGCCAGGTATTCTGCTGGGAATTGAGAATACCAAGGCAAAAATGAAACAGTCTACACCATTAATGAGCTTATATTCTCTCTGTGGAAGCATAATTAGTCCATACTTAATATGTACAAAATAGATACAGGTTAATTTGAAAAGAAAAGTCACAAGTAGCAGGTTGAGGAAAGGAAGGGGCATAGGAAAATCTTCATGTAGATGACACATAGCTTTTTGTCCTCATATCTTTAGCACCTAGCACAGTGCCTACCATGTGTAGGTATAAAATAAATGCTTGTTTTTTTGGTTAACTGGTTGGATAACCTTGGAAAAGTACCCTATTCTCCATAGGCTTCAGTTTTCCCATCTATAAACTGAGAAGGTTGGGCCAGATGATCTCTAAAGTCCCTTTCAGTTTTGAATCTTTTACCTTATAAATACAAAATAATTTGGAGAAAGAGAGAGGACAAGTGAGTCATGGGATAAGGAAAGTCTTTGGAGCTGTTGCAGGCACCTGAGAGGTCATGTGAGCAGAACCTTGAAGGAAGCTAAGGATTCTAAAGACGCAGGATGGAGGCTAGCTTGTGCAAAGGCATTTTGGTGGGAGATGGAATGCTATTATGGGAAATAGAAAATAGCCTGGTTTGACTAGGACATAGCAAAATGGAGTAAATTGAAATCAGTTGGCAAAGGTAGACAAGTCATAGTGTGAAACTGTTGGGTAAATGGGAGAGTTCAGTTTACTTTGTTCATTTTAACTGTGGCTAGCAAATTCAATTTTCCAACTTTTGTTGGCTAACCCATGAAAGACCGTTATAAAATTTAGTTCTAGTAGGAGGCTAGTAGGACACCATGTTATGTGTGTGTGTGTGTGTGTGTGTGTGTGTGTGTGTGTGTGTAAGTAATTTTTGCACACGGCAGGCTTTTGTTCTTAAAAAATAGATTTTATTAACATTTATTGTTTTTCTATTGGCTCTATGTCCCCCTGTGTACCTTCCTCTCCCAGATATCTATGTATCCTGGTCTGTGCAAAGGAGTGGGAGAAGGCATCTTCTTAGGATTTTCTTTGGGGCCAAGTTGGTTCTTCATCATTTCTCAATATCCAGTTTAGATTATTGTTTTTCTTTCTACTTATATTATTTTAACCATTGTTTGTATTGTTTTCCTGCTCTGCTTACTGCACTTCTCCTCAATTCATGAAAATCTTTCCATTTACAATCTTATGTGTATTTGTGATTTTCATTATTTCTTATGACACAGGAATATCCCATCACATTTATGTTCTTCAGTTTGTTTAGCCATTCTCCAATCAATTTGTGTGTTCCTAATTCTTTGCTACCACAAAAAAAATTTTGATATAAATATTTTGATACATATGAAAGAAGGCAGACTTTCCAATGCACTTTAAACAACACTCCATGAATGACTATCTACTTCCCATTTGCATTTTTGTAATTTCTTGCAATACCTGTGCAATGTCACAGACCAAAAGGAGAAGAAAATTTCAAAATAGAACATGTGGTCAACAGTAACAAATGCCACAGAGGACTTCAAGATGGTAAAGACTAGAAAAATCTGATGAAATTGCAAAGAAGAAGGTTATTAACCTCCTAGAAAGCACCTTGAATGTAACCTGTTTTGCCCAATTGAGAAAGCTGCATGTAGTACTGGAGAGGAAATGGGACTAGAGAGAGGTTTCATTTTCCAGAAGAGACCCTGCATTTTAGAATGACTTAAACAAGTTCCTTTAACTCACCGTAGATCATTTTGTAAACTGGAGATAAGACCTGTGATGCAAAAAGTCACCCAGGGATGTTCTGATTAAGTTAAATAAATCTGCAAAGCTTTGTGAGAATAGTGTTATATAAACACATGGCACTCTATTATTGAAAGGTACTGATGCATTAAGCAAAGCCATTGAGAGAAGGGTTGGTTCTTCCTCTTATGTTAGAGGATTACCTCTCCTCAAGCTTTGATTCTCTTCTGTGCTGGATTTGAATATGGAATTATTTTTGGAATAAATTTGAAATCATTGAACAGCCCCTATTCACATGGCTCACAATCCTCAATGCAACTAAACAATAATAAATCAGATTTTATTCATTATATTGTAAGAAAAGTTTCTTTTAAAAAAACTTTTCTTGAAATAAGAAAAAGAATAATGTTTATATAGGCGAAATATTCCAATTAAAATTGTTTTTACTATAACTCCAATAAGACATTTTGTGATATATAAATATAATGTAATTTGATACTGGGAAATCTATCTTAGACCTCCTGTTAAATGCTAATTATCGAAGATCAGTATAAAATATTGCTCCTCTATGATATCATGTACATCATAGTTTTTACAATTCCATTGTAAACCATTTACATATTTGATGTATCATTTTAAAGCTCAAATTTTTATACTTTTTGTGTCTAGATATTTTCATCTCAGAAAATTTATGAATTTTTCTTTCTCTTTTCTAACTTATATGTGTGTGTATTTTCCCCTTATGCCAAAGTGTGTGTGGCAAAGAACCAGTATCTATTCTTTCACCTACCTACCAAGTTATTCTGTCAGATTTTGTTAGAACTCTGGATTATCCATTTATTTTATCATTCTGCATTATCCATTTTAAATAAACAGTGATGCATGTTGTTAGTCAGTCAATCACCTTTCATTTAAGTGCCTGCTATGTGCCAGGGACTGTGCTAAGCACAAGGATTATAAAGAAAGGCAAAAAAATCCCTGTTCTTAAGGAACTCACAGTCTAAAAAGGGAGAAAACATGTAAACAGCCATGTACAAACACGATAAATATGGTAAAATTGAGAGTAGTCTCAGAGGGAAATCACATAAATTAAGTAAGACTAGGAAAGGATATGAAGGACTTTGAGTCTGAGGCATTCCCTTTGACTTAGCAATACCACTACTAGGTTTGTACCACAAGGAGATCAGAGAAAAGGGAAAGGGACCTAAATGTAGAAAAATATTTATAGCAATTCTTTTTTTGGTGGCAAAGAACTAGAAATCAAAGGGAGGCTTATTAATTAGGGAATGGATGAACAAGTTGACAAGTTGTGTTATGTGATTGCGATGGAATACTGTTGTGCTATAAGAAGTGATAAGTAGGATGATTTCAGGGAAAAAAAACCTAGGAAGTCTTATATGAACTGATGCAAAGTGAAGTGAGAAGAACCAGGAGAATATTGTACACAGTAACAGTAATATTGTAATAATATCAATTATGAAAGACTTAGCTACTCTGATCAATACAATTATTCAAGACAGTTCCAAAGAACCCATAAAGAAAAATGCCATCCATCTCCAGAGAAAGGACTGATGAATTTTGAGTACAGAATAAAGTATATATTTTTTTCATTTTCTTGGTTGTATGTGTTTATGGGTTCTTTTTCAACATGGCTAATATGGAAATGTATTTTGCTTGACTTCACATGTACAACTGATAGAATATTTTTTGCTTTCTCAAGGGGTGGTGGAGGGGCAGAAAAGAGGGAGAGAATATAGAACTCAATTTTTTTAAATGAATGTTAAATTCAATATATATATATATAATTGAAAATAGCTAAATTAAAAATATTTTTAAAGTCAAACTGAGGATTTTATATTTGACCCTGGAAGTAATAGAGAACCACTGGAATTTATTGACTAGTGAGGAGGAATGATGTGGTCAGACCTGTGCTTTAAGAAAATCAATTTAACAACTGCAGGGGTGGATGAAGTGGGGTTTGGGAAAGACTTAAGGCAGAAAAACTAACCAGAAGACTATTGCAATAGTCCAGGCCTGAGGTGATGAGGTCCTACACCAAGGTGGTTATAGTGTCAGAGGAGAGGTATAGCCATATATAAGAGAAGTTATATGGGTAGAGATGACAGGACATAATTAGATATGAATGGTGAGGTGGGATGAGAAAGAGTGAAGAACCAAGAACATCTAGGCCAAGTGACTTGGTGGATGGTGGAAGCTTCAACATTAATAGAAAAGTCATAAACATAGAAGTTTGGAAGGTGTAACAGCACCCCGACATATACTGAGGGGGACTGCTATCACAGGTTCTTTGATCTGCTTTTCTAAAAGTAAAGGCAACTTTTGAGGGGTTAACAATCTCCTTTAATCAAGCACATATAGGCTCTATCTATCTCAGGAAAAAAGTCAGCACCTTGAACTTCAGAGAAAATACAGAGAAATCAAAGATCAATAGACATGGCTTCCAACTGTCTGACCATAATCAACACATAGATCACAAATCAACAGACAGGTCAAACTGTCTGACCATAATTACCAGAGAGGGAATCACCAACATGTGGGTTTTCAAAGCCAGGGGATCTTTAGTGATTTCCCAGAGTCTTGTCTGGCCAAACAAACACTTCCAGTCAGTAAGCCCCAAAGTAAAACCTCAACTCAAGAGTATTTGTACATTTTTTAGAGCCAGAAGGCATCACAACTCTTGAGAACCAGTACCTCATTAACAAAAGGTGTGGGCCTTCCTACAAATATTCCCAGGCCAGCTAATGGGTAAGGAAGATCTTTAATCATATTAAAATATTTAACAATGCAAATACCTGTACTGTTTCTAGTTAAAGAAACTTGTTTCTGTGTTTTACTCCTAGTAAAGACTCTTGGTTGATAAAGGCAAAATTCAATAAGAGGCACTTGATTAGACTAAAACAAGAAGATCAAAAGATCCTATTTTGCTTGCCATTACAGGAGGGAGGTGCAGAAAATACTGAGTTGTTTTGGACATGTTGAGTTTAATGTTTTATGAGACATCCAGTTTGAAATATCTAAAAGGCAACTGAAGATATGAGACTAGAGACTGGGAGAGTTTAGGACTGAGAATCAACTGTGTAGAGATAAAAATTGAAACTACGAAAGTCAATGAGATCACCAAGTGAAATGCTATAGACAGAGAAAAAAAGAGTCTGATTTAGAGCCTAAGAGACCTCCTACAGTTATCAAGCATGATCTGAATGAGAATCTGGCCGAGGAGCCAGAAAAGGAGCAGTCAGACAGGTAGAAGGAGAACCAGGAGAGAACAGTGTCCCAAAAACTTAGAAGAGAGTATGGCAAAGTTTGCATCTGATTATACTCATAGGTTTTATTGTCTCCATTAGACAACTTATTTTTACAATTTAATCACAAGATGAGTTTTTTCAAAAGTCTGTTAAATTGGTTAGGATCTCATATCTTAGCTGAAGAATCTAGGTCAGGAAATTCCATGTTTCCTTCCCATCTACTAATTGTGTGACCATGGGTAAGTGAGTAAGTAATCTCTTAATAGAGAGATTGTGAGGCACAAGTGAGAGTGTAGTAAACTTTACAGCAATCTAAAAGTGTCATCTCTTATGATTATTAAAAAACTTCACTGTAACATGAACCAATAATGTTTGAGAGTTAGTTTGTAAAATGATTATTTCTCCAGACTGTCCTCTAGAAAAGAGTCAACAAGAAATGAAAGTATTCAAGAGGACCACCACAGTGATGTGAAAACTCTTCATAAGAAACTCATAAAAAACCTGCGAGAGGAGCCTCAGTGAGTCAAATAAAATAGAAACATTTTCTAAAGAACCCTTTTCAATTAAAAAAAAAAAGAAGGGGGATCATCTCTTTCCTGATACCCTGTGCACTACATATCATTCTTACAGATAGGTTCTTCAGAGAAGGAAACTTTTCATTAAGAAAGTAATTTTTTAAATAATCATATTACCTTGGCTTTTATGAGTACTTCAATCATGGGAGCCTGAAATCTTTTATAGGAACTAGTGTGTATTGATGCAATTCTTGTGACAGAAGCTCTCATAAACAGCCTAGGGTACACTTTGGGGTATTTTTCATGTTTCTGTCTTCTTGGCTCCTCCACTTAAAAAATCTGGGAGTTTCATCATATGACACTACCCAGTGTATTGTCATCAATCCCCCTTGTCAAACACAGTTCGTAAGACTCAAAGAAAAAAGTTTACAGGTCAAATAAAACAAAAAGATCTCTTATCAAAGCTCATGGAATATATTAAGGGGAATTATATCCCCAGGACTTAATATAGTACCTGGTACATAGTTGGTGCTTCCTAATAAAAGTTTATGGACTGACTGAATAAGCCTACTGTATGCCAGGCACTGTGCTAAGAAATGCTTCCCTCCCCTGCAAATATTATCTCCTTTGATCCTTGTAACATATGCTAATGAACAATCTTTTCCCAAAGACTGGTATAGTCTCAGTTAGGTACAGTCATGGGGTAGGGTACCTAGCAGGCACTGTTCATCCTAATTCTTAGTAGGACATAGCATCTTTTTTAGGTTTCTCTGGCTTCTGCAGCTCTCTACAACTTTGAGGGGGCAGAGTCCAATAGGTAGGGTTACTAGATCCTAGTGTGATGTATTTAGAAGCAGCTGGGTGGTGTAGTAGCTAGAGCCCTGACTTTGTAATCAGAAAAAAAGAAAATAGAATCCTATCTAAGACACTTTCTAGCTGTGTGACTAAGTAACTTAATTTCTATCAACCTTCGTCATCTGTAAAACAAGGGAAGGGGCTGAACCTGTATTTTCGTTGATGCAGAGAACTCCCAGATGAAAAAACTCCCTCTACCAATACAGAACAGCACCTTTTCTGCAACATGCAGTCTCAGAGTTGCCAAGAGTATTGAGAGGTTAAGCTATTTGCCCAGGATCAGACAGCTAGTATGCATTAAAGCAGGACTTGAACCCAGGTATTTCTGACCATGTGGCCTCTCTATACAGGGTTGTTATGAAGTTCAAATGAGATAAGACTTGAAAAGTACTTTGTAAACATTAATGTGCTATACAAAGATTAATCATTATTAATAAAGGTGGGAGAGGCTTTAATACACTCCAATGCCTAATTTTATAGTTCATGAACTGAGGTCTAGAAAGGTTAAGGACCTTGACCATGGTCACACAGGTTAAAAAAAAACAAACAATTGAGAATGAATTTGAATCCAGATCTTTTGACTCCAATATCTGGTATTCTTTCCACCATACCAATCAGAGTCTTCTGCTTTTCTCTAGCCTGTTTCTCTCCACAAAGCTCTCTATAGTTACCATCAAGTGAGATAAACTAATCTTTCCTCACTTCCCCCCACCTCCATACCCCAAAGGGAGAAGTCTTCCTTCTTTTTTACATCTGTCTTAGGATGGCAGAGGGGGTATTTTGAATTTTCTCTGAAATGATGGCACCGCCGCTCAAATTCTGGGCCAAGCTAGGGTGCTTCCAGAAGGTATGCTCCTCCCTTCTGCTGTTTGATGACAACCTCTTGCCTCTTACAAGTTCACTCATAAGTCAGCAACACTTCCCTCCCTTTCACTCCTTGAATTTTCAAATAATCCTCTAACACTGAAACCAGATCGAGTCAGGATAGTTTTATGCTCTGATATCCCCTTTCCTCTAGTTTCCAGAGGATGTATTCCACCCCACCCCCACACACATACACACTCTACTAGCACTTCCCACCACTCTAGAAGCTAGACTACACATCAGTCTACTTTAAATTGTCCCTAAATTCCTCTGTTATCCCTTTAGGGCATGCTGGATAGGGTTATTCAAATTATTCACGGAAGTTTCTCAGTTTAGAAAACATCTAGCAGCCCAGATTCATAAGATAACAATAATTCCGTTCCATCTAAGCACTCCCTTGGTCTTACAGTATGCCAAGAAGAGGGAAAATAATTTGAAGACCTTGTATCCTCTGTAATCCCCTGTATTCACCGAATCCTCTAAGCTGAGAGGACAAACATTGAAGCAGGAAATTGCCTACATGGTCCTGAGCTGGATGGCCATGATGAATTATTATGGCAGAGATGGTTCTGCTAGAAGGAAGAGGAAGCATGTTCAAGAGTAACTCTGCAGTGGAGCAAGGGCAAATGGCCCTCGATAGGTATCCCTCACAAGGGACAGAGCCAGGAATGGATTGACAATGGTAGTCACAAAGGTACTACAGTAATTGGCAGAACCAGGATCTGAATATAGGTCACCTGACTCCAAATACACTGCTTTCCCCCTAGTTATACCATGGTGTTAGCGTATTATTTGTGGGTAACCTACAATGTTCACAGAATCACAGATTCAGAGCTAGAAAGGGCTTCAATAGCCATTTAACTCCCCTATTTTACCTAGGAAGAAACTATTCTCAACATATATTCCCATATCCTTATGTCATATTGACATATAAAGACTAGAATGAAGACCCAAGGAAGACCCAGTGATACTCTTCTGAAATGCAAAGTGGTGTGTTGAATAAGAACACATTAGTCTTAGAGACTGTGTGAATCTGGCTTCAGTTACTTCCAAGTGTGTCATGGGGTCAGGTCATCTAACTTCTTAGGGTTTCACTTTCTTCATCTGCAAAATATGGATAATTTTGCTTGCATTAGTTGCCTCCCAAGGTTGTTGCAAAGAAAGGAGTTGGTTAATGTAAAAGCATGATACAAATGAGAATTGCTGCTGTTGTCATCATCATCATTTCTCCCAGAGGAATGCCAAACATTATTCAACTACCTCCAGACCCATGAAGTAAACTCTCATGGTGTCCAATATATATTTAATTGTGGGAATAGAAAATTAGACTTGGCGCACTTATGGTTATTTATCCTGGAAACCCTTTGGACAACCTCATTTTCCCTCATTTTCCATCTTCACTTTTAAAATCTGTTTCATTCCATTCTGATTTATAAATTTTATGGGGAAATCTCCAATAAGTATGTTGCACCGAATCTAATAGCTGTTTTATTACTTCTTTAAAGTTTGACTAAAAGTTAGCATTTTCTTATGTCAGTCATGCATCCTTCAGCCTAATAATCTGCAAGGCAGAGTACATCAAGATAGCGTTTCTCCTTCTTCTGTTTTAATGATTTATTCTCCTTTTCCCTTCTATGTTTCCACCTCTATCAGAGACATGGGGAGATATGATTCAATATTCTGATCCAGTTCATCTTATTGGTCTGCTGCTCCTATTTTAAAACTATATTCAACAACTGAGAAGTTCTAAGTTATCACTCACTGAAGCTAAGCACCAGTTTATATGAACAATCTAATCCAATAAATATTTAGTAAACGCCTACCATGTGCCAAGCATTGTTCTAAGCACTGGAGACACAATTTTTAAAAGAGAGTCCCTAGTCTAAAAAAATTTACAATCTAAACGGGGAGATAAAGCAGAAAAGGAGGCAGAAAAGTAGAGGTTGGAAGGGACAGGATACTAAGGGATATCAGGGTAAGGGTGGTGGATGGCGGTAGTGGTTATCTTTTTTCAGAGTTGAAACCCATGCAGGGCAGCAGATAAAAAGTGTATTCAATCTTACAGTCATCTGCTGCTGTCTAGATGAAAGTCCTGACTCCACAGATCATATCGACAGTGGAGGTCCTTTCTAGAAGCCAGGAAATGATTGTTTACTTTGCATGGAATGACTCCTCGATGCAAATATTTGGTATCAGAAAGTAAAAACAAATATAGAATTCTTACTGATAATGGTGAAATGTTAATGGCTCTGAATGGCCATTTGGAAAGCAGTGGTTAAAAGTTACTGATATATTACAGAAAGATACTCATAACGAGTAGTTATAAAACTATCTCTCTGAATGTCACCATTGCAATAAGGCATGTACTGTCGGTATTTTGCAATTGTGTGGTGCAACTGGTCACTTCTCTGGTAGGCTATGGATTTACTGGCATTTTTACTCCCTTTCAGGCAGATAAAGAAGCAGAATCATAAAAATTTGCCTGTCCTGCTCTGTCGAGGAAATCAGAGAGGGATGGGGACATGAGAGTGAAAGAAACCATTTTTAATTATAAAAAAGACTTAGGAAATTTTATGCAGTTTAAAAAAACAAAACTGTGCATTAAAAAAGATAGATTCTTATTCATCTATTCATTCATTTCTATTTATCCCAAAATTCATTCCTTAAATTGATTCCTGGCCCTCATTATATTATGAAACTTTCAGCTACTGTAATTCCTAATGAAAAAAGAGCAGTTGATCCTGTTAAATCCTTTTCATTTGTTGTATAGCCATTTAATATTATCTGTGAATTTTTACTTCAACTGGGGACTCTGGGAGTTACAAAGTCTATCTAATCCCTTCTCCTCCCTCTCCTCTCTAATCTGTTCTACACACAGCTGCCAAAGTCATCTTCCTAAGTCACAGACCAGGTCATATCACTTGTCTGCTCAGAAACTTTCAGGGGCTCCTTATTTTCACTAGGATAAAATTCAAAATCTTCTCTTTTTGTTCAAAACTCTCTACAGTGGGACTCCCCAACCTACCTTTCCAAACTTATTTCATATTACTTCCTTCATGTAATCCATGTTCCTACCAAACTGCACTTTCCTAAACTCAACATGCATCTCTGTCTCTTTGTATAGGCTGCTTCCCAAGCCTGGAATAAACTCTCTCCTTGTCTGCAACTCTCAGAATCCTTTAATTTCTCTTAGCCAGGGAAATGTTTTATGTCATGGAATCCTTTAGGCATCTGATAAAGCCTATAGATTCTTGCTCAGAATTATGTTTTTAAATGCATAAAATAAGATCCATGGAATTACAAAGGAAACCAAAAGTTAAGGAAATTATGTATATGTGTGTATATAAATATATATATGCACATATATGTATATTTATCTACACATATATATATACAGACATAGATATGTACATATATATGAATTTAGATGGAGAAAATATACCATCTATCAATATATTACTTTTATTATGATATATTATATTCTATACACATACAACATATATTTCTGAACCAAAAGGTTCAAGTACCTCAGGTTCTGAATTTCTGTTCTATGTTTAGGTCAGATGCCACACATTCCATGAAGGCTTCTTTGATCTTCTTAGTTGAATTCTTTTATGTTTCTAGATATGGCTCTATAATTCTCTCCACCTCCAAGTAGAAAGAAAGTTCCTTGAGGATTGTTGAGTTTGGAAAAGTACAGTTTGGTAGGAACATAGACTCCATGAAGGAAGTAATATGAAATAAGTCTGAAAAAGTAGGTTGGGAAGTCACATTGTAGAGAGCTTTGATTGAAAAGTGAAGATTTTGAATTTTATCCTAGAGAAAATAAAAGTTTTTGAGGTGACAAGCTCTTTGAGAGTTAGAACTGTGTTTTTTTTTTTGTCTGTATCTCCATTACATAGCATTCTGTTTTATACAAAATAAGTGCTTAATAATTATTTGCCAAATTTAATTGAAGAAAAATCATCTAGTAGTATCACTTCTTTCAATACCAGTCCAAAATCATATCAAGGAAACTTTCTTGACTAAGCACATCTAAATGTAATTATTCCTTTGATAAGTTCCTACTATGTTTCTACTGTGGAAAGAACATGAGGAGAATGAATGAGGCAACTAGGAAACACAATTCCCATTCTTAAGGAAATTTAATCTACTTGGAGAAAAAAAAATTGTGTAAATGAAGCAAATATAGAACAATTCAAAAGAAAATATAATCAAATATTAAATTGTGTCACACAGAATACTGTAAGTGTTTGGGAAAGCTCCCTGTGGCCTAGGGTTAGTCTGGGAAGGAGTTCTAAAAAGAGGTCATCTGGAGTTTGATCTTAAAGAAAACAGCATTTGTATTAGGGAAGAAAGGGAAGGGCATTCACAGTTAAAGAAGCCAGATGAGCAAAGACACAGCTTTGAAAATATGCATATTGTATACTCAGGATTCTGTAAGGAGATAGGCCTGATTGAAATAGACAATCTTTTAAAGAAACATAAGATGCAGAGAGATGTGGAGGAATAACTTTTATGCCAAACTGTGAAGTTTGCAGAGGGAACCATAATGTAGTACTGGGCACTCATTTCTTTTTGAATAACTAAATATAAAGGAAACATGATAAAAATAGTGATTTAGGAGATTAATTTAATAGTGGATTGAAGGATGAATTCATGAGGTGAGACTAAAGACAAGGAGATCCTTTATAAGGGTGTTGAAATCATTAAAGCCTGCACTATTGTGACGGCTTCATTACACCTAATATATTCAGTTAATAAGAATTTACTGTCTATACTGCTTTGAAAGTTATAATCCTGGAATCATATGATCACATTATCACAAATTTAGAGCTAGAATGGACCTTAAAGGCTGCCTAACCCAAACCCCTCAATTTAGATATGAGGAGCTAGAGCCTAGAGAGGCTTTTATCCAGGTTCACACTAACAGCAGAGTGAAGATTTGACCAGATGAAGCACTTGCCACTGCATTCCTTGGGAATTTCTCTTAGTACAATGTTTCACACGTAGAAGAGTTGCAGTAAATGCTTATTGATTGATTTTACAAGGTCATCCAGTTGTAAATTTTTTGTATTTAAATAGATTTTTTTCTGAAAGTTTTAGAAACATTTTTGGTAATTCTGGTTTTGTGTGAGGTGTGAAGGTTTAAAGGGAGATAACAGTGGTGGTATTAAGGGAGAGGTTAACAAAGTCCTTTGATTTAAAGACTTGGGCAATATATCTCCTATTTGAAATGCTTTCTGTCTTTTTTTTTTTTATTCTAGCCTTCTCATAACTGCTTGAAATGTTTAGCTGTGAATCTTGTGAGAGGAGTTTCCCTCTTGGGATTTTCAGTGCTTCCTCATTTCAGCCAGAAGTAAAACAGAATGAGAAAAGACTTTCTCTTTTCCCCTTGAATCAAATCAGGAAGTATTGACTGAGAAACAGAAGCGTAGACTAGGAGAAAGTTATTTGAACTATCATATATCATTCCATTTTGGCTGGAAGAGCTGTTTAAAGTGTATATAAACAGGTTTGTGGTTTTCTCAAAAGTATTAGTGTGTAGGGGAAGCCTGTGAATTAATAGTACAAAGTCATCCAAAAAATAACCATAATTTATTTTGCAATATTTTCAAATCCCCAAAATAAATCCTTTCAGGTCTTCTGAATTGTGGTAAATCTCCTCTGATGGCATGACTGTATACATAAGTGTGCATACACAGGGCAGTCTAAAAGTCTTAGTGCAATTTAAAACTATATACATTTAAAGCTTATTTGGATACCTTTTGTTTTTACATTACTTAAATTTTCCAATATATTCCACCCCTTTCCCTCTTTGATCCTTTATAAGAACTTTTTAAAAAAGAGAAAAAAAAATTCAGCAGAACTAACCAATATATCAAAAAATATCAGACATATGCAGTGTTCCATACACATATACCCTCACCCTCTGCAAAGGTTAAGGGAAGGTACATTCTCCTATCTCTTCTTTGGGGCCAAGCTTGTCCTGTTTATATATTTAAAGATGTTTAATGTTAACAAGAAAATAATGTAAGAGCCTCTTTTTGAATTTCTGTTCTATCAAATGGACTCTTTTGTGATGATACTTTTCCCTTCTATCAAAAAAACAAGGAAACTCACTGTATTGTACAGTTCTTGCCAGAGAAAAGTCACTAGATTAGTAAGGAGTGAAATTTCATGCCTAAATAGGATGTATCTTTGCTCCTTTTCATATCTGTTTCTTTCATAGAGGCTCTCTTTGAAGTCTAAGGGTCCTTCAGTGCCAAAAAATGGCTCTACAGAATTTCAAAAGAGATGCGATTTGGATCATCATTTGGTAACAGTTTTTGTTTCTTGGAAGCTCCTTCATTTAACGTGAAGACAAATGAGCTCATGGCAACAATATAAGAATAAGACCAGGAGCTTTTACTACCATAATGACAAACAGAACAGATGACACATGCAGAAGCAACCAAAAAGTAGCATTTAAACTATTTCCATTCAAAATGTGGAAGGCAATTATTTCAAAGGTTGATAGGTTTAGAACAAAGAATTTTAAATATCATCTAATATAGTCCTCTAATTGAAAGATTAAGAAACTCAGGTGCAGAGAGGTTAGGGACTTTTTAAGGTCAAAAACATAGTAAATGGTGGGATCTACCAGATTCAAACTGTGGTCTTCTAACCAAATCTAGGGCCTGTTGCACTCATCCATTACCAGGTTGACAAGATATCAGGAGTTCTTTTATAACTATTTACTGGGTTGATATGAGTTACCAATTCCTAGCTCATAAGATTATAAGATTTAGAACTATAAGTAATCTTAGGGATGCTCAAAACCAGAGATTCTTAACTTAAGATCCATGAATTTGCTTTTTTGGAAAAATGGATACATTGTGGTGGTGCCAACATAGCCAAGTAGAGAAAGTATTCAGCTGAGCTCTTCCAAAATTTCCAACCAAACAACCTTAAAATAACACCTCAAATCGAATTCTGGAGCAGCAGAGTCAACAAAAGGTCAGAGTGAGACATTCTTCCAGCCCAAGACAACTTAGGAGGTCAGAAATAGAGATTTATAACACAGGGGTGGAGGCTGCCCAGAGCCCACATGGATGAAACACTAGGAGTAGGGCTAGGGGCTTTGAGAGTTCTCAGGTCATAGACAATAAGGGGAGCTGGAATCTGGGCAGAAAGAGATTACAGAGGTACCATCTACTAGCACAGATGTAGGACCAGATGCTGCTTGACGTTGTCTATTCAATGAAGGATGAACAACACCACACATAACACAACACCCATTTGTGGGTCATAGTTCAAGGGCAGAGAGAAGCATTTTCAATCAAGAGGGAGTGGAAGTCCTGAGGGGCAGTATTGCTTTTGGTCACAAGGGATCAAGGACCCTGAGGAACAGTTTCACTTCTGGCCCAAGGAGCAAAGGCCCCAAGAAGTAGTACTGATTGCAATCCCAAAGGTTCACAGGAGCCTTCTTGGGTAAGGACTAAAGTGCAGACTAGGAGAGCAGTGACCATGCCTCTCCCAGATCACACCATGTTAGAAGCACCCAAAGCATCCACATCTTCAGATCTAGCTCTCAAAACACTAATGTGAAAAAGCCTGAAGCTTGATACAGTGCCCTCCCCTACCCCAGACTAAGAACAGAGCAAAAATTTATTATGAAGTTCAAAATAAAAAAAAAAGAGTGGACAAATGAGCAAACAAGAAAAAAAGAAACCTGACCTTGACAAAGGAGTATTTCTCTCTTGTACGTAATATGTGTTCTTCTAGTAATATCAGTACTAAATATATGTGCACCAAATGGCATAGCATCCAAATTCTTGAAGGAGAAGTTAAATGAGTTAAAGGAGGAAAAAGAAAAACTATAATAGTGGGGGAATCTTAACTTTCCCCTTTCAAAGCTAGATAAGTGTAACCATAAAATGAAGAAGAAAGAAACCAAGATAATAGAATCTTAGAAAAGTTAGATATGACAGATGTCTGGAGAAAACTGAGTGGGACCAGAAAGGAATATACCTTTTTCTTAGTAGTACATGGCAGCTTCACAAAAACTGACCATGTATTAAGATCTAAAAACCTCACAACCAAATGCAGAAAGACAGAAATGTTAAAACGTAGCCTTTTCAGACCATAATGCAATGAAGCTTATATTTAATAAAGGGAGGCATGGAAGCACAAATTAAAAATTAATTGGAAACTAAATAATCTCATCCTAAAGATTGAGTGGGTCTAAGTGCAAATTATAGAAATAATCAATAAGTTCATTAAAGAGAATAACAACGATCAGACAACATATCAAAATTTGCGGGAAGCAGCCAAAGCAGCACTTAGGGGAAAATATATATCTCTAAATGGGTATATCAATAAAAGAAGAAAGAGTAGATCAATGAATTAGGCATGGAAATAACAAAAAACCTAGAAAAAGAACAAGTTAAAAATCTTCCATTAAACACCAAAATGGAAATCCTGAAAAATAAAATAATTAATGCAATCAAAAGTAAAAAAAAATGAATTAATAATTACAACTGGGCACTGTTTTTATGGGGAAAAAAACAATAAAACAAAACATTGGTTATTTTGATTTAAAAAGGAAAGAAAAAAACAAATTACCACTATCAAAAAGCGTGAGAGCACCATCAATGAAGATGGAATTAAAGCAATTATTAGGAGTTATTTTCCACAATTATATGCCAGTGAAACTGACAATCTAAAAGAAGTGAATGAATATTTAAAAAATAAGCTGCCCAAATTAACAAAAGAGAAAATAAAATATTTAAATAAGCCTATCTTATTTATCTTAAACAATCCCTAAATGAGCTTCCTAAGGAAAAGCTCCCAGGACTAGCTGAATTTTAAAAGTGAATTCTACCAAACATTTAAGGAACAATAAATCCCAATACTATATAAACTATTTGACAAAATAGATAAAGAAGGAACCCTACAAAATTCCTTTTATGATACAAATGTGTTTTGTATACCTAAACCAGGGAAAGCAAAAAAAAAAAAAACAGAAAATTGTAGACAATTTCCTTAATGAATATCAATGCAAAAATTTTAAATAAAATACTACCAAGGAGATTACAGCAATATGTCACCATTACAAGGAGATTATAGTGATAATATACTATGAGCAGATCGAATTTATACCAAGTATGCAAGGCTGATTCAATATTGGGAAAACTATTAACATAATTGACCATATCAACAACAAAACCAAAAAAAAATATGATTATATCAATAGATGCTGAAAAAGCCTTTGATGAAAAAAATTCCTATTAAAAACACTAGAAAGCATAGGAATCAATGAACCCTTTCTTAAAATGATAAACAGTACCTATCTAAAACCAAGAGCAAGCGTTATCTGTAATGAAGCCTTCCCAGTAACAGGAGTGAAACAAAGATGTCCATTATCACCATTATTATTTACTTAGTTTTACTAGAATTACAATAAGACAAGAAAAAGATATTGAAGGAATAAAATAGGCAATGAGGAAACAAAACTGTCACTCTTTGAATATAATATGATGGTATACTTAGAAAGCCCTAAGAGATCAAGTAAAAAGCTAATTGAAACAATTAACAACCTCAGCAAAGTTACAGTATATAAAATAAACTCAGATAAATCATCAGCATTTCTTTATACTACCAACAAAACTCAACAGCAAGAGATAGAAAGAGAAATTCCATTTAAAATAACCATAGACAATATAAAATACTTCGGAAGCTACATGCCAAGACAAACCCAAGGATTATATGAATAAAATAACAAAACACTTTTCACACAAATTAAGACAGAATACAACAATCAGAAAATTGTTACTAGTTCATGGGTAGAGTAAGCCAATATAATAAAAATGACAATTCTACATAAGCTAATTTACTTATTCAGTGTCTTGCCAATCAAATTACCAAAAAATGATTTTGTAGAGCTAGAAATAATACTAGTAAAAAAAGTAGGAAAAAATTATAGAGAGTTTCTCTGATAAAGGACTCATTTCTCAAATATACAGAAAATGGAGTCAAATTTATAAGAAATAAGAGCCATTTCCCACATAATAAATTGTCAAAGGATATTAACACAATTTTCAGACAAAGAAATTAAAGCTATCCATAATCACATGAAAGTGCTCTAAATCACTATTGATTAGAGAAATGCAAATTAAAGCAACTCTGAGATATTACCTCACACCTATCAGATAGGCTAATGACAGCAAAACAAAATGACAAATGTGGGAGGGGGTATGGAAAAATTTAGACATTAATGGACTTGTGAACTAGTCCAACCATCCTGTAGAATTACTTGGAACTATGCCCAAAGAGCTACAAAATTGTGTATATATTTTGATCCAACAATACTGCTACTAGGTCTGTAATCCAAAGAGATTTTTTTTAAAAGGGAAAAGAACCTATTTATGCAAAAATGTTTATAGTAGTTCTTTTTGTTGTGGCAAAGAATTGGAAATAGAAGGAGTGTTCATCAGTTGGAGAGTGGCTGACAAGTATTGGTATGATTGTGATGGAATTTCGTTGTTAGAATTTGAAACTCAAAATTTTTAAAATTATTGTTAAATTGTTTTAACATTTAATTGGGAAATATTTGATATAAATTTGATAAAATAAATATTTGATCATATGAGTCATATGAGTTTAATATAAATATTAAAATATAAACATTTAAATAAAATATAAATATAAATGAAATATTTGATGACAAATTTGATGATACAAATAAACCATATTTAATTATCTATTAATAACTTTACTTCAATATAATTGATTTCTACTTTGAAATTTTATGTATTTTATTTTACATATTTAAAAACATTATTCTGAAGTGTCCATAGACTTTACCAGTCTGCTAAAGGGGTCCATCACACACAAAAAAAGGCTAGGTAACCGTAATCTAAACAAATACCCTAATTTTATAGAGGAGGAAACTGATGCCTAAAAAGTAAGTGACCTTTTCTAAGGCCACATACATATTAAGTATGAAAGTCAGAATTTGAATCCAGATCTTTCTGACTATAAGATAAGTACTCTTTCTACTGTGCTTGACACTTAGTCAAGATTTCTGTTGCTCTGTAGTCACTAAGGAATAGTGAAATGAATTTTTCCCAGGGCATTATTTCATTAGAGCAAAATAAGGGGTATGAGCTATAGTTAAGCATATTATCACCAAATAATTATTGAGCTCTTACTATGTGCAAGTAGCTTGATACCTTTTAAAAGAAAACAAAAAAGTAAAGTAGTAGTGAGATAGGAGAGAGGAAACTAGATAGCTTTCATAAAAAAGAGTGAAAAGTTTTTAAAATTTATGACTCTACAAAGTTATGTGAGAGTATTTCTTTAAGTAATAAAGTGCTAACATGTTGGTTAAGAGAGACTGCCTAGTGTAGTAGAAAAAGCATGGGATGTGAGTCAAAAGACTGTTAATCTCAGATATGCCTTTGTTGAGCTTTGTTACTTTGGGTAAGTTACATATTTGAGTACTTAACATTCTTATCTGTCATGTTACATGATTGAACTAAAATGAACATTCATTCCAATTCTAACATTCTTTGATTCTGGGATGTATGGTTCTATCCGTGTTATTGGTCCATTCTCTTTATTTATATTGGATTTGTTTATGTTGATTATATTTAGATGATCAAATCACAGTGTACAGGAGGAAGGGCAGGATGTTATAGTTAAAAAAAAAAACACCACTTTTGGAGCCAAAGGATCTGGGCTTGAAACCTCTACTGATAAATATTTGTCTGATTTTAGACATGTCACCAACACTCACTTGTCCCTACTTTCCTCATCTGGAGAATGAGAGAGTTAGAATAGATGAGAGTCTAATAGATGAATTAGTGGAAATTTACAAAACCTAAAACAAAATTTCCAGTAATTAATATTTTGACATTCTAGAATTGCTGTTGCTTGGTTTTATAGTTACACCCCAATCAAAACATATCTTTCACTGAGACAAAGTACTGCATTCATTTTAAATAAGTTGAAATTTATTCTATTTTGAAATGCATTTTAAGAATTTCACTTATTAAAATATTTGGACATTCCAGGAATATAAAAAAAGAATAACAAAATAAACAATGAAACAAAAACCATAGTTGAAATTATTAGACTTAGAGGTTATAAATGTTAAAATTTTATCATCACTTAAGACATTAAGTTTTTCTCACTTAGATTATCAGAATATCTTTCCACTTATTTCATAAGCTTTTTGACCATTAAAAAGAAATTATGTTATATTTCCACCTAATTAGTCAACAAATGTCTGTTCTCTTCCTCTTAGGTGAATCAGGCTCTTGGGATCTTCTCATCTGCCTGCCTGCTAGGAAAACTTATGGAAAGCCCTGCATCATGAAAGAAGACTTGTTCCAGTTGAACTTACATCAAAGGGTATAGTATCAATGGTATTTTTCTTGTTGTTTCCAGATTATCAAGCAGAGTATTACTATTAAAGTTAAATCCATATTGAGTATCAGTGCTTAGAGTTCAAGGAAGAGGAAAAGATGATCTAATCTCATTTGTTGACCTTGATTTGGCAAATGAGAATAACTATTTAATTCAACCCTGCCCTGTAGTTAGAATATAAGTGCATTTTGTTTCCCTGTATGAATTCCCCAAACTCAAAAATAGTCTGGCCTGCCAACACTGTACCACACTAAATACTATGATCTCCACTTCTTAAATTAGAGAAACATCTACTCCATTTATTTTATCTTTTTTAGGTGGTACATCTTCTGTCCTCTTCACTAGCATCACTGTTCTAAATGTGTGGTCACATTCATGAGATAGTCAGAGAGTGCAGTAGGTAAGAGGACTGAATTCAAAGTCAAGAAGACCTAAGTACAAATCTTTCCTCAGATACAAGCTGGGTGACCCTGGGCAAGTCACTTAACCTCTGTCTCAGTTTCCTCATACGTAAAATGGGGATGATTGTACCTCCTTAGCACCTAGGGTTGTTGTGAGGATAACATAAGATAACCTGTGTACAATACTTTGTAAAGCTTAAAGTGCTATATGAATGCTAAATGTTATTACTGCTAATATTTTTGATATTGCCAAATTAATCAAGTTCCTTATTGAATTCATTAGAAAATGAAATGTAGTGTTTAAATTTGGCATTATGCCCATTGGGGTCCATTACTTAGACTTATTGCAGGAGGATCAAAGAAGCCAGTCAACATTGGAAATAATAAGACCTTTAATTCTTTATGTCTAAGGAAAGACCATGTGATTTTACAAGGGACCCAAGGGAGCACTAAGGGGGAATCAGGGGCAATGAGGGAAGGGTATTAGGGTATACCTTCCCTCATCCCCTGAAAACTTGGGTATCAACTGATATCTCCAAAACCAAGGTATACTGCTAACTTCTCCTTATATCTTCTCCACAATAAAGCTATATTTGATACCTCCAGATCAAGAATGGAGAAGAGCAGGGAATGGATGTTGATAGGATACCTTGAGCCCAGTGGTCTTCAGACCATTGCTAAGAGGGAGTCCCCAATGAGATTATGTAAAGCTACTCATAGGTCTTGGCATATTTTTATACCATGCTTTCATTGGTATTTCTAAATCTATCTTTATTTCATGTATGAAGTCAGCTCAGGTTTTTGTAGGAAGTATGTTAGAGGCCATCTAGTTCAACCCTATAATTTTATAGATGAGGAAATTGAGGTTCAGAGGTGAAGTGAATTGCTCAAGGTCACATGGGCAGTAAGAGGTGGTGTCCACTGACTTCAAATATAGAATACATTATACTGCACCATGTTGTGTTTAGGTCACAGAAACTTATCTTTCTTAAGCAGATATGATTGGTTTCTTTGCTTCTAATGCCAAGCCAGAGGATACAAATTAAATTAGCTAGTAAACAGAAAACTTCTGAGCATAAAAAATTCCAAATATGAAAAGTTTCCAAGAGGGGGTAGGGCAGAACTGAGGGGATACTAGGCAGAAAGAGAGAGTGTAGCTAGGACAGAGGCTTAGGCGAATAGGTCAAAATAATCTATAGTCTTGCTTTTCAAGACTACATAAATGTGTAATGTGGAAAAAACAAACAAACCAAGAATTTTTTTCAGTCATTAGACTACAGTGATATTTGCATGTTTTTAAGGTTTTACAAGTTGGATTTGGGTGGAACATTTTTTATTCATCTAATGGAACTTTTGAATTCTACTTTACCACCCACTATGAAAAAAAATTAAAAAATAACCAGCAACAAACAGCTGTCAGTGATCACGGGGAAGTACAGAAGAAAATATACATGGGAACAAATACTTTATTCAGAGGAGAAATATGTAGAAATGAGAAAAAAAATCCAAAGTGTATTGTCAGCAGTTTAGAAGGAATAACGTTTGGATACTTTTAGAATAGTTATTTATAAACCCTCTCATGTGTGACCAGTACAAGAAGAGGTGTGGAGAGAAGGAAACAAAGCAATAAAACAAGTCTGGGGGTGTGGGGTGGAACAAAATGATGAAGGGTGTTGAGGAAATAAAGCGAAAAAGCAAAAAAGTATATCTTTAAAATCAAGCCTTATGAGTTCCTTATAAAAACTACCATTTGCAAAGTTATTTATAATTTATAATGCATTTAAAAAACTCTTTTTTCATAGTCAAGCAAAACAAACCCATATGCTTTCCTTGTCCAAAAATGTATGACTTATTCTGAACCTTGAGTCTGTCACATTTTTGTCAAGAAGGAGGTCATATGTTTCATCTTGTTGGTCTTTGAGTTTGATCACAATTCTTGTCTTTCAAACGTGCTATTCTGTACAATGTTATTGTTTCTTAATAAAATGAGAAACTTCCTAAGTAGCAAGGTAGCCTATCCCACTATCTGGGATTGATAATAAATTTTTCCTTTACATTAAACTAAATTCTGACTAGCTTTCACTAACTGCTTACTGTTCTACCTTTGAGTTCACTGATGTATTTAGGGTCAGAGAACCTAGGGTCAAAATTCTGGTTCTAATAGTATAACACCATTCTTCTAGTCACCTAGGTCTATAAGCTCAGTATTATCAACTCCAAAATCTCACTCACACTATATATGAAATAAGTTGTCACATCTTATTGTTTTTATTTTATCTTCCATGCCCTTCTCTCCATTCTCACAAACATCACCCTGATTCAATTAATCAATTGCCATCAATTCTAACATGGACTCTCAATAGCTTCCTATTTGACCTCCCTACATCAAGCATCTCCCTACTTAAATAGATCATCTACACAGTCTTCAAAGTGACTTTCCTTACGCATATCCAACTGATATCCACCCTTAATCAATAAATTTCAATTGCTATTTATTGGAAGCTAGGTGTCACCATAGTGTACAGAGCTCTAGGTCTGGAGTTAGGAAGACCTGAGATTAAATATGGCCTCAGACTCACTAGCTGTGTGACCCTGGGCAAGTCACTTTACTTCTGTCTGCCTCAGTTTCCTCATCTATAAAATGGGAATAATAGTAGCTTTTACCTCATAGGATTAATTTAAGGATAAAATGAGATAATATTTGTAAAAAGCACTTAACACAGTACCTGGACATAGTAGGTACTACATAGTTATGTTTTTATGTCATCTACACTTTCCACTATACGCCAGTCCTTAACCCCTCCCAAAAGGCTATCCCTTATGATAAAGGAAAAAAAAACAGCAAAAATAACCATCCTATCAAAAGAAAAATCTGGCCTTATATAAATTCCATTCTTCATCATAGTGTCCACAAGTTTGCCAAGAAGTGGGGTGGGAGGTGTCATGATTTCCTATTTCTCCTCAGGGCTATGTTTGGTCATTACAATTTTAAATAATTCAGAGGGAAGGAGGGAGGAAGGGATGAATGGAAGGAAGGATCTATCTATCCATCCATCCATCCATCCATCCATCCATCCATCTATCTATCTATCTATCTATCTATCTATCTATCTATCTATCTATCTATCTATCTATCTATCTATCTGTCTATCTTCCTTCCTTCCTCTACACCAAGCACTGTGCTGAACACTGGTGACACAAATACAGCTAAGTAAAAATCCCTGCTTATATTCTAAGAAGGAAAAACAACCTAAAAAGGCAAACTGAAAAACAGGATTGGGGTATACAGATCATGGTACAGTGTTGTGGTGGCCAGGAAGTGAGGTAGAAGCCCAGATCTAATTTTTGGTTTCATTCTTTTCATTTACTGTGCTACTGTCATGTATATCATTTTCCGGGTTCTGTTTCATAGTGTTTCAGTTCACATAAGCCTTCCCATGATTCTCTATATTCATCATGGTCATCATTTCTTGTAGCACAGTGATATTCTATTACATTAGTATGCCACTTTTATTTAGCTACACCTCGATCAATGGACACCTACTTCCTCTCCCTCTCCTCCATCCCTAGTTCTTTGATACCACCAAAAAAATGTTCTTATAAAGATTGTGATGTATATGACTGGGGCCTTTTTTTCTTGGCCATACTTTTTAGAGTATATGCTAAACAGTAGTATCTGTGTCCAAATATATAACAACTTGGTCCTTCTCTGCATAATTTCAGATTATGAAATGTACAGTTCATAGAATTGCTTTCCCAGAAGAACTGTATGAATCCACAGCTCTACAAATAAAGCATTAGTGTATTCATGTTTCCACAGCCCTCCTCAAACTCTTCCATTTATTTTTCATCTTTGCCAGTTTTGAATTGAAATAAAACAGGGTTCTTTGAATTGTGTTTCTCTTATTATTATAAAATATGCTATATATTTTGTTAACATTATTGTGTAAGGTACATAATAAATGTTACAAATCATGGCAGTTACATGCCATCTTAGAAGCATTCTCTGATCATTTTAAAAATTTGAGAACAATTTTAGATGATGTACCTGAAGGTCACGTGAGCATTTAAAAATTTAATGAAAGAAGCAAATAGATGACTGAGAAGGAATAGTTAGTAGGGTTTATGCAAAATTGCATCTAACCCAATATACTACCAAGATATTATGTTGAAAAGTAACTCTAAGGCTCCTTCTTTGTTTTAAGGTTAATTGATGGTTGTCAAAAAAGTTACAGTAAAGTTTGAGAAATTCATTATGTATGGGTTAGTTGATTTCAAATTATAGCTCCCTTAAAAATGTTTCTCTTCGTGATGATGCAAATCTTATATATTTTATGATGTACATAAAATCAGTAAGTAAAGGGGTGTCGCTATATTAGTAGAATGAGAAAAAATTCCATATTGCATCATAGCTGATTTATCGCAGATGTATACTCTTTCACCTTTGAATTTCCTGAGTTTAATTCATTGACTTTCTCAATTTACCTTGGTGTTATCTTAACCTGCTAGTTCAGCCTCTGCTCTGGAGTAATGTTTGGATGACATTTCCTATGTATGAGTCAGAATTATCTCATCCTAAGTCCTGTGAATGCCAGACTGACAGTGGAAGGGAAAGATTTGGCAGTCATTGGTTGTAGTGGGGGATAGGAAGAGCAAAAGAGGAAGGAAGGAAATGTTCTAGCTCATTGAGAGCCCTGAGTTATTGGTCCTGTGCCAGGTTAACAAATTTCATGTCCAAGGCCTAGCATGAAAAGCCATACATCTTCTATGAGGGCAACAGCACATTTTTCCTCTGTGAAATCTGTGCAGGTTGAACTCATCTGTATTGCATGATAACTTTGCAATGGCTAGGTAAGTCCCTGTGACCTTTGAACTCAATTACTATAATCCTTCCTCTCAGGACATCAGCAGTGGCTAGGATAGCACACCTGTTCTGTGGGCTTTAAGAAGTATCAGAAGGAGTTAAGATCAGCTGCAATGAATATTAATTTCTTTGCCTCATCTATAGAGCCCTTTTCTGAGATTCTTCCATTAGGAATCCTGGATTATTTCAAGTCATAGGAGTGAAGGTTGTTTTGTTTTATATGTGAAAATCATTCACCTTTTGGCCTATGGTCATTCCAACTTATTCAATCATAGCTGTAGATGTTAAAAAATGGTTTTATGTAATTATCCTATTATTATTTGTATTATACTTTGTATGCTATATTTTATTATTACTTATTTTGCCATTACATTCTATTTGGGACTACCTAGATTTTTAAAATCAGGGTTCTCAGGGTTTCCTTCCTTACAGCCAGCAAGGGGTAGCAGAATGGACATTATATTTGATAGTATTGGTGCCTGGGTTAAAATCCTGCCTGTACCGCTTATTGTGTATGTGTCCTCTCTCTGGGCCCTTGCTTCCTCCCATTTTAGAAGAGTATCAGTCTAGTTGACTCCCAAGTTTCCTTAATCCAACAGTCTTCTTTCTACCTTCTCCACTGCCTTGTTGTGTCCTATCACTCATTTCCTTCCTCCTTTGTTTCTTTCCTTTAATTTAAATCCGTGAAATATAACTGCCACTAGGAGCTTAAGTATATCACACTTACATAAACTCTTTAGACTTTTCTCAGTTTCAGGGAAGTAAGTATGTTTGGGGTTTATGACTCAGTTTTCCCTGTGAATTGATTAAATTTAGTTTGGAAATTGTGCCAATTGGAATGATATTTGAACTCACAATCAGTTGCCAAGTCTTATCTTTTCTAACTTCACAACTTCTATCCATTCCTTTCTCCACATTACACCACCATCACCCTAATTTAGGATTTCGTCACCTTTCACATGGACTACTGTAACAGCCCTCTAAACATTTTTTTTTGCTTTCAATCTTGCCCTTTTTATCCCATCCTCACACAGGACCTGCCACACTGATATCCTCAAGCACAGATTTGACCATGTCACTTCCTCTCTTAAGAAGCTGCCATGACTCTCTATTGCCTAGATGATAAAATGGCAACTGCTAGATAAGCTATTCAAAGCCTTTCACAATCTAGTCCCTACCTGCCTCCCTACACTAATTACTTCCCTTCACATGCTCTGCATCAGAGACATCAGACACTCCAAAGTGCAGCCAGAACCAGATTAAAATGTAATTGGGAAATGCTTACCAAATTAAATAAAAATATGATAAAATGTCAGTAACATTACATTTTAAAACTAAGCTAATATGCAACCCAAAGATCCTTATGTTCAGTTAGTTCACCCCCATTTCTATTTGAGATGGATACCACTACCAAACTACTTGCTGTCTCTTGCAAATGACATTCCATCTCCTGGCTTAGGGACTTTTCATAGACTGTTTGTTTGTGTGGAATGCTCTCCCTTCTCATCTTTGGCTCGTAGACTCCTCACCTGAAGAACCATTGCCCACATGGTGTCTTTTCTCATCCTCCAATGGTATTCACCTTTCCAGCCTCCCACTCCCAATTAATTTTTGTTTATTTTATATACATTTTGTTTTTGTCAGAGACCATATTGTTTCTTCCTAGCAGAATGTAAATTCCTCTCTACTCAAAGGGCTACACAACTGTGCATACCCTTTGATCCAGTAATACCACTACTAGGTCTGTATCCCAAAGAAATCATTAAAAAAAAGGGGGGGGGGAAGGACACACATGTACAAAAGTATTTGTAGCAGTTCTTTTTATGGTGGTAAAGAATTGGATATTGAAGGGGATGTCCATTGGTTGAGGAATGGCTGAACAGGTCATGGTATAGGAATGTAATGGAATATTATTGTTCTATAAGAAATGATGAGCAGGCAGATTTCAGAAAAACCTGGAAAGACTTATATGAACTGATGTGAATGATGAGTAGAACCCAGGAGAATACTGTACACAGTAACACTAACATTGTGTGATGACCAACTTTGATAGACTTAGCTCTTCTCAGAAATACAATATCTAAGACAAGACTCATGATGGAAAATGCTATCCACATCCAGAGAAAGAACTATGAAGTCTGAATGCAGATCAAAGCATACTATTTTCCTTCTTTATTTTCTTTCTAGTGGTTTTTCCCTTTTCTTTTGATTGTTCTTTCACAAAATGACTAATGTGGAAATGTTTTTTTTTTTTTTTAAAGAATGTGAGTTCCTTGAAGGCTATTTTTTTTTTTGTCTTTTTATATCCCCTAGCCTAGTACTAGGGGAAAGAAAAAACATGGAGTTGGTGGCCACTTTGGGAACAAAGAACCTTTTGAATAGTTTTGATTTCAAATAACTGCAGGATATTTCTAGGATAATTTTTGTTGACATGAGCATTGTAAGACAATCGTTTTTAGAGATGTTTTGGATTTTGATATGAAAAATAGAAAGGTTTCCCAACTTCCGATGTATATGAAGAAGTAAGAATAATCAGATTTGTGATCTAACAGAAGCATCACTGGGGAGATTCAGGTTGAGTTAGGGTTACTGCAGGACTAAAAAAGAAAAAAATGCTGGAATTGCCTGAGAAAATAATATTCAGATGCATCTGTCTTGAAACCTTTCCAGGGAATCAAGGTGGAGGCTGCTCTTGTCATGAACTGGAAATGTCAGGGACAAAAATTACATTCTTTGCTAAAGATTGGGAACTGTAATGAAGTGTATAATATTCCGCCATCTATTTAAATGTAAGGATCTGATTAGGAGAGTTCCCTGAACAATATGATGAGATTATAAGCTGATAAAACTATTTGCAACTTTGATTCTATCAAATTAGTATTCTATAAATTGGTAATTTGACAGATGATAGAGCATTTATTAAACATTTACTATGTGCCAAGCACCGTGCGAAGTGTTGAGAACACAACACCAACAACAAAAATCACAACAATATATTCCCCGCTTTGAAGACAAAACACAAAGGGAAGCCAGAGAGTGGTGGTGGGAGGGAGGGCGGGGGCCATGTGGAAGTTGGTAGGGAAAGAGAGTATACTGGAGTCAGCTGCATGTGAAATGAGTATCCTGGTTAAGGTCCCCTTAAGAAATGACGGTCCTAGACAGACTCAGAGCCACACTTTTGTGTAGGACCTTAAAAAGGGGACCTGATTTAACTACCGGGTTCTTTTACTCTTTTTCCCTTTTCAGAGAATGGATGAGATAGTAGTAGAGCTAAGAATAGAGCTCGGTCCCTAGGGGGTTTTCCTCTATGGGAGCTAATAGTGGCTGCTTTGGAGCACAGACACTTGGATGTCGCATGTACTCTCATTCATGTGGTCTGAGAGGTTCCCAAGTTCCTACATCCAATTTTAAAGAGGCATCTAAGACATGACAGCTGTGCCTCTTGAGGAGAGGGAGAACATTGTGAACATGCTCTGCACTATTTCCCACCCCTATTCCTCATCCTATAGCAGCAAACAAGTGAAGCAGAGATTTGGGAATAGGAGCAAAAGACCACAACTTTGTCCCATTTTCTTACCGTGAGTTATTTGAACATGAAAGTTCAATGGGAAAATGGACCCCTAGATCCTACACCATCACTCAAGATGACAGGCCATATATAGTCTTTATTTCACCCATCGAAATGCAAGAACAGTACAAAGGATTCACAATAGCATATAGAGTTGATATGATTCCCTTTTCCAGCAAGTCCCTACCTTCCCGCTAAAGCCTATGCAGTTCTCCAGACTAATAATACCATACCGTGATTTGGACTTACTTTGGAAGGGAAACAAACTTGGAATTTCTTGGAGGGCCAACCTCAAATATTTCAGTGAGTCCAGTGTTCACCTAGAGAATCAGTATAGTTATTCAGTTTAAGGTACTACCCTAAAGACAGACTCTCAAAGAACTTATGATGGTTATACAAGCTAGACAAGCAACCCCAAGCGTGGTGCTGTCCAGGGAATCCCTCTTCTCTCTCTACAAGAAAAAATTCCGGAATTCTCAAACGTCAGGTGACTAGAGAGACAATACTGGAGCTGGGGCTGCCCAGGAAATCCCCTCTTCTCTTTATAGGAGAGTGATACTTAGTAACTCTCACATTTTCAAGGTTGCCATTTTTCAGGTTGAGAGATCATGGTGTTGACTTCAGGGTTAAAATTAGGTACAATCCTTTGAGTCTCATGAATGAGAGCACATGCAATTCTTACTTGCCTTTGATTCAAAGTAGCCATTATCAGCTCTTGGAGGACACCTCCTAGAACCTAGGTTCATTCTCAGTTCTGTGGCTCTTTTCCTGTCCTCTCTTAAGGGGAAAGTGGCAACAACAAATACATCCATCATTTTCATGAATTCCTTTTAGAACAAAGATATGGCTCTCACTGAGCCAAATAATTCGTCTCCAATTGATCTACAACAACTCAAAGCAACCAATTCATTCCCAATCAATAAGCTATAATCTAAGTCATAGAGCAAAAACTCACCACTCTGTAAAGTCTGCAAAACACATCTGTAAACTAATCAGAGCACTGCCCTGGTCAGCCCCTTTGAGATATGTAAGAAGTCATTTTCATGTGAGTCAGACACTGCTGCCAGTTAAATGCCTATAATTACTTTGATTTTAGAACCTGAGAACCAAACTTGTCTCTAAGTTCTTGCAAAGGCTTGATAAAAAATGGAGTTTATGCTCCCTTTGGATTTGGGACTAACAATAAAGTGTCATTAAATTAGATTTATGTTTATCTAGACATAACCTGGTCTGGCTTATCTTGACTGAAGCAATTCAAAGGAAAAAAATTCCTGAGCAAATGAATGGCATGATAAGACTGCAGAGGAAATATTCAATTAACTTACAAGAAAGAAATGAAAATATTTTTTGCACATATGCTTATATAGTGTTGTTATTTTCATTCAGTCATTTCAGTCATATCTGACTCTTTTTTGATCTCATTTGGGGTTTTCTTGGTAAAGGTACTGGAGTGGTTTACCATTTTCTTCTCCACCTCATTTTATGGATAAGGTGTTGAGGCAAGTAGGGCTAAGTGACTTGCCTAGGGTCAAGTATCCAGTAAATATCTGAGGTCAGATTTAAACTCAGGTCTGCTAATTACAAATGATCTTAGTTATTAAAATACCCTTTTATATAATATGTATATATTATTAGACATATTATATAGTATGTATATATTATTAGACATATTATATAATATGTATATATTATTAGACATATAATATGTATATATTATTATATAATATGTATATATTATTATATTATATATAATATGTATATATTATGTATATATTATATTGAAATGACTGCTTGTACTTGAAAGCAATCAATATTTATTTTAAATCATATAATTCAAATTTTTCTTTTGCTAATTCAGACTGACTTTTTCCATTATTCTGGATTCGTGACTTTTTTTTTTTTTACTATATTTCATCTTGTTTTTGGTAGTAAGTTTATAATAAATAAAAAATAGTTTTTTTAGTGGATACCAGTGGCCATTTTAAAGTTGAGATTGAACTCTATCAATCATGTACTTTCCCATTCCCTTCAAAACTGAAGCCACCCCTCTGTAAATATTTGAATTTATATAAAGCTGAACTCTGATTTTGTATTTATAAAACTTTAGGAAAACTGGATTATATATTCAGAAAGAATAATGGCATTTATGTGCTTATTTAGAAATTCACAGTATATTTACAGATTCAATACTAGACTTTAAAAATTGTGACCTAAGGACAAATGTGCATAAGGACAAATGAAAGGACTTTGAGAACCTTGTGGTTTTATTGGCTATGAGTCATGTTTGCTCTTACTTTTTGCAAAACAGTTTTGGGTGCTAGATTATTTTTGTTACTGAATTTGAGACAGGACTATAGGTATTTCCTTTTATTTACAACTTTAAAATTCTTAGTGTTGATTTTTGATGAGACTGAGTTTTGGAGCTTTTTTCTTTGTTTTGTTTTTTGATTGACTGGTGTAATAGTAAGCACCCCAACATACACAGGGGGTCCTGCTGTTACAGGTTCTTAGATCTGCATTTATAAAAGGAAAGGCAACTTTTGAGGGGTCAACAATCACTTTAATCAAGCACATGTATCATTTACTTAGTTCAGGGGGAAAAAATCAGCAACTTCAAAGAAAATACAGAGAAATCAAAGGTCCACAGATATGCTTCCAAATGTCTGACATAATTAATACATATATCACAAATCAACAGACAGATCCAACTGCAACTGTCTGACCATAGTTACCAGAGAGGGCAGCACCAACATCTGGGTCTTCAAAGCTGGGGGGAAGGGAGGGGCCTCCTTAGTGGCTTCCCAGAGTCTCATCTGCCCAAACAAAACACTTCTAGTCAGTAAGCACCAAAGTAAAACTGCACCTCAGAATCTTTATGCACTTTTTAGAGCCAGAGGGCATCACAATCCTTCAGAACCAGTGCCTCATTAGCAGAAGATAAGGTCCTTCTTACAAATCTTCCCAGACCCATTAATGGATGGGGAAGATCTTCTTTAATCACATTATTCAATCAGAGGCACTTTATTATACTAAAACAAAAAATGTATTATCAATACAACTGATTGATTATTTTAGACTGTACCTAATGCTTCAGATAGGATTGGATCACAGTTGGTAATCACTTTTTTCTTCTGTTTTAATGTATTATCTAAATGCTCTGATTTCTGTGCTTGTGGTCAGTAGGTGGGAAGATGGGATGAAAATGCTCACTTCTCCAAGAAATGCTTTCACTTTGACTTCAGTGCTTACAAACCTACCATCAAGTCACTGGTCTTTTATTACTTTCAGGTAAATATACTCCCAGAAATACAGCATCAGCTTTGCAGCAAGGAAGGATTATGCCAACTCATTAGAAGATTTCCAGGTAATCCTTCAGTTTGCTTCAGTGTTCATGAATGTGCAAGATACTCCCACAAACTTAGTAGAGTGACTGAGGGAAATTTCCCTTTGATGTGTGGTGTTAGAGAAGTTCAAATGAGTAATGTCCAGAGCTGCTTGTTAAATTCTGCTGCCTACCAGTGCCTCTACTACAAAAATCCCATGGTCCAAGAGTATTCACTGATGGAAAGACTTTACTTAGATTAAGTAGCAATTCAACTGAATTCATCCCTTTACTTCTGATCTTTCTCTCTGCTCTAATATTTAAAAAGTTACTTTAATGGTATTGTCTAGCTATGTAGAAATTACTATCTTTAACATCCATAAGTAATTTTTTTCTGGTCTGAGCCAGCTTGCTTCTCCTTTTTGGAATCTGAAAGGTTAATTCAGATAACGGTTAATGTATTTAGGAGAAAAGCAATGTTTAATAATATGTATATGAGATATAATCATAATTATTTAATTATCTAATGCATACACTCATAAAGACACCTATACATAAATTATATGTATACACACATGTGCATACATATATACACATATATGCACATATATATATATATATAAAATTAATAGCCTAGAAAATTACCTTCTATTACTTTCAACATAGTATAATGTGCACTAACCAACACCAGCATGTAGCATGGTACATTCCACTTGATTCCTAGACCGAGACTCTCTCCAAATCAGAAACCCTTTGTGTACTGCTATCTGTATCCTCCAGACTATGACTATTCCCTGTGTCTTGAATGAGCAACCTGAGCCCTTGGTCATAGGCCTGGAGAGATTAGTATCTATTCACAATTATGCGCAATCCCAATAAAACGGAAACAGAATGTATGATTAACTCAGCACTGTAGAAACTTGATTTACCTTTCCTGCTCATAGCTACATGAGCAAACAGAAAATAGGATGCTTCAGGTATCCCAGTAGTTGTCCTGTGTCTCATTTCTCTCATATTTTGGTCTTCTTCTATCTATACTCCTTTACTCCTGGAACAAAGCTAACTGGGTCTCTCTCCACAGAGAAGTAGCCATCAGTGATTATCACAATCCCTTTAAAGGTAAATTAGTGAGTTGTCCTGGACTATTTGCATGGACTAACCCAGTTGCATTTGCACACTGGCCGGGGTGAATGTCACCCAACCCCCTTATCTTGCATCCCTAACATACTGGAATCACAGAGCCAGAAGACTCCAGAATACCTTCATGCTCGGATATTTAGCACATAACTTATATTTAACCATTGCTCAAAAACAAGAGAAAAGTTTCCCCTAATCTTTCTTATTTTATCTCATTAAAGTCCTTTATGAAAGTTTTATTGTAACCCATTTAAAGTCATTCGTTCATTCAATGAACATTTATTAATTTCTTAGTCTGTTTGCAGAACTCTATTTCTGAGGCCGTAGGAGATACAAAGTTTAGATAAAAGTTAGCTCCTATACATGAAAAAGTTATTAGAATCTAAATATTAGAGTTTAATGAAGTGTATAAAATGACTTTTTTATTGAAAAGACAGATCAAGGAAGGCTTCAGGGAGGAGGTTACATCTAAATTAGGTTGTACAGCATGAGTAAGAATTCAAAAGGCAAAGGGGGAGAGAAGTCATTAAAGGACAGGGAAAAGAATTGAGCAATGGTATAGAGCCAAGAGAACACAAGGGATGGTAACGGGACAGAAAGGAATCTAGTTTGTCTACAGCAAGAGATTCTTAATCTTTTTATGTCATCAACCCCTTTGAGAGTCTGGTGAAACTTACAGACCCCTTCTCAGGAAAATATTCTAGGTGTATGAAATAAAATATATGGAATTACAAAGGAAACCAATTACATGGTTTACAATTATCTATATCTATCTATACAAGTTCATTGCTTAGAGTCAAGAGTATTTGGAGGGGTAGAGTAATATGAAATGAAGTCAGAAAGGTAGGGTATCATGCAATTCTTATATTAAGAAAAAGTTTACAATTACAATTACAATTACAAAAGTTATGCAATTACTGAAGTTAAATCTATGAAACTTTAGCTCTATTTTGAATTCAGTCTTTTGCAGAGTCAGGCACAACATCTAATTGCAAACCTCTGCATAATGATAACCTACCATCTAATCCCCTAGGACTTCTTGGGAATATACCAAAACCACAGCAGCATGTCCCATTATAAAGGTTATGTTCTTTAGCTTTCATGCATCAGTTTAAAAATAAAACAAAAATGGATGAGTGACTCAGGTACAAATTGATAGTGCCTGCTTAAAACTATTATGTATAGACCTGGCTCTGTGGTCCTTAACTCTGGCAAAAATATCCCCACTGACTCCATAGTTAGAGTGGTTTTATAATTACAACTCTTGCTGATTAAAAAGTGGGAGTTTAAAATTCCACCGAGGTTTTTGTTCGAAGCTATTAAAGTAATTGATTCAATTACAATCATTTCAGTGAAAACTAGAGGTACTGGCTGTTGTTATTATTGTTGTTTTAAACTAGGGAGCAGCCTACATATTTGACAAAAGTGTGTGGTTTTTCTTGGTTGCTATTTACATTATGGAGTAGTTGATTCAGCACAGTAAGTTTCTCTAGCTTTACAAAAATGTTGTAGCAAAAGGAGGAGTGGGAGGAGGGACTTGATTCATAAGCCAGACATAGTTTATTGATGAAAAAAACAACAACAAAACTTTGTACATTCTGTTTGTACATTTGTACACTCAACTAGAAAAGATGAAAGGTTATGGGCCATTTGCCAAAAACCCTTATTTATTCTGTCTGCATAGAATGGCTAGCATAATATGATTTGGGGAACATTATCATAGATACATAAACATTTTGTGGGTTTTAATAATATGGACAAGGATTATATTTAGTGGTGCGGTCTTTGTAAAGTATCTTAAATTGCTGGGTGTTTTTATCTAGTATCACAAAGTTAAGCAGCTTCTTTCTCATCATTTTCTAAACCATTTTTTTCTTTTCCTTTTCCCTATGAATACTCATAAATTCTAGAAATATGTAACTTTCTGGTTACTCCTTTCTCCTTCTTTGTCTAGAATTTTAATTGTCCATTTATCTCTATGACTTCTAAATTACTCTTACTGAATGGAATGGTCATTTAATATCACTCTTTCTGTGATCTTTCTCTGGTTGAGGCTAATTCTACTAGATATTTAATGTTAAAGGAGCATCCAATAAGCTTAAGTTCTGATTTAGGTTCTATAAATACCAATTTTTATAATTGACATATTGAAACACAGATGGAAAGCATTATTTTTCTCTATATAACATTTCTGTAAATAAGGTAGCCTCACCCAGTTTAACAGTGATGGACTAAAGACCACAGAAATACCTATTGTAACTGATGAGATTTTTTTACCCAAACTTCACAGAGAGCCATGACAGTTTGGTCTTGTTTTGCTCTTCAGACAGCAGTAAGAAAGAAGATAGGGAGATTTCATTTGGAGGAGAAAGCAAATAAACTGGGCTTTATGGGATAGGTAGGAATTCATGAGGCAAAGAGGGAGAGAGGAAATGATTCTTGGGGCCTGGGAGGTCAGAGTGGTATGATTTGTCCTGTCCTCACGTCCTTTTCTCCTCTGTAGCTCCTGTACTTTAAGAGTCTTAATGGGCTGTAGCATCACAAAGCTGCCATTGGTATCCAGTGAAGCCATTGAACAGGGGCTAGCGAGTCATTTACACATTAAATCTCTGACTTTTTTCTCTCTCACTATTCCATTCTTGGTAGGAGAGCCACCCTTCATTAATAGTCTGAACTCTCACTGTCTGCTCTCTCCCCAAACACCCCACCCCCCCCCAGGCCTCTTAGGAGGAGGAAGAGAAAGAAAGAGAAACAAGTGACTTGCCCTGCTGGGCTGTTAGCCAAAAATGACTAATTATACTCCTTTGCATTTTGATGTTCTTTAATTCTTTTTACAAAAAAGAAAAATGGTGGCCACCAAAAACCACCAAGACAAATGAGTTTATTTTCTAGCATGGAACAACTAGGCAAAGTTTACCTTTCTGGGAGATAAGAGAAGCAATTGCTTATCAGTGTGAGCTAATGTGAGTGAGGGTCTGAGTTCTTCTTTGGAGAGAGATTATATTCGATCTTATCTTAAACTAGTTGGAGAAAGTAAGCCATATAGGAAAAACTTTTTATGGGGATGGAGTAGAGGGGAATGGTGCTACAGCTGCTAAGGAGCTAGCTGAGAGTTGTCCTAACACCAAATGCACAGACCTCCATTCAACTTCTCAAGTGAGGCTATGGACATCATTTCCCCAGCACCATTGGTTGTTATTAAACACAAGCATCACTTCTACATGTGTAGACGTGCTATAGATGGTAACCAATTCATCTATGCAAGCTCATGCTTACATCTTACAATTGGGAGCTCATTATCATCACTACACTTACGAGTGCCATTATGGGCTATGGGCAGAGAGCACATGTATAACATGCGATAAGAAGTATAACAGTACCTTATAAGAAGCCTACCTGATCCATTCTCCCTATCCCACCAATAGAGAAGCTCTTTAAGGACAAGGGCTTTGCCGTTACATATCTTTGTAGTAAGTCAGTCAATAGACATTTATCGATTACTGTGTGTCAAGCACTGTGCTAAGCATTCAGGAAAAGAAAGGTAAAAGATGGGTAAAAGACAGTTTCCCAGTCTAACTCAGGGTTTTAAATATAGCAAATATTTAATAAATGTCTTTGAATTACACTGAGTTTATATGGTATTTTAAGGTTTATAAAATGCTTTCCTCATTTCCTGCCCTTATTTTATGATTAAGGAAATTGAGATTTAAGTAGGCTAGGAGATTTGTCCAGATCTACCCAATTAGTCAGTAGCAGAACCTGTATGAGAGCAGAGGTTTTCTGACTCCAAGCCCAGTGCTCTTTCCACAAGGACATTTTGTTTCTTACTTTATTGTAAATCTGTACCTAGGAGCAACATCTTTGTGCCTAAAATGGTCAGTGTTGAACAGAATGGGAACATTAACAGTAATAAACATTTCACTATGTAATCCAGCCACGAAAGTTCACATTGTACTTGTTCAGCGCCTAATAAAAATCAAGCTGACATTGAATAAAATTAGCCAGTGGATCTAATGAAAATCAGTATTGGTCTTAAATCTATTTAATATACTTACTTCATTTCTGTTGCCTTTTTGTTGACTTGTCAAGAGATTTGGCTTATTTGGGGAATATTATGTTTATTTCAGAAAAATTTGGGTTGGCATAACCTACGTTATGTATGAGTGAGAGAGAGAGAAAGAGAGAGAGAGAGAGAGAGAGAGAGAGAGAGAGAGAGAGAGAGAGAGAGAGATTAAGTTGGAAAGGATAATCAAATGGGTAAATACGAGTGGGAAGGATATATATATTTGGCATCTGCATTTTATCCCATTCATTCTCTCTGCTGACCCTTGGCTATCCCAGAAAGAACCATTACTTTTGGGAGCACCCTATCCCTTTGCCTTCCCTTTTTATCCCAACTGCTTGACTGTGTACAGTACTTGGGTGAGAAGGTAGTCAGCAACTCCATTCCTTCTGATGGGGAGGACCACTAGGCCTTACCATTTGCCCTAATAAGATCTTCCAGGTTCTCTACATGTTCTGCCTCTATTTCCTAAAAGAAGAAGTAGGAGGAGGAAGAAGAAGGAAGAAGAAAGAAGGAAGGAAGAAGGAAGGAAGGAAGGAAGAAGATTCCTAGTATGTCATTTTGCCTACTGAAGATGTTTGTCTCCTTGGTGGGAAGTGGATAATATCATGCATTCTTCTTCCTTGTATAAAATTTGTTTATTAAAATCCTCTAACATTTTTATCCTACAAGGAAAAGCAACAAGTAACAAGCTTTATTATTTATTATGTTGTAGGCAGTGGGCCAAATTCTGGGAATACAAACAGAAGCAAAAAGAAAGCTAATCTCTGATCTCGAAAAGCTTACATTCAAATAAAAAAGAGCTGAAAAGGTAGGAGAGGGCTATAGGACCATCTTAATAAAGTCCAGAGATTCAGAAAAGTCAGGGGAGTGAAGCATTGCTAGCCCGAGCCTGCTCCTCCAGTGGGTGCTGCTGAGAAGAGCTCATCAATGGCAGAAGGAGCTAGCAAGGTGGAAAGGGATGTACCATGAATAAAAGACCCCAAGTGCTGAAGGAAGTTCCAGCCTAAGAAGGCATCTGAATCATAGGACTACAGTTTAAAGAATCAGAAACACAGCCAGGAGATGAAAGGGGGAAACAAATTTACCTACTTGTGTTACCTAAAGAATTCTGGGCTTTTCCAATTACTCCACCGTTATCCCATTAAGACTTCCAGATCTTTCCATGCAACTGAACCTTCCTTTATGTTGTCTACCCACACTTGAGAAAAATTACTATCTGGCTTTTTTATTTTTATTCCCAGCACTTAGCACTATGCTTGGCACATATAAAGTACTTTAAAATGTCATTTTATTCATCAGCTACTCTCCTTATACTATTGTCCAGCCAAACTTCCCTTCCTACAGTTCTTCATACACATCCCTTCATCATCTACTTCTGTTCTTCTCCCCTTGCTGGGAATAATTTCCTCCCTCCTCATTTCTGTATCTTAGAATCCTCAGTTCCCTTCAAGGGTTAGCTAAAGCACCAGCTTCTCTGTGAAACCTTTCCCTATTTTCCAGCTGCTAGTTCCTTCCCACCAAAATGACCTTGGATTTATTTTGTACATTCTGTTTCTGGCCAATTGGCAAGCTGCTTAAAGGCAGATGTTTCTCTTTTGCCTTTGTTTCTACAGTGCATGTCACTTGTCCAGCTACGTAGGAGGTGTTTAATTAATGCTTATTAATTAATTTAATGTTCTAATCATCAAGGATGTATATGAGCAGAAAAAGAAGATCACTGTGTAGGTGGGGAGAGTGATGGATTGTGAAGGTTGGAAGTTCAATTCCGTGTGGACGGTCTCGGGCGGGTAAAGGTGGGAGCTTCTAAATCTTAGAGTTCTTACGAGGCCCCCCAGGAAAACTGCAGGGAATCGAGAAGGTCAGACCGAGCTAGCTCGGCTAGCTCAGGTATTTCCGCCTCTTCCCGGGAGATACGTGATGGGTGGAGCCTCCCTGCTCTTGAGGCTGTCCCGGATTGGACACACCTGTTGTCTCCTAACAGGCTCGATATTGATATGTAAACTACGCGACAGAGGGCTTAAGTAGGTCCAGGAAAGCCCGAAAAAGCCTCTTGGGCGGAGGGCCATGTGTGAGCTTACTAGGCTCCCCATTTTCCTCTCTCTTCTCTCCCCTCCCCCTCTCTCCCCGCTTGTACTTGTACTTCCAATCTCTTATTGTAAGATCTTTGCCTCCTTGGGAGATTCTTCTATCCCTCCTAAGGAAGAATCCCCTGCACTTGTAACTAGACCCTGAAATAAAGCTCAACCCTTGTTCGACTCTGGAACGTCCTTTCTCTCATACGAGCATCTGGTTTGGCCAACCGAAGACCTCGGGAGGTGAGGTAAGAAGACTCGGGTAGCCCACAGGCCTCTAGGCCTGGCAATGGATAACCAGTAGACAACCTGTGGATTCTATTAGTATCGTCATCATAAGAGAAAGTAAAGAAGGTCCCTTACAGGCTGGGTGGACTTCCTCTGGTCAATTTATGGAAGGACATGGACAGGAGTCCCATAGAATGGTTTGGCATGGGTGAGATGGAAGAGTATTCAAATTGGGGAAGTCATAGAACCATTTGAGTACCGGTTTAATCTTTATCCAGACGGAAATACGAGAAACTAGCACAACATAAAGTATAAAGAAACTTTGGTTTGTTATTCAGATCTAAGATACTCTTGATGGTATGCATAAAGGTTTATTTTTATCTTGTTACTAATTTCATTAACTTCTGAAAAAATGTTCTACTCTTTCTGTTAGCTGTTGGTTTCCTGTGAAACATTTTGCTCTTGTTTCTCATTCTACTGGGTACTTTAGGAAATTTAGAAATAATAGAAGAAATTTATAAAGTTTAAGATCTAAAAGAAAAATGCTCCTTTCCATCTTTAGAAGATTGAAACATGAGGGAGATATTTGACTTGGATGGGCCACTATCATTTTTTTTCTTCTGTCTTAATGTAATGTAGCTCTATTGAAGCAGTCCTAGTTAAGACGTGCCAACTTTGGGGTTATAACTCACTCTTTCCAGTAGTTTGAGCTTGGCTCCTGAAATTGGCTTTCAACTATCCTTTAAATATATACATGTGGTTAAGACCCAAAGAAAAGTGTTTTGGAAAATTTTTAAAACATTCAGCTATCCCCCACCCCCTTTTTTGGTTAAGTAACATGCAAGGCTATTATAGAAGAAAAAAGACCAGATGTTCTTGAATGAGATTGATTTATTTAATGCTGTTTAAACAAGCTTACTTTTTGGACCCTTATATGGCAGTGCAGCTTTATAAGGAGGAATACGACTGAAATAAGAATTGATTTGAAAACTGAACGGACCTCTATGGTCATCTTCTCTACCTGTCCAATTTTATTGATGAGGAAAATGAGGTCTAGGGAGATTAGATAGCTTGACCCAAGTCACACAAGTATTAAATGGAGAGAAAGTATTTGAACCCAATTCCTTTGATTCCAAATCCAGTGCTTTGCCACTAAACCAAAGTTTGAAATAATTTAATAAACATTGACAGTTTTAACATTATTAGACACTGATTTCTATGGGTTGGTGACCAGCTATAGCTGGAAAAGCCATAGACTTGAAAACTCTCTGAAACTTAAAAACTCATTTAGCACGACCTCAGTAGATTTCAGCAAATTAAATGGCCCATATCTAATTGAAACAGTACTGTGGAATCTCACTGCTCAGTTCCACTTTAGGGTGCTTATACCCTTTCATTTATTTTCTCTGCTCTGGCTTGAAAAAAGTATACTCTATTGAAATAGAATGGAAGAAATTAGAGATTAATTTTGCTAAAGAAAATGATTTGGTTTACTCACCTTATGAACAATACAGACATAGGCAGCATTCCATAGCAGGTAAAATTGATCATTTGTCACTGTGTCCTCTCCATCTGACCCAGATGATAGGGTTAGAAGAGATGTTAATTGGAGATCATCTACTCTAAACTCAAGCAAGTCACTTTTGTTCTTAGTTTCCTCATCTGCAAAAGGAGGGCACTGGACTAAATTTTCTGTAAGTTTCCTTCCAGTTCTAAAGCCTGTAGATTTTTTTTTATAGGTAATGTGAAACTGTTTTCTTTTAAATAAATGAGGAAACTGAAGCAAGACACATAGAACTGGGACTGAAACCTGGGTCTTCTAACTCCAAATATAATGATATTTCCTATATACCTATGGTATCAAACTCAAATAGAAAGGGGAAGGAGGCTCTAATCCATACATAAGAATTCATGTGGGCTACATACTGACTTAATTTTAAAATGTAAAGTCATCTATGTTTTATTGTATTTTTATTTTTGTTAAATATTTCCCACTTATATTTGTTCAGGTTCTGGCCACGTTCATGAGTATTGTAAGCAGCATGACACCAACAGACCTGTTTGACACCTCTACCCTTCTTCCCCAAGTCTCTTAGAAAGATTCCCCCATCCTATGCTGAAAACTCACCTCTGTCTATTGAAATTTCCATTCTCTCAGTATTTTCATATAGGTGTTAAAAGAAAAGAATCTTTAAAATGATTCATATTAAAATGTGATAACTTCCTTGGATTTCTCAGAGCCCATTGAATTTTAAAAAATAAATCTTGTTAGGCCAAGTGAATTTCTAATTGGTGGGATATTGTGGTGAGAACTGGGGACAGAAAACTTTATTTGTACTGGTTCAGGATCATTTGCCACATTGCCAATCTCTGTGTAAAGGCAGGTCTATTTACATGTAACAACTGGTGGCTACAGTTGGCCTCTTCCATTACAGCAGGTTTCAGGGTCAGTCTTTTAAGCACCTACTATGTGCCGGAAACTGTGCCAAGAGTTGAGAATACAAATAAAAGCAAAAGATAGTCCCTGCCCTCAAGAATATTACAATCTAATTGGGGGGAAACAGCACATAAAAAAAACTAAAGGAGTTGGTAGGAAATGGGGAGGGTGGTAACCCATGTGGAGGCATGATGAAATCCAAAGAAGTACAGATAGTTGGGAAACGAACAGATGACTAGCCTGGCCCCCTCTTTAAATGGAGGATCTGGGAGCAACTCTGATCTCTACTTGCCATACTCTCTTGTCTCCAATGAGGAGGAGGGAAGGGTGGCAGGGTCAAAGGGCACTGAGAAGGTGTGAGCTCCATGGCTGATGGGATCTTACATAAAGATGAAGTTCCCTCTGGGCATGATGAAGTCCAGAGGAGCATAAGTGGGTGGGAAATGGAAAGAGTTTGTGTAACATTTCTTCATCAGCCAGATGTTCATGAGTGCCTGCTCTGTAGCCAGCATCCTACTAGATGCTGCAGGGAGACTGAAGCACAAAATGTTGCCCTTTCCCTCCATGAGCTAATAATGTAGTTAGAGTGACAAGCCATGCAAAAATAAGACAACTAATGGACACTTATGAGATAACATCTAAGCAAAAAATATTGGACAAAATATAAGATGATTCAGTTGTCCTCAGGTGTGGATTAACCAGGGCATCTCAGTACAAAAATTCACTCTTTTTTAGTCTCAACCAGAAGCATTGAAAATAACTTTATCCCTATTTGTTATTCATTAGTTCATCAACTATTGTTTTTGTATCAGCCTGGGGTAAAATCTATTGTAGCTACTGAGAATTAGGACTGAGAGGTACATGTTTCCTGTGTACTCCATATAAAAATGTACCCAACTGAGGGGATAATCTTTTAACCTAAAAGATTTATTTATACTCTCTGATAGATGCTAAGTAGTGCAGGAAATCCTTGGATGCAGTAGTAATGTAGAACAAAGAACACCGAATTTGGAGCCAGAGGACCTAGGTTCAGATACTCAGTATACTCCTTCCTACCCTCTGTGAGCTTGGACGTGTTAATTAAATTTCAAATAGCCTTAGTTTCCTAATTAGAAGTAACATGGTACAATGAAAATAACTCTAGATTTGGAATCAGAAGACCTGGGTTCAACTGTGATTAAGCTACAGATTACATGATGACTTTGGGCAAGTCATTCAACCTCTCTATGGGTCTGTTTTCTTACCTGAAAAATTAGGTACTAGCTCAGGAAGCCTCCAGTCTTTTTTTTTTTTTTTTGTATCATGAAGTTTTGGCAGTTGAGTGAAACCAACAGGCCCCTTTTCAGAATAATGCTTTTAAATTAATAAAATAAGATTACATAAGATACAAAGGAAACCATTACAGTAAAATACAGTTATTAAAATATTTTTAAATAAATATACAGACCTCAGAATCCCTAGTTTGGATGCCCTAAACTTTTACATTCTAAATATATTTGGGAAAGGGTATGGTCCATATGTGATGGCAGAAATTCTGAGACAAGCTGCTAGCTTTTATTTCTCCTTTCCAGTGCTTTTAGTCACTTCTTGAGTTTTACCTGAACTTCAAGGCAATTTGGCTCATTGCTAGTTACCAGTCATGATAGAACAGGGGAATAAAGTGAAAAGCAGAAAGGGTCCAGGTGTGTACCCATTTTTTTTTTCTGATAGGAGTGCTTGTTCAAAAAAGTTTGGCAATCACTGCCTCTGTGCACACATTTGCTGAGAATATGCTTATAGAGAAATCCCTAAACACTTTCCCATTATTGCATGAATGTAATTGGAAGCGGGATGAAGCAAGAAGCAGGATGAAGCAGCCACTAAAATTTAGAAAGTGAACACTCTCGTTGTCTAGTACTATACCAGTTACATGGACTACCCTTGATAAATATTGATTGATTGATCAATAACTCTCCAGTGAGTGGTCACAGACAATTTAACTAATGGCAGCAGATGTAAAAATAGCCAAAACACTAAGCCATTCATTGTCCCTGTTTCTCAAAGCATTAGTCTGATGGTGGCAAGGTCTTCTCCTACTTGTCTCTGAATTCTTCTGCTCTGAATACCTTCAAGACTATTTTCTCCACCCCTCAGTTCTAGCAGCACATTCTAAAAATCACTTCACATGCCAGTCTCACACCTGAGCTTTCTGGAAGGAGCCTCAAAACTAAGTTAGAGTTGAGATGATGGTCCAAAGTTTATAGCCTCATTTACTTTATCAACTAAGTAGGTAAGGGAAGAAAAGAAGTCATGAAAAAAAAGGAAGGTAGGAAAAAGAGAAGTCATAGAAACCCAACGGTTTACAAAGCACTCTTGGTTCCTGCCAAGCCTTTACGGACAAAACAAAGCAAACAAAAATCATTCCTTCAATTCCAAATTTCCAAGGCTAGTTAAGGCTCTGGTTTCCAAAATAACTCCAAAGTGTTTCAGTATCAGGAACTTCCCAGGGAGCCTCAGCAAGAGAGAATTACAAAAGCAGCCTAGGGAGCAGGTCAAAGGGATGTAGAGTACCAAGAGAGGGAGATGAGAGGGCTGAAGGCTTGGAACCCAAACTGACAGACCCAAACTCTCAGGGGCCGTTGCTTCCCATACTGTACTTCTTGAATGTTTTCTTTGCATCCCAGGGTCCATGGAATCCTCCAACCTCCTGGAGTACAGGGAAGGTTATGAAGAGGAACAGTGGTCACAGGGTTGACTTTGGCAGTGCTTTAGAGGACACAAGCCAGACTTCCTAGGGAATGATACACCCATCCCTCAGTGTGACTCACCCCAATCCCATGTCACTGACAGGAAAGCCAACCTACTGCCAATGAAGGCTGGTAGGCTTTTTCCTAAGTAGTTGTCTCCCTAGCCCAATTCCCCTTTGCTCCTTTCCCATGATTTCTCCCCTTTCGGTGGCCCAGACACCAGAATTTTGTGTCTTTGCTTTCAAGTCTCCAGGACACTGTATGCATTTGCATATGGGGTAGGTTGGGAGGTTGAAAATTATTCTATTGCTTAACTTTTACTTATTATTCTATTCTGGTTAAATTCTTTGCTGCATAAGGCATGTTAGTAAGATAAGTATTAGAAGGACGCTCAAACCATATATTACCTCTACATTCAACCCAGTAACCTGGGATTTTCAGAGAAAAGAGAATGAGGAGCATTTCTGGTTAGGAGAGCAGGATGTTTGGACCTTAACATCCTTTGCAAAAATCCCTGTAAAGACTTTAAAATGCAGTACAAGGAACAATGCCAAAGAAAAGAGAAAAGAAATGGCTTTAAGTACCTGTGGAAACTGAAAGATCATATAAGAATGTTAGGAACCCATGGAGCTCAAATAGGAGACGTTCCCCTTTGCAGCTGCTGCCCTTCTTGGTTTCAGCTCCACAACAAGATGCCAATTATACGCTGGTGTCCTGTACATCCCTTCTACTCCCCCACTTTCCTGTCTCCTTTCCCCTTGAAGATTATAAACTCCTTTAAGGCAAGAACTCTTTCTTATTGTTAGTTGTACAGTGCCCAACACATTGTATGCACTTAATAAATGTTGATTAGATTGGATTGGAGACAAGCCATGGTAGGTTGGAAACAACCCACAAGTAGCCCAGATTCACAATAGCCAGGGTCAGACTAGGACCTAGTTCAGAGTCCAGGAAGTCAGGATCTAAGTCACAATAGGAGGCAGGTCCAGAGCAATTCCTAGGCATCCCAGGTAGTCTATACCTGATTTATAGCAGCAGTCAGGAATAGACCAGTGCCTATGATAGTTGGTAGAGCTATGATTTAGTATATTTATTTGGGAAAGTTAATTTGGAATTCCACAGAAAAAATAACTAAAATGTCCGTTACCCTCTGACCCAGAGATTCTACTACTAGGCATATACTCCATGGAGGTTATGGATAAGAAGTTCCCATATACCCTCAAAACATTTATAGGACCACTTTTTGTGACAGCAAAAATCTAGAAACAAGTAGATGCCTATCTACTGAGTGATGACTAAATGAATTATAAATATATTAATGGAATGGAATAATACTGTGCTATTGGAAATAATGAATATGGTAAATAAAAACTTACATGAACTGATACAGAGTGAAGAAAAACAGAGTCCACCCCTCACATCCCCAAAACACTTCAATATACACAATATCTACAATAATGTATATGGAAAGCACCAACAAAAAATAACAAAAAGTGGATATTGGGAAATTTAAAAAGGATTAGCATAGTCTCAAATAAAATATATAAGAAGATACTTCTGCCCACTCCTTTGTAGAGATAAGAGGTCTAGAAATGTGGAATATTGCATATATATATTCCAATTTTTAAAATGTTTTGATTAGTTTTGCTGAATACTTTTTCTTCCTTCTTCCAAAATATTTTTCTTTAAAAAATATTCTTTGTTATATGGGATGGCTTTCTGGGAGGGGAAGAGGGAGAGGAAGGAAAATGAAAGCACATTGATCTGACTAGTGAGCCCCTAAATAATTTGGAATTGAGTAGTCAGTTTGATAACTGGGAAATAAAATATCTTCATGACTTACTATATTGATCAGGACTGTGTAGTATCTGTGAGGGTCCTTTCTCCTCTCCTTGCATTCTAATCAAAGTTTTCAACTATATTTTCCCAGAAGAGAAGTTAATGAAGAAATCAATAGCATATAATAAACATCTTTCCCCTCATTTCTTTTTTATTACACTTACTTTTCCAACTTTAATTTTCAGTTCTCCATTTATAATATTCTTTGGAAATATTATCTGTATTTTTATGTGATTTTTATCATGTTTATCACTTTCTACCACCTTAATTCTCATAAATATTTTCTTTTTGAGAGATCGATTTTCAGTCTTTCACTAAATTTTCCATATTTTTAAAAAATAACATTGAATGTGTGGGGAGGCCACAATTTTTTTTAACGTTATAGAGAAGTTTAGTGAGGTCATATCAAAATAGATTGACATACCTCTTCCAGGAACAATGGAAGAGTTGATTTGATCATAGTTCCAGAAAGGCTATGAGGGCATGAAAGTGGCAAGGTTACTAGTGAGAACATCAAAGAGCTGGCTGGAGTGTATAATACGACTGTGTCTAGCTGAAAGGTGGACCAGGTGAGGCAATCAGGGACATCAGACTACAAAGACAAAGTTCCAGAAATGACAGGGTTAAAACCTCTGTGGCATGCTCTCTGAGACCAGTAGGCTGTTGAAAAGATAACCAGTAATAGGGAATGAAATAAAGCATAGCTGAGATCTGCTTGAAATACTGTAATAGGACAGTTAAGGTAGTCATCATTAAGGTAGTGGAACTCCCAAATGGCCAGAGCATAGGGAGGGCGCTCTATCCACTAAACCACCTAGCTTACCTGGGCTCCTTACAGGCTAGTATCTAAAAGGGGGATCACTGGAAATATAACTGTGCTGGAGTTAATGCAGCGACGTGCTACTTCTGTGTTTTATAGAAGAATCGGGCCTGAGTTCAAATCCAGCCTCAGTTGCTTACTAGCAGTGTGACCCTGGGCAAGTCCGGTATCTTTGCCAAAAAAAAACCCCAAAACCCAAAACCAAATGATGTTACGAAATATTGGATGTGACCGAAACATCTGAACAAATAAGCAGCCCCTTGAGAACAGAGACTATACGTTACATAAATGCTGTATTTCTTTACAATGCGTAATACAGGACTTTGCACACATTTGGAACTTCATAAATATTGTTGTACATCCACTGAAGACTCTTTTCTTCCTGCCTCCTCACCTGATGACACCTCTGCCTTATCTTACCACCCCTGGATACTCCTTTACTATCGTCTGATGAAGATGTGACCACCTAGACTGTTGCAATAGCCCTCCCCTATTTATTCCAACTGCTTCAAGCCTGTTCTTTTTTAATCCATGCCCCCACTGTCATGCAGCTACTTAAGTGATTTTCCTAAAGCACAAGTCTGATGATTTCTCTCTCTCTCTCTCTCTCTCTCTCTCTCTCTCTCTCTCTCTCTCTCTCTCTCTCTCTCTCTTTCTCTCTCACACACACACACACACACCCTCATTGACTACTATCAAAAACGCCCATCATTATTCCTTCTTATATATATTCTTTACATGCTTAAATAAATATATGTTTATTATTGTCTCCCTCATTAGAATGTAAGCTTCTTAACACAGGGGTTATTTAACTTTTTCTTTATATTCTCCGAGTTTAGCCAGTGGTTGGCATATAGAGATTGCTTAATAAATATTTTTTGATTGATTGAATGAATACACAAGACAGAAGTTGGTGAGTCATGTTGGAGAGGTAGGAAGTAGACATAGTGGTGAAAGACTCTTCTGGGCAGTGAAGAAGGACTGGCAATTTTTTCCTTATGGCTTTGGATTTAAACAAGCTATTCTTCTCATCAGTTGATTTTCTTTAAATTTGGCTTTTTGAGAACTGAGATGAAGATAATCTTAGTTGATTTTCTGAACATTCCACTTCGAGTTATGGCTGAGACTGGAAATCACAGTGTTCAAGAAGAGATTTACTACTACCACCATAGTTCAAGCCTTCATTTTCACATGCCTGCACTACTGATATAGTTCCCTGTCTCTCTCCCTAGTCCTCCAATCTGTCCTACCAATGGCATTTAGATTTGTTTTCTGGAAACACATCAATCCTCTGCTCAGAAATTTTCAGTGGACACCCACTGCCTCTACAAAATAAAGTTTCAGATCTTTAAGCTGACATTCAAAACCCCTCCCCACACACTGGCATAAACCTGCTTTCAATAAACCTAGTAATCAACATTTATTAGGTGCCTACCATGTGCCAGGCACTCTGCTACCTGCTGGGGATACAAAAAGAGGTAAAAGACAGTTCCTGCCCTCAAGGAGTTCAGAGTCTACCAGTGGAGACAACACAAAAACCAATACAGACAAAGTGGAAGAGGAATATTAGGAAACAATTAAAAGAGGGAAGGCAGTGGAATTCAAAGGGGTTGAGAGAATCTTCTTGTAGAAGGTGGGATTTTAGTTGGGATTTAAGGGAAGCCTGGAAGTCAATAGTGGAGGTGAAGGAGAGAAAGAATTCTAGAAATGAGGGACAGCTTTCTTTTCAGCTTATCTACTACCTGATCTGCCACAGAAGTTGTGAAGGTATTATTCAAGATCCTGTCTATACATCTGGGGAAAACAGGGGAGAGACAAGGGAGGAAAAGGAGGAAAAAGTGGGGAAGAAGTTCCATGCCCCTTGACCACCTTGCTATATGGCCTGCAGCTGCTTTCTTCTCCCTCTCCTCACTCACTTTCCATCTCTTTTGTGCATAGTCATCAAAGCAATATGGCATCATTTTCTGTGCCATTGGACAGCCTTCCTGTGATTCTTCTGATGAAAATGCCTCCGCTACCCCTCCCTGATGTGTTATCCTCCTCATTAGAATATAAACTCATTAGAATAAAAGCAAACTGTTTGTCTCTCTTATATCCTCACTACTTCCACAGTGTGTGGCACATAGGAAGCCTTTGATAAAGGCTTTTTTTAAAAAAAAATTTTAATTTTTGAATTTAAAAAAAAATTCATTAGTGGGTATTGTTTAAAGATTTCCCCCTTCCCCCTCTCCCCCCTACCTTTTTTTTTTTTTTGCAATGGAAAGCTGTGGGCTTTGGGTAAGTAAGACTTGAGATCAAATATGGCCTCAGCCACTCTCTGTGTGACCCTGAGCAAGTCACTTAACTCTGCCTCAGTTTCCTTATCTGTCAAATGAATTGAAAAAGGAAATGGCAAACAATTCCAGTATCTTTACAAGAAAATCCCAAATGAAACTACAAAGAGTCAGATACAACTAAAAAAAATGACTGAACAGCAAGAAAAGGAAAGATTTGTAATGGGTTAAGTTCCCTATTCTTGCAACAGCTGAGCTCCTGCAAAGCTGAGTTGGTGAGCCTAATGGGTTTAGAACTGGATTAGTTCCTTCTTTTCTTGTTAGTTTGATCACCTTATTTTCTTCTTGCTTTTGACTATAAAAGACCCTGCCTGATCTTGGTGTTGGCTTTTGGCTACTCAGAAGTCATTGATCCCATTAATTGATAATTGCTAGCTCTGCTAATAAATTGATCATGCTCAGAATTTTATGCTTCATGGTATAAATGCTATAATGAACTTGAGGGGAAAGTCACTTCTGCTGGGGAATGTGGATTAGACGAGGTAAGGGAACTGAAGAGTAGCCCTGTTTGGCTGGAGTATAAAAGATAAAGAGGAACGCAACATGAGAGAAAGCTCGACAGGTGGGTTGGTGTCATGACTATTCAAAGTGGAAAAAAATACTTGATTTTGTGACCCCCCCTTTAAATTATACTGTGACTAAGTCCGCAGGTCATTGAGTAATAATCAATAATGATGTAGCATGTATATAGCAATTTAAGGTCTACAAAACATTTTACAAATATTCTCTCATTTTATCCTCACGACAACCTTAGGAGATAGGTGCTATTGTCATCCCTCATCTTAGATTCACATCTGTAGATGAGGATAGTGAGACCAACAGAAGCTAATTGACTTGCCCAGAGTCTTTTAGTATGAATAAGTGTCTGAGGCTGAATTTGAACTCCTTATTCCAGATCTAGCTCTCTCTATCCACTATGCCACATCTCAGCCTCCATAAGAATAGTTCCATTGCCAGCAACTACAAACCATTTGACTATTTCTAAACCAAATGACTGGTGGTAGACTCCAGCAAAAGACAAAAGCAAAACCATAACACAGTTTTGCCTTATTCTTATTATTTTTAAGTTGTATTCACAAATCTGCCTTATTCTTTTTTTTAGATTTTTAACAAAAGGAAATAAGCTCCTTGAGGGCAGGGACTGTCTTTTTGTTATTTGTATTCCAGTGCTGATACCAGTAGGTGCTTAATGACTGTTTATTGAACAGAACTGAATTGCTTCTTCTAGCTTCAACTTGTGGCATTGGTTGCGTGTAAATTGGTAGTGTGGGTAAATACAGAAATTGGGAATTGGGAAATTGCCTTTTATGTCTTTTCAGTGGGAGAACCTAGAACAAGCCTCCTAGCACCAGCAAGTTCTCACTTCTTGAGCTGCTCACCGATCTCTACTATATGTGTTTGGCATCAAGCCAATTTGCCATGAACATTGTATCCATATGACAGCAATCATTTGGCAACTCATGGACAGTCTCTGAAGTTATGTTACACTAGCTAGAGGCTGACTGTCTGGGAAAGCTGAATAATCCTGCCCTTCATAGTGTGTCTAGTGGAGTCTAAATTTAAAGGGCCCTGAATTTGGATTACTTTGGGGAAATATCAAATGTTGTTATTTTGTGGCTTTATACATCTTCTACTGTCAAAAGCTGAAGCATTTCCCTGAATTATAGTGTTTGGGGCAAAACAGTAAAATCACCCCAGCTAACAAATACTTTTTTTTTCCCCATAGAGACTGGAGGAAGAGAAAAAAAGGGGTGATCCATTTTTTTTCCTCTTGAGCCTGTCTTTAACAATGTTATATTTATTTTAAACAGTGACAGCCATAGGTAAAACTCTGCATGATTCCAGCACAACTAAAAAGTGAAAACATTCTGAATGTAGCAATATGTCTTAGTTACATAACCAGATAAGAATTTGACTAGTTTTTTTTTTCTTTTTTTAACAGCTGAATTGATATCATATAGGCCTGGCCTAAATCACTTAACAAATAGAATACTCCCAATTTTTGACAGATCTAGGCTGTGCATCAATACAGAGTCTAGCAAAATAGTAATTATAAAAACTCATATTAATAGAATCTCATTTTATAGGAGTAAACTAAAGTGCAGTAAGGTTAGGTCATTTGCCCATGGTAATGCAGCTAGTAAGTATCAGTAGGGATTCAACTCCAGATTGATCTAATTTCAACTCCAGTACTTTCTCTTTCCACTCAAATCAGTTGTGTCTTTAATAGAATAGATTGTATTTTCTTGCATATTCATCACCCCCTTCCCACTCCAAGTATTTCCTTATTACATTTTCCCTGAGAGGCTAATATGGCTTGCAGTAGCAGTAGTATCCTATGTAAGACATGTCAAAGACCATGTTTGCTGAAAGAAAAGGCAAAATCCATTTTTTTCTTATTGGATATTGTTGCTCTCATCAAGATTTCAGAGCTTCCCCACCAAGGAGAATATTGTCTTCTAGGTTATAACTGCTAGTCATACCTGTTACTTGCATTATTTTCTCACTCAAAGATCAGTTATCTATTTTAAAAAATATGTATATAGTGATGAAGCCAAACTATAATGCCACTTAGTTCTAGTACAGAGAAGCTCTACTTCATGGAAAAGCCCAGTGACACAAATGCATTATGAAAAAACACAATCTTGGAAGAATCAAAAGTACAAGTAACTTAAAGGACAATGAAAAGTTGACTGTTAGGGGAGAATGAGTCTTAAGGATATAACCAAATTAAGATTCGGATTCAAGAGATGGCATAAAATACATTAACAAGAATAAGGAATGATCAGTACTGCTCATGTAGTAAAGATGAGTAAGAACAGTCCATTGGTACATTGGTACACTCCAAAGATACCCAATGAACATGGGAAAGGCTTCTAGGGCATAAAGTAGCTCCTCAGTGGAGCATTTTATGAGGAAAATATATAAACAAGAATTACACAGGATAAAAAGACATGGAGAAGACATGACATGCATTGATGGATGAAGAAATGTACACATTGATAAAATTATGACTCCAACAAAGACCCAAAGTGTGGGGATCTTCTGTCAGTTCATTCTGGGAGAAGTCTTGTAAAGCACAGGTATATGATTTGCATACTATAACCACGTTTGAGAAGTAATTATACTGTACGTTTTGTGCTTTAAAGCTGATACAAGCAACTTTGTATAGCGTTTAAATTGTTTACTTAAGAAGATTTCATTTCACAATTAAAGAATTGCAGAATCTCAGAGTTATAAGAAAGACCTCAGAGGTCATCTAATCCAGCTCATACCCTCGCAAAGCACTTTATAATGGTCATATGACTTTGTTTGAAGACCTATCTCTAATGAGGGGGAACCTGCTACTTCCCAAAGCAGTGCATTCTACCTATGTGTTTCTAATTGTTAGGAAGTTTTTGTTTTCCCTTATATCGTATAAGAATTTTCATTTTTGCATAGGGCACACTATGGCTAAGTAGAACAAGTCTCATCTTTCTTCCATGACAACCCCCTTCCAATACTTGAAGACAGTTCTTATGCTCCCCAATGACCAAATTTTCCCTTCAAGCTAAAAGTCCCTAGTTGTTTCAGTTGATCCTCATGGAACATGATATCAGGTTTTTAATGTTCCTGGTCACACTTCCTTGCATGCTTTTCAGTTTATCTCAAAGTCCTTCTTAAAATGGGGCATCTGAAATTGAACAGAATATTCTACTAATAATTATGTCTTTGTTAATCTTCTGAACTTCTCAATGAAACCAAGTTAGAAGTTGCTTAATATAAGTTATTAGGACCAAAACTTGTGGCATATTTCAATAATCTCCTATATGAATTTCTATGTATTGAAGACCATAAAGATAGGAAAGTTCCAAAATGAGACCTAAAACAAGTCATTCTTATACTTTCATGTCTGGAGTTTCTTTCATGTGAGTACTTTTCCAATAACTCAGCAAACTTTTTCTAAACATCTTCTGGATATAGTATACTGTGTGAAGCACTGAGATTATAAAGAACCCCCAACCCTCAAAAAAATCCCAGCCTCCCAGATTTTATTTTCTGTTAGGAGATACGTAAATACAAAGCATATATAGAAGTATACAAAATAATTTGTCTTTTTTAAAATTAAATTAATTTTTGGGGGGTTATATTTTAAGTTCTGAACTATCTACCTCCTTCCTTCCCTACCCCACACTAGATGAGGCCATCATTTCTCTCACACACAAACACACAGATGTACATATACATATATATATATACACATGCATGTACATATATATAGAGAGAGGTATAAATATACATATGTAAAACCATACTGTGCATACTTCTGCTTATCAGTTCTTTCTCTAGAGATGGATAGCATCTCCCTTCATAGGTCCTTTGTAGTTGATTTGAATATGTATAATACTCAGAATAAATTAGTTGTTCACAGTTATTCTTTGAGCAATATGGCTGTTATTATATACAATGTTCTCTTGCTTCTGCTCATTTCACTCCGTTATTTCATACAAGTCTTTCATGTTTTTTCTAAAATCAACCAGCTCTTTGTTTCTCACAGCCCAGTAGCATTCCATCACAAATCATATATCCCAACTTGCTTAGCTACTCCCCAACTGATTTCTCATTTCCATACAAAATAATTTCGAGAAGCAGTGAGTAGTTATAATTGCAGGGATCAAGAAAAGTCTTTTATAGGAGGGGATACCTGAAGTGACTTTAGAGGGAAGCTAGGAATACTGGAGGGTGGAGGAGAGGAGGGAGAACATTCCAGACGTGGGTGACCATCTGCTCAAAGGCACAAATATGAGAGGTGGAATATTTTGCATGGGAAACAGAAAGTAAACCTGTTTGACTAGTACAGAGTGTACATGAAAAAAAAAATATGAAATATCCTGGGAAGAGAGGTAGGAACCATATTGTGAAGGAGCTTTAATGCTAGGCTGAGGAATTTGTATTATCTCTCAGGGAAAACAGAAAGTTACTGAAGATTTTTGAGGAAGAGTGTGACGTGGTCATATCTGTGTTTTAGCAATATTAACTTAGCAACTTTGTAGATCAGAGAAGTGAAAGACTAAGTGCAAGGAAACCAATTAGAAGGCTACTACAAACCTAGGTGAGAGGTCTTCAACTAGGGTACAGATTATGTGAGTAGAGTGAAGGGAAAAGACATATGAGAGATATTGTGGAAAAAGAATCATTAGGACTTAACTAATTAGGTATGGATGGTGAGTGAGAGTGAAGAGTCAAGGAGGATGACAAGGTTATGAACCTGCGTGACTTGAAGAATGGTAGTGGGTTTTGAGTAGGGCCAGTAATCGGATCAGCTCTATTTATTAGGAAGATTAATCTGGCAGGGAGATTATAAAGTCCCTGAAATCAGGTGCCATGAATTATTCAGCTTTGCAAAGCCCCTATGCATTCATTATTCACATCTTCACAGGTGAATGCAATAAGGGAGAGGTGACAAGTAGTAAACCACCCCAGGCAAAAGTCAACATGGGCTTTTTTGCCCATCCTGCCATTTAGCTGTTTTCTCATCATGTTTTCTCATAAGACTTTCAGAATCAGAAGCAAAAGCAAAATAATCCCCTTCCTTAATGCATTAAAGTAAAAAAGCAGTAATAAGATGCAGTACAATTTAAAGAGGAGACATACGAGAGGAACAAATCTGCTTTTATAAAGAACTGCCAGGTCAGAGACTTAGATACTTATTCTCTACCAAGGCCAAACTCCTCCCCATGTCATCAGCTCTGATAAGTAATAAATGTGACTGCCCTTTCTTTTGGAGGGTTGTCTGCTAAGGTACAGATATATTTTTAAAAATTACTGTATGAGTTTATTCCCATCTTTTTATTTTGTTTTCATAGTTTGAGTTGAGTTCAGTAATAATTATGTACATGATGTATTTTATATAATTGTCATCTGCATTCTTGCTTGTGTAGTAATTTTATATTTAAGTTTATACTGTAAGAAACATTGTCCATAATGAATCAAGTTGCTAGACTTGCAGTCAAGAACTGTTTTCAAATCTTCTCTCAAATCTGTGCACCTAAGAAGCAAACTTTCTTACCTTTCTGAATTTGTTCCTTCCTGGAAACATGAAAATAAAGAGAATACTTACCTCGCAAAGTTTTTGTGTGGCTCAAACGAGATAATGTATAATGTCACTTATAAGCCTTAAGTGCTATATAATCAGTCACTCTCTCAGCCAGATTGTAAGTGGCTAACTAGGTGCAAATCAGACGCATAGTTAGAAGTGTTCTGTTGATCCATCACATGGATCAGATGGAAATTAGCCATCTTGTTCCATATTGTTAGGAGTTTCTGATGCTTAAGGTATTTAAGGCAATTTAAGGAATAGTATACGCATGTGTGGAGAACATCATAGAAACTAGATCTGTTTCAGGTAAATTGATTCTCAAATTATCTGCTGAAGATGCAATTCTCCTAACAAAGGGTTTCTATGGGGGGGAAAAGGTAATGAAAGTTTTTGCAGTGCAAGTAAGAAAAGAGATAGTCGAGAGATATTGAGAAGGAAGAATCTATAATGCTTGATGGCTGACTTAGGGATAAGGTGAAATAAAGATTTAATTGAGAATATAAATCAGATCTTTCAGAAAAGTATTTTTTTTCTTTGATGATGGTTTAGGAAAGAGAGTAGTGACAGCCCAATCTCCTTCCATTCCTGTGATTTATTGAATCTATGACATACGCAGTTTATTTCTAACATTCTTTTAATCTTCTCTTAGCACCATCTAATGGTCAAATCTGGAACTGGTAAAATTTCTACCTCAACATAATTTTTCTAGTCTGTATTGGTATGTTCTCATAGAATTTTATATCTGGATTAATACCAGTATGAATAAACAAGAAACTAAGTAATTCTAAACTAAAAAAAACCTAAATAAGTAACTAAGAAACTAAATAATTCTTATACTTATAGTCTTTCTCTTCTAAGACAAATAATCAGCTGGAATGTTGAAATGCTGGAGAAATTGAAATACTTTATTTAGATAGTTGGATATATGGATCTGGAGTTCAGAAGAGAGGTGATAGTTAAGGCTGTGAGAGTAAATGAGATTGCGAAGAGAGAGAATGTAGAGAAAAAAGTTGGCCCCAAACTACCCCTTGGACAATGATCATTTTAAAGAATTGGGGATAGAATGTTAAACCAATCAGTAGGAGCAGTAGAGAGGCTCAGGAGAACATGATGTCTCTCCACCAAGGGAACATAGATTTTCTGTTGGAAGTGGTGTTTTAGAAGTCTTATAAGCTACAAAGCTCAAAGAGGATGAACACTGGAAAAAAACCATTAGATTTAGTAGCTATGATGTCACTATTCATTCTGAGAAAGGAGATTGACTAAGTGATGAGGCAAGAAGTTGGATTGGTAGGGACTGAAGACAGAATATGTAGTGGAGTAGTAACATCCATTATATATCACATTAATATTGAAGCTACTGGATATCAGTAGCTAACAAAAATAAAGATGGCAGGAAGGTAGCAGAAACAAATGTGTGCACCTTGAAAGAGGATAGGTTATTAGTGAATGGTAGTAGTGTAACATCAGTGATAAGTAAGGAGTGTGCTCATCCCTGTTCTAGAATGTTCTTTAAGTCATTTAGGAGGAGAAAAAGTATTCCCAGTTGAAGAGATCAGGGAGATCTTCAAGAAGAAAGTTCAACTGAGCCTTGAAGAAAAATGATTTCATTGGGTGATTATAAAGAGGGAATACATTTCAGGGATGGAAGATAGTCTACACTGACATATGAATGTGACATAAAATAGAACAAAACTGGAAAACAGATGGTAGTAGATTTTGACTAAAACTTGTAGTGTGCAAAGAGAAATCATGGGAAAGAGTGGGAAAAGTAGGTTGGGGACAGATTGCAGAGACCTTTAATGACATTAACAGAAGAGAGAGGTGATCAGGACTGCACCTTAGGGAAAATATTTTGATAGCAGTGTTAGGGATAGTTTTGGGGGAGGGAGAAGACTGGAAACAAGGAGACAAATAAAGAAATTATTTTATAATAGATAAGTCAGGAAGTTAGAAGTGTCCAAAGTAGGATTGTGGCATTCTGAATAAAGAGGATGAATGTGTGAAATGTGGATGAAAATTGAAACTTCACAATGGCATTAATTATGAAGAATGATGGAAGGAGAAGGGTCAAAAATAATTGAGTGTAGGTGATGGAGAATGACAATGTAATAAAGAAAATTAAGGAATTTGGGAGGTTTTTTGGGAAAAAGAGTTTTGCAAGAAGGGAGGCAGGATTCAACAGTGTCAAAAGGTATGTAAAGGTAAAAGAGGATGAAAAATGAGGGGGAAAAACATCTAATTAATAATTACCTCAGAGAGGTCTACATTAGGGTAGTGAGGTCAAAGGCTATATCTCAAGAAATTGAACAGGAATTGGAGATGAGAAATTGGGGAAAGTGATGAGTATAGATTCCCCTTTTTTGAAGTTCAGCAATTAAATGGAAAGGACTGGAAGGGTTATCAAAAGGTCTTAGAGGTCCCACCCCCCCCAATACAGTAGGTAGAGAAGTGGCCTTGGAACCAGGAAAACCTACTTCAGGTTAATATATACTGGCTGTGTGACCCTGGGGAAATCACTTTAACATCTCAGTAATTTAGGCAATTATTTAAGACTCTTAAGTTGCAGAGAAGGTGCCAAACTCCATTGATAGGGGACGTTTCCTCACTAAGGAGTTCCATGTACCCACAAAATCATAGGTCAAGTTCTGGAACTTATCCCCTATCTTCTCTTGTTTAGCATATAGGAGATATTAAAGACGTATGTAGGAATTAGGGAAAGAGTGAATAAGGAGAGAGAGAACATGACAGTAAGGATGGCATTCATGGTGCTGGAGTGGGAGTGGTATGTATGAACTTTGAGCTGAGTGTCTTGGCCAGTGAGCACTTGATGGGACCTACTCAAGTTCAAACTCTATGCTGGGTGACTCCAGGTTTGACCCTCTCCTGGGTTTTCAACTGTATCATGTAGCTGAAAAATATGAAAGCTGCTGGATTTTTTATATGTCATATTCCCAATGTCATTTATCAGATTTTTTAAAATGTAGGAATGGTGTATTTCATTTAATACACAAGAGTTCTCAAAGCATCAAAATTGTACTCAAAATGGTTTACTTTAAATATTATTTAGAAATGGGAATGTGTTTGTCATGCACATATGAAACCATAACCTTTTTTATCTTTCAGCTATCTCAATGAGAGAAATCTTCTTGAAGTTTTATTTTGTCACTAAAAATAGGAGTAAGTAAAAAATAAAAGGGGACTTGACTAAGTAAACAACATAAAAACACAACCTAATTACCTCCTATAATCACGCATTCATAGCGTCTCTGTTGGTTGATTCTTTTTATCCAAAGTCCATGTGAGTCAATCAAAAGCCAATTAATTTTAGAAGCCAGTTTCATGTCAAGCAAAGGAGGTAACTTTAAATTTTATTCGCAGCATGCTATAAAAAGCAAAGCTACTACCCACAATGTGACATTTAAGAGCCTCCAGTTATGTGATTTACTGGTAAATTCACATGTGTTTCATGCCATGAACAATATAAACAATGTTCCAGGTGTACCTCTGAGTGTTTAATTGAAAGGAAATTTCCTATGGGACAGATTTTTTAATAGGACCTGTTACTGCTTATATTTGGTAAATCAGCAGTTCTTAAAGTTCTTTATAGTTGAAAAGGCCCTAATTACATGGAGTCTATATTATTAGGAAAGCAGAGACTAGAAAAAAACGACACCCCAAATTGGAGTCTTGTGTTAGTTTTGAAAACCTCTAGGTAAAAATATACACTCAATTAGTCACTCACCTTCTGAAGTTGGTGGGCTCAAAGCAACCTTCTTCAAGCAATCAGAGGATCTGAAGGCAAACCATCGCTCAGTGAAAATGCTGTGATTAGTGAACATTCTTTATGAATGTTGATTCTTTGTAGAGGCAGAAATTTAGGTGAATGAACAGGCATGTGAAAATGATACAGGGGTATAAGACCACCACCCACATTAGCTAATAGGTAATTTTGGCTGATGTGTAATTTTTCATTCTGAACTTGCATGCAAGTTGGTTACATTTTCATCTTGCTCTTTTTTGAGAAAATTCATGTCTTTCCCCAACTTTTAGCCCTCTTCTCCAGGGTAGATTTCTACACGATGAAAACAGTAGAAATTTTAAATTACTATCTTATGACTTCTACTCATGTTGGGTAGTCAGTCAATATAGCTCAGGCCTGACCTTGGTTTCTGTGGGTGCAAATCTTAGGAATTACGGTTTGTTAGCAGTAGGCAGTGCCTATGCACAATCTAACAAAAGGATTTGAACTGTTTTAAAAATCATTGGTAACATTTCAGGGTGGTATGTCTTACTGTCAACAACTGCCTTTACTATTTCCTGAAGACGTTTAATAATTCCTCATAAAGAAGCTGAAAATGACTTGCCCTTGACCCCTACCTACTTGCTTTGTTTATGACTTCATTTGCACCACCCTTACTACTGAATGGATTTTTCTCTTGAGATTGGTTTATTTCCTTTTTCTTTTTCTTTTGTATATGTGCCTGGAAGTGGCATATACAGAAGGTGACATTGAAATTTCAAATTTCTATGTGAGAATCACATGAGAGGCTCAAGTCTGGGAATGTTGTAGTTGAGATGCAGACAGCACCAAGGTGCTAATGTGGTCAAGTCCGAGTAGGCAATGCCTTTGGGAAACATTTCTTTCATGAACCATCTTATGCAAGATTTGCATGCATAAAATATATTAGATCAAAACAAAGTATACTTTTGTAAACATTTGTAATACAGATGCAGTGGCTTAAAGGCCAATTCCAGAAAATATCAACACTACTAAAGCAATGTTAACTTTAACCATAAACACCTAATTTTCTTTCTTTAATAATAATAATTAGAATTCATATAACATTTTAATGTTTGCGAAGATCTTTACATATATTATGTCTTTTGATCCTCACAACAACCCTGTAAGATAGATGCTATTCTTATCCCCACTTTATAGAAAAGGAAACTTGGGTAGACACTGATGGAAGTGCATGAGGTAGGAATTGAACTCAGATCTTCCTGATTCCTTGTTCAGAAATATTCCATAATTTTTATTGCTAAATAAACTCACTTAAATGTCAATTGGCATTAGTAGTTCTAGAAGATTGAAGGTGATATCTCTCTAACCTAGTTAATGAACAAATTATTTTATTCTTCATAATACATATTAGGTCAGATGTAACTGACTATTAATATTAATTAATTAATTTTGACATGAGCTGGCATTTTCCTTAAGACATGACAGCTATAGCTGGGCCTTCTTGCCCAGTCTACTTGCCTTATGAACCATGCCTCTTGTCTCTATGCTCCTTATTTCCAAGGTGTGGGCCCTTGGAATATAAATTGTTAGTCTCTACCTTCCTTCTTTATCATGATTATTTATACTTCTAGTCAGGGAAAGAACCTGAAAACCTATTTAAAATGATACCAGTCTTCTCACTCCATCTTTCCTAAAGACCTTGTTAGCTGGTGCTCAGAATCTAATTTGTATTTTTCACATATGATTAGTGTATGGATATAATTTTGTTCATGTTTTATTTGAATTAATCCCACCACTACTAATTTTGACCCACATGTTACAGGTGCCTGACTTTTACCTGATTCTTAGATACTTGATACTTTTAAAAGTTCTAAGAGTTAAAAAGATAAACTTAAATGAGCAAACATAGCATTTCATCACAAACAAAATAGAAACATGACAACAATAAAAATAGGTTAAAATAAATAAAATAAAATAGGTTAAAAAGCTTAGGATAAAAATAGGATGTTGTGGTATATAGCTAAAACTGAAGAAAGAATCTAAGTAAGCTGGCTCTGTCTTAATGTAATATGCTAAAGCCTGACTTTATATGATCTGGGGAAATTTTTGAACCATATTAAGTGGGGATTGAATACTGAACACAAAAAATTTTCAGAAAATTATTGCACAGTTCCTATTACAGTACTTAATAGTTATTATAAAGTGACTGATGGCCATACTAGTTTCTAAATTACTTGCAAAGTTTTTCTTAAATGACAAGTTTTTCAGTATTAATGAGCTTATTAACTTGTTTCCAAAGCTTTGCAGACCTACTCCATTATTATATTTGTAGAATGTACATATTGATATTTGTCATAGAAGTAGTGTTTCAAAATTGTTATTAATGATACTTATTAATTTATGCCAACTGATTCATCTTTGGTCTTGCTTAAATAATGAAGCATTTTTATATTTTTTATGCTAAAAAATTCATGGAGAAAAATATCAAAGCAAAATTAAGCTGCCATAAAGTAATAAAAAAATCTTTTATGCTGTTTTCTCATTACAAGGAAATCACAGGCCAGGAAAATTGTATCAGTAGTCTAGACACAGTTTTTATTACCTAAGAAAATGATTAGAGCTCAGGGGCCTTATGTGGTAATGGTCAAAACACAAGGAAATCTATGGGGAAATTGTTTCAGTTGGAATTGCTTCTCTTTGATGCTTCAATTGAACACATAAAAAGGAGAGTGGTTTGTGCCAAGCATATAGAATACTCTCAGTGTTGTTTGATCAATTCTGTGTACAGTAAAAACCCTTTCAAAAGTACCCGTCCATAATATCGCTACTACTATGGTTCTTTCTAGTCAAATCATGGCCCCATTGGTTTGTTGTTATATAAATGCATCTCTCACTATGACATAGAATGCCCATAATTTGCTCATTAACTTTTCTCAAATCAATTATAAAATATTTGTTGTTAATAATTCTAACACTCAAATGGACATAGGATCCCATGAGTATGACTGTTCTGATGATATGGGTCAGAATCCATCCATGCCTACCCATCCTCTTTAACTCTTGGTCATGTCCTTCTATAACTTTTCCAGAGAGGGAGAAGGTAAAAGTTCACCCATGTGCTGGAGGCCTTCCTTGAGATGAAGGTACCAAGGGAGCATGTCCTTTGATTGTCCTCTGCATTTGCCACATGCTCATCTGATGTTTTTTGCTCTAATGTCGAAAAGGAGGAGAAGGAGGAGGAGAGGAACAACAAGAAGAAGGAGAACAAGAAGAACAAGAAGCTATGGGATGTACAGAAGCTGTACCTTGGTAAAACCATTTTGGCAAATGGGCTAAACCAAATTGCGGGTAAATGACAGGCCCCACACCCATTCGTGAGTGAGGTGGTTGTCTACTCTAAGTATGAAGACTTCTTCCTAGAAGAACAGGTGAACATGAATACTTTGTTTCAAAACGCCTCAAAGGAGACAGAAGAGCATGCTGTGGAACTCTTACAGTTTGGTCAGACACCAAAGATGCCAAGGTCATCTACTGCATCCAGAGCCATTACCAATTATCTTGACTTTTGTCTTGCCACTGAGCTCTGTCTTAATGTAATATGCTAATGCCTCACTTTATATGATCTGGGAAAATTTCTGAACCATATTGAGCGGGGATTGAATACTGAACACTGTGCTCTGATGACTGAAAGAGAGATTGAGACTGACAATTTTGTGGAACTCTGTCTCACTTAGATCAAATTTACCCATGAGTCAAAAATGTCTTTGACATGTTTTTACAGAGATTATTTATCATTCCTTGTTTATAATACATTAAAATCTGTCATGACGAAAATGTACCTCTCCAAAATAATAAACCAGCATTTCTATAGGTATTTAAAGTTTGCAAAATAAAGCTGTGCTATATTACTTTAGTTACAGTGAATATTAAAGAAAAAAATATTTCATAAGGATATTTTAGAGGGAAAATATTACTGCTATTATCAAATCCTCATGGATAGTAAAGTCAGAGTTGGAGAAAATGACTTTTACTTGAAGGATAGACCCAAGGTGATAGACCCAGAGAAAAGGTACAGACTTGCCTAAGCTCTTCCAAATTCCCCTCCAAACAACTTTAAATGATATCTCAAAATGAATTCTGGAGTGGCAGAATCCACAAAAGAAGAGGTTGAAACAATTTTCTAGATTAGGACAATTGATAAGGTTGGCAGGAAAGGTCTGCTGCTCCAGGGTGAAATTGGAGTGCAGTGCAGCACAGACAACACCCTGGCAAACCAGTAGCAGACCTTAGGGCAACTGAATCTGTGGCAGCAGCTTTCAGAGCTCTCAGCCAACAGACAGTGGGGGTTGGACAACTGGTTAGAAGGAGATTATGGGGTTCCCTTTGCTAATACTAGATGCAGGACTCTTTTGCATTGCCCATATGTGTTTCCAGATTGCAATAATGGGTTATAGTCCCAGGGTGAAGAGAAGCATTAGCACACCAGAGCTTGCAATTTCAGGGGAGAAGAGATCCTGGTCATAGTTCCAGGGTGGAAAAGAGTGCTAGTGGTCACTCCCAGACTAGAGCACAGAGCAGGAGAATAGTAAACACACCTCTTCTTAGAATATACCACCTTGGAAGAACAGAAAACATATAGACCTCCAGAACTATCTCTATAAAAAACCTAAAGCTTGGGACAGTTCCCCCTCTATCCAGGAAGCAGTTCTCCACTTTAGCATAGAGTTAATAGTGAAGAAATAGGTTAAGAAAATGAACAAACAAAAAAGAATGTGACCATAGAAAGTTTCTGTGGTGACAGGAAAGATAAAAACAGAAATTCATAAGACAACAATATCAAAAATATAGTTACATGCAAAGCCTCAAAGGAAAATGTAAATTGGTCTCTCTTCCCCCCTTCCCAAAATAATAATTCCTAGAAGAGCTCAAAAAAAAGGATTTAAAAAATTAAATAAGGAGATAGAGAAAAAATTGGGGGAAATGAGAGTGATGAAAGAGAATATTGAAAAAAGAGTCAACAGCTAAAATGCTGAAGAAAAGAACTTAAAAAACAGAATAGATCAATGGTAAAAGAAGCACAAAAATCCACTGAAGAGAAGAATATCTTTAAAACAGAATTAGCCAAATAGAGAAAGATATACAAAAAGTAACTGAAGAGAAGAACTTCCTAAAAAGCAGAATTGGCCAAATAGAAAAGGTGGTCCAAAAGGTTACTGAGAAAAATAATTCCTTACAAATAGGAATTGGGCAAATGGAAGCTAATGAATCCATGAGATAACAAGAAATAATAAAACAAAATCAAAAAGAAGGAAAAGTAGGAGAAAATGTAAAATATCTTATTAGAAAAATAACTGACTTGGAAAATAGATCCAGGAGAGATAATTTAAGAATTATTGGACACCTTCAAAGTTATGATCAAAAAAAAAGATCCTAGACATCATCTTTCAAGAATTTATCAAGGAAAACTGTCTTTATATTCTAGAACCAATAGGTAAAATAGAAATTGAAACAATCTATTAATCACCTCCTGAAAGGGATATCTCAAAATGAAAACTCCTGGGAATATGATAACCAAATTCCAGATCTCCCAAGTCAAGGAAGAAATACTGCAAGCAGCCAAAAGAAATAATTCACATATTGTGGAGCCATAATCAAGATAAGAGAAGATTTAGCAGTTTCTATATTAAAGGATCAGAGGGCTTGGAAAATGTTTTCCTGAGGACAAACAGACTAGGATTACAACAAAGAATCATCTACCCAGAAAAACTGAATATAGTTCTTCGGGGGAAAAATGGATAGTCAATGAAATAGAGATCTTTTAAGCATTCCTGATGAAAAGATAAGAGTTTAATAGAAAATTTGAGTTTAAAATTCAAGACCCAAGAGAAGCATAAAAAGGTAAACTCATAAGGGTTGAATAAGGTAAAACTGTTTATATTCTTCTATGGGAAGATGATACTTATAACTCATAAGAACTTCTCATTGTTAAGGTAATTAGAAGAAGTATATATATCCAAAGTGCGTGGGTGCGGGATGATATTTAAAAAAATAAAATTAAGAGGTGAGAAAGAGGAATGCACTGGGAGAAGAGAAAAGGGAGAGGAAAAATGTGGTAACAGCTCACTTAAAAGAGGTGTAAAAGAGCTTTTACAGTAGAAGGGAAGAGTTGGGAGGGTTGAATTTTACTTCTCATTCAAATTGGCTCAAAAAGGGAATAGCATACACACTTAGTTTGGTATAGAGATCTATCTTATCCTACAGAAGAGTAGGAGGGAATGTGCATAAGAAAAGGGCAGGAGGCAGATAGAAGGAAAGGTGGATTAGGAGTGGTGGTAGTCAGAAACAAAACACTTTTGAGCATGGACAAGGTAAAAGGAAAGAGGAAAAGATAAATGGATTGAAATAAAATGGAGGGAATACACAGTAAGCATAAATGAAAAAAATTTATAGCAAGTTTCTCTGATAAAAGACTTATTTCTCTAATCTGTAGAGAACTGAGTAAAATTTATTTAAAAAAAACAAACCCTTCCCCAGTTCATAAATGTTTAGAGGATATGAACAGACAGTTTTCAAAGTTATTTATGGCCATATGAAAAATGCTCTAAATCACTACTGGTTGGAGAAATGTAAATTAGAAGAACTCTAAGATACCACCCTACATCTATGAGATTTGTTAATATGGCAGAAAAGGAAAATGGTAAATGTTGGAGGGAATATGAGAAAATTGAGATACTAATGCACTGTTGGTGGAGTTGAAACTATTCCCAAAGGGCTATAAAACCATAATTACCCTTTGACCTGAGGATACCACTATTTATAAAATGGTGGTATAGAACTGGCCTCTGATCATGCACTCAACACAGCATCTGAGGCTGAGACCCAACAAAGTATGGATCGATTCTCTCCTGCTTGTCCTAATTTTGGCCTAACAATTCTCACCAAAAAAATAGAGCTTCTCCACCAGCCAGTACCACACTATCTATACCTGGAACCATTGGTTACAACAAATAGAGAAATTCTTAATGCTATGGATAAGTTTACTTACCTTGGCAGTATACTTTTAAGGGGTATACACATTGATGATAAGTGGCATAGAGATCTAGCTTACTCTACAGGAAAGTAGGAGGGAATGGGCATAAGAGAAGAGCAGGGGAAAGATAGAAGGGAAGGCAAATTGGGAGAGGTGATAGTCAGGAGCAAAATACTTTTGGGGATGGACAGGGTGAAAGGAGAGAGAGAGTAAGATAAACATCCACTGCTGGAGCTAGCTCCATGTTTGGGAGGCTACAAAGGTAAGAATGGGAGAGAAAAGGCATTAGGATGCCTACCAAACTGAAGGTCTACAGAGCCATTGTGCTGACCACATTGTTGTATGCCTGTGAAACCTGGACAGTATGTCAGCACTATGTCAGGAAACTGAATCATTTCCATTGAATTGTCTTAGGAAGATTCTGAAGATAACCTGGAAGGATAAGGTACCAGACACTGAGGTCCTTTCTTGAGCTGAACTGCCAAGCATTCAAACTTTTACTGCAGAGAGTGCAACTGCAATAGGTTGGCCACATTGTTTGAATGCCAAAAAGTATGTTTGCCTAAAAGACTGTTTTATGGAGAATTCACACAAAGCAAGCACTCACAAGGAGGTCAAAAGAAATGATACAAGAACACTCTCAAGGTCTCTCTTAAGAACTTTGGAATTGATTGTAAAACATAGGAGACACTGGCGCAGGACCATCCAGCATGGTGTGCCCACATCAAAGAACGCAGTGTGTTCTATGAGCAAAGCAGAATTGCAGTAGCTCAAAATAAATGTGTGATGTGCCAATTTAGAGATATCTCCACTCCGAATTCTCATACAAACTATCTACGCCAGACCTGTGGTAGAGTCTTCTGAGTTCTTATTGATTGGATCAGCCACAGTCAAACACACTGTACCCTGACTCCAAAATAGTGGTGTCATTTTTGATCTTCTTTGAGGACAAAGGGCAACAACCAACCAATTACTACTAGGTTTGTATCCCAAATAGATAAAAAACAAAATGGAAAAGGACCTATATATACCCCAAAATATTTATAGCAGTTCTTTTTGTAGTGGCAAAGAATTGGGAATTGAGGGGATACCCATCAAGTGGGGAATCTCTGAACAAATTGTGGTATATGATTATGATGGAATACAATTGTACTATAAGAAATTACAAGCAGGACGCTCTCAGGAAAAAACCTCCAAAGACTTATATGAACTGATGCAAAGTGAAATGAGCAGAACCAGGTGAATATTGTACACAGTAGCAACTGGAATGACAGCTATTTTCAGCAATACAGTTATGTAAGATAATTCCAAAGAACTTATAATAAAAAATGCTATCCATCTCCATAGAAAGAAATGATGGATTTGGGATGTAGAATAAAGTAAGCATTTTTTAAAGCAAAAAAAAAAAACCCTTTATTTTTCTCATTTGTTTTTTTGTCTGTTTTCTTTCACAACATGACTTAATATGGAAATATGTTTTGAATGAGTTCACATGTATAACCTATATCAAATTGCTTGCTTTCTCAGTGAGAGGAGTTGGGAGGAAGGGAGCAAAAGAATTTGGAACTCAAAATTTTAAAAAATGAATGTTAAAAGTTGTTTTTACAAGTAAATGAAAAATTATTAAACATAAGAGAATTTTTACTTGCTTGATTAGGAGATATTAATGTTTTCAATTGCTCTATTCCACATATTTATAGGGACTGAATCTTTGGCTGGTATTAAATTTCATAAAAAAGACCAGTCATGATAGAGTGGGAAAATCTAGTAGATTTGATATTAGAATATCTGGGTTCAGATCCTAGCTCTGTCAATTCCTTAACCTGTGAACTTGGATTTTTGGGGTCTTAGTTTCCACATCAGCTGAATGGGAATAAATGAGATGTACTGTATACCTTATAGGAAATGCTAGGAAAGTTCTGTAAAATATAAAACAGTATACAATACAATTAGAAAGAAATAATGGAGAACTAGTAATGAGTTACATTGAATGATCTGAGTCCAGGAGTGGGTATTAAATTATCTGTCAGGCTACATATCCATAACTTGATCCTATAGGTTAATTATTGGCCATGCTTCATTTTGTGCTGTGTATATCTGGGATCCAAAAGTAGATTTCTTTATTAGCAAAAGAAACACTGAAATACACCCCTCAGCTCTCTCATTCCATTAATGAATTTTATAGAAACTTAGTTTTGGTATAGAGCCCTGTGTAGAACAGAACAAGTTTAGGTAAAGTGAACAGGGTTTAAATGCCTTGCTAAAACTCCAGAGAATGGTTTAAAAATAGAATAGTGTGCTTTAAAGGTATTTATCTGGTAGAGATACTCAGTTTTATTTTAAGTTATTGACTCAAGTCTTTCAACACATACATTTGCTGTTTTGGGAACAGACTGGTATTTATCAGATGTATAAGAAGGGTATGGGACAAATAAAATAATAGCTGGCATTTTAATAGGAATGAATGGTGAAATTCCCTCCATATTCATTCAAAACAAATCCTATCTTCCATATTTTCTAAATTATGACCCCAGCTGCCACAGAAAGGACAAACATTAATTAAAAAGCCACATTAGTTAAGGAAAGTCCAGTACCGTGAAATAAGTCCAGAATTTGCACACCACAACTCTCTGCCAGTGGTAGAATTTGAACCCAGGTCTTCTTAACTGCCTTCTACTTGTAACTCTAAGATCTAGCATAAGAGAATAGATATGATAGAAAGGATGTTTTAAGGTTCCTCTCAGTTTTGCAATTACATAATAGGAAGTGTAGAATCTATAGTGCTATTTTAAAGAGTGATTTTTTAAAAAAAAAACAACAATGTATGTGATTTTTTTATTTTTTTAATTAACATTTTATTATGTTAGCTCTTGTTATTTCAGAAGCATTCTCTGGTGTTCTAAACATGTTCTTAGCAATTTTTCTGTACTGGAAGTATAATAGTAGTCATACAATCTAATTGAACTTTTCACAGTACCTGGGAAAGTGTAGGTACTTAATACATGCTTTTGGTTGACTGATCAATTGATGAGGGGAAAGAAAGTAAAATTATTCTTTGGACATACATTCTCAGTTTGTTTCCTTAAATTCATTAAGACTGATTTAGTGAAACAGTTCTTCTAAGTTCATTCACTGTTAAATAAATATTTATGAAACTCACTCTGTGATCAATGTATGTGACTTGTACACATTCGACCTTCCATTTATAGTCTGTCTTGATGACAAGCTGTAATCTAGTGAACACCTCATTGCTTGGTTAGCTCTAGTAGCTGTTACCTGTTATTCATCAGTGAATCTTATAATCTTAATAGTTTCAGCTTTCATTAGGAGGCAATAACTATATGGCTGATATAAATCCTGGAACCAGTTTAGAGTGATCTGGCATTGCTGATGTATGTATACAAAAAAGATGGTATGATATAATTAATCATATAAAATGAATAATAATGATAATGACTGATATTTGTATAGAATTTTTAGTTTTGCATACAATTTTGCATATATTATCTCATTTGATTCTAATAACAACCCCTTGAGATAGGTGCTATTATTTTCCCAATGTTATAAATGAGGAAACTGAGTCTCAATGTGATTGAGTGACATGTCCAGAGACAGGTCTTCTAACTCCAAATCTAGCCTATTCTATCCATTAGATATCTTCAATTCAGTATGTCCCAAAGTGCAACTTACAATCAACTCTTCACTATCTTTCCCTCTCGTCAAGCCATATCTTTTTCTCCTTTGCAACATCTCTTATATATGCATACATCCACTTCCCTCCTCTACTACTGCCACACTAATACAAGACCTCATGGGTCTGCCTGCCTCAAGTCTCTTCTCACTCTGATCCATTCTCCATTCAGTCATCAAAATTCTTTTCCTAAAGCGTAGGTCTGATCCTGTTTGCCACACCTACCTCCCATACCCACTCTCCCACACCCACACCCTTGCCTGATCAATGAACTCCAATGACTTCCTTTTGCCTAGTAGGAGCAAATACAAAATACTCTGGCATTCAAAGCCCATCATACCCTAACCTCCTCCTACCTTTCCAGTCTTCTTATTTCTTTCTCCCTACTATGTATTCTTAAATTCAGTGAACTGGGCTGGCTATTTTACCAATAAGTTACTCTGTTTTCTCAGCTCTGGACACTGGAATGCTTTCCCTCCTCTTCTCAGCCTACTGACCTCCTCTTTACCTTATGTATACTTGCTTAGTATATAATTCTTTGTCTCCCCTATTGGTTTATAAACTCCTTGAGGGCAGGAATTGTCTTTTGCTTTTTTTTTTTTGTATCCCTAAGGTGCTTAGCACAGTATGTGCTTCATAAAAGTTTGTTGATTGATTTTTCATTAGGTGCATTGCAGTACAGTTGATAAGATCCCTGGACATGGAGTTAGGAAGACTGGATTAAAATTCTGCTTTTGGAACTTAACTGTCTGACTCCTTAAACTTTTTTATTGAGTCATAGATGGGTTACCATTTAGTGAAGAAAGCTGTCACACTATGATCCCCTACATTCATGGATTTGAATTTAAAAAAATCTTGAACCATCTTGATCAGCTAAATTGAACAAGTTAAACATTGAAATGACTATATGCTTGCTTGGAATTTCACCCTCCCTTCTACTGATAGTTTATTTTTGAATTACACCAGTTAATTATTAAGCAATTAGCCCATTTCTATCTTCACTTTAAAAATAAGAGGAATACATGGGTATTTCAATTCTTTGTCTCTTGTGATTTCTAAGCAAGGAAGCTCACTTAATATGCCTCCTTATCTGCAATCTTCCCCAAACAGTGCAATTTGAAGGATTCTTTTATTTTGGCATATTTGAACATAGTAATTCTTCATTAAAAAAAGAACCTTATAAAATGGGCTACCCTTTGTGGGTTGAATCACACTGTGCTAAATAATGAGATATGGGAATACTGTGAACAGCTTGACTCCTCCTGACTATTACTTAAGAATCTGAAGTGTTTTAAGCGAGACTGTGTCACCATTAATGAGAACTGCACAAGAAGGAAAATCACTTCAGGGCTTTTCTTTGTTTTGAGAGTTCAATAAAGCTGTTGGTTTAAGAAATAGTAATAATAACATTATGTTTCAACATTATCAGGACCAATGAGCATTACAGAATAGTGGTATAAGGAAACAAATTATTTAGAGTCAGAGAATGTTAGAGCTCATTGGGACCTTGGAGACTATTTTGTCCAGTCCTGTAATAGAAATTAGAAAAGAGAAGTTGTTTGGCCCAGGTTATATAGAATGTAAGCTCCTCAAGGGAAGAAGATATTTTGGTTTTTGATTTATAATTTTATTCATATCTCTAGTTTTTAGCAGAGTCGCTGGCACCTAGTGAACCTTTGATAAAATTTTGTTGATTGAGATGCAATTTCTAGAACTAGAGTTAGAATTCATGCCTGGAGATTCCTAGGATAATATTCTTTGGACTACACAATGATGCAAACAAGAAATTAGCCTCAGACTTCTATGTGGCTAACATGTGATAGGCAGCATTTCTTTACTGTAGGGCCCCTTTCCTAACTTTCTTGGGGATAAATTGGGTTAAGGGTGATTTGTGTCACTGAAGTTAAGGAATCAATTATTTGTTGTTCTTCAATTACCCAGTTGTATCCAACTCTTTGTGATGTCATGGACCATAGCATATCAATGCTATTCATGTGTTTGAGGCCAGATTTGATTGATCAATTATTACAAATATCTAAATGCGATTTTACTGTATTGTAAAATCAAGGTTTCCCTGTCCCCATCCTCATGGCTGATTATGTATTGTTATATATTGCTATGCGCAGCTAGACGGCACAATGCTTAGTGTGCTAAGTTTGGAGTTAGGAAGACACGTCTTCCTGAGTTCAAGTTTGCCCTCAGGTACTTATTAGCAGTGTCACCCTGGACAAGTCACTTAGCCCTGTTTGCTTCAGTTTCCATACCTGTAAGATGAGCTGGAGAAGGAAATGCCAAACCATTCTGGTATCTTTGCCCGGAAAAACCCAAGTGGGGTCATGGCGAGTCAGACATAACTGAACAACATGTAAACCTACCTGGAATATTTTCCACTTCCAGTAAACTGTTGGCTAGACTAACTTCCTTGAGGAGAAAGACTATTTCACCTATGTCTTGGTATCCCCAGCACATAACATAGAACCTGCTGTATTATGAGTTCTAAATCCTTGCTTGTTGAAGAAGTGCTTCAGACGGAGTTGCAAACATAATTCCGTATTTCACCGTTATTCAGTGTAGGTTGACATAGTTTCCCTTCATTAGAGGGTGGAGGTGGAGAGGGAGCAGCTCCTAAGAGAAGCAATAGGATAATTGTCTTTTGCTTCCTTGAATATTTTCAGAGTTGAATCTTCCAGTTGCTCCTTCCATATGTCTGAATGAGGACTCACAGGTAAAACTGAGCACTTCAAACCATCCTTCAATGACAGAGAAGTATCCTGGGAAACACCCTGTAACTCTAAGGTCCTTCTGGAACTGGCCTCATCAGCTGTAAGTTCATCATCCTGGACTTTTGGGTCCCACCCCTAAACAGAGGAAATACATAAGGAGGAACACACATAGTGGATTTAGAGGGTTGACATGCTTGATATGAATTTATTTCATTTCTTAAACTTTTCAGGTATTGGATAGTTGAAAGAAGATGCCATCTTTGGTTTTTCTTTGAAGCTCACCTATCAGAGGGTAAACTTTGAGGTCAACAGGTATCCTGATTAATAAGATACCTTTAGGGAAACTGAATTAAAAATTTTCAAACTACGTATGAAAACTATATTTTAAAAATCCTTCTGATTATATAATCAAATGACATGGCCTTTGTCTAAGTCAAAGAATGACACATAAAAGAGATATTATGATAGCAATGATGATGCCAGTTGACAGGGATATCAAGCTTCACAGTTTTCAAAGCATGCAATAGAAAAACCCTTTTAAATACTACAAGGAAAGATGGCAACTTGCAGCTCTCTCTAGAGTTAAAAAAAAAAACATTCTTATCCAAGATTTAGAAGCACTTACCCTTTTCTTTTGTCATCATTCAGCACTATTCCAGCACTAACTTGTATTCACTAAGCAGCCATGGGCTTATAGGACTAGGACAATATTCTATTCTAGACTTTAAAATGTTCATTTAAAAATAATGGCAGTGGGCAATTGCATTTTTTTAAAGTAAACAGTATCAGTACAGACAAAGTAACTTATTGAATTTGGGCATCTTTTGAGAACATATTGTGTTCTCAAAAAAACAAATTTTTTTTATCAAATACCATTAAACTTGTGTGCTATTTTCTTTTGACAAAGAAAATTAAATCTTTTAAATATTGTATGCATTGAACCAACTTAATTGCTTTGGGATGTTGGATGTTTCTACTGATGGATTTAGCTAGTGGGTAGTGTGGACATTTCATGGCGACCTGAGAGAGCCAGAGAGAGACAAAGGGTCAGAGACAAAGGAAGAGAATATATATGAAAAAATATGCATATATCTACATTATACACAGAGATGTAAATAAGAATTATTTGCCTGGAAGGCATACTAAATGACCTGGAAATATGCATCACCTGTTAAGTGATATGTAATCCAAATCCTGGTTTTATGGTTTAAGTGGATAATTGAAATTTTTGAAAAGTGTTTCATTTATTTATTTTTAACCTTCATTTTTTAAAATTTTGAGTTCCACATTCTTGCCCTCCCTCCAACCCCTTTCCTACCTATTGAGAAGGCAAACAATATATATACTATTCTTCATTTGAAGTTACATAAAACATATTTCCATATTAGGCATGTTGCAAAAAAAATTAAGGAAGTGAAAAACCACATGCTTCACTCTGGACTAGGAATTCATCAATTCTCTCTCTGGAGAGGGGAACATTTTTCACCCTGAGTCCTTTGGAGTTGTCTTAGGTATTGATTGGAGTACGTAACTGTTTCACAACTGATCATCATATGATATTCCTGTTATTGTATACAATGTTGTCCCGGTTTTGCTTACTTCACTTTGTATCAGTTTAATGGAAGTCTTCCTCAGTTTTTCTGAAACCGTTCTGCTCCTTATTTCTTATAGCACCATAACATTCCATCACAATCATATACCACAATTTGTTCAGCCATTGCCCAGTTGATGGGCATCCTCTCAATTTTCAGTTCTTTGCCACCACAAAAAGAACATAGCCACTCTTTCAAATTGCTTGCCTTCTCAAGGAGGGGACAAGAGAGGGAGAGAATTTAGAACTATAATTTTTTAAAATGGATATTAAAATTTTTATGTGTTGTTGAGAAAAAAATTAAATTAAATGTTAATAAGAGGTGCTATAAATATTTTGGCACATATAGATCTTCCTCTTTTTCTCTGATATCTTTGGGATATAGACCTAATAGTTGCATTGCTGAGTCAAAGTTCTATAAACCTCTGGTTATAGTGTGGATAATTGAAATGCGAAGATATTCCTCAAACATTATTTTATCTTACACATATAGACACACCTTGTAACATCATTTTTTTAAAATAAAATTTATTATTTGTAGTAAAACTGAGGAAAGTTTGTCTCCTCTGTCTGTCACTGTATACCCTCTGCTAACAAGCACCAACATTGCTAAAAGCTAGACTCTGATTGAAAGATGGAAGGAGGTTAAGAACCCAAATCACTTTAAAAATTGCTAATCAGCCTCTACATAATCAAAAGTTGAATTTATTATTCTTGCTTTTCAGGAATCAAACACCAGCCCCTGTGACACATAAGCAGCTTTTTAAAGCCAAAGACCTGTCTGTGATCATTAAAGCTTATGTACTGGTGACATCTTTAACACCTCTGCGGGCCTTCATTCATTCAACTGGTACCGTTTGGAATCCACCCAAGAAAAAACGTTTTACTGTCAAGGTAACAAAAATTCTATTAAAGCTGTTTATGCAAAGTGAACTGAATGAAAGTAAAGCTATTTGAATGACCTTTCTCTGACTTTTATGATTATCGATTCCCATTGAACAGAGAATCAACCTTTTTAGTGAGGCAAGCAGAGATTTTCCTTTAATAGAACCAGGGACCATGTTCAGAAACAACATGGAAAATGTCGTTCAATAGGGACTAGTAGGACTATATTTATTTTTTCCCTAAACTCATCATTTTAGTTCAAATTTTTGACTTGTCACAGAAACTACTTCTCAGCCATAGTGCTGATACTTTTTAAAAGAGTAATTATCAATATAACAAAATAAAAGTAGAATTATTTTTCCCTTATCAGTTTTTTAGTCTGCATAGTAGGAAACACAATGACTGTATTTTTGTAATTATGAGTTTTAAAACATGCACGGAATATTAAAGGCATGGTAGTGCCTTTACAAATGTAAACTTTAAAATCAATACCTCATATGCTGCTTGAGGAAGTGAAGTGTTCCTGAAGAAAACAAAGATGGAAAAAGTAGCTAAGCAAGTAGAGGTATATACAAAGAAGGTCCTTAAAACACAATATTGAGAATATTGTGGAATCTGTGCTTAAGATGTATTAAAAATATTTAATATATTTGGCAATAGCCAAAGTTGTAGGAAAATCTCTGACACTATTATTTTAAAAGGTAACTAAGAAAACTTCAACAGTTATGATTACTTTTTCATCCACAAAAAAATTGTAAGAGAATAATATACACAGTATCGATGACATTCTTGAGTGGAGTATTAAAAGGAAATAAACAGGCTTTCATGGGTGATATTCCACAGTAGACCACATCTCCATAACACAAGTGACTGAAAAGCGTGGAAAATGCAAAATCTTACTGTGTACTTTTTGTTGACTATAAAAAGACATTGGATTTTGTAGAGTGAAATCCCACCTGTGGTCTTTTCTTCGACAAGATAATTTCCATGAAGTTGTCAAACATAATTCCTTAAAAGATGTTCAGTCATTCCCCAACTGATAGGAATTTTCCTGCTTTCAAGTTCTTTTACCATCACAAAAGGAACTGCTGTAATTATTTTGAACACGTGGCTTTATTTCCTCTCTGATATCTTTGGTGTATAGATCTCATAGTGTTACTGCTGAGTCAAAGATGTAGGAATATAAAAAACTTTGTTCTTTGAAGCTCTGATTGCTAATATTGAACCAATAACAAAACTGGAAGCTGAACACTCACCAAAGATACTCCCTACTGTTATGGAAGAGATCTAGTGTGAAGCACAAGTTAAAGTAAGACTTCCAGTATTTTGTGAGAACCTTCTCTGGTGATGCATTTTTTTTAATATTATATTTATTGCTTAAAGCTCTAGGATATAACATAGCTGCCTATGTAGATCCATGGTCATACAAAAAGTTTGGATTAACCAAGCCAGTTGGATACTGAATACATCTAGATTATAATATTCACCTGGATGGATAATTTATAAGTCTTAAGTTCATGGACAAGAGAGAGAGAGAGAAAGAGAGAATTACCTATCTGTCTTTCTATCTATCTATCTATCTATCTATCTATCTATCTATCTATCTATCTATCTAACTAAATACACAGGTCTGTTGAGATAAAAATAGATATAAAGAACTAGATATATCTATGATATAGATATGCATATCTGTAGATATGTAAGTGTACATTAATAGGTAGGTAGAAGTATTTTGGTTGTTATTTAATCATTTTTTAGTCATGTCCAACTCTTCATGATCCCTTCTGGAGTTTTCTTGATAGAGATATTGGAATAGTTTGCCATTTTCTTCTCTAGGTCAGGAACACAGGATCACACAACTAGAAAGTGTCTGAGTCTGAATTTGGACTCAGGTCTTTCTGACTCCAGGCTCAGTACTCTATCCACTGCACTACCCAGTTGCCCTAGATATAGGTATGGGTATACATATAGAAAAAGATACAACAGAGAGATATCATGAACTGGTACCATGATTAAATAGGAGAAAGACAGTAAACAGTATTGTTTTGGGGCAATTGTATTATTTTTTTAAGGACCCAATTTCTCCCTAACATAATGTATGACTGCTGGTCATAGAATAGGGCAGTCACCAGGAACTAAAGTTGAATGGGCAATAGAGGTGCAAGGTGAGTATGATCAGACTACAGTACATTTTAAATTAGGCATCATGCAGAAAGTGTTATAAAGATGACCTCAGAGAAATATGTGACTGGAACAAAAGGCTAGCCCACAGTAGGAATAAGGGATAGCTAATGCACTGATGAAATGCTACGTTTGTATCCTGAAAATGTCAGTATAATATAAAGATGTCTCTCAAGTTTTGATGGTTGTCTTTTTGCTGAATTTGTTGGTGGACATGAGTGCCAGCTATACAAGATGGGTATTCATTAAATAGGTTGCAGTTTGCATAGTAGGAGGGGAATCCACGTTAATGAGATCACAGATCCACTTGAAGTATCAAGTGCTCTACCCCAGACCGATGCTTAATAAATGTTCAATTAACTTGACTTTATTTCCTAAATTGTTAACATATCTTGCCATGATTTTGAAGAGGATGGAAATGTTTTCAAGGAGGAAATTAACTATTCAATAATTATTTAGGTTCAGAATAAACCAGATTACATCAGCTGAAAAAAAAGGCTAATAGAGACGTGTTTAATAGATACAAGGGGGCTATGGATTCCACACAAATGAGGCTGCTGAACATGAGGAATAGAAAATGAAGAGTGCATGGTTATTTCTGTCTCAAGGCAGAGCTCAAATCGCAGTGAACTTGAGCTTCTGGAAATTGACTGTGTTTAAATTTTAAGTCTTCAGTCAAAAATTTGTGAAATTTCAAAATAAGCAGATCTAGAGCATTTCTTCTGAAGGTCTAGCGTTGCTGGTGTTTACATGTATGGTCCAGGAATCATGGTTTGACTTCCTTTTTAAAGGGAGATACAGATGTCTCCAATAATGGAAATATTTTCTTTTTCATTTTCATTGGAAGAATGGGGTCTAATAGTGTCCTTCATTCCTTCTCCAGACTGGGAATCTTTTGTGTAATTTTCTTCCCACTAGTCTTTCAGGGAGTCACACAGTTGGTAATTTGTATCTTGCTTTATTCTCACTTCCATTTTCCTTAATGTTTTTCTTTTACTTTGTTGTCTGTAAAAACAAGGCAAAAAGCAGTGAGTTTTGTGGATCCGTTCCTTTAAGAGGAAACAAAAGTATAGACAGATTTTGATATTGTGGTTCCCCTTAGATGTTCATTCTTTATTCACTACATTGTTTCTTATTCATCATTTTTTAGTACCTGTGGGACAAGTGCCAGATGTAGTGGTGGTACAGAAAATTATGCAAATCTCCTCATTCCTTTCCTCACTTTGGGATTTGTATTTTCCAGGGCAAGGCTGACATTTCCTGTATATTATGGTAAGCCTGCTGTTGAAGGGAGACTGCAGACAGCAGGCTTCCATGGTAAATGAGCAAGAGGGCAATTATTTCCTTAAAATGCCAGAATCCTACTTGATGGTGTAGATAGGCTTCTAGCATATGAGGAAATATTTCATTCACACTCCAGTATTTATCGCTTCTGTTAGAAAACTAGTTTTTACTTGGTCTCATTTAAATCACCCATTCTTCCTTCCAAACTGTGTTTTTGCTGGGTACCTTCAGGTGAAAAAAAAAAGTGGCAGAAATATTTTTGAAACACTGCCTCTTGGAGACAAGACTAACAAACTCCTCTTACGCTAACCAGGTTATATCAGGGTTGTAGGAAAAACAGTTGTTATGTTTTGAGGAAGATGGTTTGACCCCGGGTATATATAAAACCCTGCAATAATGAGCTATGCCATTAGTGCTTAAGTGTATGGTAGTTGGGTTTGTGACTTTATCCCCTTCTCTAATGAGTCCTGAATTCCAAGGTCCAGGTTACTAGTCAGATCAGTAGGGGTTTATGTGCTGCATGCACTGAGGCAAGCCTGCTGGGCAGGTTATCATTGGCCATTTATAGAGCATTCTGGCAGCTGAAGGAAGAATGAAAGCAATAACAGATATAACTATGAACTCATTTATTTCCAATCAGGTCTGCTGCTGTGATACTTTATCTTCTAAAGCTTTAGTGGGAGTTGGGAAAATAGGAAGAATTATTGGTACAGTGATGTGAATTTAAATATAAATTTGGAAAATGATGGGGAAAAGGACTACATTTAACTAAATGTTTAAAAAATACTATAAACCCAACATCCTATGTATATAAAATGAAAAAGACTAAGAATTTGAGAATTAGCTGTTTTCTGAAGGTCATGTTAATGTAAAAAATAAAATTAAAGCAAAGGTTATGTCTTAGAGTATGCTTATTGTAGTTTACGATATGATATTAAAACATATTTCTTTTTCCAGCTTCTTTGAAGTTAGAAAGGATGCTCTATTATTTCAGTGGTGGCTATGATGACTCCATTTTTATTTTATTTATTCAAGAATTAGATGAATAAAGCATATTTTCCAAAATAGAATATTCAGGTTATTTCTCTAGCTGCTGCAGTGGCAAAATCATCCCAAAGGCCACTTTTAACCATTCAATTAAATGCTGTCCCAGAGTTATAATCAAATTTGGCACTTGGGGTTTCTTGGATCCAAGCTGGAATCTTTGGAGCACCACTTCACATTAAGTGGACTGCTGGTCCCACATAAATGTCAGTGAGAATCTGAACGAAAGAGAAGCACTGCAGGCAGTATCGTAGTCTTAAACTCTGCGCCCTTAAGAGTCAGAAAGCAGAGCCTCTTTGCCTTTGTTAGCTGCAAAATGAACAAATCTCTAATGAAGAGGCCACTTTTCTAACCTTCTCCTACAATTGATGGGCTATCCGGGCAGTGTTCATACTGTTGACTAAAGTCAATTACTTTGCCCGAAAATTATAGCTGGAATGATTTCAGATTTCTGCTGCAAGGCACCTAGACACAGGCTTAATCTGTCCATTAGAGAGACAATCCAAAGGAATCCATTGCTTGATTATGTGACATTTATTTGAAGGCATTTTTGAGTCATAGAATGTAAGCAATGGATTCCATTGGATAAGATTTTCAAGGGCAGTCATCACATTTTTAAAATGAGGAGATCAAGGCTATGTGAGTTGTTCAAGGTTGCATTATCTGTTTAAAGACAGAGTTGGGACTAAAACCCAGGTCTCCCGGTGACCAGACCCAGGACTCTTTTCCCCCCGCACTGTATTTGATTTGTGGGCATTCATTATTCAAAAAGTTCTATGGGGATGATTTAAAAAAAAAAGAATTTAACTGTGCCCAAAGCCTGCCTGAATCTTTTTATTCCTTTCACTGTTTCTAAATCAAATGCACTATTTTACAGTGATTTTGAAGTGTGTTTCTGATAAATGCAGTAGATAGAGACCATTACCTGCATTTCCCCAATATATTCACAGAGCCCAGAAAGGAGGAAATCACAAGGAATTGCAACCTTTCCTTTAGGATGATATCTGTAAGAAACCTCTTCAATTGAAACCCAAGTTAAAACAGTCCTTCTGCTTGCCCTGAAGTCGTAAATCACCAGTACTCAGCTCCTGCTGCAAAGCTGTCAGGGGGCCAGTCTTCCATCTCCAGTGCTTATACTACCACTCATGTCAATGAAACCAGTATCACTGTACTGAAAAGAGAACTACAGAAAAGGTGGCAAATAGGGATACATTATGATTTATAAGGCCCCTTTCCAAGAAGCTCTGAATCTCTTTTTAGTTTTGGAAATCTGATGTAAAGTTAGTTTCTTTTATTATCAGTGCTTTTGTATTGCCTTTGATAATATTAGGTGACCTAGCTCACATGTCTGCCCAGATTGACAATAAATAGCGTCATCTAAAGTATGGCTAAAATTTCACTTTGAGTTCTTTTCCCAGTAAGTGCTTATTCTCTGATCTTCATTATAAGGCTGAAGCTGTAGACCTGGTACTAACTTACAGAGCATCTGGTCCTGTAGTAAGCACAAGAGATTTATGCCAGTTATAGAAAGAATGTGAAGAAAACTGTGATCCCCAGGGTCTATGAGAAGGGTTGATATACATATATATATAGCATATATACACATACATATATAGCATATATAATGTATATATGTATACATACATACATAAATACATATATGTGTATGTGTGCATTTATACATGTACATATAACTGAACCTACACATATTTGAATTTAACCATAGACTATAATCAGTGTGTTCATTTAAAAGTATGATTTTAAATTAACACAGTGTGTATAAATGTGTATATCTAGAATGATTTATATCAATTAAAATCCAAAAGTATATACACATTAAGTATTGGCAAGGTACCACTTAGCTAATTAGTCCAAGTTGGTAGTGCTGCAGTAGAGACAGCACTAGAAATGAAAATGAATGCTAGATGCACCTTGTATTTCTGCCATGGACTAGCCGTTTGACACACACAATCACCCAACATTTCTGTTTCACCTTCTGGAAAATGGGAAATTATGCAGGTCATGTCTTTCTCATGGAGTCATCAGGAAAGTAAAATGAGGTGACATACTATAAAATGGCATTATATGTGTGTATGTATATATACATATATTGCTGCTGTTAGTATTACTATATGTTATCTTGATCTACAAAAGGTAGATTACTTTAAAATATCATGCTTTTACGTATCCTAAGGCCTGTTCTGATATACATGAATAACTTCCATAGATGCTGCTAATAAGGATTTTGTATGTGTTATGTATTGCCAATCCCTGAATTCAGGTTATCGTACATAAGTAAGGATTGACTATTAGCAGCTTTGTTTTGTTTTTTTAATGAGGATCCTGGTCCATTCTGAAGGATATTTTTTATTATTTCTTTCCAAACAAGCCATAAGTGATCATTAAATTCCTATTTTGATACATCACAAGGGCATGGAAATTACCCAAAGGTTTAAAAATGACCAATATGTTTATATCACTTCATTTTCAAAAATATTCCTTCCCCTCCCCCCAGAGCCATCACTGTAACAGATTCTAAAGAGGAAAAAAAAAACACAGTATAGAAAAACTAACCAAAGACATCAACCAAATCTAATATTACAAATAGTATTGCAGATCCACAGTTTCTCATCTCAGCAAAGAAGGGATGGGCATCTATTCTTATATCTCTTGTTTGGGACAAAGTTTGGAGATTATAATCATATAGCATTCAGTTCTGATCCTTTGTTCTTTTCATTTACAATGTTGTAATCACTGTCTTTGTTTACTTCACTTTGCATCACTTATAACAATCTTCCTGTGTTTCTCTGTATTTTTTGTAGTCACCATTTCTTATGGCACAGTAACATCCTATTATATTTATATACTGTAATTTTTTTGACTTCTTTAATCAATGAGGATTTACTTTGTTTCTAGTTATTCGATACTGTAGAAAGAGGCCATCTATGTTATTGCTGATTTGCTGGATATGAGGTGAAACCTCAGAGTTGTTTTAATTTCCATTTCTCATTATTAGTGATCTTGAGTAAACTTTCACATAGTTTTTAATAGTTTGCAGTTTATCTTTAAGAGGTGTTGTTGATAGCTACTCCTATGGAGTGTAAGCTGCAGCAGTTTCTATTTAGCTGGAATGACTCCAATTATAGCCTGTGGTACACTGTCTATCTATTCCTCTGAATGTAGAGAAGAGTAACACCGTTTTGGTCAGAGCAACTCAAGAGGATCATCTGCTAAGGTAGAGGAGAAGGGGTGATCTGGAATTTGAAGAAAAAGAACTCATGTCTTCTATAGCAAAGACCTTTTGAAATATTAGAGTAAGAATTCAATTCATTTTAATTCAACAAGACTTTGCTTTATTATTTAAAATAAAATTTTATTGATGTATTTTGCTTTTATGTCACCTGCATTTCCTACTGTATCCCTCTCCATCACTCCATTTCAGAGAGGTATTCTTTATAATAAGAATTTTTTTTTAAGGGAAGGAGTTGCCTCTTCATATCTCTACTTTGGGGCCAAGACTGATCATTATAATTTCATATCATGTTATACAATTATTGGTTATTTCTATAAGCATCAATTATGGTCAAGGACTGAGTTACAGAAACAAAAAAATAAACAAAAAAGAGTACCTGACCTCAAATTGTTTACATTCCATTCTATTGTTATTAACGCTTTGTCCCTTAATAAGAACTAGAATTTTGTTAAAATATTAAGAGCAGCTCCCTGATAGAAAATGAGTGTAGAGATTGTTCCAGACTCACTTTTCTAAAGCAAAGTTGGCTACATTTTCCTTCAGGTTTCTAGGAGTATCTTTGAGAGGCTGAGAATGCTTTTCTCTAATGCCTGAGTCCCTGTTCCCATGTTCCTCCCCTCTCCCCCTCATTATTAACTACCTGTAATTAACACCCCCCCCCCCCCACACACACACACAATTCCATATAACCACCTAGCATCAATTAGCTTTTACACAGGGGTTTTTACTTCTAGGAAATACCTAAACAGAAATACATTTCTCCTCAACACTTTGGGAGGGCTTACTCTCAACTGTACCAACTTAGTCACTGGAGGAATTGGTTTTAGACTTAACACAGTTTCTTTTTTTAAGGAAGTTTTTTATCAATGTCTTCTGTTTTTTTTGCAGTATTATTGTTATTCCCCCTATGCCTCCCCCTCCTTTTCCCAGAAAGCCATCTCATATAATAAAAAGCATTTTAATATACAAAAAAAGGAAAAAGTCAGTGCAACTGATTAATATGTTGAAAAATCCCCAAAATGTCCAACATGCAATACATATGGTCCTCCCATCTCCACAAAGAGGTAGGTTTGAGGTGTCCTCAAACATCTCTTCATCAGCACAGTTTCTTCATAATATTGGTCCCAATAATGTGGCATCATTACTGAATTGGGGGCCTCAAGATTGAGCTGGCTATAACTTTCAGGAGCATTTTCTTTTACTGACATGTTGTAAAAGGTTTGCAAAGTAAGACCTCAATTTAAACCTACTCTTCATTATAGTTAATGTGTAAATATAACCTTAATTAATGCATTTCTACAGCGAATTTTACCCTTCCAAAGATAAGCAAGTAGGCAAACTAGCTTATAAATGTTAATTACATTTACCCAAAAAAATGTAGTTGACTGATACTCAAGGATTTAGTGGTCACCTAGGGTAAAATAATTAACTCCTTCCATATCCCACTGAGCCTAGAGAAGTAATGACTTAATGCTTTTTTTGTGTTCTTCCTTTAGTCAAAATATGTTATTAGCCAACTCTGTTGGCTAATTTTTGTAAGAATGTGAAAGTATCAGAGATGATTGCCCAGGAAAAAATGCTGCCCTTTCCAACAGTTGGAATCTATCATTCCTTAAGCCTCTGGGGTTTAGATAAGTAATTGTAAATTAATCTATGTCAGTTATTTTCCTTCCTGCTTTTGCATAGAAGAGAGTCTTTCTTGGGTTACTTTTCATCTCAGTGCACTCAGGTTTAGAGAAATGCAGGAAGCCTTAAGAGTGAATGATGAGCACAGGGTGGGGAGCAGGGGGACAGAGAGAATCATTTCAGCAATATTTCAAACCACCTGAGAAGATTTTAAATTTCCACAGAAAAATGAATCCTTCTACTATGATAATCTTTACATTTTTGGCATCTCTTATTATTTCTTTAGTGAATAAAGTATCTAGGGCAGAGAAAGATAAGAAACCAGAGAATCAATGATTCTACTACCACAAAAAAAGAAAAGAAAAATTGTTAAGCTAGCCCTTTCCCCAAATAACCTGTATTATTCAGGTTAAAAAAAAAAGAAGATTTGCTTAAATTTTCCAGCAGTCTCACTTTCTCCTTGGTTTTGAGAAAGGATACCTAGATAGATAATAGTTGAACTCAATTTTAAGTTCATTCATTCATCCATTTATTCTTTCAACAAACCATATACTATGTGCAGTGCACTGTACCGGGAGCTTGGATAGATACAAAGATAAATAAGAGGCCCCTGTTCTCAAGGAATTTATAATCTAGTAGAGGAGATAAAACACAGTCACTGATAAGTAAAAAACAAATTAGATTATGATAAGTGCCTAAGAAGAATGCCAAGTGCCATGAGAGTTTAGATGAGATAGGGATGACTTTCAACTGGTTATGGGGGGGGTGGAAAATCAATGAAAGTTTATAGGCTTGTAGGATTTAAACCTTGAAGGGATTTTCAAGATCATTTAGCTCAACCCTCTCACTTTAGAATGAAAGAAACAGAAGTCTAGAGAAGCTAAATGATTTGTATGGTCAAAGAGCTAAGTGTTAGAATCAGGTTCAAAAGTAGGTCTGTAAACTCCATGTCCAGCATTCTTTCCATTCATTATGAATGCAGTGAGGAATAGAAGACTTAAGGGATGAATAGAACAGGCAGATATGGATGTGAAAGGAAAATAGAAGGCTCTTCCAGGCATGGGGAACATCGAAAGCAAAGTCATAAGGGTGTCCTTTTTTAGTGAACAGTGAGTGATTCAGTTTGACTGGAGCACAGAGCATGTGAATAGAAGTAATGAGAGATGAACTTGGAAAGGTAGGCTAGAGTCAGATCATTTACAGAAATTTAGGGAATTAAATATAACTTAGTAGTAGCAAAGAGCCCTCAAAGATTTTTGAGCAGGAAAATGATATGATCCTATGAATGGGAAGATAAATATAGCACTGATGTATAGGTTGGTTTGTATCAGGGATTCACAAATTTTTGCATCATGCACCCTTTCTTGGAATAACATTTTTAAGTGCTTAAAATATATGAGATTACAAAGGAAATAAATTATATTGAAATATAATTTTACACACACACATACACACACACACACACATACACACATACACACACACAAACAAATAAGTTCATAGACTGTAGGTTAAAAGCTCCTGGATTGGAGGAAGAAGAAATCAGTGATAAGAACTGTAAAGAGGCCAATATATATTCAGGGATTTTTCAACTAGTCTAAATTCATTCCCATGATTATCTGAACTTCCTCAACTGAAGGTTTTTCCCCTCCAGCAGTAATTAATGCTGTTGGAAATTCAATGACAGAAGCAGAATCAAGATGGCAGAGTCATCTTGGAAACAGAGCCCAGATGATGGAGTAGACATGGCATTTTAGCCAAACTCTTCTAATATCCCCTTTAACAACTTTAAAATAATGCATTAAATTGAATTCTGGAGCAGCATAACCAACAAAACATTAGGAAGAGAAATTTTTCCAGTCCTGACAATTTACAAGGTTGGAAAGAGAGATATGGAGGCTGGCTGGGAGCTCAGGGCAGTGGAGATATGCGTCTTAGAGGCAACGTGCCAGACACGGCAGCAGCTACATTGGGAACTCTCACTGTCTAGAAGCAGTGAGGGGATTGGATGTTTGAGAAAGAGATTACAGGGGACCCCTGTAGTGGCACTGGATGCAGAAACAGACGCTTTTTGGCAATTCCATTGACTATTACCCAATTATGGGTCACAGTTCCAGTGTGGAGAGGAATACTAGTGCTTATGGCCCCTTCCTGAGTAAGGACCAGAATGAAGATCAGGAGAGCAGTAGCCATACCTCTCTCCAGATCACACAACCTTGGAAGCACTGAAAACTTACAGACCCCACAGAACTAGCTGTGAAAAGAACAGTGTAAAAGAGCCCAAAGCTTGAGACAGTGAGTCCCCCCATCTCCACTCCCGGGTGAGTAGTGCCCAACTCTAACACAAAGTTAAAAGTCAAGAAATAGCCAGAAAAATGAACAACAACAACAAAAAAGAATTTGACCATAAAAACCTAGTATGACAGAGAAGCTCAAGGCACAAACTTAGAAAAAGACAATGATGTAGGGAGGGGGAGAATCTATAAGCAAAGCCTCAAATGAAAACACAGATTGGACATAAGTTTAATAAGGATTCCTATAAAAGAAAGTTATTTTTAAGAGCAAAAAATAAAAAAAATGAGTGGCTGAGGGAAAATTGGGGAAAGAAAGCAGTGCAAGAAAATTATGAAAAGACAAATAGCTTGGTGAAAAAGGTACAAAATACTATAGAAAATAACGCACAACATCATTGAAGAAAATAATTCCTTAAAAATTGCAATTGAACAAATAGAAGCAGATAACTCCATGAGACTTCAAAAAATAATAAAACAAAATAAAAAGGATGAAAAAAATTCAAGAAAATGTGAACTATCTCATAAGAAAAACAATTGACCTGAAAAATAGATCAAAGAGAGATAATTTAAGAATTATTAGTCTATCTAAAAGCCATAACCCAAAACAAGACATCATACTTCAGGAAAATTGAAAGGAAAACTTCCCAGCTATCTTAGAACCAAAGGGCAAAATAGAAATTGAAAGAATCCATTAGTAATCCCTGAATAAGAGCCCCAAATGAAAATTCCCAGGAATATGATAGCCAAATTCCAGAGTTCCCAGATCAGGGAAGCAGCCAGAGAGAAAATCAGTGACATGAGAAAACGTAGAGAAGAAAAATGTAGTCAAGTCAACAGAGTATAGGAAAAAATAATAGAATAGTTTACTGGGCTAAAAACTAGAGAATAAAATTTTATAGAAATTATAGAATTGTGGACTTTTTGAGAGAGGACCTCATGTCATATACATATATGTATGTACATACACACATGCACATACCTCATGAAGCCAAAATTAGGAGTTAGGAGGCTAAGTGGTACAGTGGGAGAGAAAAAAAGGCTACCACTATAGTCAGAGGATCTGGGTTCCAGTTCTAGATCTAATATTTACTACCTATGAGCAGGTTACTTTACCTCTCTGGGCCTCAGTTTTCTCATCTCTAAAAAGAGAAGTTTAAACTAAATAACCTCTAACATACCAACTAGTTCTAGTTTCATAATGTTATTAGTTCTACCTATTGTTAATTTACAATATCTACCTGATATTTTTTTTTAGTATCTTTGTACATCTTTGTATATTTGGTATCATTTGTATTTCTTTGAATGTAGAGGTATTACCCCAAAACCTCATGGTTTCACAGGATCATAGATTTCTAAAGTTAGAAGGGACCTTGGAGTCTTCAACTAAACTTTTCATTTTACAAATAAGGAAATTGAGGACTGGGAAAATCAAGTAATTTTTGAAAGGTCACTTAGAGTTAGGCATGTGTCCAAGATTAGAACAAGACCTCCTTACTCAGTCTAGCACTCATTTCATTATATCATATCATATCATGGTCAACTTAACAAACATTAAAATCTTATGTGTGAAGCACCATTTAAGTAGATAAAACATAGTCTTTTCCATTAAGGAGCTTATGTTCCCTTAGGGGACTGAATGTACACAGATAAGAAGATGCAAGATATTTTTAGGAGAGAAAGAATACTAATAGGTAGGTAACAAGGAAGGCTTCATTGAAGATGTTATATCTGAACTCAGCATTGAAGGTAGAGAAGGAGAATATGAAAAGGGAGTGTATTACAGGAATGGGAGATGGCCTATGTGAATACCTGGGCGTGGGAGATGAGAGGCAGCCTGCGGATTTGAAGAAATTGCTAGTATTCTAGTTTGGCTGGAATACATAGTCTGTTAAGATGAAATAAGGCTAGATAAATAGGTTGGAGCCAATTTCTGTAGGGCATGATATTCCAGGCTGGGAAGTTTTAACTTTATTCTATAGGCAATAGGGGCCATTGAAGGTTTATGAGTAAAGCAGCAATATTCTCAAACTTGGGTAGGTTATTTTGTCAGTTATGTGAAGACTTTATTGGAGAAAGGAGACTAGAAGCAAGCAGATTAATTAGGAGGCTATGATCATAGTACCTAGTGCATAGTAGGTACTTAATAAATATGAATTAAGTGCTGATCCTGGATTCAGAAAAACTCATCTTCCTGAGTTCAAATCTGACCTTGGATACTTACTAGCTATGTGATGCTGGGCAAGTCACTTATCCCTGTTTACCTTGCTTTGCTCATCTGGAAAATGAACTGGAGAAGGAAAGGCAAAACCACTCCACTCTCTTTGGCAAGAAAAACCCTAAGTGGGCTCATAAAGAGTTGGACATTACTGAAGCAACTCAACCACAACAGCAACATGGTCAGATCTGTGCTTTAGCAATATCAATTTGTCAACTGGGAGGATTAGAGAGGAGAGAGGCTAGAGGCAGGGATGCCAATTAAGAGGTTATTGCAATAGCTCATTAGCTACCTGAACTAGAGTGGAGAGAAGAGGATAAATTGAGACACAGAAGAGTCATGAGGATGACACCCAGTCCTTTAGGTAGTGGAGTTATAGTCAAAACGTAAGTCATGATAGCTGAGAAGTTTGAACAACTGGGAGGCTAGGGTATTCAAGGATATTGATATGTATGTGCAAGTCCCTAAGCACCAACCCAGGAATTGGGGTGAGTCATAGCCAATGACAATACCACATTGCTAACCAACCCCTTTGCATTTCTAGAGACATAGATATCTTTGAACATGACTATCATGTGGAAAGGATATGAGAAAAACCATTAAGTGTTATATTTTGGTTGCTTGGGAGAAAGCAACAGAGTTGATATAGATTTAGCGATACTTCTATCCCATCCTACCTGTAGGACAACCTACCGTGCCTGGAAGAACTTTGTTTCTTTTGGTATGGAATTGTGATCTGCCTTGTTGAAATGTTGCAAGGTCTACGCCTATTAAAGATAACTTCTTTAATTTATGAGTACAAAGCCATAATGATGAAAGAGAAGGTAATAAATGTTTCCCAGAAATGTTACCCTAAAAGTCAAGTTCATGACAGACCATGTGTACATGACAGAAGAGAGGTGGTATATGATCTTTCATTTTCATTGTATATTGAAACCATTTCCCCTAACAAATTGTATTGCTTAATAAATGTTTATCGTTGTTGGTATTAATAACAATTTCCTCTCTGTTCTTCGTGTGAAGAACCCTAAAGCATATGTCCCACTAGTATATGTTAACTTGGTGAAATATTTTTGTGTCAAAGGAAGGATAGGTTCTTTTATTCCTTCTGGGGGGGAAAGGAAAAAAAATCCTTACTTATATTTTCTATATTAATTGTACATTTTAAATGAAATTCAACTGTTTCTTAGCTCATACATAAAAATGTTGCAAACTCAAACTCTGTGCGTGTGTGTGTGACGATACAGTGGCAATTTCCCAACTACATGAAAAAGCAAAGAAATTACAGTATTGCCCTCAAGTGGTCATCTTCGTTATTGCCTCATAAGTACAGATCTGAAAAGAAAATAAATATACACTGAAGCCAAATCTTTGGCCTTTCTTTCATAGATTATAAATATTTATTTTGTAATCTAATTCAGCCAGCCATCCTGTGGTAGGAACCTTATTGCTAATGCAGAACACTGCATGGTGGCAATTCTGCATTGTCGCTGAAATTGCCTTTTCCATAAAATTTTTGTATGAAAATTTGCCAATTTCTGAAGTTATTTTTCTGAAGGAAATATTGCTATTCATGTTTTTGTCCCATAACTGAAGAAGTGAGCATCAGTCTTTTTTAAGCCCAGTTCATTTTCTCCCCAAATCTCTCCATCATATACCCCAACACCCAATTTCAAGCTGACAAGAGAACCTGATTATTAACTGGTCTTCTTGGAGCTGAAAAAAGCAAAACTTGATTTCTTCTGAAAGATGTGAGTGACTCAGAGCTATACTTGAAAACTGCAAGTCAGGCATTTATTTCTAACAGACGCCTTAATAGTTCTTTGGCATCAAGAAGCAAGAAGACATTGAAGCAGTTGCAGAGAACAGATTTTTCACAGGGTCTTGCCAGTGAGAATGTTTCTTCCTAGATGGGAGATGACTGCAACATACGAGTGCATCTCATTTTAAGAAAACTGGTATACAAAACTCTGAGTTTACAAAACATAGACAAGGGGTAATCATTTGCTTCTTAAAGAAATATATTTAATTTGCTAAATAATTGCCCATAGGATCCATTCAATCTTTCCCAAAGTGAATTTTAAAAAAATAAATTGAAATGCACATATATTTCAGAAATCTATGTATTTTGCAAATGTTGGTACATCTATAGCTTAATTTACAGCTATAAATAAGGGACTTGTGATTTCATCTGCATAGAAAATCCTCCTGGATTCCTCCTAGAGAAAACTCCCTCTACCAAGGCAAATCATCACATTCTCTGCATGTGGTCAAAGGCTGATTTTTGGGAGGGTTGAGAAGTTAAATGACTCACTTAGGGTCACCCAGCTGGTGTATTTCAGAAGCAGAATTCGAGTACTATTATTTCTGACTCCCAGGTCAGCTCTTGGTTCACTATCCCACATTACTCCCCTCAAAAATTTGAAACAACATTTCCTAGTACAGTGGACATCAACCCTCATTCATTACTTCACATCTCCCTTCTATCAACATTTTAAATATATATTGTCTCATTGAGGATACTCAACATCAATTAATGGTGCTTTAATAACCTTATGATAATTACATCAGCTTTTGGGGAAAACGGAAGGCAGAAATAGTAAGCTACTTATGGAGAGGAAACATGGCATAGTGAATAGGGTCCAGGGCATGGGAGTCAGGAAGACCGGGTTCACAACCCTACAAATACTAGTGGTGTGACCATGGGCAAATGCCTTACCCTTGTTGATCCTTAGTTTTCAAATCTCTGAAATTGGGATAATAGTAGCATAACATTTACCAGTGCCTGGCACATAATGAATGCTTGTTGGCTAACTTCACAAGGGTAGGTACTATTATACGGTGTCACAACACAGGGTTTTTGGGAAGATCTAATGAACTCTTAAAGGACTCTGTAAACGTGACTGTAGATGGGAAAACTATCTCTACCTGTTTCTCCACTAACCGCCCCCCCCAATATGAATAGCTCTCTAGGATCTTACATATAGCATTGGCCACCAGACTCTTCTCAAAACATCTTCTGAATGTACCTTCTCCTAGTTTGAAAAACACCACTCCAAAGGGATGTCCCAGATTTGAACAGACACAATTTCCACAAGCCTAAAAAGTATACTTGAATATATAGCTATCTGCATGTGGAATATATATTCCAATCACAGAAAATGAAATCATTCCTCTCCACCCAGAAGTCAGAGAAGAAAAATGTTTTGCTAAGGAAGTATATTTCACTTTCATGCTCCCAAGAAGTTATTGTTAAATGTGAAAAGAAAAGAGACTGAAAAATAATGAATAGTGGCTTGATGATATCCTTTCAGACAAAGTTATGAGCAAATATCATATTGAATCTCAAATGTAAAGCAGAGAGAATCAGAATGATTAGCTGGGTTTTTTGTTATCCTAGGAAGCTTGTAGGATGATACACAGGGTAAAAAAATCCTGAGATGATAATTACTGGTGGTCATCCTTTTTCACCTTAATAATAGCTTAGTGGCTATTTTTTTCTATAGAGTTTTTTTTTATAAGAACTCCACATAGATACCTCAATTAATAAATTTTCTGGCAGTAAAATGCTCTTTCATAGAGGCCTTCATGAACCAATTTTTCTACCATCAGGGCACAATTAAGCTGTCCCTAATGGTTTTCCCCTTTGCCTCCATTCCTTCTCCAAGTCTGAGTCATTTACTACATAACTCTTTATGGAAAGAAATATACATTTCTCGTTCACTCCTAGAAGTCAAAATATAACAAACCTTAATCCTTGAGTGTTTCTCTTAGAACCCTGCAGTAAACTGTATTCTTGCAATCCAACCTGCCAATGCCCATGTATATTGGGACAGTGAACCCAGAAAGACTGGTAGAAAAGAAGGAAGGAAGGGAGGAAGGAAGGAAGGGAAGAAAGAAGGAAAAAAGAGAAAGAAGAAAAGGAGGAAGGAAGAGAGAAAGAACAAAAGAAAGAAGGAAAAAAGGGAGAGAGTAAAAAGGGAAGGGGGAAGGAAGAAAGAAAGGAGGGAAGAAAGGAAGGCAATGGACTTCCTGTACTATGATCCCATTAAAGTTATAAAAGTTTTAGTCCACCTCTTGTCTTCTGTGCTGATATGGAAAGAGTTAAGCCTAGCCCTTCACCCTTTTTAGCTCTCCCTCATTCCATGACTGTGCCCCTATTTTTAAATCTTGTCTCAGTTTCAACTGATCCTAGTTTTATCTAGGTTGAATGCTAGTCTCAACCCAAGGTGGATTCTGGTGGCAAGACTTTTTCATCTCATCTAGAGATTGTCCTCCAATCTGATTTCTAGATGTGGGGCTCCTAAATTGAGGAAGGTGCTTCCCTTTCCAACGCCAAATTCATTTCAGAGATTCTTTTCTCAAGGAACTGCCATGCAATCACCTTCTTGACTCTTCGTGAATATAATATTGGCTCTAAGATGTCTTGGAGTCTTCCTTTTGCCCCTGGACACCTCAAGTAGAAGTATGTTTTCCTTTTTGGCATCCAAAGATTACTTTGCTGGATTTCAGGCCCAGCAAATACTGTGCTGACCTTGTAGTCATTCTGCCAGCATTTTCAATGGCTCTACTTGTAGAATATTCACTAGATGTTTACTGCAGCTGTTTCCTTTCTTTTGATGTAGCTTGGCTTCTCTAACTCTTAAGTTTCAACTAGGTCAAGTTATTCCTAAATGACACATGCCTGACTAGTCATACACTTTTTTTGTGGTTCAGTCATTTTTTAGTTATGTCCCACTCTTCACAACCCTATTTGGGGTTTTTTTGACAGACACTGGAGTGGTTTTCTATTTTCTTCTCCAGGTCATTTTACAGATGAGAAAACTGAGGCAAACAGGGTTAAGTGTCTTGCCCATAGTTACAGAGCCAGTAAGTGTCCAAGGGCAGATTTGAACTCAGGAGAATGAGTCTTCTTGACTCCAGGCTCTGTATACTATCTGCTATGCCACCTAGCTGCCCCTAGGCTTTTTGGAAAATTACTATAAAGTTTTGAATTTGAGTTCCCAAGATTTTGCTAAGACAACCCAAGGAGCTATACTGATCTTTTTGTTTGTTTAAAATCTGTGCATTTCAAGGGGTAGAGAGCTTTCCTGTTTGTAGACTATCTTTAGATCTTAGGTCACTGGCAGAGATGAGACAATAGGTCCAGATATTTTTGAATTAGCTTAACTCTCAAGATCTTCTCAATTCAAGAGGATTTTTGAAATCTCATCTGGTTTTTAATATCCAAAAATTCTTGAAACACATAGTACTAAAAAAGAGAGAGAGAGAATTCCCATTATCAGGATGACTTTTCTCAGTCTTCTTCCTTCTGAACTTCTTTGCACCATTTAAAACTGTTTACCATGTGGCCTCTTCCTATATCGTCTTGGAATTTTTGTGACACTCCTCTTTTATTTCTCTTCTAATTTGCCTGGAACATTTCTTCTCTCTGTCTCCTTTCCTGGATCATCACAGCATCACTTGCTATGGGTATAGCCAAGGGCTGTGTACTATTCCATTTTTCCTATATATCCTCTTTTGATGATGCATTATCACCTCTATATACATGATTGCCAGATCTACGTACACAGCCTTCATCTCTTTCCTGAGCCCTTCTCCCTCCTTGCTAGATGTCTGCTGGACAGCTCCACTTTGATATCCAACAAGCATCTCACACTGAACATGTCCAAAAACTGACCTAATTTTCTTCCCCCTAAACATCTTCCTAACTGCTCTAGTACTGTCAAAGTTCTAGTTGCTTCTTTTTTCAACTTCATAGCTTCTCTGACTCTTTACTCTCACCCATCTTATATTTATTCAGTCTGTATCCAATAATTCTTGTCAGTTTTACTTCCACATTATTTCTCAAATATGTCCCCTTACAAAACAATCTCTCTGGTTCAGGCCTTCATCACTCCTTGACTGGACTATTTCAGAAGACTCCTAATTGGTCTCTCTGCCTCCACTCTGTCCCTTGTCCAGTTCTTCTTCCACGCAATTACCAAACTGATATTCCTAAAACCCAGACCAGGGGTGGGGAACCTGCAGCCTTAAGGGCCACATGTGGCCCTCCAGGTCTTCAAGTGTGGCCCCTTGACTGAATCCAAACTTCACTAAAAGTCAAAAGGCCACACTTGAGGACCTAGAGGATCACATGTGGCCCTTGAGGCTGTAGGTTCCCTACCCCTGACCCAGACTTAACCACGCCAGTTCCACATTTATTTGTGCACATGCTGTTTTCCCTCAGTAGATTGTTACTCTTTGAAGACATGGACTGCTTCACTTTTGTTTTTGTATGTCTAGCACTTAGCATAGCATCTATTTTTTTTTGGTCTGGATCTGTGATATCATTGGTGTACAGAGTTCCTGGTAAAGAAGTTCTTTCTACCTGTATAGATAGGCAACAACTTTTTGCACTTGCCAGTTTATACTGATACATTCCTTTTAGGGCATGATGGGATTAAGTGACTATAACACCAAATTGTGGCAGCACACCTGAGGACAGCTGCTGTGAATGATTTTAAGTGTCTAATCACATAGTATAATGAATTCTCTATTCAGCAATAAACTAACTATTGTTCAATAAAGAAAATCATAACATTTATAGCAATATCCTTAAGTAAAACATATCATCTAATACATATATGTATCTCATAACACTCAGTATGTCAAATGGTACATAGCATATATCATTGCATCCCCAAAGCCAGGGGGTCCCAGGCTAGGGTCTTCCCTAGCATGATGCATCCTTAAGGGGTAGCATCCACCCCTAGGTAACTGTAAGAACAATCTCCTTATAATACATGATGCCCAAGTAAAGTCTTCTCTCATCTTGGCTCCAGGCTGACTTCCAAACCCCAGAGTTCCTCCTCCATGGGCTGATTGGTGCTAGCTCTTGCCTGGCAGGCAGCTCTCTGCTCCTGCCCCTTGTCTCATCTCCTAGAGACTGTTCTACTCCAGATTCTTCTTGTTTCTGCCTTACAACAGGCTCCAGGAGCTCCCGCCCACAGCTTCTGTGTCTAACAAAACAAAGCTTAACAGGGCTATAACTTTATTTATACACATTACCAGTGCAATCGAGATAAGACTTCTGTCTGAGGAATTGACACAGACCAACAGACAAGGTTCCCAACATCACAAACCTTCTCTCTCCTAGGCCTCCCCACAAGCAAGTTCCCCTCTCTTGCTCACCCTCGCTTCTCTCCTTCAGCTCTGCTTTTGACTGCTCTCCTCTCTCTCCAAGAAATACTATGTATATATATATATACAGATTCTTAATTTGATACAATCAAAGGCAAGACTCAATCAGAGGCGCTTGTTGGCTAACACCCAATCCAGTACAGCAGCAAAAAATCTTACTCTGCTTGCTATTACAGCGACTTGCCCAGGGGCATGCAGTCAATATGTGTCACATACAGGACTTGATCCCATATCATCCTTCCTTTTAGCTTACCCTCTCTGCATCCTCTGTTCCACCGTACTTCTCTTAGTAAGTCTTTCATAAATGCTTCTAGGATACAACAGAACAGAACAGAATGGAACAGAATTAGAGAAAGAAGGATCATTTTTTCAGAAAGGTGTTAGAAGTTTCTCTAGAGTTGGATCAGGAATCACAGTGTTTCAAATGGGGATTGTTGTGGTATAGTATAGTACAGGCTTCTGGGCAAGCTAATGTTCAAATCTGGCTGGGGTGATAAGCCATACATGGTCACATAGGATTTGGGAAGATGCTGCCCAGGTCATTATATGCAAAAGATTACCCTGAAACAAGCAAGATCATCTCCCACATAGCCTGCAGTGGTTGAGGAGGAAGTGTATTGTTGAACTTCACCCTCTTCCAAGGGCTTTTGTTCATAAGTTCAGTTAATGTAGGAAAAAAGGGACTAAATGAATTCAAGTCTGGGGCTGGAGGTTTCATTTTAAAAACAATGACTTTTAAAGCATGGTTTCTCAATGGAATAATGTTTACTAAGTACCTACAGGTTGTGTTTGGGATATCCAAGTAGAGGAAGATGTGGCCCAAACTGGAAATCACTAAAGACCAGATTGTTTCACTGAAGTAACGAATGTAAAAAAGATGTATTGTGGACAGATTCCTATAGAGTCAGAAGATTTTGGATTGCTTCTCAGTTCCTCTTATTATAGTACTTGTATATCCTTGGACAAATTACTTCCCTTCCCTGGGTCTCAATTTCTTCATCTGTAAAACTGTATTTGTCTTGTACTATACAAGAGAATAAGAGGAGAATACACGTTTACATAACATCGATCATATGCCAGTCACTGTGATGTCTTTTTAAAAACAAATATCTTATTTGATTTTTATAATAATCCTGAGAGGTAGGTACTACTACCATCTCCACTTTACAGTTGAGGAAACTGAGGCAAAGAGATATTAAATAACTTGCTCATGATCATAAAGCTAGTAAATGTGTTTGGAGTTAGATTTGAACTCAGGTCTTCCTGAGTCCAGGCCCAGTGCTCTATCCACTGCCCCACCAGTTGCCTTTATGAGCACTAAGGTCCCTTTCAACTATAAATCTATGATCCTATTAGGGAAGAGAAAATAACCCATGACTTGGTTAGGTCTATAGTAAATTGAGATGGGAGGAACTTTGAGAGAGAGAAAAAGGATTCACAGAAAATATTCCTTAATGAGAAAAAAAAAAAGAAATCAGAAATAAATGTGAGAGATCATCTGAGAGATAAGATGGTCAACTAAATTTAATTCAGAAGAGAAGTTGAAGAGAATAATGTTACAAAAGAAACTGCACATTTTCTCAGATGAAGGTAATTTGATCTCTTAGAGAGGGCTATTTCTAGTCAGTGGTTTGGATAGGAATCAGAAGACTTAGACTTGGAAGAAAGAAATAAAAGGCAGAGTGACATTCTAGATGTTCACTTTGAAGAGGAGGGAAGGTTTTTAGATTACTTTATACATAAAGCAGGTGATTTCTTTTAGAAAGGGAGACCTAGCTAGGCAGGATTACATACAGAGTTAGAGGAAAGGAACCAGGATAAGAATGGGCTCATGAAAAAGAAGAAGAAAGAAATGGAGCTGGGAGAGCGAATTAGAAAAGGATGTCAATGAGAATGTTGATGAGAACAGGAGGAGATTCATAACTGGCTTTGAAGAGGAAACTGTGATGGTAGAAAAAATACAATGCAGAGAAAGGGAAAATGTAATGGAGAGGAGTTATGTCAGAACTTTTATCTAAGGGTTGTCTTTTTTTCCTAGAGTTGGATTTTTCACGTTCTGTATTTCCTTCCCCTCAAACAATACGTGCGATTATAGTTGATACATTGAATCTACAAAGTTTTCCAGTTAGCCAACAATTCAAAGTGACTTAAAAAATTAAATTTTCTCAGCAGTCACCATGTGTGAAGACATTGAATTTAGATATAAAATAATCATTTGATATTGTTTAGTTTCATAATTTTAAAATGTGTATGACAATTAAACATGCATTATCTTAAAATATAATATCCCATATAATCAATAATGTTTTCATTTTGCCTCTATTGGTACTATGGTAAAAGGTATGAGAAAAAAATTATTAGATTTCATCACCATAATAACCAGGAATGAATGAATGGCAAATTGTTGGACTTTTTATTCATTGTTCATTGATTTTTTATTATCAAGATGCATTTTTCTTCCATTTCAGTGATTGATCACAAGATCTAGTGAAGTATATAAAAATAAGTCCTGTTGTATGAAAGGTTCAGGATATTTTCAGAACATTTTCTCCTTTATTACTTTCATGCTGATTTGGGAATTTACCCATATATAAGTTGGGTAGTCTTCCCTAAATGGGTCCATATTTTCAAAAGCTTTGCATTGAACTGATGAAGAATGATTTCCATTCATATATATTTTCTCTGCATGACACTTAATAAGGGAGATTCATGGTGAAAACATCCCAAGAAGAGCTGTCAAAATTTAGTTAATTGATGATTGTTACAGAAGGTTCATGCTTAACTATAATGGAAATAATGTATCCTGAAATAAGAATGGCATCTGAACAGGGAAAATAAGTTGGCATGTACATACAAGACCAATGATAAAATCTTTACAGCTTTGGTTTTTATTCTTTCCTGCTGGATCTCCCAGCTCCTTAATATTCCACTGATCAGTTCCAGAATGGATAATAAAGATTATCAATCCATATATGGAAAAGACTAATGATGATAAGCTGGAGGTCCTGCCATCCCAAGCAAATAATTGAACTTTTATACTACTCTCAGCTCTGTGTGTACTATATTGTAATTCTGATCAATTCATTAGGATGCATATGTGAGACTTTTGTATTTTGAATTATGTGACTGATTGAACCATAACAAATGTATGTTCTGAATTCTGAAAGTTTAATAAATGGTTCAAAATCTCAGGTTTCTGTAGAGGAGTGCAAGTGAATGAAATGATTCATGCCACTGAAATGCAAAGCTTATTTAAATAAGTGGAGTTTTTCATCTAATGCCAGAAATGGGAAAAGCATTCTAATTTGGGTTCAGCCAATTAATTCAGTTTTTTCAATGGCTTACCCTAAAGGAAGTCAATTATCAGTGAGCTAAAACAAATGGTGAGAATACTTATACTCTTAGATCATTTGGCTTAACAAGAAGCTCATTCTTAATTCATGTAATTTGACTTAGGTTGCAAAGAAATTTTCTCAGTTTTTCCAAAACGTAATGATTAGTCTACAGGAGTGCTCAAGATTGTTGGATTGACATTTTAGAAAAGTAGGCTAAAGGGCATTTATTTGGGAATGCCAACAGTTTTGTCCCCTTTCCTATCATACTCTAGTAATGAATAATTCAATTGCATTTCAGATAGCCCCTACATTCCTGAATGTAGTGCCATCACATGTGCAATGGCAAATTCTACACGTTAATCACAGTAAAGCAGCATAGTATAATGAGAAACAAGCTAGCTTTCAAGTCAGAAGATTTAGGTTCCAGACCTGGTTTTGCCACTTACCAGTGATCTGGTTGCCATTTACCACTTAATCTTTCTCATTCTCCAGGTTTTTCATCTGTTACATGAGGATTATAACCCTGGCCCTGACTACCTCACAAGGTTATTTTGAGGATCCAGTGAGTTAATGTATATCAAAGTGCATTGTAAACTAGAAAGAACTAGAGAAATGTTAGGTATTATTATTGTTATCTGGATGGAAAAGTATATCCATTCATGCAATTGTTGAATTGAGCAATTTTCCTCTCTTTGCTCAATAAAACTTTCTGTCTAGAATTTTGATCTGTGTCTCTACTAAATAACAGCTCTTACCATGTCTATGAAGCTTACTGGCTCTTATTTTTTCCTGCAGTATTAGGAGCAGCCTCAGATAGATCTAAAGTACAAGACCATGCCTTTACCCACAAAACCATGGCTACAACCCTCTCCTAATTGAACATACCACTCCAGACTTGTTTATGCAAACACTCTACTCATGTTTGCATTTCCACAGGCATGTGTTCTTTCTGTGCCTCCTTCCCACATCCCACCACCTCCTTTCCCCAAACTGAAAATCTTTTACCAGCCTGTAGTAGACCTTTATGGGCCATCATTCACAATATTCTGTCTGTCTGTCTGTATTCATCCTTACTTTTCGAAGAAGACCATGACATCAGAGAAATGATGACATGACTTGCACTTTACTTTGAGAGAGAGGGGGCTGTGCAGGGTCACCAACCTCACTTTCTCCTCCTGAGCCATCTGGGTCCAGTGACCAGATATTCATCAGAATGACTGGAGATGGCCCAGGATGCAATGGGAGACCTTGGCCTTTTTAGGCTGGCCTTTTCAGGTACTTACTTAGAGGGAAGTAATGCCCTTTGAGCAAATAGCCTCTTTAGGAAGTAGTCAGGGAATGGCCCTTTTAATGAACAAAAGAAAAAATAATTAAATCAACAGAAGCTGTTACTAGTGATAATCACTGTAAGCCAGCCATTAAGTGGAGCTTGAGGCAGTGACCTATTGTTGTCCAGCCCATGGACTTCAGAGTGCACTGAGTTTAAGGTTTTGGGAATGAGAAGGAAGGAAGGAAGGAAGAAAGGAAGGAAGGAAGGAAGGAAGGAAGGAAGGAAGGAAGGAAGGAAGGAAGGAAGGAAGGAAGGAAGGAGATCTAGCCAGTAAACCCCAAAACCCCAAAAGAAGGGGAGAGGGAGATAGAAGGGAGAGGATGAGCTAGGTTACCCAGTTAGCTGGGTCTCCACTTAGGCAACTTGGTCTACTCACAGTCTGTGTTTGTCCTTCATTTTTGAAGAAGACCATGACATCAGAAAAATAATGACATGACTTGCACTTGACTTTGTTTTGAGTGAGGGAGGGCTGTGCAGGTCACCAGCCTCACTTCTCCGCCAGAGCCATCTGAATCCAGTGACCAGATATTCATCAGGATGACTGGAGATGACCCAGGATGCAATGGGAGACCTTGGCCTTTTTAGGCTGACCTTTTCAGGTACTCACATCATTTCTCTGATATCATGATCTTCTTCAAAAATGAAGGAAAAACACAGACTATGAGTAGACCGAGTTGCCTGAGTGGAGACCCAGCTAGCTGGGTTACCCAACTCCTTCTCTCCCTTCTGTCTCCCTCTCGCCTTCCTTTGGGGCTTTGGGGTTTACTGGCTAGATCTCCTTCCTTCCTTGCTTCCTTCCTTCCTTCCTTCCTTCCTTCCTCCCTTCCTTCCTTCCTTCCTTTCTTCCTTCCTTCCTTCCTTCTCATTCCCAAAACCTTAAACTCAGTGCAATCTGAAGTCCATGGGCTGGACAACAATAGGTCCCTGCCCCAAGCTCTGCTTAATGACTGCCTTAGAGTGATTATCACTAATAACAGTTTCTATTGATTTAGTTATTTTTTCTTTGGTTCTTTAAAATGGTCATTCCCTGACTACTTCTTAAAGAGGCCTATTCACTCAATGGGCATTACCTCCCTCCAAGTGAATTCACAGTATTACCTTGTATCAAATGCCAGGCAGTTGAAATGAACCTCATTTTCATATTTGAAGTCGGACAGCTTCCAGAGAAGGCAGTTATTAATATGCCATGAGCTAGTATTGGATTGTGCTATTTTCCCATTCAAAAAATTTCATGATACCATGGTCATGTATCCATGTCCACATGGAGCTCTTAGAGAAACCATTGTTGTAGCACTCACTAATCCATTCAAATAAGTTAGTTCAGCCAGAAATCATATTTGATCTGTTCCAGGAAAGTGTCTGGCAGTTTGACTAAATGAAAGAATCAACTCATTGCATCGGTGTTTTTTAGCAACTGTATACAATGTTCAGAATTACTCATTAAGTAGACTATGTGTATGTATGTATGTGTGCATGTGGGTATATGCAATAGGCATTACTATGTGCTCTCCTTATTTTATCTTAGTGTGTCATGTATATTTCTCAAACATAAACTTGGTTATAATTTTGTCTTATAAATCATGTTTTGAAGAGAACTTTGAATTTACCTTTATTATTTATGATAACAGTCAGCATTTATAAGGGACTTTATAAGATTTATGTATTTATAAGATTTGCCAAGTATTTTACAGAGGGGAGTTTATATCATCTCCCTCTCATCCCTTGTCTTTGGGGATGAAACCGTTCCAAGTAGGTGCAGGAGACAGCCTGGTCACTGAATCTAATTTAAGAAGTAACTAAGCACTAAAACACCAACTATGGTAATAGGGAAACATTTTGATATTCCCAGTGTTCTATAAGTTTCATAGGTGGTTAAGCTGCATCTGATTCTGAAAAATCATTTTATGAATGATTCTACTGTAACCATCTTTTTTGAGCCTTCAGTCAAATGAAAACAGGTTAACTCAGGGGAATATGGTTGCTGGATTGAATGTATCTGTGAAAGCCTTTGCAAACTCATTTCCAGTGTCAATATTATTCTTTATTCTCTATAGATAAAATTTTTATCTCTTGCAGAGTGAAATCTAAACAAATTTTAGTGGACTTTGGTAAGTTTCCATTCTGTTCAAACTTACACAGAATGGTTCAACTACAGTTGAACTTCAAGTCAGAAATTTAATTTAATTTTGAGGTTTCTTTGATAACATTATTTCCTTTCTTCTGAATTTTCTTATTACGCCTTTAGTTGTTAAATATTTTCTATTAAATTAAAATACCCCCTTTCAAAAGCAAATTTCAGTAACTATGTCCTTTTTATGAGTGTCTTCCAAGTCCCCAGAAATCATTTTAACTGCCATATTTTTAAAATTGAAAGCAATAGATAAGCACATTGTTATAAGCAAGAAAATTATGTTCCACAATAACATTCTGGACCATTTTCTCTGGGATACTATAATGTCAAGGGATGCCTTAGATTTTTAAAAATTGCCCCATTTGGATCTGTCATATAAAAGTTTTCTACATTTTCTTTTACTCTGTACTCACTTTTATTTGCCTTTTTCTCTGGAATGGATTCTTTATAACTATGTATACTTATATACACACATAATACATGTGCATATACATGTGTGCAATGTTAATCAGAGAGTTAAAGATCTTTCCCACTCATTAATGAACCTGCCCATTAAAGAAAGCTTGATTAGGAGAGACAGACACCTTTTGTTAATTTTCTAATGAGGCACTGGTTCTCAAGGACTGTGATGCCCCCTGGTGTATAAATACACTGAGGTGAGGTTTTACTTGTGGCTTATGCATTGGAAGTGTTTGTTTGCCCAGATGAGACTCTGGGTAACCATTAAGGAGCCCCTCAGCTTTGAAAACCCAGATGTTGGTACTTCTTTCCCTGGTAGCTATATACATATGGTCAAACAGTTGGATCTGTCTGTTGATCTCGTGATGTATGTATTGCTTATGGTCAGACAGTTGGAAGCCCTGTTCATTGATTACTATTTCTTTGTATTTTCTCTGAAGTTTAGGGTGCTAACTTTTTCTCCTGCACTAAGTGAATGATAATATGCTTGATTAAAATGATTGTTGACCCTCAAAATTTGCCTCTCCTTTTAGAAAAGCAGATCTAAGAACCTGTACAGTAAGCCCTTCTGTGTATGTCTGGGTGCTTGCTTTTACAATGTGTGTATGTGTAAACCCACATGTATGTTGTGAGAAGAAGCATGACTGAGTGAATAGGGAGCTAGCTTCTGAGTCAAGAAGTCCTTAATTCAAGTTTCATCTCTGACACATACTGGTCATGGGACCCTAAGCAAGCTGCTTAACCTCTCAGTCAATCCAGACAATCCTCTAAGACCACAAATTACATGTAAGTTACCCATCTGCATTACTGGAGGGAGTTTGTACATTCTCAGACCTTCTATATCCCGATGAAATCACAGGTTTAGGTCTGGACCAAAAAACATGTACATATATGTATATAATTTAATATTATTTAATTAATATTATTATTTTAATTTGCATTAATATTATATTATTTTATTTAAATTTATTTAAGTTGTCTGACTAGATAGATGTTGTAAAAGTTCCAACCCTTACCAAGTTATCCCTTTAAATACATGAGATAAACAAATGGTGACAGTTTGATTCCCTGATTTTATGACCATTATCTTTCATGCGCATTTTCTGTGGTTGCTAGGACTGAATTCATTTTATACCAACTTTGTGTTGCAATTTTCATTGAAGATGGATGATAAGCAATTTGTAAAAAGTGTCACATTAAAATATTTTAAGGTCTACTTTTATTTATCTTTGCCTTGCTTCTAAAGCACCTATCTCCTTAAGAATTTCTAGTTTTATATTAATAAATTTTAAAAACACCTATTAGATGCCATTTAATGGGGCACATGGGAGTCCTGATTGATTTTAAAATTCTCTCTCACTTTAGGGTTATAGATTTAGAACTAAAAAAGGAACTTCAGAGGTTATCCTATCTAACCTGTACTTTTTACAGATAAGGAAATTAGGACCCAGAGGGATTATATGGTTTACCCACATTTGCATTGGTAGAACCATAGTAAAGACAGGATTTGAACGCGTAATCCTTTGATTCTATACTAAACTGCCTCTGTAATCAATCATTTCTGAACTCTTTCCATTATTTCTCCTTGAATTCAGAAAATCCCTAAAAAAATGGTGTTCTAGGCCATGATTTCAGAAATATATAGGACACTTCCAACCTACTAGACTCTACCTATGCTAGGTAAAGAAACTTTTCTTGGAAATATAATGAAGCAAATAAAACAAGACAGTATCACAATGATAGAGATATTTGTGTTATTAAACAGGTAAAGTAAGCAATGTCGCAGGATCATAGCTATGGAGATCCTTAGAGATTCTTTAGTCCCATTTCCTTCATTTACAGATGAGGAAAAGAAACCAGAAACATGCAATAATTCTTCCAGAATTACATCACTAGTCATTAGAAGAGAAAACATTCAAACTCAGATTTCCTCCACCCCAAGTCATCGACAAACATTTGTTATGTGCTGAGATATAAGGAAAGACAAAACAAAACAAAACAAAGAAACAATATATCTCTGATCTCAAGGAGCTCATAGCTTGTCTTTTCATTATACCATAGTACACCCAGGTCATTGCCTTCTGAAGAGCTGGGTTTTTTGTCTAATAAGTTATTCACCATCTAGGCATGGAAAAAGATTCTCATTTCTTTGAGTTCTAAAATCTAGGCCATTCATTTCAGGGCAGGTAGAAGAGCCTAAGCATGTACGTAGGCCAAACAGGCTACTTTAAGTAGCCTTCCCCATCTGCTGCCTTCACTCCTACACTGGTGTCACTGAAGGAAGGCAGAGAAAATTACACTATAAATTTATAACCTCAACTGGGCCCTCACTGCTTCAAGGAAATTTATTAACACCTGCATAATTAATTCACTATCCCATTCACTACTGTTTCTCTTCTAACCTTTTCATTCTTCCTTAAATTTTCCATGGATCCTCTTCCTCCTCACCCTCTTATCTGACAACTTTGTCTCATCATTTTACTGGAAAAAAAACCAAACCTGAGGTTATTCACTGAGAACTCTTTAACCTTTCCTTCTCACCTTAAATTATCCAGATGCTTTCCACTACTATTTCCTCTTTTACCTGTGTTTTGCAAGAAGTGGCCCGTCTGGTTATAAAAATGTGCATACCCTTTGACCAGCAATACCACTTCTAGGACTGTATCCCATAATAGATCATAAAAATGGGGAAAGGAACTACATGTACAAAAATATTTATAGTAGCTCTTTTTGTGGTACCCAAGATCTAGAAATTAGGGGATGCCCATCAACTGGGAAATAGCTGAACAAGTTGTAGCATATGAGTGTAATGGAATACTATTGTGCTATAAGAAATGACCAACAAGCAGACTTCAGAAAAACTTGGAAAGACTTATAGGAACTGATGCTGAGTGAAGGAAGCAGAAGCAGGAGAACATTGTACACAATAACTGCCACAGTGTGGAATGACTGACTTTGATAGGCTTAGCTCTTCTCAGCAAAGCAAGGACCCAAAACAATCCCAAAAGATTCATGATGGAAAATGCCATCCACACCCAAAGAAAGAACTATGGAGTCTGAATGAAGATTGAAGCAGGCTATTTGCTCGCTTTTTTGTTTTCTTTTATTTTTTCTTTCTCATGGTACCTCCCATTAGTTCTAATTCTTCTATACTCCATGACTAATGTGAACATATGTTTAATAGGAATGTATATATAGAGCCTATAACAGATTGCATGCTGTCTTGGAGAAGGGGGAGGGGAGGGAGATGGAGAAAATGTAAAATGTGGAAGTGAATGTTGAAACTAAAAATTGATTAATTAATTAAAAAAAAAAGTGGTCCTTCCCCTTGCTAATACTAACCCCTTTAGATACACAAGTGATCCCATTCTATCCTGTCTTCTCCAACATATTGCCCCCCTCTATCACTGCCACCCTTCCACTCATCTTCCATCTTTCCCTGTCTACTTATAGTTTCCCTATTGCCCATAAACATACCCATGTCTCCCCAGTCCTAAGAAAGAAAAACAAACACCTCATTTGATCCTTCCATATCTGCAGGCTATTGTCCTAAATCTTTTCTCCCTTTTATGTCTAAACCCATCGAGGACAAATACAATAAATTCTTCTGCTTCCTTTTCCTCTCACTCTTTTCTTAACTCTCCCCATTTTAACTTCTAACATCATTCAATCTAAATTTCTTTCCGTAAAGTTACTAGCAATCACCTAATTGCCAAATCCAATGGTTTTTTCTTAAATCTCATCTTTCTTGACCTCTCTGCAGCCTGTAACACTAGTGACCACCCTCTTTTTCTTGATACTATCTTTTCCCTAGGTTTCTGCAACACTCTCCTGTCCTTGTTAACCTCCAACCTATCTGAGCTCTCCTTCTCAGTCTCCTTTACTGGATCTTCATTCAGGTCTCACCCACTAAGAGCGGATGTCCCACAGAGCACTGTTCTAGGCTCTCTTCTCCTTTAATACTATTTCACTTGATGATGCCATCAGCTCCCATGGATTTAATTATCATCTCTCTGCTGATGATTCGTAAGTCTGTTGTAGCCCTAACCTATCTTCTGACCTATAGTCTTGCATCTCCAATTGCTTATTGGACCTCATGAACTGGATAGAATGTACACATTCTGTACTCAACATATCCAAAACTGAACTCACTATCTTTTCACCCACATTCTCCTCCCCACTTTCAAACTTCTATATTACTGTCAAGGGTAACTCTTTCATCTTCAGTGACATCCTAGGTGTCATCCTCTACAAATCACTGTCTTTCTCCCCCCCTACCCCGCATATTTAATTTGTTGCTAAGGCCTGCCAATTTTACCTTTGTAACATATCTCACACATAACATAGCACATATCTTTCTCTTCCAATACTGTTACCACCTTGGTGCAGCACTTCATCACTCCATGTCTGGACAAGTTTAATAACCTACTGCTGGTTAGTCTCCCTGCCGCAATCCTCTGCCTACTCTAGTACACCCTCCACTCAGCTGTCAAAGTAATTTTCCTAAAGTGGAAGTCTAATTATGTCACCTAAACCCTGTCCCCTCCCCTCTCTCATCCCCCCCCCCACTCAACAGTGATGCCCAATCTCCTCGAGAGTAAACTATAAATTCATTTTTTGCTGTTCAAAGTCCTTCAAAATTTGTCCTCAACTCTTCTCCCCACCCCCAACCACTTCACTGACCTCCCTGTTATTCCTTACACAAGACACTCTGTCTCCTGACTGGGTATTTTCACAGACTGCCCCCCTCTCTGGAGTACTTTCCCTCCTTATGTCTGACTTGTGGCAACTCTGACTTCCTCCAAATCCCAGCTAAAATCCCACCTTCTACAGGAAGCCTTTCCTGACCCCTTTAGGAAAAGCCATGGACACAAGTAATCAACCAATCAATAAATTCTTGTTAAAATCCTACTATGTGCCAGACAGCATATAGATACCAAGTGAAAAACTGCTAATCTAATATCAAATTAGAAAAGCAGGTTCTTTTTGAATTTTACTTCTTAAGGACCATTTTCCCCTTCCTTTTATATCTTTACTGTAAATATTGGCAACTGTTTACTCACATTCTCTTATTTCCTGATTCTGATCCTGGCTTCTTGTACCAATCCTTCCCTCTACAATTCTTGCATTGAAGTAAAGATGGAGAGAAAAGCATTCCATTTCTCTGATTAGCTTTAGTTCCGTTCTCCTATTTTTGAGGGACTAAATGCTTTAGAGCATATCTTCCCATCCATTCTCAGGCTCTTTTCCTATTTCTTTCTTTCAAAGTTAATTATGTCTTAATTTCAAGATCTACTACCTTAATTAAAATCACTAGAGACCATAAAAAGTGAATATTTCCTTGAATTTATAAGTTTTTTATTTCCACATCTTTAATTTCACAGCAGGGATCTATGTTCAGCCAACACTTGGTTGTGCTGACATTTATAATTAAGACATATGGCCCTAAAACTCAGAAATAAACTATCCTCTATATGCAAGCAGTTTCCAAGTCCTGTTAATTCCACCTCCACAAATTCTTTTACATCTGTGCTCTGCTCTCCACTTGCACTGCCATCATTACAATTTAGGCTCTCATTACTGCTCCCTCATACTATTGTAATAGTGTCCTAGTTGATGTCTCTCCTTCCATTCTCTCTGCTGTCAAATTCATGCCTCCTACAACTGTCAAAGCAATAGTGCACAGGTCTCACTGTATCACTCCTCTAGTTCAAAGCTTTTGGTGTGTCTCCCTGTCACACACTGGATAAAAATAGTCTTCTTACCTTGGCAATTAAGGCCCTCAACAACCCATCTCCAAGTTACTTTTCCAGTCTTTTTTCACACATTCTATATTCCACTTAAACCAGACCACTATTACCTAATCATGTCTTACTTTTTCCTACTTCTGTATGGTCCCAGAATTTCTAAATTGTAAGGGACTTCAGAGGTCTGCTGGTCCTACTCATGCCTGAATAGGAATATGTTCTATTATATACCTGCTAAGTGGTCCACTGGCTTCTGCTTGAATATCTTAAAAATGGAGACTGCTTCCACATTATTCAAAAGAAACAACATAGGTAAAAGGCTATCACTGCCGATTAAGAAAATATGCTTATGAAGAAATCAAAGGATAATGTAGGGATAGGAAGGTCTCAATATTGAAAAGAAAAATACAGAGAAACAATTAAAATGGAGTTGATTAAAGAGATTGGTGTGAGTATACAGGTAACTCTTTGACAGTTTTAAAGAGACATGTACAGAACATAGAAGTGAGACTAGGTAAAGGAGAATGACTACAGAAGCTTGACATGGTCTTCATAGGAATAGTGCCAATTGTGCTGAAGTTGAAAGTGAGCTGACAGATAAAAGGTAAACTAAAGATAAAAAATGCGGGTATTGTACTGAATTAGGAAAGAGAGAAGAATCAGAGAAGAAGCTGGATTTCAAAGGAAGGGAATTTACTTGTTTTTTTTTCTGGAATACAGACAGATCATCCACCTGGAAAACACACACACACACACACACACACACACATACACACACACACGGATAACATGAAGATGATATCTGAGACTAGTAGATAAAAGAAAGTACCTATCAGTCCTTAATGAGTTAAAGTCACCAGATCAAAATGAACTATTACCCAGGATTCTAAAAAGACCTGGAATATGTGCTTTATGAGCCAGAATCTTTGAATGATGGTGGAGAATGAGTTTAAGTCACTAAACAAAGATGAACTATTCCCCAGGCAAAACTATAGGTCAGAAATTTGGGCTTTGATTTCTAGTGGAATTCAATATTATATTATTAAAGGTATTGTAAATGAACATCTAGAAAAGAGCCAACATGACCTGAAGAGCAGGTCACTCCAGCCTAAACTTGTATTCTTTTCTGACGCAGTTTCTAGACTAGTAAATCAGAGGTATTTGTTATTATGGGCAGTGTGACTTAAGTGGATTAAGAACATGAAAAATGTGTGAACCTAAAAGAGATTCAATTTCAACTAGGAAAGGAATCTCTTGTGAAGTGATCCAGAGATCTGTGCTTGGCTGTTTAACATTTTTTTAAACAATGTCTATGTCAGAGAGCATAGATGCCATACTTATCAATTGTGCAAATAACCAAGAGCCAAAAGGAATGCGTAACATGTCAGATGAGAAACTGGAGGATCTGAAAAGATCCTGACAGCCTAGCATATTGAGTTAAATCAAACATAATAAAACAATATGGAAACATGTACGGCTCTCTACTTGAGTTTAAAAAAATGAAGCTCACTAATAAAAGATGAAGGAGTTGTGGCTAGATGATGGTTTATCTGAAAAAGATTTGGGAATTTTATTGGTGTGCAAACTCAAAATGAGTAAATAGTGAGCTATAGCAGCCAAAAAGGCTAATGTAGTTTTAGATTAAATGAAGAGAAGTATGGCATCCAGACCTAAGAAAGTGATAGTCCCATTGTACTCTGTTCTGGCCAGACCACATTTGGAATGTTATGTCCAATTTTAGGCACTGAAGTTTAGAAAAGATAATGATAAGCTGAAGAATATCTGAAGGAGAACAACCAAGTAATAAAGGGTTTTGACACTGTGCTATATGAGAATCACTTAAAGGAACTGGAGATTCTTAATCTAGGAAAGAAATTATTTAAGTGTATATGTGACAGCTGTCATCATATATTGAAAGAGTTTGGACCAGTGTCTTGCCCAATGCCTCACATATCCAGACGCTTAATAAATTCTTGATTAATTCATTGGGTCCTTCTTGACTGGAATGCTTTCCTTCCATATTTCCACTTGTGAAAATACTTCTCTTACTTCAAGGTCCGGTTCAGGTGACCCTCATCCATCCACTCATTGCCTCCATAAAGCTATAGCTGATCTCCCTATATGAAAGTCATCTCTTCCTCCTGTAGTCTCTTGTATAGACCTTTCTTTGCTCTTGTCACATTCTACTTTTCATCAAACTCATTTGTATATGTCTTAAATGCCCTAATAATAGACTTTATGCTCCTTAACTGTAGAGACTACATTATTTTTCATTTATCTATCCCTAGTACTTAGTGTAGGACCTTACATATATTAGGTCTACACATTTTTAGGCATTGAACTGAAGATAAACTATATAGTCATGTGCTATATAAGTCCTTGTTGCCACACTAAGACTATTAAACTTACCTTATATAAATATTATGAAAATATTTAAATGGCTAATACATTAACAACATTAAACTGCTGTACTAATTATTTTTAAATACCAAAGTGAAATGTGGTGTGTAACTATTACCTAGAGAACCATAACTCTACTTTTTCTTCAATTGAGGTATTAAAATTCCTAAACTTAATTTTCAGTTAGTTTTCATTTGGCCACTTAATTAGTTTATTATTTTTCTTTAGTGAGGTTGGAAGTTGAAATAGAAAAGGGAGAGAATCCTAGTTACCTTCTGCTAATAAAGTTCACATCTCATTAGGCTCTGATTTTTCAGCTGGTGATAGCTTTTCAATCTTGTACTTGATTGTCTTGGGGCAAATTTTGTTTTCTGTAAGTTAAGGATACATTTCACTTTTACTACTTCCCCCTGGCAACCTACATTAGCCTTTGCCTATTTTTATCAAAAGAAGGAGGCTTGCAGTATTATGTAGGCAAGAAGGATTCAGTTTGCTCTTCCAAAAAGGTCAGGAGGTTTTTCTGGGAAAGATTTTTCTTCTTCACCTTTGTTGTATTTTGTTTAACCAGAGAAAGTCTATACATCGGTAAGACAGAATTTTTGTACTTTTTTATTTTTCAGACATGTTGACTTGAGACTTATGGTTGAGTGTTCTGAAGAGATGATATATTTAAAGGTTTCAGCAAGTGAAAATAGTAGTCTGTGATCACAGATGTAGAGATTTCCAGGCAGGTCTGTTACAGTAAAATAAAAGGTACAAATTTGAACTTTTCTGCTTTTGTAGAAAATAAAAAGGAATTTTATCCAATTCTTTCTGTCTACTTGTTGGCTAAACATAGTTCTAAGAAAAAAAAAAGACAAGAGATCTGACTTCAAGTGGTTAGGCCCATAATAGAAAACTGAGTGGAGGATGGTGTTGATTTTTCTTTTTACATTCCCCCGCTCTCAAATTACTTTTATTTGGATATATTTAGTTGTGATGTTTATGTGATTAGATGCAGTAAAATGAGACTGTAATCATGGTATGCAAATTAAGAGAAATTTAAACAGCTTGGCATTTTTTGTTATATTTTTGGGATGTTTTGAGAAATAATCACAAGGGACATTGCCAACTTAAGGCATTGTAAATCAAAACATATATTAGAAAGACAAATGAGATGGATGATTTCACTTATTGTTGCAAGTTTTTTATATTTTTGGTACAGACAAAAGCTTAATTTTTAGAGAAATACTTTCAGTGGTCACCGTTAAAGTGATGTACTTTGAGTTTCAAAAAAATGAATGTGTTCCTTTGTTCACAGCTGCAAACATTTTTTGAGACATTCCTTCGGGTCAGTTCTCCTCTCCAGGCCTTTGATAACATGAAGGAAGCTATAAGTAAGCTTCTGCTGGCAGCCGAAGCATTCAGTGAAACATCTACTTTGGGACCAAAGACCATCAAAAGGTAAATAATAGAACAAATCCAGGGCCTTCATCAGGATGGGCTTTTGCATCAGGGTAGGCTGTTTACAGGAGCAGACCTGGGATCTCTGCTTCCCTGGTTGCGTCATTCCTCTCTTTCAGGGGATGCTTCCTGCCTTGTCCACTCTAACCCACAGCAGCAGCCTCATCTCAAGATATTTTCTTCCCCTCATTAATATATCAAATGATTTTCCCTCTTCCCTTGCTTCACCCTATTCATTGCCCAGGTGCAGAAATTGCTAGTAACAGCTCTGAACAAAACAAAACAAAAATTGCCCCCAAAGTGATTTTTATAGGTAATAAATGTCAATAGAATTATACAGCAAAATCGTGCAGCTAGCTAGCAAAGTGGATAGAATGATGGACCTGGTGTCAGGAAGACCTAAGGTCCAATCCTGCCTTAGACACGACTAGCTGTGTGATCCTGGGTAAGTCACTTAACCTACCTGCTTAAATAAGAATAATAATAACGCCTACCTCCCATGGTTGTTGTGAGAATCAAATAAGATAATATTTGTAAAGCACTTAGTACAGTGCCTGGCACGTAGTAGGTACTTCATAAATGCTTGTTGTCTTCTGTCATAAAAAGCCTGTGCTTCTTTGAAAGATATTTATGATAGGACAAGGAACAACAGGTGAAAGTTTCAGAAAGGCAAATTTAGGAACACAGGATCAGAGACATAATGAGGGGTTAATAAGCTGACTTTATTCTAGCCTTCTCATAGGGTTGCTGATAATGGGAGCACAGCTCCTACAGAATCCCCTAGTTACTCTTCTCACAAGGGTAGGTAGGAACTATAACTCCTACAGGTACCCTAAGTCTTGATGGAGGTCTATAGAGACTAATGAACATTAACAAATTCCCCCAAGTCTGGATGGGAGCCTATCAAGGCATGCACAGCATTCCAGCTTGTCCATTCCCTCCTAAGCTTCAGTGGGGATCAGCTGAGGCAAGCACACGTACATTCCCCTTCTGCATTCTTATTCCCCACTTACTGACCAGTACCTACTTGATTTATAGGGAAACACACAAAGAAGGCAATTTGCCAGCAATAGCGATACAAGTTTACATTATCTCATCATTATACCTCACTGCACAGTTGCAGTGGATGTTTACAACTTTACACACAAGTGTTTATGTTGTTTATCATTATATAACACTGTAAAAGCGTGGTGGAGTTGTTTACAAGCCATGAGCCTGGGAACTAGACGGTTGTTATGGCTATGGATCCTGGAAACTACTATCTAAAAAAGAATAACAAAATCCACCTTACACTGAAATCCACACATATATTTATGTCTATCTTACTTGGTTTATTTCATCAAATATCTTAGAATATATTCAACAATGATGAAAATAAATTTAGTAAATAAAGTTATAGGATTTTTGCTTCAATTTTGTACTCTTTAAGCTGCCCCCATAAAATGCAAGTATATTAAGCTTTGATTTTTTTATAAAGAATATTTTATCAATTTGGATGTATCTAATTAAGCAAAATTGTTCATTAAAAACTTGTATTTACAGAATTCATTGTCTTTAATTCCTTTGTAGCCAAGTATTTTGAATGCCAACCAAAATTGCTTCTGCCTCTCTTGGAAAGATTTGAAATGAAAAATAATGAAAGGAACATTCAGCTTAGGTCAATATTTTATGTCATCATTAAAGAAATCTATCTATTTAATCTTTAGGTTATGGTATAGTGAAAATCTGTTATTTTCCAGATAAGAAAGTTGGACACATTTCTGTCTTCTCTTCAGTCAGTTTTACAATATGGTTTCCAATGCTGGATCTGTGGAATGCTATGAATTTTCAGATCAATTCAATGGGACAGTCAAAACAATTTTCAAATCTAAATTAAACTTTATCATGGTATATTATTGACTCCATTACTTCCCCTTTTCTTTTTATTAATTTATTTTAAAAAATTGTACTTTTTATTTCAGGTGCAAATTATGTTTTCAACTTTTAACATTTGATATTGATTATAGCAGCTCTTTGAACCCATTAGTTCTTCAGGTAAGTATGTTAAAAGCAGAAAATTTTATTTCATGATGAATGATTTGATACTCTCTAAGATTTTGGATGTGTGTCTAGTTTGAATTTATGGCAAATGTATAGTTAGTATCTAGCATCAAAAGCTTTAATGATTTAGTTCTTTTGTAGCATAGGCATAGAGATGCTAGATTCATGTATTCATTTTTTCAATGGACACTTATTAAGTGGCTACGCTGTGGAAGGCACTGAGATTCTCTCACTTGTGTGCAGAAAACGAATTCTATTGGAGTGGGAGTCAGAAGAATGGTATACACACAGAGAAATATAATATTTACAGTGACAAATTATAGATTCAGAGCTGAAAGTCTATCAGCATGTCCAACTCTCTCATTTTACAGATGAGGAAACTGAGGTCCCAGAATGTGAAGTGACTTGCTCAAAATCATGTAACTAATAAATATTCGAGGTATGGATTAAACCAGAGTCTCCCTGACTCCAAATCCAGAAATCTATCAACAATTCTATGTAGCCTCTCAGGAATGCTGATAATCAATAGCTAAATACCAAGAAGAAATCTCAGACTGGTAGGAGGGGAACCAGGAGAGAACTATGCCACAGAATCCACTGGACAGTAGAGTATATTGAAGGAAGAAAAGTCAAGGTAGATGACAACTAGGAAAAGACTTTTGGTTTTAGCAATTAAGATTTCAGTGACCTTTTAGATAACTGTTTCTCCTCAGAAAATGGTTCTCTAAGATCAATTTCAGTAAGCCTAGAGAAAAGACTTTGTTTCTTAACTATTCCTTAATTGCTATTAATAAAACTGGCTTTTTGCAAAGTAGACTTTGAATTAATTGAGAAGAACAGTAGCATTCTTACTCAAAAATAGCGGATAATCTAACCCATTTATTTGTGTGCGGGTTAACCTACCCACAGCTGCTTCAGTCTTCTTAAACTGAAGCTTAAGCTTGACTTGGCCTATATATTTTAAAGAGTTAAGCATTTTTCTGAAAACTTTACACTGAACATAAGTAGCAACATCCAAGCTTATTAAGTAACTATTTGCACTTAAATTAATTAATTTTGGCCTACACAATTTAATTGAATCACTGAGCTTTTTTGAAATTTAATTTTCCTAGTAGGAAACACATGTGAATTGTACTTTGATGCCAATATTATCTGCTCTAATAATAGTCTCTTTGTCTTCCACCTAATTAGATGATTTTTTTCTTTCTTCGTGCCATCCTAAAACAGCTCTCAGGAATTATTTTTAGAAATAGGAAATTAGGACAGTTCATTGGCTTTGTCTGAGTGGAGCCATGTTTTTTTTAGGGGAGGAGGGATGGGAAAGAATAAAACACATGTTGACCCAAATATTCAAAACAGGCAGCTTGAATAGCCCCAGTAAGTGATCAAAATAATTTTAAATTTTCTCCTCAATTTTATGACACTTAAGATTGTTCTATAGAATCTTATATAATGTGACCATTTTTGTTTCCTGTGACTAACACATTTAGTTCAGTAAACTGCATAAAATCATTAATCTCATAATGCTAAAGTTTCTAAAGCAACTTTTTTATATGGTTGATACAATCATTTTTACATATTTTAATTTCTTCTTTTCTTAACTATGCTATTCAAACATGATGCCAGTTGGCATATGATGAAATAAAATATCATTACTACCAAAGAAAGTTACTCTGAGTGGTTAACCTATATGTAGATGCATTTGTTAATTTTGTCACAAATGAAAGAATTATGTGTTTAAAAAACTTGGGACTAATCTATATGAGGTTGCTGTCCTCCAAATAGACCACTAGAGGTCACTTCTGATCTTTAGTTGTAATAGAGTGACATGTCTTGGGAAGAATAATTCTACTGCACTAAAATAAATTAATATAAGCATTTTTGCCATGTGTATTTTGTCTTTTTCAAAGGTGCATGAGCATTTTGATTTTCAAGGTGACAACAATCTTGATTTGGAGGACCAAAATACAAAAGAATTCCTTTTAAGAGACACTTTTAATTTTCTCTTTGCCAATGAGTCTTCACTTTCCATTTTTTCTGAAGCGCTTCAAAGAATTTACAGATCAGATACAATTAAGGTAAGATTATTTTGTATATTTAATATTTCCTCATTTGTAGTCTGTTTTTAGCTATGTAGTCTTGAAAAGAAATATGAATGTTAGCTATTAATGATGATAACATTAATAATTTATTTTAATTCTTACTCTAATACTCACTGGGTTCTTTAAAACCTTCAATTTTATCTGTTAATGAGGATAATGATCTTGCACTACACAATAAATACTCCTGTTCTCTCCTCTTTTTTTCCATATTCTAACTGAGGTAGCCCTTTCCCCTATCAAAGCCAAGCACTTTATATATCCATTTCATCCAATCCCCTTTGGTCTTCTCTAGCAGATTGTATCCTGAATCATCCCATCTCTACCCCTCATCCTCAACCTCTCCATATGTAATAGTTCCTTTCCTACTGCCTTAAAAATTCTAGTATCTCCCATCCTAAAAATAAAACAAGTAACAATAACAAATAAACGAACAAAAAAAAAAACTGGGGGAAAAGGGTGGTAGCAATGTATCTGAGCTTCACAAAACTCCTCCAAATAGACTTAGAAAATGTACTAGACCAATATTGATAATGAAATCCAGGAAACAGTCACAGTGAGTCCTTTGTCCCACCTCATCTTTTCCCATAGGAAGGTGGACAGAGAGATCTGCTGACACTAGGACTTTGTTAGGCCAGGAGCATACCTTGCTGATGCAGAACACTCCAATGGCCAGGAAAAGGCTGTGTACCAGGAAAAGAGGATGTCCTAGATCCATGAGGGATATCCTCAGACCCATACCAGACTGGCACAGGGACAGATGCCAACCAGTACTAGATGCCCACTACCTAGTTCTGATTCACAGATCAAGGGTGAACTGAGAAGGGGAACTGCTCACACGGATGGAATTCCTGAGCACTATACAAAAATGTGAGAAAGTTCAGAAGCAAGCAACAGCATTTTGGCTCAGATCCCTGGAGCAGCAGGAGATCTCAGTTCCAGCATCTATTCTAGTCTACAGAAGAATTGCCAGGCAGGAATCCTAGACCAAAGGGGAGCCTACAGTTCTGTCATTCTGAATCAGTAAAACTTCCTAGACGGCTGATAGGGGTATTGTGTTGTAACTCTGACCGAAACACAAATCAGTAAAGGATATAAAGAAGACATCAAAGCTATTTACAGTCATATGGAAAAATGCTCTAAATCACTATTGATTAGAAAAATGCAGATTCAAACAACTCTGAGGTACTCATCAGAAATGAAAAATGCTGGAAGAGATGAGGAAAAATAGATACAATGATAAATTATTGGTTCAGCTATGAACTGGTCCAACCATTCTGGAGAGCAATTTGGAACTATGCCCAAAGGGTTATAAAACTGTCCATACCCAGCAATACCACTACTAGGTCCATATTCCAAAGATAAGGCCTGGGAGTGGTTCTGTTTTGTCTTAATAAGCTTAATAGAGGAATAGCAAGGGAAGAGGAATACATGGTGGGAGGGAAGGAAAGTTAGGAAAAAATATCTCACATATTTAGGGTACACAAGTAGTTATCTACACATCCAAGGAGGAGAGGCAGGGAGAGCAGCTGACACTTAAATCTCACCCTCATCTGAACTGGTTAAAGCAAAGGAGAATACACACCCATACCCATACAGAAAGTTGGTTACAGAAATATATTTCAATTGACAAGGAAATAGGAGGGGGAAAGCGAGCAGCAGGGAGGGGAATTAGAAGGATGATAGATTAAGAAAGACGTAAGAGAGTCTTAAGCAAGATAAAATCTAAGAATGTACAAAAAATATTTATAGTTCTTTTGAGGTGAAAGAATGGGAATGTGAAGCAATGCCTATAAATTAGGGAATAGATGTACAAGTTATATAGTATATAATGTGATGGAATACTATAGTGCTATAAGAAATGATGAAGGCACTGGTTTCAGAGAAGCCTGGGAAGACTTGTATTATACTATGCTGAATGAAAGAAATAGAATTAGAAGAACAATTTATACAATGCCAGCAATGTGGTTAAAAAACAAACAACTTCTGAAAGAACTAGGAACTCTTATCAGCATAATGAACAATTCTAGAAGACTAATGATGAGACACATTACTTACCTCCTGATAAAGAAGTGAAGGCATTAAGGTGCAGATTAAGACAAATATATCTATATTTACATCTAGCTAGCTAGCTAATTGACCAATGTGTAAATACATTTTGATTAACTATACATGTTTATAACAGAATTTGGGTTTCTTTAATTCTCAAGGTGGGGATGGAATGGGAGGGTGAAAAGGAAGGTTTTTGCTTATTGTAAAGAAAATATAATTTGAAAATCAAAATCAAAAACCCTTTACTAGATCCTACTATCTCCCTCAAGCTATCATTCTCTTTTCCTTTTCTCAGCCAAAGTTCTTGAGAAGAGTTCTATACTTACCATCCCTACTCATTCACTCTTCAACCCTTTCCAATCTGGATTCCAACTTTATCATTGAATTAAAACTACTCCTTTCAAAGTTACCAATAGCTTCTTAATTGACAAAGCTAACGGTATTTTCTAAGTCTACATTCTTCTCGACCGCTATGATATATTTAATTCTGCTGACTCTTTTTTCCTCCTAGGTAATCTCTCCACTCTGGAATTTCATTATACTACTTTCTCTTGGTTCTCCTCTTATCTGTTTGGCTGCTCCTCTATTTCCTTTGCTTTATCAACTGTCATAGAATGCATCCTAACTGCGGATGTTCCCCAAAATTCTGTTTTTCTTCTCCCTCTCAGCACCCATGGTTTAACTACCATCTCTATGCAAATAATGCATACACATATATGTATGTATGTATAGATATATAGTATGTATGTCTATATACATATATGTACCCATACACACTCACATATAGATAAACAGAGATAATTTTCAGCCCTAATCTCTTCCTCTGAGCTTCACTACAGTATCACCAGTTGTCTGGACCTCCTGGAAACATCTCAGACTCAACATGTATAAAACTCAACTCATTATCCTGCCCCCAAAACCTTCTCCTCTTCCAAATATTCCCTATTTCTATCTCATTTTTTTAAATTTCCACATCAAAGACTCATACTATCACATATTGAAGCCTGAAAGGGACCTTTGAGTAGAAGTCATCTAATTCATTTTACAGATGAGGAAACTGAGGCCAGAAAGGCTAAGTGACTTAAGGTCACATAGGCAGGAAATAACAATTAGAGGATTGTATTAGATGGTCTTGAGATTCCTTTCAGCACTCCTATTATCCTACTTAGAGATAGAAGTTTCCAAAATATTAGCAAGAACTTGAGATAAACAGTATTAGCTGCTGTAAAAATTATTAGTCAGTATCAAAATAATTATTTATTGTGCTATAATTCAAGCAGATATTATAATGGGGTAGATAAAGCATATGCCCTAGAATCAGGAGAAATCAGGATTTGAATCTTGCCTCTGACCTACTTCTACTAGCTGTGCGATGATGGACAAATGATAAACCTTCTTGGAGTCTCTATTTCTCATCTAGAAAATAAGCATCATAATACTTATACTACCTACTTTACAAGGTTCTTGTGAGGGAAGTGATTTGCAAACTTTAAAGGAACATATAAATGTGTGTAATTATCATGAATTCTTTGTGATAAATAGGGGTCCCTTAGGAAATGTGTGAAAATGATTCTGAAGTATCTTTCCAAGTCCCCCTTTCCATTTATATTATCCAATTTTCTTAGTCAACCTTATTACTGTCATCATGGAAAAAAGAAAAGACATATTTTAGATCAATATTATCTATTACAAAATCAGAATTAGTAGAAGCTAAATAAAGATGTTAAAATCTGTTTTAAAATTTTTCATCCACATTTGCCTAGGGTGTTACTAATACTGGAACAGGGTATATATTTAGATGTTGCCATCCACAGTACCACATACTAGGGGGCTACTTATTAAATAAACTTAATATTGATTTCACTTAGAAGTTTCTCTCTAAATCTCACAATAGAGAAACTGTTAGAATCTAGAAAGCATTAAATGAATATAAAACGATAACAACCAAAGAGTGAAGATTGCAAATGGGACTGATTTGCCCATGAGAGAAGGGCTAAGGCCCCAGATAGTCAGCTACATGTAGTCTTTTTTGACTTGATGCTGTTTCCTTTTTTATTTTTTACCAAACCTGCTGTCATTAAAGCTTGGAACCACAAAATCCCAAAGTAGTGGTTATCTTGGTACTTTCTGTTCCCAAGAAAGTATAAAAACAAAGAGTGAGAAAAAAAGGTTTGTTGATAGAGAATGTCTGCTTATTTTGGACCTCAAATTGGTAAAGTCATAATTCTACCTTTGTTTTTGGCAAATAACATATCATAACGGGGGAGAGTGTGAAAATGTTCTTCTTGCATCCAAAACCTACTCTTTAAAATCTCCTCAACCACCAAGAAAATTGACATATTTTACCTGAGTTCACCTTGTTAGAGGGTGTTCAAATTTGAAAGTGTTTTCATTGTGGTTCTTGCTACTTACGTAACTTACTAAGCCTTGAGCACCTCATCTATTTCCTAAATTAGTTCAAAACCAAAACAAATCTCTTAAGTGCTTTGCATGTGGTAGGAACTTGATAAATCCTAGAATCTAGGATTGGGTCAATCTAGTGGTGTAGCAGATAGAGTGTGGGACCTGGAGTCAGGAAAACTCCTCTTCCTGAGTTCAAATCCGGCCTCAAACTATTGTGACCCTGGGCAAGTCACTTAATCCTGTTTACCTCAGTTTGCTCATCTATAAAATGAGCTGGAAAAGGAAATGGAAACCACTTGAGTATTTTTGCCAAGAAAACTCCAACTGGGATGAAGAAGAGTCAGACACAACTGGACAACCACACTTTAGAGGTCATGTAGTCTAATCTCATTTTACAGATAAGCAAACAAAAGTGAAAGTGAAAAGACTTCTAAGCAACAGTTATATTCAAGATGTTGTATTTGATACTTTAAGCTTTGCAAGGCACTTTTATCACAATAACCATTTGGGTCAAGTAATATGTATGTGCTATCATACCCATTTTATAAATAAGAAATTGAGGGTTTCTGAGAGGTTTAATAACTTGTCCAACATTTCATACCTAATGTCTGGGACAAGACTGAAAACTAGGTCTCTGCTGATTGACTGAGTCAAATTTTTTTTTCACTACCAGTCTGCCTCCATTATAAATTATTCTTATATGTTCATTCAATAATTTCCCTCCAGATCTTTACTTAACAATACTGTGGAGGTTTCTTGATGTCTGTAGAATGTAACGTGACAGAGGAGTAGAGCTAGAAGAAATCTTACAGTGGTTTGGTGCAATTCTCTAATTGTACTCATGGAATCTATTGCCCTGGGAGATTTATAGAATCATACCATGACAGATTAAAGGTCAGAAGGAATCTTAAATGAGAGGTCATCTAGTCATCTCCTCTCATTTAACAGAAAAGGAAACAGGCCAGAGGCATTGTTTTTTCATATATTTTTATTTAATTAACTATTTCCCAATTAGGATGTAAAACTTTTAACATCTTTTTTTTTAAATTTTGAGTTCTAAATTCTCTCTTCCCCTCCCACCCTTCACCCACACACTGAGAAGGCAAGCAGCATAATATTGATAATACTTGTGCAAATATTTTCATATTAGTCATATTTTAAAAGAAAACAAACAAAAGCCCCAAGAAGAATAAAGTTTAAAAAGTGTGCTTCAGTCTGTAATCAGAGTTCATCAGTTCTCTCTCTGGAGATGAATGGCATTTTTCATTATGGGTCCTTGGAAATTGTCTTGGATCATTATCTTGATCAGAGTAGCTAAGTCTTTCACAGTTGATCATGCTTACAATGTTGCTATTTCTATGTGCAGAGATCTTCTGCTTCTGCTCACTTCACTTTGCATCAATTCATATAAATCTTCCCAGGTATTTTCTGAAAGCATCTGCTCATCGTTTCTTATAGCACAATTGTATTCCATCATAATCATATACCACAACTTGTTCAGCCATTCCCCAAGTGACAGGCATCCCTTTAATGTTCAATTATTTGCTACAAAAAAAAACCAACTTTTATGCATATTTTTGTTCAAATGGGTCCTTTTCCTTTGATCTCTTTGGGATTCAGACCTAGTAAGGTTATTGCTGGGCCAAAGGGTATGCATGGTTTTATATGCCTTTGGGTTTAGCTCCAAATTATTCTCCAGAATGGTTGGACTATTTCACAACTCCAGCAACAGTACATTAGTATCTCAGTTTTTCCATATCCACTCCAATATCTGCCATTTTTCTTTTCTGTTATGTTAGTCAATCTGATAAGTATGACGTGATACTCAGAATTATTTTAATTTTCATTTATCTAATAAATAGTGGTTTAGAGCATTTTTTGCATATGACTTGATAGCTTTGATTTCTTTTTCTGAAAACTGCCTACTCGTACCTTTTGAACATTTATCAACTGGTGATTTGCTAATGTTTTTATTAGCTCAGTTCCCTATATATTTGAGAAATAAGGCCTTTTAAAGAGAAACTTGCTGTAAATCTTTTCCCCCCATTTCCTATTTCCCTTCTAATTTTGGTTGCATTAGTTTTGTTGACTGTCTTATGATACTGCTCCCATGCTGAAGACATCCAATGAGTTAGTTACTAAAAGGTACATAACTATTGAAGAACAATGCAAATTTGTAGCTAGCTCTGAGGGTCAATAGAACTGGAATCAAGTTTTGCTAACACACAATCTAGTTCTCATTCAACTATATCACATTTTTTTGCTTTCTACTATGTTGTGACCTCCTTAGAGCAATAACACATCCTTAAAACATTCTAAAACTCAAGGTATTTATTAAATTCAGAGTTTCATCTTAATCAATTCAAACTATTTCAGACATATGAACTGAACTTTGAAAGAAGTTAAAGATTCTAAGGAGTAGGGGGAAAGGAGGGGATATTTCCACACCTGTATGCCTGAGCAAAAGCATAGAAATCGCACATGAAAGGTCAGGTTCAGGAAAAGGAAAAAGTTATTGGGTCAGTTTGGTGGGAGTATAGAATGTTTGAAGGGGAATAATATGGAAAAAAAATGAAAATGGGTTTGGAGACAGAGCATAGACAACTCAAAATTCTATACTGAGGTGTTTGTATGTTATCCTAGAAGCAATAGGGAGCCAGCAAAGATTTTTGAGCCTGGGATTTCCATGGTTAGAGCTATCCTGTGGAAGAATATTTTGACAGAAATGTGGAGGATAGAATAAAGAAGGGAGAGTTTGGAAGCAAAGAAGTTATTGCCATTGTCCAGGCACAGGGTAATAAGACATGAACTAGGTAAGTATATGGAATGAATAGATATGAGGACACGAATGTGAAGGATGTTGTGGAAATAGAACTGAAAATAATGGGCAACCAAGTGAACATGAAAGAGGGGGCACTGGAGAGGAGATAGGGAAGAGGCAAGAATGACTCCAAGATTGTGAACTTGGGTGACCAGAAGAATAATAGTGCTCTCAAAAAATTCAGGTATATTTGAAAAGGGAACACACATGTAAATATCAGAGATGATAACTGAACCCATGTCTTTAGGAAAATGTCTTCCCATTATACTAGGCTTGTTCACTTATTGATTGGCTAGAAAGACGGATATGGAGTGGGTAGCTACTGAATCAACAATTTTAATTTCTTTTGTTGGGATGTTTAAATAATTTTGTTTGCTTTTTCAATGCAGGATGAAGGATATCAAAATGAACTAAATCCATGCCTCTCTTTAGAGGAGATGAATTCAATTATGACATTCATAAAGGAACTCAAGAGTCTGGGACAATTTCAATTGGTAAAACAAAATAATGCCATTTAAATTATTTTCTATTGCTATTATATTAGTATCATGTTACTGGGTATAAACATATACACACACACACACACACCAATATTATATTGGTATCATGTTACTGGGTATATAATAGAATAACTCATAACACATATAAGTATGCATGTATATATGAACACATATACATATATATATGTGTGTATAATCTTGAATTTAGAGGCATATGTTTTAAAATATTGAAAACTTAAAAATTCAAATTTTATTTCTCAAAGCACAAAATGGGTAGGATCCTTAAAGTTTTGGTTTATGATTTTGCAAAAACAATATTTGACTTATCAAAGGTAGGAAAATATAGAGTTGATGCAGCTGATGATTTTAATTTTCTCTTCTCATGACAACAATGTTGAAGAATTTTTAAGTTTTCCACTAGTATTTGGGGGAATTACTACTTTACCAAAATGTATCCTTTGCCTATTTCCCTCCTTTTTTGTGGAAGATTGAAAATGTCAAACCAATCTAGAGAAGTCTTTAGAAAGTTAATGAATGCCAATTTGTCTAACTCCCCTTCAAAACTGGGGTAGAGGGAAAAAGTGAATGGCTAAAGTTTGCAAAATATCTAAATTAATTCTAGTACAAGGATGACATTTTTTCATAACTTCTGATAATTGTCAGAACAATGTCAAAAGGAAATTTGTTGTGTCCGTATGTGCATTCTTAATTCCTATTTTTCTGTTTCACCCTGCTTTTTATAATTGACTAAATCTGATTTCTAATGACTGTTGATGCATACTCTTTTTAAAAGGGCCAATCTAAAATTCAGTCATTTAAATGAAATGAATTATTAATATAATGATTGTTAATTTAATATGCACAATTTTTAATAAATTTCTGATAAATGATGGATTAAAACAAAATTTATGGTAATATAATAAAGATTAAGGTTAATATCTTTTACTTGATGAATATTGGGACATGAAAATATCACCAATTTACTAGCTAATTTTATTAATAAAGATGTTCTACAATTTGCCTTGGCCTGGAGAAGCTTCTCTGATGAATTCAAAGGAAAGCATTTTCCTCAAAGATGATTCCATCATAAATACCAATTTGGATAAACTCCAAATTCATCATTACCCAGGAGTAAATTAATGCCCATATTTAATAGTATGTTTTTTGGACATAATACAAAGAAAGTGAGAGACCTGGTTCCACTTCTCTTGGAGTTTATGATATTAGATAAGGCATCCTGAATGTAAGGAACATCTCCCAAGACTCTGGCAAGAAAACTTAGAAAGCTGTGTGCTGGGGAAAGAGCAACAGTATCAATTCCTTAACTGTAAGGGTGGGGAGAGAACAGCCACAAATTTCCTTTGTTCTATTGGTATTACTTATTCTCTCCTAAATAAATTCCAACCATAAGGGATTTCTCTTCATCCTCCCATTTGTCTGATCACGTACCCATGTGCTCAACTGAATATCATTTTCAGTTCCGTAGAGAACATCATATAACCATTCCAAAGGGGATTTTGTTGACCATTACTCTTACAATATTTTCTTTTTTAAAATACTGGATTATGTGGCATTCCACAAGAGCAACACATTTTTATTTTGTGCTTTTTCTACAAGTTTTTCCAATATTCTTTACTAACATATTTATATTTTTTCTATTTTCTTCTCAGCTTTTCCCATCCACCGCACCTGGGATTCAAGCTTTTTTGCATGAATTTTATTATGTGGCAGATCCTATGGAAAAACATGGTTCAGTTCTGACCCAGTACTGGTCCCTCTTAAATTTGTTCAAAGAACTACAGCTCACAGATAAAAAGACTCAGCTCTATTCCGTAGAATGGTAATATGTTTTTACACATTTGCCGAGAAGTTTTCATTTTTGGAATAGGAGAGCTTTATTGTTAGACTTAGATGTATATTAAGAATGTGTAATCAAAAACTCTTTAACTAGAAAGGTTTGCTTTTAAATGGCCTTTACCCATAGTGTCAGGGGACGGGGGAAAGGGAGGAGAAGAAATCAGGAGGGTGTCCAAAAATGATGCTCTGAAAATGACTCACTCCAAAATATGCAAACCATAAGGACACCAATGAGCTTCAAAAAGTGAGATAAAAATATGATGACAAGCTGCAAATCATCCCAATGGAAGAGCCAATGAACCCTGATTCCCCTATAAGGCAATGTTTAGAATGAAATTTTTTCAATGTGGTGTCATTCTGATATACATCTGAGGTGGGAGAACATCAGAGAGGCTATGAAAAAATATGACATTTGTCAATACTTTCATGAGCTATCAACTACCTATCAGATAGGGAGAATAATTGGATTTATTTAGTTGGTTTGTGAATACAGGATGACAGGATAAAACATATTTGTGATCTAACATTCAATGATCTACAAGTTTTCTAACTTCTTTACTGGCTGAGGGTAGCTTAACACAGCCAAAGTTATTGGAATAAGGAAAACATAAGTTCAGATCCTATCTCTGACAATTTACTAGGTAATCCTTAGTAGAGTGACTGGCACATAGTAGGCACTTAATAAATGTTTATTGAATTGAGTGTGACCATAGGCAAACCACTTAATCTTAGAGTGCTGTGTAAATGCAAGCTATTACACAAGCTATTATCATGGAGAAACTTTAGGGGAGTTTGTTATCCCTCTGCTTTCAAATCAGAATTACACTTCAACCCTCTCAGAGAAATGAAAATCTATCCTTTTAAGAAAGGACTTCCTGAGAATACAGTACTTCCCTGGAATCCTTTAGGCCTCTCCTTCTTCTAATTACCCTCAATTTCAGGACATCTTTCTTTATTTAAATCTAACCTCCTGTGGTCCACCTCTTTCAGGAGAGATGGAAAAAGATTGGCCAGGCATTTTCTATAATAATCTAAGTCTTTACATGGTTATTAAAACTTCGCTCAAGAATATTTTAGAAGTCATTTTAAACTGTCATGATTTTAAGTAACAAATAGTTTTCCTTCCTCAAATTAGCAGACCTGGTCAAAGGTAGAAGGTTTAGAGGTTTGGGAACTAAGTTTTAAAATGTTATTCTTCGGTATTGTCATATATTCAATTCAACTGACATCCACATAATCAGTGATCATGCCATATAATAACTAATAACAAAAATATTTATTATAGCATTTTAAGATTTGTGAAGTGCTTTACACAGTGTCTTATTTGATGTTTACCAAAAATTCTTTGAAGTATCACCTTTTCCCTGTTTTACAGGGAAAGAACTTGAAAGAGGGTGAATTGTGTAGGGTCAGACAAGTATCTGAATTAGGATTTGAATTCAGGTCCTCCCCACTCCAAGTTCAGTGCTCTGTGATAATGTATTTTATTTCATAACTTATATTAAGATACATTAAGGTCTTTTTTTTGGTGAGTTTTTTCACTAGACAGTTTTTCCCAAGTTTTCAAGTTTCAACAAGCTATGATATAACGGTTAAACTCTATTCCTAGGAGGGAGTTAATAATAACTAGAGCTCAATTCTTCCTTCTACTCTATTCAATGACAATTTTAACTTCAAAGAGCATTAATTCTTTTTTTTTTCTTTTATAGGAAACACAAGAATAGTTTGAGAGATTCACCTCTGAAACAAGCAAATCATAGGTAAGGATGTCCTCCCTCAAAGTGAATACCTGAATAGGCCAACATCTCCCATTGCATCTTGGGCCATCTTTGGTCATCCTGATGAATGTCTGGTCACTGGACCCAGATGGCCCAGGAGGAGAAAGTGAGGCTGGTGACCTTGCACAGCCCCTCCCTCACTCAAAACAAAGTCAAGTGCAAGTCATGTCATCATTTCTCTGATGTCATGGTCTTCTTCGAAAACAAAGGACAAACACCTGCATAGGTATATCAACCTTGATCAAGCTGGAACCTTGAATGCAACATGGAGGGATTCTTAGATGGCATTCATTTAACACTGAGATTCATCAATGCCCACAACTCTGCAATTTTTCCCACCTGGAATTCTGCTCCCAAAAAAGGTTTTAAAAAATCTACACCCAGAAAAGTCGAGTGTTTTATAAAATTATAATACCTAGATTCTACAATCACTTTCTTCTTCATTCTTCAGTAACCAAAGACTCAACTGTTTGTATCAACATGATAGGATGGGGAGGGAGAGATCTCATTTAACAAGAAACAGATGCCAATTATGAGCTAAGCACAAACATTAAGAACTTTAAATTAATAGAAATTAGCATCTAAACAAGTCAAATACAAACCTTGAAACTAGTACTTTTGAACTCTGTGTATTAGGAATGAAGAACAGGTTGTTGTTATTCAGTCCTGTCATGTCCAACACTTCATGACCCCATCTGGGATTTCTTGGCAAAGATACTGCAGTGGTTTGCCATTTTCTTCTCCAGCTCATTTTTCAGATGAGGAAACTGAGGCAACAAAGTTGAGTGACTTGCCCAGGGTCACACAGCAAGTAAGTGTGAGGTCAAATCTGAACTCAGATCTTCCTGACTCTAGGCCTAGCGCTCCATCCACTGCACTACCTAGCTGCCCATAAAATACTCATAAAAGGAGTAAACCAGGGTAGTGGTATATATAGTGGAACAGATACCTATTCTCATGTCCAAAGACCTGTGTTCAACTCCAAGGTCTCTTTCTTATTATCTGTGTGTTCTTGGACAATTCATTTAAGTTCTCTAGCCTTCAGTTTCTCTACTATAACTGAAGGGGTTGGATTTCTGAAATCATCCTCCAACTCTAGTCCTCTGATCCTGTATGAAATAGACATTTTCAATTAGGCATAATTATTTGTTTTATAAAGACTTGCCTAATACCTTTCGAAAGAAACCCTCCAATCGCACATAGTATGTTAAAATGTGATTTCATTGATAAAAATCCAGTTTACACTTAATTTTTCAGGAGCATATTTCTCATGAGTATACCTGTAATATTTTCTCAGTCTAGATTTAGATAAAATGTGACTTAATTTGGACCTGGAAATAGGTAGCCAACTCTTGTCATAATTACCTCAGTTTGCTATATTGGACTTTTATAATAAACGTAGGATTTACATATGAATCATCATCAAGCTTTTGAGACTCAGTTATATATGCTTCAGTAGGTAGTGAAATATGTCCACACCAAGCACTCCATTCTAAGTGAATATAATTTCTTCTCAAATTATGCAGTTACTTTGTGGAATCAAACATTAAGACACAGTACAGTGGAAAGAGCAAAGACTCTGGTGTAAGAAGACCTGGATTTGAATTCTGGCCCTACCACTTACTCCTTGTGTGATTTTATATAAGATGTGGGGTTCAACTCAGTCACCTCAAAGGTTCTTTCTAGCTATAAAGTTATGCTCTCCCAATCCAGGAGTGCTTTTTCTCAGTGTTTGCCCTTGGGTCTAAAGAGAAAGCCATCCTTCTTTTGCTTTCCTTTTAAACTATCTGCTTACTTAGATGTAGCATGCTCTGGGGCTACTGCAAGGAGAGTTTCCTTCAACTACTTCAAGAGTCATCCGGAAGAGCATGCTATTTAAAGTAGACTTGGTGGATTAGTCAGATTTTGGACTGTGGCAGAAATTAGATACGGGTAATATGTTAATTTTTTTCTTTACCTCATTTCATTTTTTAAATGGTGTGATCCCCAAGAATACCTGCTGTTAGTCTTTTGGATAGAGTGATTAAAAAGAATGACTAGAGCTTCCTTTAAAGAATCTGCATTGAAACTTTATACTTCCTCTTTAAGATGGATAGAATGAACTTTCTGCTACTAACTGTAGTGATTGATATTGGGCAGATCTTTCATGGGATTAGTCAACAGATCCAGGTTAGTTCTCTTATTACTTCCTCAGTGATCCAGTAAAAATTAGAATCAAGAACAACCTGCAGCCTAAGGACATTGCAGAATATTTAAATGATATTTTACAAAGAGAGTTTAGAAATTAGGTTACAATTTTATCCAATATATGTACACATCTTCCCATAGCTATATGCCTGTGAGCTATTAAAACTAAGATTGCAGGGAGAGCAACCAATGAATTTTAGCCCTGTGACTTAATGACTGCTAATTGGCTCCATCATCTATATGACTTCAACCTCAAACATTTTAATGAGAACTTATCCATCACTGGCTGTCTCTTGGATAGACAGTATAAGAGGACAACAAATTGGGAAAGAATTAGACATAAGGATGAGAGAGAATAATATTGGCTTTTGTAAATTATAGTGTTCTTTAATGATGTCAAAAGATCCCCCCAAAACAAATATTTGTCTTTTTAATGACAACATCTTAGCAGTTTTGGATAGCTTATAGTTAAAAGTCATAGAACACAATGAATTAAAAGTGAGTATCACAGAGGGCAAGGTAAAAACACTTGTTTTGTGTAAGGAAATTTATATGTAACAAATAATCTTGAGGAAGAACTGATATAAAGAATTAATCAAAAAAATATGTGCAAAGAACATGTACTAGTTAAATGGTAAGTGTGAGATACAACAGATGGACAACCCTAATGCTCCATGGTGTGTTTACAATGTCAGCATGCCTTGTGGACTTAGGAGATGATATGGCAATGAGTTGCAGAGGATAAGCAGGCATTGATGAGTTATGATTGGCATCACTAGAGGCAACATGGATGTGATCCATATGGATGTGATCACAGATCCATTTGAGTAATTAAGTAAATGACTTTATATATTATGTTAGAGGGAGACTTTTTCTGATGGTCTTTGAATTTTGAATAGGAACCATGATGTTAAGGTAGAAGAGCAAGTTAATGAACTCTCATTCCTTGTAAAAGAATGAACAATATTTATGTCTTTGTTATTTATTTTGCCCAAATCCAAGGTTTTAGCAGCAATCTGATCCTGTATTTAGGAATTCAACAGAAAAAGAGGCAAACTACCACACACATTGTACATCATCCAGGATACTCAAGCAGTTCTCAAATAGGAGTCCTTGGTCAGTAATTGACAGCATGTTAGCTATTTACCCTTTCCAACTACACAGATATTATTTTGATTATATGTCTGTTATTCTCAAACTATGTTTCACAGCTTGTTTCATCCAACTATACAGCTTGCTATGTGAGGCTTACTGCTTCCAAAGTTTGTAAATTCTCCGAAGTGTTTGAGTGGATGGCTTCTTCTGGGCCCTTGTTATCAATGCTAAAATTATTCACATACACGCAAAGAAATGGGAATATTAGATGTGTGTTGTTTTTTAAAGAACAATTTTGTTCATTCTGTTTATCAAGAATATATTTGGCATTGCATTCACAGGAATCTGTTTCCAGATAACATTAAGCCAAGAGTTCCCTTGGATGAAGATGAAAATATCAGAGGTAAGGAGAAAATGGAACTGTTTCATTAGGAAATTAAGTACCATTCCATGTATTCAAGGTTGAGAGGAAACTAGCGTGAGAAATGAAGTTGATCCTTTGATAGTGTGTCAATCATCATTTCCTCCTCAATGTGTATTGTCTCTAGAGTTTTGTAACGTTGCTCTCTCCTGGTTCTCTGCTTACCTAACTGTTCCTTCTCAGTCTCCTTTAACGGATCTTTATCCAGGTCATGTCCATTAACTTTGGGTATATATCTAAGTTCCATCCTGGGTCTTTCATTTTGGCTTTCTCTTACTTATTGATCTTATCAGTTCTCAGGGGTTCAATTATCATCTTTGTGCCAATGATTCTTAGATCTTTTTATCCAGCCCTAGTCTCTTTCCTGAGCCCCAGTCCTCCATCACCTTTCAGATATCTCAAATTGTATATCACATAAGCACCCCAAATTTAACATGTCCAGAACAGAACTCAGTATCTTTTCCCCAAAGCTCTCCCTTCTTCCCAACTTTCCTCTTATTGTCTAGGATACCATTATGTACCCTGATATCCAGACTTTTCATCCAGAATGGTGTCATCCTCAGTTTCACTTGCATTCACCCATCATATTCATTCTCTTATTAAATCATATCACTTCTACCTTCACCAGATCTCTTCTATATGTCCCCTTCTTTCCAGTCACCTAGTCACCATGGTTACGTAGCCCTCGTACGTGGACTCTTGGAATAATCTGGCTAGTTCCTCTGCCTCAATTATCTCCTCATTCTCATCTATTCCCCTTTTAGCCACCAAATTGTTTTTCTTAAAGTGCAGGTCTGACCATGTCGTTATCCTGCTAAATGAACTCATTTGGTTTCCTATTACCTCTAGGATTAACTCTTAAAAAAGCTGCCCCTTTTCTATCTTTCCAGTCTTCTTACACTTACTTCCCTACATGTACTCTATAATCCAGCTACACTGCCCTCTTTTTCCTAACACATGACACTCTCCTGACTACATGATTGAAAAGTTTTTCCTCCTCACCTCTACCTTTCGACTTTCCTGCCTTCTTTCAAGACTCCCTTTGAATCCCACCATCTCCAGAGGACCTTTCCTAGACTCTTTCCCAATCTTTCCTAGTGCCTTCCCTTTCTAATTAAATTAGAGTTACCCTCTATATATCTTCCAAGCACATAGTTATTTGCACATTTTCTCTCTATTAAAATGTAATATCTCTGCAGACAGAAACCATATTTTTGCCTTCTTTGTATTTCTAGCACTTAGCATGGCCTGGCACATGGTAGTAAGAGCTTGATAAATACTTGTTGAATGACTGATAAAGGAAAATAAGTCAACAGTTCTAATTAGAAACTGTAGGTATACTAATACTTTGCCCCTCCTTTATATTCAATCTTTTTATGGTTTTCACAGAATCATAGGATGGTAGTTTTAAAGTTATAAAGGATTTCAGAGGTCATGCTTTTTTGTGTTAGCTATAAGGAGATTTCTTTGTTGCATACAAGAAATAGAGGTAATATTTGGCAAATGTCAGTGGAGCCAGGACATACTTTGAAGGTTAATGGAATTTCTATATTTCTATGATTATAGAAGCTGTAGATCAGTGTGGTTTTTTTTATTCTTTGAATATGTTATGAACTCCTTTAGCAATCTGGTGAGCCTATGAAACTTTCTCAAAATAAAGTTTTCAGACACTTGAAAGAAATGCAAAATTTCAGTTAGAGACTGGTAAAAATGAAAGTGTAACACTCTAAACCCCATTAATGGATCCCTTGGCCATAGATCCCAGATTAATAATGATGATGCCTAGCATTGATATAACATTTTGAAGTTTGCAAAGCACTTCACAAATGTCATCTTATTTGATCCTCACAATAACCTTGTGAGATAGGTGCTATTATTAATCCCCAATTTTACAGATGAGGAAACGGAGACAAGTTAAGAGACTTGACCAGGATTACATAGCCAGAAAGTGTCTGAGACAATATTTGAACTAAGGCCTTCTCAATTCAAAGTTCCACACTCTATCCACTGTACCACATGGCTACCCCTAAGTTAACATTCTTGCTGTATTTGTAGAATCACAGATCTAGGATAATCTGATAAGAAGTTTTAGATAATTGAATATCTAAATTGGTCAAGTTATTTGATTTATTCTTTTCCTCACTACTTTCCTATCTGAACAAAATAGCATTTGGGGACTTGAATGAGATATACATTCATTCTTTTTAAACTTCTATTTCTCCTTAGAAGTTCTTAGATATTTAAATTAGTTTTTTAAAAAAGAATTGAAAATTCTTTAAAAATTTTAAATCTTTATATACTTGAGATTGTTGGTTTGTATTTTTTCTTTCTGCCAAGCAATTTTTAATATAAATTTATATTTTTCCCCCTTTAGTGCCACATTTAATGAATGAGACCAAAGAGATGCATTGTAGTAATGGTAAGTTGCTACTGATTTTTTTTTCCTTATCAGGATAATCAAGTGAAACCTAATATAGCTTTGAATAAATTTTGAGTCTGTTCATCACTTTTTAGTGTATGGGAATATTTGACTTTTTAATTAATTTTCAGCATATTCCACACTGAGACCAAGAGACAGCATGGTGTCGTGGATAAAGAGTCAACCCCAGAATCAGAAAGCTGTGAGTTCACTGACACATCCTGGCTGTCAGATGCTAGGCTTCCCATCACAACAACTTCAGTGCCCTAGGCAACTCTCTAAGACTCTGAGTTACAGAAGAGTTGCTTATCTGTAATGGTAGAGGGTGTTTCCTCACTGGAAATTTTCTATACTAATGAAATCATAGATCTGGTCCAAAACCAAACAATAAAACAACCCAACCCATATTATGTATGGAACACTGGGCTAGATTATAAGGAAGATAGGATGTTTAGTTAGGACATAGTCCCTGTACTCATGGAGCTTATGTTAGTAGGAAAATGTAACACATACATAAATGACTGTAGCCTGTGTCCTAGAACTGAGACTCTGGATTTATCAAGACTGGGTTCAGTATTAGGATTTCTTACCAGTAATACATTTTGACAGATGTCCCCACTCAGGGTTGCCCCTAGAAACACAAATATTTTGCTCATATCTAGGTCTGTACAAAAATAAAAAAAGGTGGCTCCCTTAGTTTCCATGCAAGCAGTCGGGCTAGAATAACATTGCACGTAGGGCAAATTTTAGTTAACATGACCAAAGTGGAAGACTTGGATATCGGACCTATTAATAGTCAACACCTCCCCTTCCCTCTTTAGTGAGCTTCATCTTCCAAGAGATTCATACAGTACTCCATACTTATTGTACTAGCATGGCACTGAATCCTGCATCCTCTTCATGAGGGCAGTTCTCAAAGTTTCCAAAGAAGTGTTGCAAGATCCTCTCTCTGGTGAGCACCAGTTCAATAAGGGACCAGTACAAGTTTCTAGGTTTATATTTCTTTAAACTTCAGTTCAAGGTTTCCCCATAATGGGAAAGCACACAAATACAATGCACATAACTCAACGTATCAGTGAAGTACAAGGTTCAAGTCTGCATCTCCACACCATGACTTGGTCTTTTGCTGTCACTTGGTTGAAACTTACAGTTTAATCTAATGTGGTCTATATCTGTTGTCATGTCTGGGACCATGTGGTTGTCTGGAGGTGCCTCCAACCACCATCACCACCACCCCCAGTTCTCCTTCAGAGACTAAGTCCAAGTCTCCGTTTATACAATGCTTCTGCTTTCTGGGTGTCTCTTACCTCTGGTCCCCTGTGTTTTACTTTTTAAAAGCCAAATACAAAAGTAACTCAGATGTTAACTGTTGGGATTGGAAGCTCAAATCCGTGTGGATGGTCTCCGGTGGGTAAAAGTGGGACTTCTAAATCTTAGAGTCTTACGAGGCCCTCCATGAACAGCGGGGGTTCGAGAAGGTCAGACTGAACTAGCTCGGCTAGCTCGGGTATTTCCGCCTCTCCCCGGGAGATACGTGATGGGTGGAGTCTCCCTGCCCTCGAGATTGTCCCAGATTGGAGCACACCTAGTTACCTAACAGCACAGTATTGAGATGCAAACTGTGCGGCTGAAGGTTAAGTAGGATTGAGGAAGCCTGAAAGTTCTCTCTTAGCACGTGTGGAGCCAAGAGGACAGTAGGCTCCGCTCCTCCTCTCTCCCCGCTTGTACTTCTACTTCCAATCCCTTAAGCTTAGCCTCCTTAGGAAATCTCCCCCTCTTCCTCCTAAGGAAGACCCCCCTGCACTTGTAACCCAGACCCTGTAATAAAGCTCAACCCCTGTTCGACTCTGGAACGTCCTTTCTCTCATACGTTTATCCAGTTTGGCCAACCGAAGACCTGGGACAGGTAAGAAAGACTCGGGTAGCCCAATACAGGCCTCTAGGCCTGGCAGTTGGCGCCCCAACAGGGATTGGGAGCGTAGATAATCCTGGGTGCTTTTGGGGTACACCCGGAAGGGGCTGTGAAAGAAGCGAGTCCCGAATCCTAGATTCGGAAGGAGAGAAATCCCCTTCTTTGTTATGCGCGGAGCACACCTGGCTCTAGAGCAAACAGTGGCTGGAGGCTGAGTGGATTAGGAAGGCCTTTAGCATATGAGTACCCTACAACAAGACTGCATTCACACAGAAATCTGCAGCTAGCACAACTGACAAAGGGAGGCATCAAATAAAACGAAGATGAAACTAAATGGCTGAGTTACAACAGGGGAAGTGCAATCAACTAATCCCAAAGCATATTTTAAGAGGAGCAGCTGGTGTAGGCGCCTTACACGTCACTCCCTCAGTCATGCAAATGGATCTCAACGGCCAAGCCTGAATGGCCAAGCCTGTGGTATTCAGGTGAAAAGTTGGTCACCCCTTCCCCCCCCAATGTCCTGGGTTTGTGATATCAAAGTCCTCCTTCAGCCGCTGAAAAAAATGCCTAGATGGAATGGGCAGCAATGTTGGGATGAGTGCTGCTTCCTCTCTGGGCAGCAAGGTTAAAGCTGTCAGCAGCAGGCTCAGGTGGTGTATGATCCTTCTCCAGGGTCTCCGGGCTCTCCGACATCGGTTCCCACTTACGGATCCTTCTAATGGGAATCCACGCATGACCTTTTCCTGTGGAGACACAAACATACCCTCGACCCCATATTAGTATCTTAAAATGTCTCATAGCTGGAGTAGTATGTGCGCTCCTTGAGACAGCTGTATCAAGCTCTGATTGTATTAGGCGACCTTTTCCCCTTCTTTGTTTAGCGAGGATCGCCTTCAAGGTAAAGATGATAAGAATGCATAGTGGCTGTTTGTTTTGGTATAGCTGCTGCCAGGTGCTCACAAATGCTTGATTAACATCTGTAAGGAACCTGACTTTCCCGGATTTTTTCTTTTTAACAAACACAGGAGCATTCCAGGGTGCTAATTGCTCCTTAACCAGTAGTTGTAGTGCCTGGAGTTTTTCTGGAGTCAGGGGCCATTGCTCCACCCAAATCGGGGTGTCTGACTTCCAATTCAAGGGTGGGGACTCCAGTACAACAGCAATGGCCCTTACTAAAAATTTGATAGCTTCATCCCGAGGCGGCTCATAATGTCCCTGCCCCAGATGTTAAAACTAAGTCCTGGAATCACCAACGGCCATACGGTCCCTTGGCGATCCTCTGCCTCCCACTTTACTGGGTGCATTGTCTCTAAGGTATTTTGGCACCCTCCTATTCCCCACACTGGTCTCTGGCTTTCTTTAAGCTTCCAGTGCCGGGGTACTGAGCGACCGCTAAGGCAGGTCCTATCCGCTCCAGTATGGAGCGTGCTATAAGGACGCGCAGAGGGAAGACACGGTACATTCTCCCCTGCCTCGCCTTTCCCATCTGCTAGATGGAGCTCCAAACCTATTTTTTCTTTATGCTCCTTAACTTTCTGCTCGCCAAGGTCCTCCCCTCCCCTCTCTCCGCTTCCACTCTCTTTCCAATCCCGCCCTGGCCTCTCCGGCCCTTCCTTACAAAATTCTCGGAGGTCGTTTAACTCTATTGTGACCCCCGCCTCCCTGCATTCCCTGTGAAGTGTCTCAGCCCAGACCTCCTGTTCCTCTGGCTTTATTACTGGCAATAGATTCCCCATCTCCGCCCTTTTCCCAGGGGTTTGGGAAGCTTCTCTCCACTTTCTCTCCTTCCGAATCTAGGATTCGGGACTCACTTCTTTCACAGCCCCTTCCGGGTGTACCCCAAAAGCACCCAGGATTATCTACGCTTCCAGTCCCTGTTCGGGCACCAACTGCCAGGCCTAGAGGCCTGTATTGGGCTACCCGAGTCTTTCTTACCTGTCCCAGGTCTTCGGTTGGCCAAACCGGATAAACGTATGAGAGAAAGGTCGTTCCAGAGTCGAACAAGGGTTGAGCTTTATTACAGGGTCTAGTTACAAGTGCAGGGGGGTCTTCCTTAGGAGGAAGAGGGGGAGATTTCCTAAGGAAGCTAAGCTTAAGGGATTGGAAGTAGAAGTACAAGTGGGGAGAGAGGGGGAGGGGAGAGAGGAAAGAAGAGGAGCGGAGCCTACTGTCCTCTTGGCTCCACACTGCTAAGAGAGAACTTTCAGGCTTCCTCAATCCTACTTAACCTTCAGCCGCACAGTTTGCATCTCAATACCGTGCTGTTAGGTAACTAGGTGTGCTCCAATCCGGGACAATCTCGAGGGCAGGGAGACTCCACCCATCACGTATCTCCCGGGGAGAGGCGGAAATACCCGAGCTAGCCGAGCTAGCTCAGTCTGACCTTCTCGAATCCCCGCTGTTCATGGAGGGCCTCGTAAGACTCTAAGATTTAGAAGTCCCACTTTTACCCGCCCGAGACCGTCCACATGGAATTGAGCTTCCAATCCCAACAGTTAACTTCATCAACAAGATGAGGTTAGCTGGGTAATAATACCCATTAAAATCGCTTCAGGGATGGGGTATTATTTGCCCCAAGGCAAATTAATACCTTGACAAAAAAAGATCAATACCAGAGCAGACTCATCTACTTTGACCTTGGTAATGATAAGTTCACCTTGACAATAAGTTAATCTTTTCAAGAGAACCTTGTATCTTATTAAGAAGATGTAAGAGGAATTCAGTAGATCCTTATAAGACTTCTCCAGGAAATATGCTCTTCATAACTGTAATACAAAACAGTTTAATGGAATGTGTAAGAAAAGTCCAAGCAAAGTGCTGTGGGCTCTCTGAGAAGGAAGAAAGACATAACTTCTCCAACTTCGAGATTAAACAGATGATTCCCCCAGTGGGCAGTGCTTTTTCCATCCTCAAACTGTGCATATATTTATTTGTTTTTGTGATGTATTCCCTCAGCAGAATAGAAGCTCCTTCAGGACAGAGATTGTTTTTCATTTGTGTGTGTATGTGTGTTCCTAGCTCCTTTTATGATGTCTGGCACATAGTTTGAGCTGAATGAGTACTTCTTTGTTAGGATTTGATCAATGACATATGAGCTTATTCTTGAAGCATTTATAGGGGGAGAGCACTTCAGGTATAGGTAATGGCAAAGATACACAGGTGGAAGGGCATAAGGTATGCACAAAAAATCAGTGGCACCTCTAATTTGATTGGAGCTTAAAGTATATGGAGGAAAGCATCAGATATGAGATAAATCTGAAAAACAGGGCTGTGTCAAACCATGGAACACCTTGAAGACACTGAATGGTTTTAAATAGGGGAATAACATGATCAGACCTGTGCACAAGGAAGTTTATTCTGGTAGCAAGGTGAGGTATAGATTGAAAGGAGAAGAAAGAGGAAGTGGGAAGATCTGTTTGGAAGAAATAGTCCAGAAAGGATGCAACAATGACCTGCACCCTTTTGGCAATAGAAATAGAAAGGAGGGAACAGGTGTGAGAGATATTGTGGAAGTAGAGCCAGAGGATTTGGCAACTGATTAGATGTGGGAGGTGAGGAAGAAGGAAGAGTCCAAGAAAAGACAAAGCTTTCAACCATAGATGTTTGATAGTGTAATTGACAGAAATAGGGAAATCCAAAGGAGGGAGAGGTTTTGAGTAAAAAAGAAGTTCACTCTTGGCCAAATTAAATTTGAGGGATTAAAGTATGCTGGCAGATTTATCTAGTAAGCAGCTGAAAATATGAGTTTGGAGCTCAGGAGAGTGATCTGAGAAATGTGTACATTTCTGCAGAAAGGTCATCTATATAAAGTAGTTGATAGAGTAGTTGAAGCTGTGGGAGTAGAAGAGATTGGCAAGGGAGAATTTAAATGGAGAGGACAAGAGCCTGGATCACAGAACCATGAAGAACTTCTTTTAGTACAGTGATAAAGACAAAACAGGAATACTGTAGGGATGGGAAAAGAGCACATGTGACTTCTTGAACAGGAGTATTGTTTTATATACATGGGACTAGTGCATTTAAATGGTAAACATAATGGAATTCTCTTTGGGGAGTGTGAAACCAGTCTCTTAAAATTGTGCTAATACAGAACCATAACAGAGAGGAGAGGAGAGACCGATAGACACGGAAGTGGAGACAGAACAAAGTCAAGGACAATGAGATTGTTCAGTTGTGTCCAATTTTTCATGACCCTGTGAACCATAGCACACCAAGACTAATCATGGGATTTTCCTGGCAAAGATAATGCAGTAGTTTGCCATTTCCTTCTCCAGTGGATTAAGGTAAACAGAGGTTAAGCGACTTGGCCAGGGTTACACAGCTAGTAAGTATCTGAGGCCAAATTTGAACTTGGGTCTATCCTGACTCTAGGCCCAGCACTCTACCCACTGAGCCACCTAGCTGCCTCCTAGTAAGATAGTAGGTGCTTAATAAATGTCTGTTGACTTGAGAGACAGACAATGGGAGTGAAACAGAGAGAGACAGAAACAGAGAAAGAACTCTTGGTACAATGAAGTCAGTGTTCATGGGGAGAAAGCCACGACTTGACTTATAGACTTTTACTTCAAGGAATCTGGTAGTGAAGAAAGAGAGGAGATTATTGCTTAAGAGGATAGAAGGATTTAAGGAAGGCTTTTTCTATGGTTTAGGAGGCATGAACCCATTGTAGACCAAAGGGAGAAAGCTAGCAGGGGAGATAGAAAGAAAGAAGGGAAGGAAGGAACAAAAGAAGGAAGGAATATAGGAAGGAAGGAAGGAAGAGAAGGAAAGGAAGGAAGGAAGGAAGGAAAGAAGGAAGGAAGGAAGGAAGGAAGAAAGAAAGAAAGGAAGGAAGGAAGGAAGGAAGGAAGGAAGGAAGGAAGGAAGGAAGGAAGGAAGGAAGGAAGGAAGGAAGGAAGGAAAGAAGGAAGAAAGAGAGAGAGAGAAAGAAAGAAAGAAAGGAAGGAAGGAAGGAAGGAAGGAAGGAAGGAAGGAAGGAAGGAAGGAAGGAAGGAAGGAAGGAAAGAAGGAAGAAAGAGAGAGAGAGAAAGAAAGAAAGAAAGGAAGGAAGGAAGGAAGGAAGGAAGGAAGGAAGGAAGGAAGGAAGGAAGGAAGGAAGGAAGGAAGAAAGGAAGGAAGAAAGGAAGGAAGGACCAAGAAATATAAGTGATAGACAATTAATAAGTCATATTGCTAGGTAGCATCCTAAGTGATGGATATACAAATACAAATAAGCCATTTTAACTGAGGCAAACAACATGAAGAAGGGTACTGGAAAGTGGGAGAGGGAGAAGGAACTCTGTGGAGGCATAGTGAGGAGACAGGAGGAGGCCTAGGCTCCAGCAAATTGGTCAAAATCTCCCTTGTCAGAGCTGAGAGACCCAAGAGTGGAATCTCAGATTCTGGCTGGAGGAGAATGATGATGATGGCTAGATGATGAAGGGATGACCCCAAAATGGCATGGACTAGCAGTGGTTGACAAGGTTCAAGTCTGTTGTTTTTTCTTGGAATATGCTTAATTTTTCAACTTCATGGCGATCCTCTGAAAAAGATCTTCTTCCTTCATAATGGAACAGGATGATGAGGAATTTTCTTGCACTAGAAGGGATAATTAACATTATTGTTGTTATTTTTGTGAGAAAAGCACTAGTCTAAACAAATGAATTCAGGAACTCTTGATCTCTTGGAAATGTTGAAATTCACACGGAAAGTCCATTTTCACCTAATGTCTGAAAAGTGCTCAGAAAAGGAAACAAAAAAGTAGAGAATGGTAACCAGAAACTGGAGGTCTGGGAACTTCCTCTTCAGGCTTTCCATGTGGGTGTCTTAAAGTTGCCATTACTGCTCCTGGGAGGTATGGGATAAGCGAGAAATCTTTCTTTACCCTTCCTCAATCCCAGCTGTTCTCTGGTCTAGAAGTCTGAGAGAGAGAGAGAGAGAGAAAGCAGGAAAAGAAGGGATTAAAAATGTGCTGAGTATTAGGAGTGATTGGAGACCCAGCAGCTAAAGAAAAATATTAGAGGTTTGGAACATCCCAGGGGAGTAAGCTGGAGAATCTATTATTGATGAAATGTTCATCAAGTAACTATGAGGCTCCAGCTGAGGCTATAAATCATAAATTTAGGGTAGATGAAATTAACATTCCTTTTTCCAGTGCTGGTCAGCACCATGGGAATAGAAGCAGAGAATTTTATAACAGAGATTATCCAGGTTTGAAGATTAGCTGTGTGGTAATGTCAGTAGGTCAAAGGGCAAGGAATAGCTAGTGAATCATTGAAATGACAATGACCAAGATAGAGAGAAAAAAGAAAACAGTCAGAGTTGGAGGATAAGACTTGGAAAATCAGGAAGGCTGAGTGACCGCAGCTGATGATGATTAAAAACAGTAGGTTTAGTCTGTGTGAACAAGTGCTAGAAGTGGAAGGATAAGAAGCTTGTTCAGACAATGAAATTTCAAACAACCTGATCTTAGAATCTAAGGTATGTCAGTGTTAGTGAGAAACTTAGATATGAAATTCAGAAGTTGTTGTTGAGATTAAGGAGACTGTGAGATCAAGTTGTCAGTATGAATACTCAGGTCTACAAGGATGATGAAAGGAGGTGGAGTGGAGAAGACACACTTTTTTCATTCTGTCATGTATCAAACACTAGGTCAACTTGAAATAGCTTTTTATGGTCAAGTTCTTTTTTTGTTTGTTTCCTCATTTTTCCAGCCTGTTTCTTGACTTTGAACTTTATTAAAGTGGGACTCTTTTTACCTGTAGGTGGGGAGTCAGTGTGTCAAGCTTCAGGATTTTTCATTCTGCTGTTTTCAGAGCTAGTTCTGGGGGTCTGAAAGTTTTTAGAATTTCCATAGTGGTGCAGTCCTGGGAGAGATGTGGTCACTGCTCTCCTGGTCTACACTCTGGTCTTTACCCAGGAAGGGATCCAGTTCTGCTCCTACTTCTCATCTCCCTGGAACTGCAACCAAGGTCCCTGCTTTCTTCTGACCAACTATAAGCACTTCTCTCCATGCTGGAATTGTCATCTAGAACTGCATAAGGGTAATAAAAGTGCCAATCAGCATCATCTGCACTCAGTGCCAGCAAAAGACCCCTTATCAGTTGTCTGACCTTCTTACCATCTCTGGACTGGAAGTTCCTGAAGCTGTGGCTGCTGCCACCACTATCAGGCCACCTTCCAAGGCCTGCTACTGATACTGTTGCCAGACTCCCAGATGGTGCGCATCCCAGTGTCACAGTCCTCTCTTGTTCTAAATTGTCTTAGAAAAATGCCTCACCCTGATCTTTTGTTGACTCTACTACTTTAAAACTTGATTTGAAGTGTTATTTTGAAGTTGTTTCTAGGGGAGTGATCAGAGTCAACTGGGTAGCTGCCTCTAATTTGCCATCTTGCCTCAATTCCTCCACCCTCTGGGAATTTATTCATAAAGTTGCAATAGAGGTGTTATTTGGAGGGGGATGTAATGAAAAGAAGAATATTTTTGACTTAGAGATACGAAACAAAATTTTCATAGTAGATATGTAGCTGAGATATAGTGTAAATAGCACTGGATGAGAAATCAAGAAACATGAGTTCAAATCTTGACTCTTCCACTAATTAGTTCTGTGACCTTGGACAAATCACATAATCTCTCTGGGCCCTAATTTCCTCATTTGTAAAAAGAAGTTAGATTAGATTTGTGGTGTCAGATTCAAGTAGAAACAATCCCTGATGCCTCATATTGACTCAGAAAACCACAAATCAACAGTAGTTGTATCGTATTTTTATTGATTTTGTTCAACATTTCCCAATTATATTTTAACCTGGTTCAGGCTTCACTCAGGAGTTTTGCTGGCCATTTGAGACGATTTTGATTCTGTACTAGATGTTCTCTAAGGATATATAATTTTAATTTGATATTGTCTATTTGAACATCAATAGAACCTTTCTGATACCCATTCATGGTGTTCTCATATGTCATGTCCTTTCAAGACAGGGAAGTTCCAAGTTTGGATTGAATGTACTAGATCCATGTAATCTAAGGATCAGTGTAACTAGATTTCAAGAGACTCATAAGTGTGTTGGCCACCCCGAGACGAATTATTAGCAATTCTCAAAGCCTATTCCACTGAGTTATAGAAGAGTTGCTCATTTTAGCAGTGGAGTAGTGCCAATGCTCACATAAACATGAATTGTTGGAAGTAGTAAAGAATTTAGATGTAGGGCAATCTGGTATCTCTTACATTAAAGACAAATACTCCTGAGTCATGATAGAATTAGTGTTTTCTTGTAAAAATTAATCTGATGTATTCTACCTCCAAATTTGGCATTTTGATAGTTTTCTATACTTATTTTCAGTCATTAGAAAAATTATGCTAATCTTTTAAAATACTTTATAGATTGCTAATAGCATCATCATTTTTAATGTAATGCCATGTGATAGAGATACTTATTATCGAAGTGGCCTATTTGTGAATTGAATATTCTGACAAATTAATACTAACTCATGGATTAGTTAAAATTAAACACTGTAATAATAAACGTTGTCCATCCGACAGCAGTTTTGTAAAGATGTGCTTTTATCAGTCTGACTTTCTTAAACCTTTACTGAAAGTATCATCATTCAGTTTGCAGATATATGTTAGTTTCAAAATAAAACATTGTGAACTTGAGAGACGCTAATCATTCTTTCAACCCTTTGGCTTGAATGTTTTCCAAATATGAGTTGTTACCTTTGTTTTTTTCTTACTAGAAATGAATAGGACAACTGAATGAATGAAATACTTTCACATTTTCACGTAAATGAAAACCTTTCCAAAGTCAGAGTATCTAGTTCTCCCTGGGTTGTAAGAATTAATCTTTCTCTTTTGTATGTGTCAAATTATTAGATAAGAATATTTGGAGGTCATGTCACAGAATAGGTGGATTAGTTTTAAGAGCATGGTATATTCTGTTTAATGTGAGCCATAATCATTCCTCAAGAGGGAAATATAACTCCTGATTTTAAAAAAATCCATTTAAGCAGAGAGAAACAGCCATTGCCTCCCACGTAGTCTTGCCAAATAAGTTCTTCAGTCTGTTCTCACCCTATTTCAGGCTGGTCCTCCATAGATTTCCTGTGCTAATCGGGGCTGCTTCAAGTCAAGACTTGAGTGGGAATGTGGCCAAAGAAATACCAGGTGTTCTGAGAGGTAGCATCAGTGAGTCAATTGAGTAGGATGTCAGGTCTAAACCGAGAAGCTGGCAGGACTCTAGGGCATAGTCCTCACACTAGAGGTGGAACCTTTCCAGTGAAATAAATCAAAATACACTCATAAAATCAGACTTAATACAATGACTATCCATTTCACCCCATGAGTGGCTTGGGTTCAGTGGGTAGATAATGTACCCCATTGAGAACTTGCAGGGTTAATGAAGATATGAAAAGCAAATGCATATATCATTAGTGTTTCTGAAATATGACTTTGATACTTAATTAAATTACAAAATATCTGAAATACATTTTATAAACATTTATACATTTTATACGAGTAAATTGCCAACCTCTTGCTTGGCTAAATACTAATTAGCATAAGTATACAATATACTCCCTACAGTATTTGCCTAGGAAAAGGAAATCTTTTCTCTATCCAGACCTTTTGTATGAGTGATAAAATAGTTTGTCATTATTATTTTACCCCTGTACTTGTCAAAGTAAGCAATACTCAAGTAGTCTGAGGCTTTGCTGAGGTTACAGTGTCCTCTGGACACTTTGGCTTTGAACTTGTCCTATTTTTATAGCACTTAATAAAAATAATTATGGTAATTAATGATGATGATGATAGATGACATTAATATAATACCTTAATCTTCCCAAAGCTCTTGACATGTTATAGCATTTAATTCTCCTTTGAATCCTGTAAGACAAATATTATAGGTATTATCTCTATTTTATAGATAAAGAACCTGGGACTTTGAGAGATTAGACTCAAGGTTACACAGCTAGTCAACTCCTGAGGCAGGATGCACACTCCTGCCTCTTGATTGCAGAGCCAGGGTTTATAAAGTCTTGTATATATTAGTTGTTTAATATATATTTGTTGATGAAATTAATTCTTTATTAGTGGGATGAATTTAGAGTATTGTTCTTTTGTAGCATTGGTTCCAGTAGCACGGGATCCCCCCTGCCCCTTATGCCTTCAAACTTCAAAACAGCATTTGCTTGAGGTGGTATATCCAAACTATAGTCTGGCTATGTCTACAGTTAGTATACCTGAACTTAACAATCTTGTCAATTAAATCAATCCAACTGACTGGTTGAATTGACCACTTACTTGACTGGTTTTACCAGTATTTTTTCATCACTTCTACCTTAGATTTTTGTGGAACAAAATTATCATAGATCTCATCGGTGATTTGCCTTAGTTTGTTTTTGCATTATGTTGTACCTATACAGTTTTTCATTTTCCAAATTTAGGAAACCACCAGGTGTGACTCCAAGATATATAGAGGGACTCAAGTTACTGTGCATCATGTTGTAGTAGATAGGAGGAAGGGCTTGACCTTGGAGTCAGGAAGGTCCAGATTCAATTCTTTCCTCTGGCTTTCTCCAGTTGTGTGGCCCTGGTCAGTCACTTCATCTCTGAATAGCCCTAGGCAATTCTCTTATACTATAAATAGCAGATAAGTTGAAGATTGACATTAGTGGAGGAAATTTCCACACACTAGGAGTTCCCCAACATGAATTAAATCACAGGTCCAAACCCAAAACAAAACCTGTGACTAATAGGAGTTGTACTGAAATCCTGTTCTCAGAAAAGTTCTATGTAGGAGGTGTATCTTCTTCCATAGCTGTCATTCCAGTATTGCAGCTGTTGGTAGGGAGATAGTTCTCTTTGCTACTGAGTCACCTCCAGTAGTATTCTGTTACTGTCACTGTCTTTGTGGCTAAATATACAAGGTGACCCTATAGACTTCTTGGCAATAAGAAACTTCCTAAATCAGAGCAGGAATTCACAGAGACTCATATAAATGGAGCACTTAGATAACTAGCAGCGGTGATAGAATAATACCTTCTTCTGCTTCTTTTTCTTCTCCTCTTCCTGCTCCTCCTCCTTCTGCTTTTTTCTGCTTCTGCTTTTAATTAATTAATTAATTTCTAGTTTTCAACATTCACCTTCACAAGATTATGAGTTCCAGATTTTTTCCCCATCTCTCACCTCCTTCACCCCAAAACTGCATACATTCTAATTATCCCTTCCCCAAATCTGCCCTCCCTTCCTTCACTCGTTTCTCTTAACTCCTTCTCCTATTTTCTTGTAGGATAAGTTCGATTTCTGTACCCCATTGCCTATGTATCCTATTTCCCAGTTGCATGTAAAAACAATTTTAACATTCATTTTTAAAACTTTGAGTTCCAAATTTTCTCCCTTCCTCCCTCTCCAGTCACCCTCATTGAAAAGGCAAGCAATTTGATATGTTATACATCTACAGTCATGCAAAACATTTCCATAATAATCATGTTGTGAAAGACTATCTATTTTTCCCTCCATCCTATCCCATCCCCTGTTTATTCTCTCCTTTGACCCTGTCCCTCCTCAAAAGTGTTTGCTTCTTATTAACCCCTCCCCCATTCTGCCCTCCCTTCTATCATCCCCATTTTATCTCTTCCCCCCACTTTCCTACAGGGTAAGATAGATTTCCACACCCACTTGAGTGTTTATGTTATTTCCTCCTTAAGCCAAATCCGATGAAAGTAAGGTACACTCATTTCCTCTCACCTGCCCCCTCTTCCCCTACACTGTAAAAATTTTTTCTTGCCTCTTTTATGTGAGAGATAATTTACCCCATTCTACCTCTCCCTTTCTCTTTCTCCTAGGACATTCCTTTCTAACCCCTTAATTTTATTTTTTAGCTATCATCCCTTCATATTCAACTCACCCTGTGCCCTCTGTCTATATACCTATATATCTATATCTATGTCTATATCTACATCTATATCTATATATATATATATATTCCCTCCAACTGCCCTAATAATGAGAAAGGTCTAATGAGTTAAAAATATCATCTTTCCATGTAGGAATGTAAACAGTTCAATTTTAATATGTCCCATACGATTTCTCTTTCCTGCTTACCTTTTCATGCTTCTTTTGAGTCTCATATTTGAAGGTCAACTTTTCCCCTTAGCTCTCATTTTTTCTCAAGAATGCATTAAATTCCTCTACATAATTGAATGTCAAATTTCCCCCCTCATTGATTATACTCAGTTTTGCTGGGTAGATGATTCTTGGTTTTAATCCTAGCTCTTCTGACCTCTGGAATATCATATTTGAAGCCCTCCAATCCCTTAATTAGAAACTGCTGAATCTTGTGTTATACTGATTGTGTTTCTACAATACATGAATTGTTTGTTTCTGGTTGTTTGTAATATTTTCTCCTTGACCTAGGAACTTTGGAATTTGGCTACAGTATTTCTAGGAGTTTTCCTTTTGGGACCTCTTTCAGGAGGTGATTAGTGGATTCTTTCCATTTCTAGTTTACCCTCTGGTTCTAGAATATCAGGGCAACTTTCCTTGAGAATTTCTTGAAAGATGATGTCTAGGCTCTCTTTCTGATCATGGCTTTCAGGTAGTCCAAGAATTTTTAAATTATCTCTCTTGGATCTATTTTCTAGCTCGGTTGTTTTAACAATGAGATTTTTCACATTGTCTTCTATTTTTTCATTCTTTTGGTTTTGTTTTATAATTTCTTGGTTTCTCATAAAGTCATTAACTTCGATTTGCTCCGTTCTGATTTTGAAGGAATTATTTTCTTCAGTGAGCTTTTGGACCTCCTTTTTAATTTGACCTATTCTTCTTTTAAGGCATTCTTCTCCTGCTTGACTTTTTGACCTATCTTACCAGTTGGGTTAGTCTATTTTTAAGGTGTTATTTTCTTCAGCATTTTTGGGGTCTCCTTTAGTAAGCTGCTGACTTGTTTTTCATTATTGCTTGCATCATTCTCATTTATTTTCTCAGTGTTTCCTCTACTTCTCTTACTTGATTTTCAAAATCCTTTTTGAGTTCTTCCATGGCCTGAGACCAACTCATATTTTTTAGAGGCTTTGGATGTAGGAACTTTGACTTTGTTGTCTTTTGAGTGTATGTTTTGATCTTCCTTGTAACCAAAGTAAGTTTCTATAGTCTGAGTTTTTTTCCAGTTTTTGTCATTTTCCCAGCCAATTATTTGACTTTTAAACTCTTTGTTAAGGTAGGGCTCTGCTTCCAGTGTGGAGGACATACTGTCCTAAGCTTCAGGGGTTTTGTGCAGCTGTTTTCAGAGATAATTCTAGAGACCTGTAAGTTTTCGGTTCTTACAAGGTTGTACGATCAAAGAAGAGGTGTTTACTCCTCTCCTGGCCTGTATTCTGGTCTGTGAGTGACCACAAGCACTATTTTCTGCCCTGGAACTGTGAGAAAGATTCTCTCTCTACTGCTGCCACAAGCTGTGCTATACCAGTGCTCCTCCTCTCCCCAGGACTGCCACCCAGGACTATGACCCAGATACAAGTATGGGCAAAGCAAGAGAATCCTACCTCAATGCCAGCAAAGAGACCCCTGTAATCTCCTTCTTATCAGTTGTTCCATCCCCTTACCATCTGTGGGCTGAGAGCCCCAGAAGCAGCCACTGCTGCCACCATGGGGCTGTGCTGGGGCCAGGACTGGACTGCTCTCCTCTCTCACCCAGGTCCAACAGACCTTTCCTACTGATCTTCTAAGTTGTTTTTGGCATTTGTGGATTGAGAAGTCTGAAAACCTCCATAAGTGCCTGTGATTCAGTCCCCTGAGGCCTGATTCAGGTTGCCTGAGGTCTAGTCTGTGCTGGCATGGCTTGCACTGGACTATGTTCCTCTCCCATCTGGGTGCAACAGACTTTTCCTGTCAACTATCCAGGTTGTCTTTAGCTGGAAAATTTTCACTCTGTCATTTTGAGGGTTCCACTGCTCTAGAATTTATTTAGTGTAATTTTTACAGGTATTTGGAAGGGTTTAGGGGAAAGCTCAGGAGAGTCCCTGGTCTTCACTCCACTATCTTGGCTTTACCCTTTCTTCTTCTTCTTCTTCTTCTTCTTCTTCTTCTTCTTCTTCTTCTTCTTCTTCTTCTTCTTCTTCTTCTCCCTCACCTTCTCCTTCTTCTTCTTCTTCTTCTTCTTCTTCTTCTTCTTCTTCTTCTTCTTCTTCTTCTTCTTCTCCCTCTCCTCCTCCTCCTCCTCCTTTTTTCTCTCCTCCTCTTTCTCTTCCTCCTCATTTTTTTGAAAGGTGCTCTCTGTCTTTGGTCACATATTTGTAGAGCAGGAATTCTGTGTGTCATGGATCCTTTTGGCAGTCTGGTTATGTTTATGGAATTTTTCTCAGAATGTCTTAAAATGTCTACAATGAAATACATAAGATTACAAATAAGACCAGTTGTATTGAAATAGTTATCCAAAAAAATTTTTTAAACAAGTTCATGGACCTTGGAAGAACTTGGAAATGAACAGATACCACAGAGACATCTGAGAAAAAGCCATACCAAAGTTCCTTTGGTTCATGATTCAGCGCAAAGAGATGCAGGGTTTGGAGTCCTAAGATCTAGGTTCAGATGCCAGCTCTTCCACTAACTGCTGTGTAGCTTTGGGCAAGTTATTTTTTTTTTTTTTGCATTTTTTTACCTGCAAAATGAGGGATTTGGTAAGAGATGATCTCTAAGTTTGGGAGTTTGTGAACCTTAATCCCAGCCTTTGAGATTTGTGCATGGAACTCTCAATTTGCTTCAAACAATGACATTCAATTATCGGCGACCTTCCCCAAATCAGTGCTAATTTACTGTCCTAAAATGACAAGTCCCATTAGTAAAATCATGACAGGAATGACTAAGAGCCTTCTTTAAAATATTTTTACAGATGAAAGTGAAAACAGTAAGTTTTTTTTCTGCCCATTTTAAAGAAGTAAGCACTAAACATTCAGTGGAAAGGGACTGATGAAAACAGAGGGAACGACTGGTGAGCAGTTAGGAACATTTTATGTATTAAAAGTAATTTGACTGTAAATATTTCCAAAGTCAGTAACAATTGATTTTCTTGATATTCGTTATTATTTATTAGTATTTTTAAGTGATTGTAGTTACAATGACAAACCTGGGCCCAAGAAAAAAGATAAGAAAAATACACCTCCCTAACTTCTTTGTAGAGGTGAGGGTCTATGGTATGAGACGTTGTATGTACCATCTGACTCAGTTGGTGTGCTTGTTACGTGATGAAGGAAAGCATTCTAGGTCTGAGGGAATAGACTGCAAAAAACAGAGAGGTGAGAGATGGAACAGTACACATGGAAACAGCAAGTGAGCTAGATTGGCTGAACGTAGAGTGCGTGAGGGGAACGTTTTATGAGTATGTCTGTCAAGATAAGCCAGAGCTAGATTATGCCTGCTTCAGATGCCAAGAAGAGGAAGCGCTTTATGGAGAGAGGATCTGATATGCCATGAGGCCCGCAATTAACAAGCATTTACTCAGTGCTTACTGCGTGCTAAGTGCTGAGGATAGAAGGGCAAAACAGTCCCTTGCTCTCAAAAAGTTTACTTACTAATTGGAAAGACAATATGTAAATAAATACATATATGATCCATACAGAAGAGAAAAAGGTAAAAAGGCTCAAGTACCTGGAGAGGCTTAAAAGGTCTCCTGCAAAAGGTAGCCTTTGAGTTGAGTCTTGAAAGAAGCCAGACATCATGAGAGTTACAGGGACAGAGGGAGAGCATTCCAGGCACAGGGGACAGTCAGTGCAAAAACATAGGTAAGTAGAGAGAACAGCAAGTCATCTAGCAGAGCTGGATGATAGAAAGGAATATAGGGTGAGATTATTGATAAAAATAATAAACATTTCTATAGAGCTTACCATGTGCAAGACACTGTACTTAAGTACTTTATAAAAATCTGTGACTGAAAAGGCAAGAAAGGACCAGGTTGTGAAGAGCCTTAAATGGCAGAGGACTTTATATGTGATCCTAAAGATAGGAAGGAGCCAGTGGAGTTTATTGAGTAGGATGGTGGTGTGGTAAGATCTATACTTGAGGAAAAACACTACCTGAGCTTGTCCTCCTATTCTTGGATCAGGATTGAGGTTGTTGGATTCTCTGAGTGGCAGAAAGCTAATAGGTGTCCACACTAAGTCCAGCAGTAATACAGAGAGACCTAGAAGAGGAAAGGTTTTCCAAAGGATGGTGAAAAGGCCAGGGTCAGAAAGACCTAGTTAATGCTTCTCTACCAATACCAAAGCATTGGGCCTGTGAGTGCCAGTGCCCTTCTAGACTGGTGAAATAGGGAGACCAAGTCTTTAAAAAAACAAACAAAAACATTTTGATAGCTGTCTGAAGGATGGATCAGATTGGAGAAAGAGTTGGCAGATAAAACAATTAGAGAGCTAATGAAGGAGTCCAAACAAGAAAAAAATGAAAGCCTGAACTAAAGTGATAGCTCTGAGAGTGGAGAAGAGGGGATGTATCTCTCCATGGCAAAAATGACAAGATTTGATAATTGATTGAATATTCGGGTTGAGAGTAAAGAATGAGGGAAGGCCAAACTTACAAATCGTAGAGACAAAGAGGATGCTGATCCTTTTAACAGTAATAGGGAAGCTGAGAAGAGGGGAGAATATTTTGGTCATGTTGAGTTGATATCACATTTACACTTTTTTTGTTTGTTTGGAGGAATATACTTTGCACATATTCTTCTAGGTCCAGTATCTAGCCATCCCCTTATTTCTATCAGCTGATATATTAGTTAAATGGCACTTCTGGCAACATTAGCATACCATCCTTTTTCCTCACACATGCTTATCACTCATTTACAATCCAGTTGCTCGGTGTATACTGTAAATGTCATGTAAATTTTATATTTATTTACTCCATGCCCTTACATTTTCAAAAGCTCAGAAAGGCTATGAATAACATTCCTCCAACTAAAGTCCAACAAAAGTTGACAAATTTGGCAAACAAAAATTTGAAATGCCCTGAAGATAGAAAAAAATATTTCAATGGCCACTCAAATTGCAAAAATAAACACTTTGATTGTGTAGCATTTTGAAATGTTAGTCATTTCATTTTTTTTCTCTTTTGGAACAGATAAAGACACAATATCTTATATCAAGCAGATCTTTACAAATCCACATTTGGACCTGAATCCGGAATTTAACCCAAAGATCAGAGACTACTACTCTGAAGTCCCATTTGATGTTATAACCATAACAATTGGAGCAGAGACTTCTAATTGCCAGTGCAAAATACATCTGGATGAAAAGGCAGGGCCAAGGTATGGGGCAAAGATATACAAGTGTTGGTTTCTGAATGATGGGAAACTACTAAAAGACAATTAACTCAGACTTTAAGCTTCATGAAATATTGCAGGTGTGAGAAGCAATATCAACTGGCAAAATGACTGAAGTGTGAAATGATTCCTCTCCAAAGAACTTTATCATTAAAGGAACACCATCCACCTTTATTGATTACGCTTCACTTATCTACTCAGTCCTTATAACTTTGAAGAGGCAGTATGGGTAGTAAACAGACTTCTGGACTTGGAATCAGGAAGACCTGGTCTCAGATCCCACTTCAGGCACTTGCTTGGTTCCCTTGGACACTTGGACCCTGGTTCCATTATCTGGATAATGAGGGCTGAAATGGATGACCTCAAAATTCCTTTCCAGTTCTATAACACTATGAGCTAAGATTGCCTAGAATTTCTGTTTTCCTTTTGGAAAACTACATAGTTATATTGAGCTAGTACAGAGGATCTTGATATAGGTAATAATCCAGAGAATCTTCTAAAGACCAATCTTATTTAAGGCAAAGGTTTGTTTTTTTGTTTTCTGAGGCAGCATTCTCAAATGTTTTTGTCTCAGGACCTCTTTTTATACTCTTCAAAATTATTGAGGAGCCATTTATAATCTTAAAAATGATCAAGGATCTCAAAGACTTTTTGTTTATTTGAATTACGTCTATCAATATTTACCATACTCGAAATTAAAACCAATAAAATTTTAAGACATCTTTTCATTAATTTATTTAAGATAACAATAACAAACCCATTGTATGTTAACATGAATAGTATATTTTATCAAAAATGACCATATTTTGATATTTTAAAATAATATACTAATAGTAAATTACTATGTTAGTAAATAGCATGTTTAAAACAAAATAATTTGGCAGGAAGGATGGCATGGTTTTACATATTTTTGCAAATCTCTTTAATGTCTAGCTTAATGGAAAACAGCTGTTTTCTCATTTCTTCTGTATTCAATCTGTTGCAATTTGTTGTTTTGGTTGAAGTATATGAAAAAAATCTGGCCTCAAAAAATTATGTAGTTCGAAAAGGGTGGAATATTTTAATAGGCAAGGAATGTTTTTTGTATCATTATGAAAATTGTTTTGACCTCATGGACACCCTGAAAGAGACTCTGGAACCTCTAGGCCAAGAGTTAGACTTCAAGAACCACTGGTTTAATGATTAATTAACATTTCTGAGTACTGCTATCTGTCCATGCAGCTCAAATTAACAAGCATTGATTAAGTATCTGCTATCTGGTAAGCATGTGCTAGATGTTGGAGATACAAGACAAATCAATGACACAGTCTCTGTCCTTATGTAGCTGCTTGCAAACATTCAGGAGGCTTCACTGTGGGGCTGTTTATAGAACTTGTTACCTATAAGTTACTGGCTGGGAGATCAGGTTTTCAAAGTCATTGGTACATTTTTCCTCTTTTATCAACTATTTCAATAGGTGCTAGTGTTTCTGGATCTAATTGGGAAATTCAGTCAAACCCCACTAAATGCTACTCTTCATGGATAATGATTGTACTATAAATTTTTCATGCTATTTTGAAAGAAATATATCATCTGCATGTCTCTGGTCCTGAATTTAACCTGAACATCAATTAATATGCCTCAGAAATTCCATTTGAAGTACAAACTGAAAATTATTATAATATATACCCTTTCATATGATAAAAATAGCCAACATTTATATTGAAGTTGAAGGTTTGCAAAGTTATCATATATATATATATACATATATGTGTGTCATATACATATATCCTAATTTAATCTTCACAGCTACCCTATGAGGTAGGTTCTACTCATTTATAGTTGAGGATATGAAGACTGAAGGTGGGGTTAAATGACTTACTTAGGATCATGCCATTGAAGCAGAATTTGAGCTGAAATCTACACTGATTCCAAGGCCAGTACGCTGTCCACTTTATTATCTCACTGTCTCATATACTCATGAGGCATGTGATTTGACCTGCAGTACAAACCATGGCACAATCAGGATTTCACTTTATTTTTTTCTCATTATTTGTTTTTTCTAAAATGATATACCCTTCATAACTCAAAATTTCTCTGCTTTCTGAGAGTATAGGAAAGTATTCAATAAAATGTGTTGATTGATTTTTTTTTAAATCAAATAGAATTATCTCTTATTTTTTTCTTTCTCTTCTTTTCAGTTTTGCAAATTATCCTCTGGGATTAGGAGTAAACAAAATCCTAATTCTTGTGGTAGATGAATCTCAAGCAAATGGTGAAGTCCTTAGCACTTACAGACTCACGGTTTACCGAGAAGACCGCCCAAGTCTACCCTTGTTCAATGACTACATGGCATGTGGTTTTGTGCAGGTACATTTTTAAATTTCCACTTCGTTTATCTGAGTATGTTCTGTGTACCCATGAAAAATGTTTAATAAAGATGGATCGTGGCATTTTGAGTGAATTTAAGAGCAAATTGTAGTTGGGCTATACGGAATAAGATTTCCTAACTTTGTATGCAGGACATGTTACCAATGACCATCTGCCTTTGTTTTGATAAGGCTCGTCCTAGGCACTATACTTATCATGAGAAATATTAAAAGAAGAAATGGCACAAGTTTAAGAATTTGAACTATTAAGAAAGTTAGCATTGCCTTAACATTTCTGTTAAATCTTGTGGGTTTTCTTGAATTATTTGGGTTTGTTTACATATAGTGAGGGAAAATATTTATGAAGTGCTCAGTAGGGATAGAATGATGGAGAGAAAGCTCTAGTGATATTTGAATAAGGGGGTTCATATGTTGACGTGTTCCTTACTCATCTTCTCTTGCCCCTTAGTTCTGCTTTGAAACTTCAGTTCTCCCAATTATCCATTTTTCACTTATGCTTTTTTTTTTTTACAACTAGTGTCATTTTGGAAGAGGATTCCATGTTTTATCTCATCATTCTGTCTTGGTCTTTTCTTCTCTCTCCTTAAACTTAACTTCTGGGTAATATCATTGGGGTTTTCAAGAAATTTACATAAATGATCTCTTTAAACACCAGATTCATAGATTTAATGGAGTACAGGTTTAATTCTAAGTGCATCTTTCCTTTATGCGCTAGAAAGTATAATTTCAAGCAGATAATATAAAGTTTCTATGATAGTCATGGGATCTCAGAAGAAAATACATGTTGCCTCCCACCATCAAATGTAAGTTCCTTGAGAACAGTCTGTCATTTGTCTTAGTATATGAAAAGCCTGTCACTTGATAATTTATTGATTGTTATTTGTTTATTGATTGATTGAGAAGGTCAGTAGACATCTTATGGAATATGAAAGAATGGTTGACTGATTGGTCGATTACATGTAGTGTGGGTGCCATGTCTGAGGTAACCTATTCAGAGCAATACTCTAATCTGTCTGCACATCATTCCCTAAGTTCTAGTCTGAACCAGATTCTTTAACACAGATCTTCATTGCCCAATGAACATTGCTAACCTCCTGTTTTTACTACCTATGGCTTCAAATATAATTCCATGTAAAGAGATGGAACATGGAATAAAAGATTAAAATATGGTTAACCTCAGGTTGTCTATGGGACTCACTTTCTAACGGGAAATCAGTAAATAGAGTCAACATGGAAGAGGACAGGGCTTAATCAAAAAAAGGATTAGTGTGGTTGTGACTGTATTTTAAAATTTAGAAATGGGTTAATTTGGGGTAAAAATAGTAGCAATTGCATTCCTATAGCACTTTAAGTTTTACAAAGTGCTTTACGTACACAATCCCATTTGATCCTCACAAGAGCTGTGTGAAGTAGGTGTTATTATTTTCCCTATTGTACAAATGAGGAAACATAGGCCCAGAAAGTCAAATGACTTGCCCAGGGTCATACATCTAAAAATTCTCTTTGGCAGGAATTGAACTTAGATTTTTCCCTGTCTCCAGGTCTGAAACTCTATCCCCTGAGTCAATTATCTGTCAAATCTTCCTTCTCATGAACTGTATGATTTCTTTCCTCCACAAAGAAAATAAAAGGGATGACTATAAAATAAAACCTGGAAAGATATATGAAGCAGTGTTGAGAGTGATGGATAATACTGTTTTCAGAAAATTTAAGGATATGGAAAATTGGCTCATTTCACTTGAAAAAAAACATTATAAAGTATTCAAGATAAAACAGTTCCTCTGAATGCATACTTAAAATGTCCTGATCTTGAATAATCTGGTATTGAAAATGTACTTAAACTTTCATTATTCAAATGTGCAGTAGAAATTAAAGAGAAGAGAGAAGAACCTCTATCACAGTTTAAACAAGATAACTTTTCTAAATAGCCATTGACTTAAGTGCTGGGGTAAACACATATGGTATCATCATATAATTTTTTGTTAGGAATTTTCACTGCCTATGGAGCAATACAGAACTTTTATTTTTCCTGAGTTTAATGTTTTGAAATAAAAAACAACTGGTTAACATTGTAAGGAAAATTTTTCCTTAGCATTGACACGTAATTTTGTGACTCAGCTAAACTTATAGAAACATGGTTAACTGCCCAATATTCAAGTAATTCAGTGGAATACTTTCCCCTTGAAATGACTGACCACTTATTCTTCTGGATTGGAAGTCGCTTTTTTTTTCTTGGCTGTATGGAGTAGTGGAAAGAGTGCTAGGCTTAGATTCATATCCCATCACTAATATGTCCTAGATTTAAGTCTGTGGGCAAGTCACAACCTCTGAGTTTTAGTTTCCTTTTGTTCAAAATTAGGACAATAATATTTGTATTACCTACTTCTTCAGTTTTGTGAGGATCAGAAGAGATATTATTTTTAAAAGTCCTTTGCAGATAGTAATGCTCAATATAAAGTGAATTATAATTATTTTATATAATAGAAAATTTAAATATCTATATTGTCTTTTAATATTCCCAAGATCCACAAAAAAATTCAGAAATATATTTCAGGAATATGTATATCCCATACATAATCCACTATGGAAAGAATTAAAAAGTTAATATTGTTAATAAACAAGTAGATGGTATGAACTGTATATGGCATAATTAAGTGATTAAAGAATCCTGTGTCTTTTTAATAGATCTTACTAATATCTTTTACTTTTATATGCTAAAAGTTCCTTCATAACTCACCTCTTCTTTCCCTTCCCTTACAAATATTGCTTATAGCAAAGCATTTTTAAAAAGAGAAAGAAAAAAGTCAGCAAAACCAAATTTCAAAAGAATCTGATATTACATGTAATGTTGCACACTTGCAGATTTCACTCCCCCACCTCTGGAAAAGGGTAGGGAAGGTCTCTCTTCATATACCTTCTTTGGGACTGAATTTGTTCTTCATTTTACAACACTCATCTGCCATTGTTTTGTAGTTATTCCTTCCCTTTAAGCTATTCTAATCATTCTGTTCATTGTTTTCCTGACTCTGCTTACTTTTTTTTTAATCAGTTCATACAAGTATTCTCCATGGTTCCCTCTATTTATTATTCTTGTCATTTCCTACAGCACAGTCATATTCCCTTACGTTCATGTACCACACTTTGTTTAGCCAATCCTTGATTGATGGGCATCTAACTTTGTTTCCAATGTTTTGCTACACTCATAAAGTACTACTATGAATATTTTAGTGTAAGTCAAATCACATGTTGTAATTGAAATTTTTAGTGTATAAGACAGTATTGTATGTTAACTACATTACAATACAAAATGATCATATTTATTTCAATATGCTTTAACTTATTTTTGATGCATTCTGACTATATGAAAATGGCTAATTTCTTTAAAAGAAATAAATTTAACAATTGAATAAATTATTTCCATAACGTTTTAGAGGCCTTCTATTTCATATATTATCATTTGTTCAGTATTTATTAAGGATGCTCTAGCTAGTTCAACATTACCTAGACTGTACCACAAAAGTGTATTGAGATATATTCCCAGGGACACAAGTCCTTTGTAAGATTTTTGCTTAAATTATTATTTATAATAATATATATTATTTATAATTATTTTTGTTTAAACTTCAATATTATCTACCTGAAGACACTTTTTCCAATGTCGTTTTTATTGATCAGAAAAAGATCAATTTACATTCAATTACATTAGAACCTGTGCTATTGAAATATATTGCACAATGACAATCAGATCACAGAATCTGAAACGATCTTCTGAGTTAGAAAGTTGTTTCTAGTAAAATATAATGTCCTTGAGGACAGAGATGATTCTTCATTTTATTTTGTATCTTTAGTGCCTAATCTAATGTCTTGCATAAAGAATGTTTCATAAATGGTGATTTAACTGAATTGAATTTAGTAATTTAATGCTCTTAGTTGAGGTGAAGTAAAGAAAAAAAATCAGAAAATTTTCATACAGGATAAATATGCCAGGGATTTCCCCTCTACATTCTCTTATATATCCGCTTCCATCTATTTACAAGAGTAATTTTAATCTTAATATTTAGTTTTATTGGTATATTAGTAGCATTGTATCGTATTGCATATGTTGTTTAGATGGCTAATGATTAGTGATATCTGTGCTTGTGGTAATACATCACCTGTTCAAGGGGCAAAAGGATAAATCTGGTTTAAACTGATGGGGATTCCTTTAGACATTTGCCTAGGTACAACTGATAAGCATCATCAGGAGAAGGTCATTCACAGTGGTGTGGTCTTTCTCCCACTAGGATTCATGTAAAATTCTAATCCTGAGGCTTTTCCCCAACTCTCTTTTATGTTTTATCCTACTAGGGTATTCTAATTTCACTGCAAACTGATACCAGGATGAAGGCTACAACTCAAAGTAGTCATGATGATGTATCCAATCTTCTAACAATTCTTAAACATTTGAGAAATATGAGATTAGGTTCAAGGCTATTCAGTTGGATGTTTTGAGCTTTGAAGACAACTAGAATATCAAAATATTACTGGTTTTTTCCCACTCCATGTCAGTCACTCTACAGCCTCATTAAATTAGGAAGGATGAACTCTGGAGTCATCATTTCAGATTGAGTAAATTTAGATTGCTTTATTTGTGAGTGCTTTGCTTACATTTGTTTCATAAAAAGCTGAATTAAATTTTAATTGTGGTTTATTACTAAGTGAGAAATTTTCAAGTACCTCATCATACACTAGATTAAATTTTGGTTGCTACAAACTCTGTTATTAAATTCAACATCACCCTATAATTGCTAAAATTAGAATGTAGCCAATCATTGAGTAACTTAAAAAACTCCCCAAAAGATAAAACCAGTTTGTTGATTATCCTTATTTTTTGTCTCTTATTTTTCTCTTCTTGCTATTAACTATTTCACTATTAAAACCTCTTGGAAGGGCACCCTGAAAAGAGAGAACATGTAAAATCAATTGCTCATCAATATTTTTAAAGTTTATAGGAAAAAAAGGTTGACATCAATCACTAAAATGAGGTTTGTGATTATTTCTGAATGTCTTTTATTAGACTCATTCATTTCTCATTTTGTCTGTCATGTGTTACCAGAAATATTCGTTCTAATTATGGGGGAAAGTTTTGTATTAAAAATAAAAGGCTAATTTTTATTTTTATCTTAATTGTGAAATTATGATGATAGACTGTAGAAAAATAATACAATGTAGCTAAAAATTTTATTGGAAATTTACACTATTTGGGAATTAACAAAATATGTTATAATTTAAGGAAATCAAAAAGTGTACATGGAAATATTTCTTAAAATAAATACCTCCCTCCAAATTAAAGATTTGAACCAAAATTTGTGGTGTTTAGAGTCTATATAAATTTCCTAACAGATTCTCAAGCAACAATTCACTCTTTAGTCTCTTGGTGAAACATGGAGGGTGACAAGGAATGCTAGATTTCTTTGAGAAGTTGGAAAGGTAGCAGAAGGGAGGCTAGGAAGAGAGGATGGTTTCTCCACCATACAGTAGCAAATGGTCATTACAGAAGCACAGGTCACATCTCGTGTCTGCAATAACTCTAAATCTTTTCCAGTTCTACAGGGATAGCCACTGATGTCACCATTGTCTCATGGGAACAGAAGGTAGTAAGGGAGACTGAATGGCCTGGGACAATCTTAACGAATTACCTCTATTAGAGAGATATTTTTGTTTGTCATAATCACTGTAGGGAGAATATTCCATGTATACTGAGGGGTTTTTATGAAAATAAGTGAAGAGAATAGGCATCGTTTCATAAATTCTTTAGTAGACCACCTTGTCAGTGTCACACAATTGACTGAAAGGTACAGATAACATAAAAGCCTGTAGGTTTTGTTTCTTGATTACAAAAGAAAAAAAAGCACTTGGCTCAAGAAAGCAAAATCCTACTACAACGGCTTTTCTCCTACATGGTGACTCCTATGTATGACTGATAAACAGAACCCTAGAGAAGATTGTGTGTAATGATCCTTGGGTTATTATTATCAAATAATATACACTTCCCAAACATGCACTCACTTTCAGGTAGGATGCTATGCCCACAGGCTAAAAGAAAGAGTATTTTCTAGCATTGTGATTCTCCAGATGCTCCAGTCTACAGATAACATTTTGCTTATTGTACCACATCTCAGAACACTACTGAGCCTCTTAGGATATCCCTCCAGTGACATTTGGCTATAAGTCACAGACCACAGTTGCAAAAGAACTCAAACCCATGGTGACTCGAAGGACAATGGAGAAACATATAGTAGATGGAAATAGGCTGTAGTCTATTAGCAATGCTAATTTGTGTGGGAGTCATATAACAGATACCATGTGGCATTAGAAAAATCACAAACTCTCAGCCTCAATTTCCTCATTTGTAAAATAAAAGGGTTAGACTAGGTAATCTCTAAGGTCTCTTCCAACCCTAAATTCTATAATCTTATGATTCTCCCAGATCTATATCCTTTTACCCCAATGTTTTATGGAATCGAAGGACTAAGTTTTCTGAAGACTTATGCTTAAAAAACCACTAAAAGACTGGTGACAGAAGTCATGGTGATATTACAGTTTAATTGATGAGAAGTCAGTGAAAATAATCAGGCAAAAAGTCAAGCTCTTCTAAAAGAGAAAGATCAACAAGATTAAGTTTTAGATCTAATTTGATATCATTAAGGAGGCGAAGGATTTTATTCATAAGAAAAAAAATTCAGATTGATAGTTTCAAAGGGATATGTGAGATTTGCTCTGAAAAAAAATCAACTCATCTTTTGTAATTTTTGACTATGTGTCTCCATTTCGTAGAGAGATTAGATATTACAATCAATTTAAGAAATGTTTTGTGGTTGCAATCTAACAGTATTGAAGGGATAGAAAATACCAAGAAGAGATGAATGGATTGACAGACAGAAAAAAAAGAGGTAGAGAGAGAGACACAGAAAGGTAGATAAAGAGTTGTGGGTATATAGAAGACTGAGAGATAAAGACTAAGAGATAGAGAACTATTTAATATTATTCAAAGGATATAAACAGGAATAAAAGTAGGGAATCAGAAAGGCCTTGTCCAAATATGAAAATTTTAATTGCACTTTTGGGATCATTAGCCACTTTCTCTAACTGGTAATCACAGTGGAATTTGCTGCTTTATTTATGATGAGAAATTGGAATAAGTCAAGTCCATGCTAAAAGAGATACAGAGAGGATACTGCTAGCCAAATTTTGTAAAACTCTGAATTACTCCAACAGAATAGGGGAAGACATCTGTGTTACTGTGGTGGAGGCATGCCAGTCCTTGGCTACATTGTAATATAAATGAAGGACCTAGATTCTTAGAGCTAGAAGTGGCCCTAAAGATTATTTGATCCAACCCCCTTGTATCATAAATGAGGAAATATAATTTTTCTCCTTATATAACTGAATCTCATTAAAGGACAGTACCTTCAGCCAACGAATCCAAGACTACTTATGAAACACTTTGTATTATGTAAGGGTTGGATCATTAGAGATCTAGAATGGAGATACAAGGCTAGAGAGAGAGTTCGGTTGTTTTTCATTTGTATCCAATTCTTTATGACCCTTTCGTGACTTGACTTCCAGGAGTAGCCATTTTCCTAACGGAATATTCCATTATGAAAACGCCATTATAGGGTTTTCTTGGCAAAGATACTGGAGTCATTGGCCAATTCCTTCTCCAAATCATTTTACAGGTGAACTGGGGCAAATAGGGTTAAATCTCTTGCCCAGGATCACACAGCTAGTAAGTGTCTGAGGTCAGATTAGAACTCATAAAAATGAGTCTTTCTGAGTCTAAGGCTAGTGGTTTATCCACTATGCCACCTGGTTCCCCTAGATGTGAAGCTACAAAAATATTACCCCTGCTCTTGAGTCACTTACAATCTAGTGGTACTTTATCGAAATTCTTATACATTCAATAATTGTTTTCCATAATTATGAGTCATACTTTAAACAGAAAGAGTAGTGGTATAAACTGTAAAGCACAATTACTAGAGTTCAATCTATTTTGTTGTATTTTAATTCTTTGATATTTTGTCCCAGGTAATCAGAACATTGCATACCTCAGAATACATGAGCCTTGAATGAAGAGACTATTACTGTTTATTATGTACCTCTTGCACTTTGCATACTGACTGATACCTAATAGGTACTTAAGAAATCTTTGCTGATTGAACTGAATTAAATTGAAAATAAAATCAACATGAACAATTCTCTCTTATACCCAGCACTCAAACTTTCTAAACACTTACAAGTTTATTGCTTTTATTGTTGTCTTCAAAAATCCAATTTGGCCTAAACTTGCAAGTATTTCTCCCATCTTTACCAGTGGCAGGACCTTCCTTTTTAAACTCCTACTCCATCCTCCTATTTGCTGTTTCTCTGGTTAAGAGAACACCAACAGATTTCCAAGAGGGAAAAACTACTGTTCCCATTCAGGAACAAGTCCATGTACCTAGAACAAGATATGATGGCTTTATGCAGTCTCATTTATAGATAAGGTAACCCAAAGAACTTAAGTACCTCCAACAAGTCATAAGCATTAGAGCAGTACTTAAAACTCAGTCTTTTGACTCCCAGAGGTAGCAGCACTACACCAAGAAAGGATGAATAGCAAACAGCATAATTTGAAAAGTGGGGAGAGAAATGTGCACAGTTCTTCAGACTTCCTCAGATTTATTTTAGGTCCTGGAGTCACAGAACCCAGTTCTTATTAATGTGAATTTTGATCCTTTCCTTTCAAATAATATCTTGAGTTTGCATTTAAGGGTTTCTCTCTGTGATATACACAATGCAACATGTTCTGAATAGAGACTCAGAGAATTTAGATTTCATTCTTGCAAAGAAGCAAATTTTTGTTATGTAGAAGAGCTGGCAGAAATATATAGGGAGATAACCTTCTGTATCTGCTTTGAGGAGAAAACAGAACAAGTCTAATTCATATGTTCATAGCATGCCTCTCCTTACATCCTTTAACTATTTTTATCTCCTATCTAAAAAGGTTGAGTACGGTTGAGCTCAGCAGTGTACTTCCAGAAAATGTAGACTATTGCTTAGTGAACTATTCTGAATTTTCTTGGTGGAGAGTGAGGTGTTATTTGTGTAAGATGATATCATTATTCATAATGACTAATGTATTCCTGTAGGTAATGGAGGTAACACTAGGAAATCATCTTACAGAGATTTCTACTGTCTAATGTTTTACTAGGTTAAGGAGCCATACAATCTCTAATGTCTGACCACGTTTACTGATATCCCGAATTTAAATCTCTTAAAATCGTTTACAGACTGGAGTTCTGCTTAGCTAGAATACTGTCCTAATAGTAATCATTAAAATAGTTTCCAATATACAGACCTTTTGTCATTATACATGATTATACCCTAAAGCAGTCTCCAGTTAATCATTTTCATCATTTGACCCAACTTAATACAAAGTATATCATGAAAAACAGATACTTTTTTGTTTTAAATTTTTGTGTGCTTTGTTCATTTATGTTTATATACCCCAAATAACTGACGCACATAAGATCTACCATAAAATACTTTTATACTGATGGAATCTGCTATGTATAGAAAACTTGGAACTATGTAAGAAGGAAGTACATGTAGCATTTTAAAAAATTATGAAAAGGAAATGAATTTATTGGAGTATAAGACTGCACCTTCAACATCAAATTTTGACCGTTGATGATTACAGTCAAATATAAGTTCCTTGCAGGGATGTATGTTTTAATCTTGTCTTTAGATCCAGTGTCTTACACAGTGCCCTTCACAGAGTAGTTGTGTAATAACTTTTAATTGAATTGAATTGGTGAGAAGTACTTGACTGTGTATAAAAACATAGACCACATTTGATTACAGACATTTGGGGAAGAAACCAAACAAACCAAAATTCAGTTCTTTTGGTAAAATTCTCAATTTCTCCTTTGCCATAAGGCAGGTCAAGCCACTGGCAAATGATTCAGGACATTTAGAATACAGATTCTTTCCTAGGAATAAGTTAAATGTGTCAGAACACTATAGGCTAGACCACTTTTCTGCTAGAGCTGTTCCTTGGACACTTCCTGGTCAGGATCAAACTTTTACCTTCAGTCCCAGGAGGGAAAAATAGGACATCAAAAAGCGTAGCAGCCAGGGAGAAAAACATGAATGAGAAAAAGGAAGAATGTTGGGGAGAAGCAATAAAAGGGATCAAGGATCTCTGACCTATTTTCTACCGCCAGATAAATATGAACAGGGATTTCTCCCATTGTCACACCTTTTCAAAGGGTCAGGCTGAATTTGCTCTTCCAGGTCACCACATTTAACACACTTAATTGTACTTTCAGGCTTTTGAAGGGTTTGTTGACAGCACCCATTTAGGAGTGGTCTGAAAGAATTACTGCAGCTTTTAGAAGAGGCTCTCTTACTCCCATGAGCATCCTACACAGCCAGAGGACCTGGATGAACTGATCTTTTCCATCACTAATATCCTGTTGCAGACAGCACAGGTTTGAAGTCTTCTTTAGCACTCCATTTTCTTAAAAAGCAGAAAGACAAGATGAGAGGGAGAGAGATAGTCTTTGATATCTTATTTTTCAGAGATTTATGAATTGTGTTCTTGGGATGGTGATAAAAACTCCCACTTTGTGAGTTAATGTATACTTATGTCTCTAAAAATAATAATAAATACTGGATATATGGGGGAAAACACTTTTGTGCTTAGCACATCTGCTTCCCATGGTTTTACAACTCACATCTTGCTTCTTTTACTGCAAGAAACACACTAAAAAAAAAAAAAAAACTACTGTTAATACAGAAGAGCCAACATGATGCAGAAGGGAGCTGGCCCTTTCTTGGCACTGAGCATCATTAAGAGAATTGATGACTGACACAGATTACAAAGTTCTTTTCGAAGGAAGGAAATAAGCATTTATTAAGCACTTACTATGTGCCAAGCACTATGTTAAAGGCTATAATAAAAAATAACAACAATAATGATATTTATACTTTAAGATTTATAAAACATTTACAAATATTGTTTCATTTTATCTTCATAACAAACTGTGAGCTAGGTGTGATTATCGCCCCCATTTTACAGATGTGAGGAAACAGAAAGTGAGGGTTAAGAGCTTTGCCCAGGAGCACACAGGTAGTAAGCATCTGAGGTCAAATTTACTTAGGTCTTCCTGATTCCATGTTTTGCACTCTATCCACTATCTCATTATATTCTTACAAAAATTCTGAGAGGTAGGTGCCATTATTATTCCCATTTTATAGTTGAGGAAACTGAGGCAAAGAGAAGTTAAGTGAGTTTCTTAGGAACATGGAGCTTATAAGTGTCTGAGCCAGATCTGAACTCAGAACTTTGTAACTTCAAGCCTGGTGCTTTATCCACTGTGCCTCCTTTATTTCCCTCTTTTTTCTGATTTGAGGTTGAGCTGATGATTCTGACCATTTGGAAATCATATTCTGCTTTCTTAATTGGGTATCTAAATCTTTTAAAGGAAAAATAGAGGAAAGTCATGAGGTATAATGGAAATAATGGGGAATCAGGTGATGTGAATTCAATTCCCAGATCAGCAACCAACTAATGTTGTTACTTCCCTGAACTGCAGTTACCTCAACAATAATTTAACAAATATTTTTTAAGAATTTCATATATATGCAAGTCCCTACTCTAGATCATCTCTAAAGTCTAACACATGAACTTTTCATGCTACTAAAAAGGAATGTCTATTCTCTTTTTAGCTCTAAAAGTCTGTGAATTTATGAATAATATTGTCTTGGAAATAGGGGTGAGTGGAGAGGAGAGATGAAATTGAATGGAATAACTCCAGTTATTTTGATAGCTCTAATTCTACTTCCTTATTTTAAAGGTTACAAACTGCTCCAGAGTATTTCTAACATGTTGTTTCTCTACGTTAATGATAGCTAACATTTATACAAGCTTTATAAAGTCAAAGACCCTGTGAGGTAGATAACACAAGCATTAAGATCCCCATTTTACACATAAGGAAATTGAAACTCTTTGGGGTTCAACGGATATCCTGTAATCACATAGCTACAATTATCTTATTTGATTCTGTGTTAGAGCCATGATTTAAACTCAGGTCTTCACATTCTGAAAACCAATGGCCTTTTCATTATACCACACTGCATTCCTTTCTTCTCTTTTTCTCTACCCAGTCTTCTCACTCTCTCAAGTCCAAAGCAGTCCAGACTGGAAGGGAAAGAACATGATCTGGTTTGGGGAGCATGATTAAGATTTCCTATGTTTGTGGTTTGGGGGAAGGAGCAGGAGAGAACTTTCCAGGTCCTGTCATCCTCCTTCTTTAAACCCTGAGCTCCCCTTATTTTTAATGATTGCGTATTTTTACATCATAAAATAGCATTTATGAAGTGTTCATTTGACATGGTGCTAGATTGTATACAAAGTAAAGTAAAGCAGAAAGTCCCTCAAGAGGCTCACAACCTAACACGGTCAACATTGACATAGTCAGACATATATTACCATTGGTCTCCATCTAGGTTTTCTGGAACTGACAATATATAAGGTTTGCTGTTGGCCAACTGCATTTATATGACCTTCTTGGGCCAAATCAGCCATGGAAACCTGATTCCCCTAATTACAGCAAGTAGTGGGCAAAATTTTTTGTGTATGACTGAAAGAGAGATAGATTATTTTTCATCTGTGATCCTTAGTGTAATTATGACTTTCATAGAAGGGTTTTGAGGAATGAGAAAAATATGATCACTACTAGGATCCAGGCTTTAACTGTGTACCAGAAAATATCTTTCAGGAAATGCTCCTCTAGTCAAACATACCACAATGAATAAGCCTAAGAAGACCTGTTTGAAAAGTATTACCAAAGAGAAAAGAATTTTTGCAGTCCTAAGAACAAATTGAAAAGTATAACAAGATCAGATTTAGTCAGTATGTGAGGAGAGATATGGGAATAAAGAAAATTTGTGTTATTAGATTTATGGTTGAATTGTGACAAATTACAGAGATCCGGTTTTCATATTATGGTTTAATCATACTTCTTAAAAACCCAAAGTACTTCCATCTGAGGATCATAGAAGGGATCACGTCGTCCTCCCTCATTTTAAAGATAAGGTAACTGAGGCCCAGAGATGTTAAGTGATATAGTCACATAGTTAATGTCAGAGGGAGGATTTAATCCCAGGTTTTACTAATTCTGCCACTCTAGTCACTTATTTTCAGATACATATAAGAAATTATACATATGTATATAAAATCTACATTACATAAGTATATTTTGTTATATATTGCTTATCTATATAATATACCTTCAGCTAGAACTACTAAATTTAGAACTACCAAAATTTAATTCAATTAATTTGAGTAAACATGTATTAAGTGTCTTGGGTTTCAAGGTATGATACTAGGTGCTAGGCCTACAAAGATAAATAAGATGCAATCTTTGCTTTCAAGGACTTTAATGGGACATTGGGGAAGATAGACCCAAACAACTATGATGGAGTAGATGTGTGTGTGTGTTCATCTTTGTTGTGGAAGAAGACCATGCCATCAGAGAAATGATGACATCACTTGCACTTGACTTTGTTTTGAATAAGGGGGGGCTGCAGGTCACCAGCCTCACTTCTCCTCCAGAGCCATCTGAATACAGTGACTAGATATTCATCAGGATGACTGGAGATGACCCAGGATGAGATAATTGGGGTTAAGTGACTTGCCCAAGGTCACACAGCTAGTGAGTGTCAAGTGTCTGAAGTGAGATTTGAACTCAGGTCCTCCTGACTCCTGCACTGGTGCTCTATCCACTGCAGCACCTAGATGCCCCACAGAAGTAAATATGATAAGTGCAAAGGAAAGATTCACAAAAGGTATTAGAAACAGTTTGAAGGAGGGCATGGAATCTGGTTGGGGGAGGCAGGTGCAAATAATAGGGGATTATTGATCAGGGATAATAGGACACCTGAATTTGACACTGAAGGACCCAAAAGACCCCAAGAAATAGACATAGAGGACTATATTACAGACATGAGGACTGGTGAGAGTAAAAGCAAAGGGAAGGGAGGGAGCAGGACTAGAAGGAAAGAAGTGAGGAGGATGAAAATTAGTCCAGTTTGACTGGAGCATACAATACTTCCAGGGGAGCAGTATGTGACCAGGGTGCAAAGGTAAGTTAGCCAACGGTAGAATTACTTCAGTGCCAGGATCAGGTGTCTGCACATTATTTAGCAGGCAATAAGGAGTGACTGAAGAATTTTGAATGGAAAGGTAATCAGATAAACAGGTGATCAGATATTCTGATCAGATGGGATCAGAACAATATGTTAGAAAGATGACCTCAAAAGCATTGTGAAAGATGAATTGGAGAAGGAATAGGAGCAAGATGAGGGTTAAGAGGCCATTACAGTATTCTAGGAGAGAAGAGATGAGCTTGTTGGGCTTGTCAAAATAGGAATGGAAAGGAAGGCTTGGACGTTAGAAATGAAAAGGGGATAGAAGCCTACTGTAAAAATGCCGAGCAAAGGTCATCAGCTGTAGAGAGTAACACATATCTGTTTTCTGATAGTAGAGATGAGGAGAAAGGTAGTTTGCCCTTCGTCCTCCAGTACTGCTTAGGGTTTTGTTTGAGGGTTTTTTTTTTTTGAGGCTTATCAAAGTTTCAAGATAATTTGCATAGCCTAATTATTAGCTGTTAGGGGAATGAAAGGAGTTGAAAGAAATTCCTAATGCATCCAAGAGGAAAGGTCAGGAGACTTGGGGAGGGAGGGAAGAATGTTTGCACACCATTTTTTTTTCTAAGCAGAGGCTGTGTGGGGCTTTGTGTTGGTTAGTTATCTGTGCAGAGGGGATCATTGACTCCATAAGATTGTAGTGAGAAGGCTAAGAATGGAACTTAGTTACTTCAACCAAGAAAGTGACAAGGTCTTTTTTTTCTAATCTACAAAATATAAATACTGCTCAAGTAACTCCTGTGTTGCATCACAATTGGAGACATGTTCCATTTTCAGGTTAATAAAATGTCTTTTAAAAAAGGTTTTATCCAATTACATGTAAAAGTCATTTTTAACATACAGTTTTTGAAATGTTGAGTTCTCTTTAGCTCTCTTTTCATCACCTTCCCCTCTCACTGAAAAGGGCAAGCAATTTTATACAGGTTATACATGTGCTGTCATGCCAAATACATTTCCATATTAGTCATGTTGTGAAAGAAAACATGGAGCCCCCTCCCCCAAAACACAAAAAGGTAAAGAAAATTAAAAATGGTATACATTGACCTAAATTCAGACTCCATTTATTCTTTCTTTGGAGGTAGATAGCATCTTTCACCCTGAGCCTTTTAGAATTGTCTTAGATCATTGTATTGCTAAGAATAGCTAGCCCATTTGTAGTTGATCATCATACAATATTGCTATTACTGTGTACAATATTCTCCTTTACACTTCACTTTGCATCAGTTCATATAGGTTTTATAGCATAATAGTATTCTGTTGTAATCATGTACCACAACTTGTTCAGTCATTCCTCTGTGGATGGATATCCCCTCAATTTCTAATTATTTGCCACCATAAAAAAAGCTAATATATATATATATATATATATATATATACATACATATATATATACACATATGTATGTATGTATATATATGTCCTTTTCCCCTTTTAAAAAATTTCTTTATGATACAGACCTAGTAGTGGTATTGCTGGGTCAAAGAGTACATATGGTTATAGAGTTCACTGGCCATAGTTCCAAATTGCTCTCCAGAATAGATGGATCAGTTCACAACTCCACTAATACTGCGTTAGTATCTAAAGGGGTGCTTTTTAAAGTTCTAACTCAATGGTTATGCTTTTGCTTTTCCTATTTCCCTTTTGACTATTTACTTTTTTTGTTAGCGGGCACTAGAGGATGTACTGGGATCTAAGTTGCTGTTTTGTTAATGTATTTTTTTTTTTTTTGCATAATGGGAAGATCTGTCCCATCCATGAATAGGTGCATGTGACCTGCTTAAGTTGCATGGAAGCCTGAATCATATGAGTTTGTGGTGGGAGCAGCTTGCTGAATAGGTGGAGCAGGAAGGGTGGAACAGAGCTGAGAAGGGGTTGGGCACAGCAGTTAGAGCTCAGGGATAGAGAGGAAGCAGACAGTAAGCTGTGAGTGTTTGGTTGTAGGAAGGCCTAGCAGGGGAAAGGCTTGGGGAGGGTGGTGCCTCCTGTATTGTTATTGTGTATAGATTTCTTTGTTGCTCTGATGGATTCGGCTTTCTGGTGTTTAAATAAATGTTTTGGTTCTGTCTCTCATGTGGAGAGTCTGTTATATTGTGAATATCGAGTTGACACTATAGTTGCTGATAGCCACTCTGTGAAAAGAGAGGTAAGGAAGAAGGTGGAAAATAGTATTTAAGAAGGATTTGAGGAATCATTTGTAGATTTAAGTTTTTGTGCTATCCTATTCCCCATTAAGGCAAAGAGTCAAAACATGATTGTATTTACTTTTTGGATAAAACATCTCCATATCTAGTTAGCATTCTCTCAAGAAATGAGTTTACTTAAGGGTCTCTAGCCCTTGTACTTCTCTCAGGCTGGTGACATCTGGATAGGTAGGTAGGTAATGACTGATCCCTACAAACATTGGCACATGTTACTTCATATGCTGAGATTATTTATTCACAGTATGCAAAGGCACTGATATGTTTTCTTTTGGAGGGCTATCATAAATTATTTCTGTTAAAAGTGAAAGATTGGGCCAACAGCTTGATTAGGTAATTTTGAATCTATTTCCAAATGCATCTGGCTGAACAGGACATTTCTGTGTGCTGGCATTTGTAGTCAGAATCAGTATAGTAGATGGGGGATTCCATAATAGTGGCTTTAACTAATCTCAGCAGTCTAAGCTGGTTTAAAAGAAGGTCCTGGAGGAAGAATTAGACCACAATATGGCTTAACATGTTTAACTCATTTAGGAAATATTCCTAGTTTGTCTTTTTAAAAATGTTCTTTCACACTCTTTTTCAGGGCCACTCTCCTGAGTCTAATAAATGGACAATGTCCTTAAATGAGATATGGAGAAATAAAGGGTGATATATCTATATGAGGTGGGGGTTTTTTAAGTCTTGTTTTTCTTCCAAAGAAATGTAGGCTTTCTTCTGGGATAAGAACTCACTGTTTGACAAAAATTGCTGGGAAAACTGGATAAAAGTGTGGCAGAAACTAGGCATAGATCAATACCTGACACCATACACAAGAAAAAAATCCAAATGGATACATGATCTCGGTATAAAGATTGATACTATAAACAAATTAGTGGAGGAAATAATAGTGTATTTATCAGATTTATGGAAAAAGGAAGAATTTTTGACTAAAGAAGAGATAGAAAGCATTATGAAGTGCAAAATGGATAATTTTGATTACATTAAACTGAAAAGTTTTTGCACAACCAAATCCAATGCAACCAAGATTAAGAGGGAAGCAGAAAACTAGGAAAGAATTTTTGCAGCTAGTGTCTGTGATAAAGTCCTCATTTCTAAAATATATAGAGAACTGAGTCAAATGTACAAGAATGCAAGTCATTCCACAATTGATAAATGGTCAAAAGATATGAACAGGCAATTTTCAGAGGAAGAAATTAAAGATATCTACAGTCATATGAAAAAAATGCTCTAAATCACTGTTGATTAGAGAGATGAAAATCAAAACAACTCTGAGATACCACATCACACCTATCAGATTGGCTGGTCAAAAACTGGAAATCAAGGGGATGCCCATCAGTTGGGGAATGGCTGAATAAATTATGGTATATGAATGTAATGGAATACTATTGTGCTATAAGAAATGATGAACAGGATAACTTCAGAGAGGCCTGGAAAGACTTATATGATCTGATGCTGAGTGAAAGGAGCAGAACCAGGAGAACTTTGTACACAGCAACAACCACAGTGTGCGAGGACTTTTTCTGGTAGACTTAGAACTTGATTTCAATGCAAGGACTTAAAAAATTCCCAATGGTCTTTTATGGAAAAATGCCTTCCACTTCCAGAGAAAGAGCTATGGAATTCAATCGCAGACTGTAACAGATCATTTTCTTTTGTGTTATGCTTTAGTTTGTTATATGATTTCTCCTATTCATTTTAATTCTTCTATTCTAACATGACTACGATGAAAATGTATTTAATAGGAATGTATGTGTAGAACCTCTATAAAATTATATGCTGTCTTGGGGATGAAGGAGGGAGGTAGGGAAAGGGAGGAGGATGGAGGGAAAGAAAAAATCTAGGTTATATGGTAGTGATTGTGGAATATTGAAAATAAATAAATGAAAGAAATGTAGGCTTTCTATGCACATGATCTCATTAATTCCAGTTAGGGAAGAAGAGCCAAAGATCACCTTGCCCATTTAACAACTGGAAAACAAAGATGCAAAGAAAAAACCCATGTGAAGACATATACAAGACACATGTGAGTGTAAGGCAAGGCAATGGAGTTTTAGACAAACATACCAGCACATATCTAAAGGATTGCTTGTCCTCTTCAAAATCACCTCTAGAGGTGCCTTACTCGGAGCCAATCAGATACTATAAAAAAAAAAAAAGGCCACCTTAATACTTCACAGTAATATCTCCTTTTTAAATTCAGGCATTTATTAAGTGCCTACTGTGTACCATATACGCTGTGCTAGGTACTGAGGATACAAAGCCAAAAGCAAAATAAGCCTTGCTCTCAGAGACCTTATATTCTCTTGGGGGACCATAACGTGTACACAGATAAGTGAATGCAAAGTATACGCAAAGTTATGCAAACAATTTCTCAAACAGATTAACAACAGCATAGAGGAACAAGAAAGGTAGCCCATGAGCTGTGCTTTGAAGGAAACTCAAGATTTATAGAGCGTTGATGAAGAGATAATGCATTATTGACATGGAGTGCCACCTGGAGAAAGGCACAATGGTCAGAGATGGAATATCTGTCATAGAGAGCTACTAATTTTGAGATGTCAAATTCAAGGCCCATGGGGTCACATACAACCCACAAAAACTCCCAATTATGGCCAGAACTAGATTAAAATGTAGTTGGGAAATGTTTGGCAAAATAAATAAAAAATACAGTAAAATGTAGATAGCATTAATTTATGGTTTTCTAACTCAATATGTGGCCACAGGAATCTATTTCTATTTGAGCCTGACACCATGGTGCTAATGGGTTAATTTTACTAGGATATGTGTATGCATGAAGAAGAGTCATATGAATTAAAGTGCAAAGTAAATGCATTCTATACTAGGGAGCTTTTTTAATGTAAGGCTGAAGATTTGTATTTCATTTCAGAGGCAATAGAGAGCCATGAAAAGTTTTAGGATAGGGAAATGACATGGTCAGGGAAAGTGTGATGTAGAAGGAAAGGAAGAAGAGAAGAGATCAGGAGAGATGATCCTCTGATACCGACCAGCTATTTGACCATGGGCAACCACTTTACTTTTTAGAGTCTGTTTCCTCATTTATAAATAACACCCAGGCACAGGATATTGCGAGGATTAAATGAGACACATGTAAAGTGCTTTGTTACTATTACCTGTGTTTTTGAAGTATCAAATTGGTAATTGTATAGGAGATAGATTAGATAAAGACTGAAAAAAAAAAAGTGTAAGGGACCAGACCTGTAATTTAGTTGATCTCAGAACTTTCAGGTGAGGGAACTTCCTCTACTAATGTAGGCTGGTACCTTCTCTGCTACTTATACTCAGAGAATTGTCTTAAAGCACTAAGAGGTTATATGACTTAGCCAGGGTCCCATGACCAATATGTGTCAGAAGTAGTAGTCCTAACGGCCAGTTCTCTATCTACTATGCCAAACTGCCTCTCAGATGCTGTGAGAATAGAATCGAAGAAGTCTTAAAAACTGATTGGAGAAGGGAAGTGAAGGAAAGAGACGAGTTGAGGATGATTTAATGGCTCAGTGGTTAGAGCTATGAGTCTGGAGTTAGGAACACAAGTTCAAAACTAGCCTCATGACATTAGTTGTGTGATTCTGGCCAAGTCTCAACCTCTGTAATTTTCTTGGTCTCTGTTTGCTCATCTATGACATGGGAATAATAAAAGTGCCTACCTTCCAGAGTTATTGTGAGGATCAAATGAGACGATATTCATAAAATTCTTAGCACAGAGCCTGGCACACAGTAAAGGCACTATATAAATTATTATACCATGACCATTAGTAAGTAGAAGAACAATGGCGTCATCCACCAAAATGAGGGAGTTGTTGGACAAAAACGATGAAGTGAGCTCAGTATGATCACCTACCTTACTCACCAGACACAGTTCCAAATGACTTCTGGTTTTGTTTTAAAAAAATGAGATCCAACCACAAAGGATGAAGAGCAGCCACCATTGAAGATATTCAGGAAAATGTGTTAGAGTCCTCTTATCTGTTCTTGTTGTGTGACTCTAGCCAAGTTACTTAATCTCATGATACCCTAGGGAACTGTCAAATTATAATCTACACAAGAATGTGCTGATTTGTACTGGGAGATGGAGTTTCATTTTTGAACAGTTCTCTATACCAATGAAACCACAGATCCAATATGTTTTCCTATCCTATATAAGTTTGGGTGTACATAGCTTCATGGCACAGCTGTCTCATTAATTTGTGACGATACTTCATAGGTAGTTAAAGGTAGTTTAGCTACCTTAAAGATAATTAAAAATCCTCAGTTTTCTCATTAGTAAAATGGGAATAATAAAAGCACTTATCTCATAGGATAATTGTGAGGATCAAATGATGTAACATATATATATATATACATATATACACACACACATATACATACATACATATGTATATATTATACACACACACACACACACACACATATATATATATAATGTTTTGCAATTATGAAAGTGCTATAAAATGTTTGTTGCTATTTTTTAGGAACTAGACTGGATTTCCTGGGCTAACTATAGAGTTGAGACATACCTACAGTGCAGTGCCTCAGATTCTGAGATTGTAAAATGTGGAAAGACACAATGTTTGAACACTTGCTGAGTATGCGAGAAGCTTTATCTTCTCTGACTAGAAAAAAAGTTCTTTATTTGGCAACCATATTTTGTTGCCCGAACATGTAACCTCCAATATCTTCCCTCATTCTTGAAAATTGTGTCAAACCTGAAGTACTTTACCCTGTCTCTCCCACTGCCTTTGTTAAACAAAAATTTTTTTTTGCAATTAATGAAAAGCACCATTATTTATGGTCAAAAATCATTACAAAACAACCTCTTAAATGGATCACCCCAACTGATCTTTTCTCATACATCAGTAACTCATCAATATCCAAGAAAGTCTGTTAGAGCGAAAGTATTTGACCAAATTCTGGTGTTTCTAGACAGAAAGTTTTCTTTTTTTTAAATCAAGTGTAGTGAGGAACTGAATACATATACTCACATGGGCAAAGTTTGGCACAGAATGAAAAAATTTAATGACACACATGAAGCCCCCAAATAGACCACTGTGTTGGAGTCCCTCCTGACATTCTCTTCCTGGAACAAAGTCTGTGATGACATGAAGCCCTAAACTTGGCACCCAGCCTTTTCTGACAGCTGGCAGCTTACAGCTGATGAATGGACTCACCCCCTTTCACGCAACCATTGCACAAGTATTGAATGAATTTCCTTTGAACTCTGCTTCCTCATAGCTAATAAAATAGTATAGGTCAGATGTGGGAAACCTGAACTAAGGTTGGAGGTAAAGTGATTTGCCCAAAGACAAACAGCTAACATGAATCAAAAACAGGACCTGAACCTAGATCTTCCTCATTCTCAGGCCAACTCTGTACTCACTGTCATTCAAGTTTGTAAAGAGTTTTTGATACGTTATATTAATGTATATATGTATGTTTATTAAATTGAAATACTGGGCATATTATGTAGATTATCAACTCTCTGGCCCTTTGAAATGAAAACTGTACTTTCGTTTGCTGTATAACAGGAAATTTTGTTGTGGTGGTGTGCTGGGGTTGGAAGCTCAATTCCATGTGGACAGTCTCGGGCGGGTAAAGGTGGGAACTTCTAAATCTTAGAGTTCTCACGAGACCCCCCAGGAAACGACTGGGAATCGAGGTGAACCGAGCTATCTCGTGTATTTCCACCTCTTCCCGTGAGAAACGTGATGGGAGAGAGCTCTCCCCGCCCTCGAGATTGTCCCGGATCTGGGCACACCTAACAGCACGGTATTCAGATGCAAACTATACGCCTGGAGAACTTAAGTAGGATCAGGAAAGCCTGAAAGCTCTCTTGGGCGGAGGGGCGCGGAGTGGTGAGGACAACAAGGCTCCGCTTTCCCTCTCTCCTCTCTCCCCTCCCCCTCTCTCCCCACTTATACTTCTACTTCCAATCTCTTATTGTAAGATCTTTGCCTCCTTGGGAGATTCTTCCCTCCCTCCTAAGGAAGAATTCCCCTGCACTTGTAACTAGACCCTGAAATAAAGCTCAACCCTTGTTCGACTCTGATAGGTCTCTTCTCTCATATGAGTATCCGGTTTGGCCAACCGAAGACCTCCGATAGAGGTAAGGGAAGACTCGGGTAGCCCACAGGCCTCTAGGCCTGGCAGTGGTGGATTTTTTTTTTGACGGAGTGGTATTATATGCTCCCTCTGTACATCTCTGTCTATAAATCCCCTTTCTTAGCGACCTTACTCAGATTGTCTGTGCATATAACAACAAATCTGTTTTGAAGAGACTCCCTTCAAATGAAAAAATAAATACAAATCCTCCATGCCTAAGGAAAATAATTTAGGAAAGTCATATTTCACTTAATAGCATCTTACATTTAGAACCGACATAAATACTTCTAATGATGATGATAATTTATACTTAGCAGATTTCCTAAAAATAAGTCTCTCCCTTTCACTCCCCTCCACTCCAACAAAAGCTGTTTGTTACCAAAGCACTTGGAAATAGTTGTAAGTCTTTAAAAACTCTTCCTTCATTTGCATTTTATACTAGGAGGCTTAGTGGACAGAGGGCTTCATCTGAGTCAGGAAACCATGAGTTAAAATGCTACCTCAAACTTTGTAGCTGGGTGACCATTGTCTTTTTTTTTTTAATCTCTAGCACTTGCCACAGGCCTGACATGTAGTAGACACTAATAAATGTTTATTGATTGATTGACTAGGATGCACTTAGCATCCCACCCTCAGTTTCCTCATCTGTAAAATAGTGATAACAGGTCACATGATCCTTGCGAGATTCAGACAAGATTTATATACATATATATATGTACATATGTATGTGTGTGTATACATAAAATATTTTGCAGACTTTTAAAGCATAATATAGATGTTAGATATCATTAATATTTTGTCTCATCTCATCAATATGAGATCGTATTGCTCACATAAGCAGGTAGGCAGTGTAGTCTGGGCTTAACATCAGCAGGATTGATCTTTGTGGGTTCAAATTTGGCCTCAGACGCTTACTGTGCAAACCCTGGGCAAATCACATAACCCTGTTTGGCTCAGTTTCCTCATCTGTAAAATGAATTGGAAGAGAAAATGGTAACCTTGTTATTACATGTATACAGATGGAACACGTGGACGGTCCATCAGCTGATCGTGACCTGATCCACTTCCTTTTCAGGAGCATCTCTGTCGATAGCCTTTATGACTGTTCTGCAGCACAGTTCCTTCACTGGTGATATGTTAGAGCCTGCTCTCTTCCACTATGTATTTCTCCATTGCTTTTTGGCTGACACAGCTATTAATTCTTTTGAAGACTGCAGTATTTCATGACCAGCGTCATTTAAAGTCTGTCAGTGTTACAAAGAGATGCCTTTGTTTCAGAGAGAGCCATGACATCATGGTAAGCGTTGCACATTCTCCAAAGGCAATTCAGTCCACTTCCCTCCTCCTGTTCACTCTCTCTCACTTGAAGAGCCGTCATGTCAAATAGTTTTGCTGTTAGAGATGGACACGCTTTAAAAGGTTTAGAGATGGTTTCAGTAAACTCCATTACATTGCTGACTCATGGGGTGAAACACTGTCTTTTTTTATCAGGTTAAAATTACTCTTTTCATTCCTCAGAAGTAAAGTATGTTCAACCTAGCAAAACTGTAATTCCAGAGGCTGGGTAAAGATTTCAGGGGATATTGGGGGGAGGTGCCCGGGGTATTTACTTGGTTTTTTTTTTTTTAATGGGTTTTATTGATAGTATTGTTGTGGGCTTTTTTTTTTTTTTTAACAAAACCTGAAGGGTAGCTAGGTGATGAAGTAGATATAGTGCCAGGCCTGGAGTTAGGAAGACTCACTTTCATGAGTTCAAATCCAGCCAGACACTTACTAATTATGTCACCCTGGACAAGTGATTTAATCCTGTTTGCCTCAGTTACTCATCTGTAAAATAAGCTGGAAAAGGAAATGGCAAACCACTCTAGTATCTTTGCCATGAAAACCCCAAATAGGGTGACAAAGACTTGGACACAACTGAAACAACTCAACAACAACATTTCCCCCTGAATTCCTTCCCTGCTCTGGAAAACCATCTTTTATAGCAATTAGACTTTTACAAAAGAAGAAAAAAGAGCAAGGAGAGAGAAAAAAATTAATAAAACAAATCAATTTGTTGATAAAGTATGACTTTATAAGCAATGTTCCATACTCATGGGCCCAAACTTCTACAGAGGAGTGGGATGATGGGGATTGTCTGCTCATATTTCTTTTAGGGTTCCAAGATTATTCTTAATAATTTCATGATGCTTGGGGCTGTCCAAGCTTTGTTTGTTGTTTTAAATATTTTTGTTATTTTTACATGCATTCATAATCTATTCTTTCCACTACCCTCCCATTTAACAACAAAAAATAATGAAAAACAAAACCTTTGTAATAAATAAACATACATAGTCCAGTAAAACAAATTCTCACATTAGCCGTACCCCAAAATGTATAACTCTTTATGAATGTTAAATTCAGCATCTCTCTGGCAAGAGATGAGTGGTGCATTTCATGCTCAGTCTTCTGGATTTGGTGTTTTCATTGCATCGACCAGAGTTTGGAACTGTAAAGATGGCACAGAGCATGGAGTACAGGACCTGGAGCCAGGAAGATCCAAGATCAAATTTAACCTCAGTTACTTACTAGCTGTGCGACTATGGCAACTCTTTTAAATTGTGTCTGGTCAGTTTCCTCGGCTGTAAGATGGGAATTTGAATAGCACATACCTCAAAGGGCTTTGGGTGAGAATTCAGTGAGGTGGTAGTTGTAAAACACTCAGCACACTACCTGGTTCACAGTAGGTGCTTAATAAATGTTTCTTGCCTTCCCCCTTTTTTTCTCCAATGATGCTGTTATCATTTTAAGAATTGCTTGTGTGGTTCTGTTCCCTTTACTCTGCATTATTAGTTCATTGGGTTCTCAGTTTCCTCCGAAACTGCTCACTTCATAGCTTCTTATGGCATAATAATATTCCATTACATTCATCCATTTGTTTAGTCATGTTCCAACAGGAGATAACCCTCTTGGTTTCCAATTTGGGTCTACCAGAATAAGAGATACTATAAATGTGGTGTGTGTGTGTGTGTGTGTGTGTGTGTGTGTGTGTGTGTCCTCTTTGCTCTTTCTTTGATCTCTTTGAGCTAGAACAGACTTTGTATTGGTATGGCTGGGTCAAAAAGTATGCACAATTTAATGATGTTGGGGGAATAGTTGCAAATTGCTTTCCAGAATGGCTGAACCAATTCACAGCTCCAACAGTGCATGCATATGCCTTTTTTCCTGCAGTTTATTCAGCATTCATCATATTTGCCAGTCTGGTAGATGTGAATTGGAGCTTCAGAGTTGCTTTAATTTGGATTTCTCTAATTATTATTTATTTAGAACATTTTCCATATGCATTGAAAGCTTAGATTTCTTTCTTTAAAAACAGCCTTTTCATCTTCTTTGATGATTTATTTATTGGGGAATAGCTCTTACTGTTATAAATTTATATCAGTTCCTTATATATCTTGTATATTAATCCTTTATCAGGAAAAATTATTGCAAAGCTTTTTTCCTCCATTTTCCTTTTTCTTTTTTACTATATTAGATTTATTTATTCAAAAATTTTAAAACTTTTATGCAAATAAAATTGTTCATGTTATCTTGTATGATTCTTTCCATGATTTGTTTAGTCTTGAGCTCTTTCCTTTTCCATAGATCTGAAATGTAATTTGTTCCTTGCTCCTCTAATTTGTTTATAATTTCATATCTAAGTGACATATCCATTTGGAGGTTACTTTGGTATATGGTTTGAGATGTTGACCTACATCTAATTTTTGCCATGTTTTCCCAATAGTTTTTGTCAAATAGTGAAAAATCCTTCCTTCCCTCCACTAACTAGTCTTTGGATTTATCAAATATTTTGCTACTGTGCTTGTTTGCTTTTATATGCACAACATTCATTTTTTACTATCATGTGTTAGTTGGTCTTTACATTCACATTATTGCAACCATATATACAGTTTTCCCAACTCTTCTTATTTAACTTTTTATCAGTTCACACGTCTTTCCATGTTTCTCTGTGTTCCTCATGCTTATCATCTCTTATAGAACTCTAACATTCCATTAAATTGGCACCAAATTTGTTTAGCCATTCTCCAAATGATGGGCATTAAACTTATTTCCAATTCTTTGCTAACACAAAAATACTGCTATAAATATTTTGGTGTATGTGAAACCTTTATTTTTTGCCATTGACCTCCTCTAGGCATAAGCCTGGCAACGGAATTTCTGGATCTAAAGATAAGCGCATTTTAGTGACTGTGTTTGCATAATTCCAAATGGCTTTCCAGATGGTTGCACCAATCAACATTTCCATTAACAATGCATCTGTGTGCCTGTCTTTCCCCAAGGTTTTCAGTATTGACTATTCTTATCTTCTATAGTCTTGCCAATTTGCTGGCAGTGGGATAAAGCTGCAAGGTTGTTTTATTGTCATTTTTCTTATTATTAGTGATTTAGAACACTCTTTCTCATGATTGTTAATAGCTTATAATTCTTATTTTGAGAACTATTTTTCTCTATTACCACTACTCTCTTGGTCTGTATCCTTATGAGGTATATATTATATAATACTATGTGTACAACATATTATTGTACATACAAATATGCATGTATATATATATACATATGTATATATATATATATATATATATATACAGTGTGTATGTATGTGTGTGTATATATAATCAATTCCTTATCAGAGAATCTTGACACACGGGTTTTTATTTCCAGCCAACCATTTCCACTCTTATTCTTGATTCTTTCTTTAGTTTTGGTTTGTTTTTGTTTTTGTGGGGGTTTTTTATGTTTTAATTTCATGTAGTCAAAGTAATCTTATCTTTTAAAAGTTCTCTTTACCCATTGCTTGGTGAAGAATTCCTCCTCTACCCAAAGATGTGAAATCTGTATGATGTGCATCTCTTCTAATTTTTTGGTGATATGATATTTAATATTCTAGTCTCACAACCATTTTGAATTTATTATGGAATCTTATATAAGATATTAATGTCAGCCTAATTTCTGCCAGACTACTTTCCAGTTTTTCCAGCAGGTCTAATCAAACATGGGCTTCTTTCCTGTGTAATTTATGTTTTCTGGTTCATCAGGACTACTGTTCATATAGATTTTATATATGTATTTATAGAGTTAATTAACATAGAGCTTAGTTATATATGATTCAATCTTTAAATGGTACCATTTATGTTATTGTTTGATATATTTGTTATGTAAAGGGGTTGTTTTAGCAGAACCTTTGATTTCATTGGCATAAAGAGCTCTCAGTGAGGAAATTTCCTTTACTAATGCAGATGAGCAACTATGCTGCAGTTTACAATCTTAAAATGCTGCCTGGAAAACTAAGAGGTTAAGTGACTTTTCCAGGGTCACACCTCTTTCTTATTTCAGAGATAGGATGTAAACTCAAGTCTTCTTAAGGCAGCAAATAGAGTGTTAGACCAGCAGTCAGGAAGGCTTGAGTTCAAATCCAGCTTCAGCAACTAGTTGTGTGACCCTGGGAAAGTCACTTAACCTCTGCTTTCCATGGTTTCCTCATCTGTAAAATGGGGCTAAAATAGCCCTTACCCTCCAAGGTAGTTGTAAGGATAAAATAAGACTTGTAAAGTCCTTTGCAAATCTTAATGAGCTATAGAAATGCTGTTATTATTATTTACTCTCTGACCAGGTCTGCAAACACAATGCTACCTTGCCTTTTACATATGAAACAGAAGACTTAGCATGTTATATGCAGGAGGAAAATGAAAACATACTTTGTGGAAGGCACTGCCATATGGGGAGAATAGGTGGATAAGTAGGATGTGGTCCTAGAAACTTGCAGTCTGGTTGAAAAGATATCCCATAATAGCATTAAAACAGACAACAATATGAATAGAATGGTAATAGGGAGACTTCACTGCCAATTGCTTCAGTACTTCAAGATTCCGTCATTTATGTTTCAAAGTAAATTTTTATGGATATTTTTTGTTTTTACATCACCAACATTTCCCACCATATTCCTTCTCCATCCCTATCACTGAAATTCACCCATTATATCAAAGAATAAAAAAGGAGCTATGGCAAAAAGTTTAGGAAAACTATTCAATACAATGCAAAAATGTGCTATTTTATGTTCCCTACCTGTTGATTCCCATCTCTCCAAAGTAGGAAGGAAAGTGACATCTTATATCTGTGGTAATTGAATCAAAAGGGACCCCAAGTTTGTGTGGAGATGAAAGCTTGCCATGCTTCTGAGGGATCTCAAAAGGCTGACTTGCTGGTTCTTCAGGCAGTTGAGGCAGAGGTCAGCAGTCAAGAAAGAACCGTTTCCTACTTTTTAAAGGAATTGCTAGATGTTATCACACCAACACTTCATCATGTAAGACTAAACCAACTGAGCTATGATTAATCAGAAAAAAATCAATTTCCTCCCTCCTCTTCATTAATATATACAAAGTAAATACAAGATAATTTTAGGGGGCAAGGGAACTGGTATTTGGGGTAAAGGAGAGGATGGAGAAAGGCTTCATGTAAAGGTGGAGCTTAAGCTGAATTTTAAAGGGCATTAAGGATTCTAGATCAGGGAGAGGATATGTTCCAGGGATAGAGAATCCCCAGTGCAAAAGTTTAGGGATGGAAGATGAAGTATCGTGTATGGAGAAAAGTAAAGAGATTAATTTGGTTGAAACAGAGAGTGTGTAAATGGAGAAAAGTATAATATGTCTGGAAAGTTAGATTGGGGCCAGGTTTTAAAGGGTTTAAATGTCAAATACTTGGGGAGCCCTGGGAGTTCATTAGGCAAGAGACATGGTCAGACGTGTGCTTCAGAAAATCACTTTGGCAGCTGTGCAGATGATCAATTGGCATGGGGAGACTTGAGGCAGAGGATCCAAAGAAAAGGCAATCTCAATAATCCAGATGAGGAGGCATAAGGACCTGAACTAGGATGGTGATCCTGTGTGCATAGAGAGACAGATTAAAGATATATTGCTTTGGCAATTGACTGGATATGGGGTTGAGTGAGAGTGAGGAGTTTGAACTGAGGTTGTGAATAGTGGCACCCTTGATAGGAATAGAGAATGCTGGTCAGGAAGCTGGTTAAGGCAGAAAGATCATGCATTCTGTTTTAGACATGTTGAACTTGAGATGACTATGAGACACCCAGTGTGAAATGTTCAATAGACAGTAGGTGATATGTGACTGGACTTCAAGAGAGAAACAAGGGCTACATATATAGATCTGGGAGTCATATGCATTAGTGACAGTAATTAAACTCATGGGAGCTAATAAAGTGAAAGTGAAAGAGAAAGAGAAAGTAGATGGAAAAAAGAAAAGGTGCTAGGGGAGAAAACTGTGGGGTATCCCTAGAGTCAGGGAACATGATAAAGCAAAAGGAGAATTATGAAGAGTGAGCAGACAAGGCAGAATGCAAACCAAAAGTGTCATGGAAACCTAGAGAGGCGAAGTATCTAGGTAGAGAAGGTCAGGAGTGTCAAATGGTGCAAAAATGTTGAGGAGGAAGAGGACTGGGGAAAGGCCATCAGATCTGGCAATTACGAGGTCAATGGTAACTTCGGAGAGAGAGGCTTCAGTTGATTGAGGAGATGGAAAGTAAAAACATGTCAGCCAGTATAAGAAGTAAGATTTTCAATATGGAGGTTAGTAATATCAAAAACTGCAGAGAAATCTAAGAGAGGAGAAACTGGATTTGGGGGGGAAATATTATTTGTAACCTTGGAAGCCATGATTTCCATAATGTAGTGGGGATAGAAATTAGATTTTCAAAGGTTAAGAAAACACGTGGATAGTAAGGAAGGAGAGACTGTTTACTCTAGAATTTTGTTAGTGAAAAGAGAAAAAATGCATTTCATCAGCAACATACATGTGTTTGTTTTTAACAAATTCAAAATGTATGTTTCCTTAGAAGCACTGTTATAAATGGTTGTGAATTACCAGGCCAACCCACAAAAGTCTATTGAATACATACTGTGGCTGAATTCTAATAGTAATTCTAAGAGATGACTTCTAGGTTCTGAAAGCCAGGGTACATGTGGTAAAGGGCTATCTTGAGGCAAATTATTTAATTTAAATTTCATTAACATTTGTCTTTGGCATTCTCATAGCATTCTATTTGCACCTTCCTCTGGGGAAAGACATCTCCCCATATCTGTTATACATACATATTGCTCAAAGCTCTTTGCCGCTAGTCTATAAGCAAACCTTCCTTCCTCCACAAAGTTTCCTATCCCTCAAAAGAATTTATTTCACTTCCCAAGTTTATATTCTCATAGGCTGTTGCTATCCATAAAGAAAGCAATTATTAGTATGAGTAATTCATACTAATGAGTCAGTATAGAAGAAGAGATTGAAGTTGCTGAAAAAGGAGGTAATAACTGAGAAAGTAAAGTCTTGGAAAAGGTCGTGTGTATAGAATTAAGGGTATTGGTTAAGGATTAGCCTAATAAAAGAAAAACAACCCCAAGGCAAAAATGAAGGAAGAATAAAAATCATTGGGAGGGAAGATGAGAGAACAGAAGAGTATGTGCCTTCAGTCTGTTTATTAAATTAGGAAATTAGCTCATTTGCTAAAAGGAAGAGACATGGAGGCGGGGATGAAATGGGGTATGGGAGAGTGTAAAGCTTAAAGAAGTAATTGTAAGGAGTGTACAAGTGCATCCATCAGCATGAGATATTTCAATTTCCCTATCTATAAAATTAGGGGGTTAGAGTAGGTGGCCTCTGAAGTCCCTTTTAGTTCTAAATCTATGATCCTATGCTACGAAACAAGGAATTTATTCCCCTCTTTCTGGACATAACCTCCACAACAAATAACCATCTCCTCACTGATAAGACAGATCATGACCTAGAGGAGCTTCTGCCCTGGATCCTTGCTCTCTTGATAGAAGACAATTTCAGGAAAGTCTCTGCCGTGTTTCACTCCCTCCTTCTTGACCTACCTCCTCCACAACCTTCTTGTAAACAGCCTCATTGTAGCCATACTCTTCCTATTCTTCCTTTTCCTCCTGCTCTGGAAACATGAACCATGTCAGAATCAACTCTGACATTTTTCCTGAATGGGCTTTCTCAATCTACTTCCCATGGCTCCACTTACCATCCCTGTAACTTTTGAACCTAAGTGCCTCTTCCTCACCACCACTCCCCTATATGTGTAGTTTTTTCCCATTAAAATGTGGATTCTAAAGGGCAGGGACTATCTTTCCTTCTGTATTCATTTTCCCCACTCTTAGTACAATGTTTGGCACATTTTTAAGAGCTTAATAAATAGTTTTTAATTCATTAATTCATGGATTTGACAAAAAAAATGAAGATAATAACTGTTCCAAGCTTTTATATAGCATTTTAAAGTTTGCAAAGCACTTAATTTCATTTGTCATCATAGTAATCCTGTGAAGTAGGTACTATTATTCTCCCCATTTTATAGATGAGGAAACTGAGGAAGGAAGAGGTTAAGTGACTTTTCCAGAGTCATGCAATTGGCAACTATCTGAAGTGGATTTGAGGATATTGGGAATTATACAGATTGGAAAGGCAGTGATGGAGTGGATAAAGTGCTGGACCTGGAGTCAGGGAGACTCATCTTTCTGAGTTCAAACCTGCCCTCAGACACTTACTAACTGTGTGACCTGGACAAGTCACTTAACCCTGTTGGCCTCAGTTCCTCATCTGTAATAGGAGCAGGGGAAGGAAATGGCAAGAGTTGGACTAGACTAAAAATGACTGAACAACCAGGGATTTGGAAATGAATATAATGAGCACTGTTAAGAAGAGGAAAGTACCTAATAGTACGTAAGGAAACAAAGAAATAGTGATAAGTTAGGACAGTATTATAGTTAAAAAATAGTTAATGAAAGCTAACATTTTAATTTATGTTTTTTTAGTCTTTTCTAAGTCTTCCTTAAAAATAACATGCATGAAGAATTATTATTCCTCCTGAGACTTACTCTTGAAATAACCAAAATTTTGTGTGGTATTATTCATTTGCTGTCATAAGCCACAGGAGGTGGAAGATTTTGATCTTCCCTTTAATAACAACATAAATTATGTAGTTTATTGCTCTTGTTAAATCCAAGTTAATCTCATTAAATCAAAAAGAAAAGGAAGAATGGATCTCAATCATTATTGTATCAACTGTGGATGCACCTACTCTAGGCAAATAAACTAATGCACCTAGAGCACATCTTTATTTGAGAATTCTCTTGTTTTTCATAAAAACAACTTGCAAAAGAAAAAGTGAACTTTTTACCAACAGTCAAAGTGCAGCACTTGCAATCTGCATAACAAAACAAGGAAATCAATAACAGAAGATCACATCTGATGTATGTTCTTGGTCTAGTAAATACTTCTTTTCCTATCACCCTATTCCTACTTTAATTTATTGAGCTATTTTACCAATTTCTACTTCGTTGATAAATAAACCAAACATACATCTTTCCTCACAAGTTAACACTTAGACATGATTTTCTCTACCCTTTACTTTCCCCCAGTGATGCTCCCCCAGGACTCATGGGACATTCCATGTTATGGAATATTAATGATGAATACAGGCTTCTATCCATACTTATCTCTAAAATAAAAACTCTCCACATGCCAGCCTTTTCTCTTTGATTGCGCTGTTATTTGTTTTGCTTTTTGCACAGAGAGAGAATTTTGTTTTTTTAAGGTTGGAATTTGTAGGAACCATATAGGTCATTGTGACTGAAACACTTTTCATTTGGATGATGCAGTTAGATGGTACATTGACCTTCTTTGCACAGCCCTTAGAGACAAAACAAAAGTATAGTTTCAATGATTTATGATTATAGATTTTCAGAGTTGGAAGGGACCTCAGAATCTATGTAGACCAACTGACATCTGAACAGGGTTCATCTGGTCCAGGGGTGGGGAACCTGCAGCCCTTTGACTGACTCCAAACCAGGGCCGCACTTGAGGACCTAGAGGGTCACATGTGTCCTTGAAGTGGCAGGTTCCCAGCCCTGATTCTAGTCCAATCTACATCTAGATAGGACTCTACAGATTCACCAATAAGTAGCCTTCCAACTTCCACTTAAAGACCACCAGGAAAAGGGTGCTCACTACCTTTATGAGGTGGCCCATTTCACTTTGGGATTGCTCTGTTTGTTGATAGACTTTTTTACGTTGACCTAAAATTTCTGTAGCTTCTACCCCTTGATTCGAATTCTTCCCTCTAGAGACAAATATAACAAATCTTACCCTTCTTCTATTACAGTCTTCCAGATATTTGAACAGTTGTCAATATTCTCTCCAAGTCCTGTGGTTAATCATCCCTCATTTCTTTAGCCATGGTTTGAAGTATCCCTGTTTTTCCTGTACATCAGTTGAACCATTCTTTCTGCCTTTGACCTTTTTCATGAGTCCTCTGTTTTTGATAGTTGCCAGAGCCCTAGAAATTGTATGAGTTCTGCTATTATTTTCTATATCTCAAAATGGTTTATGATAATAAAGCCAACTTAGTTAAAATGGCTTTCTCCATTGTAGAGTACAATTTAAAGTAACGACATTAATAGTGATACTATTATTATTAATACATCAAACATACCTGGCACTTATCTAACTTTAAATTTAACAAAATTTAACAAAACATCCTATATAATAGGTAGTCTCATTTTAATGATTTGTAATTTAAGGCTCAGACAGGTAGATGAGTTGTACAAGCTAACACAGCTAATTATTTATAGCCTTGGGATTCAGTCTCCAAAAGCAGTGGTCTCTCCACTATGTCTCCTCTATAACTCTGTTATATTCAATCTATTCACATATATACACGTTCCTTGCTAACTAAATGACTTCCATAAAGGTCCATTACACTTTAAGACCCACCTTACTGTAGAAAACACTGTTTCAGTCTATCAACATTGACAAAGAAGCTACTTTTATTTTTTTATAAGTGAAACTTATCACATTCAAACCCAACTTTTGAATGATTACAGCTCATTCTTGCTTTAAAGAGGAGTGGATCTAACCTTCTCTAAATTTCTAAGTTCAGTCCTTATCAAGCATAAGGCTACTGTCTCCTTGGCCAGAATAATGAGGTGTGCAAAATGAATGTTTTAACGAGTGAAATTGTCAGAGACTTCACTGGAGAAATCACTCATCATTGTGTTCATTCTGCCAGTTTGAGATGAATATACTGAATTCCATCCTCACGAGGGACATTTCCTCTATTCTCTTTCTTCTTTAGAGTGATACCAGCTCTTTCCTAAGTTTATTACTATCAATTTCATCAAGAAATGTAAAAGAGGATACAGTCTTTCCCCTGTGCTTCATAGGCCTTCCATATAAAAATCCCTAAGCATTAACAGATCATGAATATTGGCAGCAAATGTAGTGTTGAATATCATCTCCAAGAAAAGGGAAGATAATCCCTGCAGTGATGAGAAGAGACCCTCTGGTGTATGAGTTGTGGTTATAGTTGCCTTTCATGTCCTTTGGTGCTGACGGGGAGAGACACAGCACACTCCATGGGAGAAACGAGCTAATGCAGCTGCCTGCCCTAATCAGTCAATAGAACCCAGTCCCTCGGGGAGGCAGGCAAAGGCAGATACATGCTCAGTCTCACAAACCCAGCTGATTAACAGTGAAAGCTGGTAAAGTTACCCTCTAAGCCTGTCTAGCTCATCAGGCCCAGAAATGTAATTTAGATGATTATCTCTGTGCCCATTAAACCTTGTGACCTGTTGTAGTCTGTTTGAAGTTGGCCTGCTTACATTTGCTAATAGGAGGAACAGAGGAATTAACTCAGAGGTCGTGAAATCAGAGAGCAGCCAATTTGATGGCAAAAGAGCATAAGAAGCCTTCCTACTTTCTCTTTGGGGAGGAGGATGAAACCAAAAGAAGAAGATCCTGTCAACAGATTCCATTTCTTTATGGAAAAGGAGGAGGAATTTGGAAGGTAACCAAAGCCCTGGTTCCTTTACTTTCCAATAATTCCAGCCTGTTTCTGAGATTTATGTGTCATATTCTAGCAATAGGGGAATCATGTTAGAACAAGGGTTGTTGAAATGTAGCACTGCATAAATACCACTTGAAAGACTTAATGATGATATGGCATTCGTTGTCTATTTTCTTTAATAGTTTGATGATAGAAGGCTTGATATATTGGGAATTATGAAATAAAAAAGAATAATTTAATCAACCTAGTCAATCCAGTCCAGTCTAATCCAATAAGGATTCATTAAACACCTATTAGATGGATGGCATTGTGCTAGGTATTGGAGAAAATAGTCCCTGCCTTCAAGGAGTTTACATTCTACCAGGGAATGCAAACAGTTACACAGATCAGTAAACAAGAGTCTCTTCCCTTCCCCAACAAAAACATAGAATACTTCATCAATTTGACCATCATCCTTTTCCAAGACCATTGTTCAGAAATTATTAGTCTAGCTAGAACTTACTTTTCATTGATCGTATACAATTCTATTTACAAGTTCTCTTACTTTTCCAAGCTTTCCCTCTACAATATGACCATGCCTAGCATTTTAATTCAGTTAATTTATTTGTTTTGAGTTTTCAACAGTCACTTCCATAAGTTTTAAATTTCTCCCACTCCCTTCCTGAAGCTGCACGCAATCTTGTATGTGCTCTACACATATCTTCTTATTAAACACATTTTCACATTAGTCGTGTTGCATGGAAGAATTAAAACAAATGGGAGAAACAAAGAGAAAAAACAAAACAAAACGTGACACAAGAGAAAATAGTCTGCTTCATTCTGCATTCCCATTTCATACTTCTTTCCCTGCATGTGAATGGCATTGTGTATCAAGAGTTCATTGGTAATGTTTTAGGTCCTTGCTTTCCTGTGAAGGGCTAAGTCTATCAGAAACAGTCCTGGCATACTGTGGTTGTTTCTGTGTATAATGCTCTCCTGGGTCTGCTCATTTCATTCAGCTTCAGTTCATATAAGTCTTTCCAAGTTTTTCTGAAGTCCTCCTGTTCATCATTTCTTATAACACAATAGTATTCCACTACATTCATATACCACAACTTGTTCAACCATTGGGCATTCCTTTGATTTCCAGTTCTTGGCCACCACAAAAAGAGCTGCTATAAATATTTTTGCATATGTAAGACCTTTTCTCATTTTTATGATCTTTTTGGGATACAGTCCTAGAACATGCCTAGTATTTTTAAAGATCCTTGCTAACATGAATATTAGAGGTCAGGGTTTTATTTTTTTGTGAGAGATGAATGAAAAATGAGACTTGAATTAAAGGGATCTATCATTTAACTTCTCAACATCACATAATATTTTTTGCTAAGTAATATAAATATATCTGCTTTAAAAAATCTCAAATATCTGAAAAGTACAACTTTAAGCTATGTAAGATCAGAGGTGATTATCTACATGTAAAAGAATCACAGAATCTCAGAGACAGAAGGCCTTCAGCACCAATCTAGTCCAACCTATGGAAGAAAGGAATCTCCTATATAAGATATGTGACAAATGAATATTCGTCCCCTACTTGCAGACTTCTAGACAAGGGAAATCCATCGCCTGTCAAGGTAGCCCATGTCACTGCTGGACTTCAGTTCTATTTGATAGGAAACTTTTCCTGAAATTAAGCCAAAACTGGTCTTTTAGCAGCTTTTACCTGTCACTCATGGTTCTATCCTCTGAGGTCAAGGAGAATAAATTCAATCCCTCCCTCTTATAAGGACAAAGTAGTATTCAGTTTACAAAAGGATTGACCTCAGTGTTCCTTTTAAGCAGGAATTCATAATGGGGTTCATGTCACTAGATTTATTTCAAGGGGTCCAATTACATCTTTATTTTCATTATCCTCTAACTGCAACTTAGCATTTCATTTAATTATGAATTTTCAAAAAATTATTCTGAGAGCTTTACCAAACTTTTTATTTTACCAGAAAACCAGAAGTTTTCATGAGACACAAAAAGGTAAAGAATCCCTTATGAACTCTCCTAGTGAATTGAAAATATGATTTGATTGAACTTTGATTTGCAGAATCAGTTATTGGCTTGCCAAAGATATATCAGAATTGTATCTTCCCATTGCCTTTAAAAGATTATAAAATATAGATAAAAATTGAACAGTGAGTAGGAGGTTTAAAGACACTAAGTTGTTTTAGTCTATGAAGGCTGATAAGTAATTAAAATAAATATGCAAATTCTAAGTGAACATCTGTGAATATCACTTGAAGATGTCGCAATAAAATAAGCCACCAGTTTCAACTAGATTTGTAGGAGAGATGAGATTTGTTTTGAAAAAAAGCACTGGATCACATGAGGACTCTTAGGAACACAAATACAGGTGTGATCAGCAATATGAAAACTGGCCTGACCTCTTAATGCAGCTAAAAGCCATCTGTGTGTTGCATAACCTTCAAATGTACACTCACATCCCAGAAATGAAGTCTTACCTTTTTGTTGTTTGTGTCTTGTAAAGACATGAAGGTTAGTTACTAAAAATACAACTTAAATCAGGCTTCCCCATGGAAAAATTATTGTATAGAAGTTTAGTGTTGTATTGCAACTCATGGTATAACTAATTCAAAGCTACTTTGAATGCATTTGCATATTTTTGCCCAATTTTATTTTCCTGGTTTTAATGCTGTTAAGGAAAGTTGTGTGTGTGTGTGTGTATGTGTGTGTGTGTGTGTTTAACATTCATTTGCTTCTATGTCTAGTATTATAAACTTGTACTTTAAAATAGCAATCTTCTCTTAATATATGGTTCTTTGGATGTTAAACAGCTTCTTCTTTTATTAAATGCAAAATAGGGTCTTAAGAGAGGGCATGGATTTCTGAAGTTTGCTTGGTTTTATGCAGAACTTTTCCAGACAACAATCTATGTCTACTGATCTCAAATACAGAGGGAAAAAGAGCTGAAAAAATTTATTTCATTCTATCTCCTGCCTAAGAGTCACATGTATTTCCCCATCATTGATCATATGTAAAACTGATTTTGATTTCATGGCTAATGTATTCAAAATTCTCAGAACTTTTTAGAAAACTTTCTGTAGAAGATTCAGTCTTTTTTTTCCTTGAGGGGGAAGATGAGGCAATCAGGGTTAAGTGACTTGCCCAAGGTCACACACCTACTAAATGTTAAGTGTCTGAGAACAGATTTGAACTCAGGTCCTCCTGACTCTAGGGCTGGTGTTCTATTCACTGCACCACTTAGCTGCCCCAAATTCACTCTTTTTTTGGAAGAATTATAAAAATTTGCCTGTTATAGGAATGGTTGGTGAAATAGCATTGTCCTCTTATGTCATGAAGGAATATTCCAATTGGCATAGAGATTTAGAGTTGTATCCTTTACGTTAAGAACTACATTTGAGCCAGGTCTCAACTGAGTATAATTTGGCAAGAATGTTTTTGGAATACATTACTACTTTAAATTTTAAAACTCCCAGTCCTCAAAATTAGTTGTGAGCCCTTGGAAATCAAAATATCAGGTCTATACTAACAGAATAAGTTGATCAAAAGTGCCATAGGTTTCTATATTCTATATGCAATTGGCTTAATTGATTAATACATGCTTTTCTGTACTCATGTAAGAAACCTGTTAAATGAGTGCTATGTATTTAGAAAGTAGCACTGTGAGAAATCAATGGAAAGATTCTAGATTTTTAACATGTTTCTCATTCCTTTATTAGATGTAGAAAATTCTTGTATCTAAGTGTCAGTACCAACATTTGTACTCCCTCACAACCTTAAGTGTTTTCCAACAGCATTGGCTTTGCTTTTGCTAATAGAGACCAAATTCAAAAAGTCAGTACCTTTAGGTCGCTCCAGCAATTCAGAAGACCTTTGATTTTGACAGGACAAACCCTCCCTCCATTGACAAATTTCACAATTTCTTCATGTTTTATTAGAATGTCTTCATCAATCACCCTCCCACAACATACACCCCATGCACATTATGTTTATCAACATTCTGTCTTATCCACATTATTAAACTGTAACATCCATACGAGGAGAGATCATATCTTATCTAAACATCACAACTCTCTGAATAACTGTCTCAGAGATCTTTTGATAAATGTTGAATGAATCAGTGAGTTGCTGTGACTAGAAAAAAATCATTACCAGCTGAATAATATTCTGGTAATATGCCTCTCTATATTTAGCTAGTAGGTTTTCAGACAAGAATATCATCTATTGCCAGGTCTACAATGAAAATTGTGTTTTAGTTTATGATCATATGTGTTCTTGTTTAGTATGTCATGATTCAGCTATAAAAAGGCCCTTATATCCAAATTACAAGTATCGCATACTTCAGAGATCTTCATAATAAGTAATAGGCAAAATACATTTGTTTATTACTTTGCTGTGAATTGAAAGGCAATGTGGTGACACAAAAAGAGTGATAGATTTGGAGTCAGGAATCCTAGGTTCAAATCCGGGCTCCAGAACTAACCAGCTTTGTGACTATGGGAAAATCATAGAAGCCTACATTTAAAGTTGGAAGGGATCTTAAAAATCACCTAATTCAATCTTTTAACTCTTCCAAAGAGGAAACTAAGACCCAGAGAAGCACAACAATTCTTGCAAGTCAAAGAGGGATTAAGTAATCAAGCAAAGATTAGAACTGAAGTCCTCTGACTACAAATCCAATACTTACTCCATTGTATTAAATATCCTCTCAGAGCCTCTGTCTCCTGATCTATAACTTATCTATATCTATATGAGGGTAATGGCACTATGCTGGAGAGACAGCATGGTAGAGTAGGTCAGGAGACAGCCTTAAAGTCAAGACTATCCAAATTCAGTTCCTGCTTCTAAGGCATACTGCATGTGTAGCCAACCATGAGGAAGGCACTTAATCTCAGTGCCTCAGGCAACTCTCTCAAAACGCTTGTCAGATAGTTATAGTGACTGTTCCTTTTATGTTTAGATTGGGCTAGATGGTAGCTGACCTCTCTTCGAAATCTCAACATGCATGATTCATTGCAGCAGTTACCAATATGCACTGATGGAGACTTTCTAGATCTTGATTCCTAAACCAATAGAATCATAGATGTTGACCTTCCTTTGCAACTCTCTCCCCTACCCCAATAACCCAAACTTGATCTTCTCTAAATTGTTGCAAGGAAAGTATCCTACAAACCCTCCTCTACTATATAAATTATCATTTAAAAAACTAAAACTTTAATATTTGTTATTTGACTGGCTGTATTACAACTAAGAATTTCCAATAAAAGATGTGATTTCATTTTCCCAAATATTATTCCTCTACTGTTATGAGTTTTTTTTTCTATATAAATAGATGGCATTAAAGTTTATGGGATAGGAATCTAATCTACTTATATACAAGTAAAGCTTTCTCTAGGAAATTCTGTTTGGAAATTTTGAAAGTGAATTGGAGGGGCAACTAGAAGGCTCAGTGGATAGAGCACCAGTCTTGGAGTCAGGAGGACCTAAGTTCAAATGCTAACTCAGACACTTGATACTTACTGACTGTGTGACCCTGGGAAAGTTACTTAACTCTGCCTGCTTAAAAAAAATGAATTGGAATAAATGTCAGTCCATCAACAAACATTTATTAAGTACCTGCTATGTGCCAACTGGAGATATAAAGAAAAGCAAATGATAGTTCCTGTTCCTGAGGAATTTGCAGTCTAATGGGGAAAACGTAATATAAATATCTATTCACAAACAAGAAATACATAAGATGAGTTGAAAGTAATCAACAGAAGGAAGGCAGTAGGACAGACTACCTGTAGGAGGTAACATTTTAGCTGGGATTGTAAAGAAACTAGGAAGCCAAAATGAAGAGAGAGTTGTAGGTATGTGCACAGTCAGTCAAAATGCCTGGGGTAGGGAGATAGAGAATCTTGTTCAGGGAATGGTAGGAAGGACAGGGTCACTGGATAAGAGACAGAGAGAGAGAGAGAGAGAGAGAGAGAGAGAGAGAGAAACATATGTAAAGTATAAGACTGGAAAGTTAGGGAGAGGTTACGAAGGGCTTTAGATGCCAGAGGATTTTATATTTGATCCTAAAAGTGATAGGGAGTTTATTTTAAATCCAATCTGTGCTTTAGAAAGATCACTTTGAAACTTGAATGGAGGATGGCCTGTACCAGAGAAAGACTTATAGTAAGCAGACCAATCAGCAGACTTTTGCAATAGAATAGTAGGTCTGATGTGGGAAAATTCACCAATTTGAGACACCCAAGATCACACATACATCCACTGTTTCTCCTCTCAGTGTTTTTTTCTGTCATAAACATGCAGGCTCTTCACATTTCCTACTTTTGAAGGAGGAAATTTTGCTTTTTATTGACTCTGAGTAAATGGGAATGAGCTATTTCTGAATTAATCAAGAAAAAAGCCTTAAAACTAATGTGATCAGACATTTTGATCTCCCCTTTTTTAAGCAAGAGGGAGCTAGAATTATTCAAAGTTGAGAGTTAATTTCCCAGATCTCACCTATATAAAATAAAAATATATTCTTCATCTCAATATATAGATTGGAATAGTATTTCCGCTCTTCCTAAATGACTCTCCCATAGCTGTCATTCTACCTGGTGACCTCACAGTTGAACTAACTTTCTATCATTTCCATCAAATCTCTTTCAGAAATACCTCTAACACTAAAATGTTTTCAGTTTTGGTTTGAAAGTATTCTGGAGACTTATCTTTTTTCCATAAGAAGACTTATCTTCCATAAGAAGACTTATCTTCTTTCCATTTAATATCTTTAATAAATCTATTATGGAATCAAAATAAATTATGTGATAGCACTTAGGAAGAAAAAGATAGAATAACATCATTAAATTATTTTAGCCATTCTTGGCTAGACTTGAATTCAAATTTGATTTGTGTTCCTCTCCTTTTAAAGCCCAATTGAGGCCCTGAAGTAAAAGGTAATTGGCTTGTGGATGGCCACTGCAGCTATATCCTTTCAGGTTTTTTTCAATGTTACCTGTCTATTGTGCATAGAGAAAGGGCCCAGTGGGATGCCACTGGTGATAGCCTGCAATAAAATACATAAAATTGATGACTCAGATGGTTTTACTTATGGTAAATCCAGCTGGTTACACCAGTCAGACTAACAGCAACAGTAGAGATTTATTATTAAATGACTCACAATTCTCTAATGGTTAACCTTTTCAAAGTTTATAACAGAAAAAATATGGGTCTAGGTAACACATGCACTGCCTGGTAATTGTTCTTTTGTCCTTTAATGTTTCATGAATGGTGAATGTCCACAATTGTAATGCATAATTCTTGAAGGCAGAGACTACTTTTTTTTCTCATCGGTACCATCCTATATCACTTAGTTCAGTGTTCTGTTCGCTTGTAGACTGTCAAAAAATATGTGGCAATTCACTATATTACATGATATTGTTCCCAAGTAAGCATTTTGACATGTAGGGAGCCACACTGCCCTACTAGATGGAATGGCAATGAATACTGAGAGACTAATTTTCTTTCCTGGATCTTAGTAAAAGTGTTTTCAAGGCAATTGAAGACAAGAAATTTCCGTGTGCAATTCCTGCAATTAAATAACTTGCCTTTAAATTTAGGCTATTAAAAATCCCCAAAAGATAATTTTAGATGCTTCCTATCTGGCTTAGATTATATGTCTGAAAAGAAAAAAGAAAAAGAAAAAAAAATTTTTTAAGAATAACTAGAAATCAGTGCATATTTCTGCAGACATACAAAAAATTATATTTCTATTATCACCATCCCCTCACCTTCTGTAATGGTAATTTGAAAGGAAAGATCCTTCCCATCCATTAATAGGTCCATGTGACTTGCCTGGGTCACATGGAAGTCTGAGTCACATGGAGCCTGGGGTGGGTCGTGGTAGTGTTAGTTCTTTGTTGCCGAAGAAGACCATGCCATCAGAGAAATGATCACATGACTTGCACTTGACGTTGTTTTGAGTGAAGGAGAGCTGTGCAGATCACCAGCCTCACTTTTCCTTCAGAGCCATCTGAATCTAGTGACCTGATATTCCTCAGATGACTTGAGATGACCCAGAATGGTCTGTGGTCTGTGCTGCCTGTGGTGGGAGAAGTTTGCTGAACAGGTAGAGCAAGAAGGGGTGGAGCAGGAAGTGAGTTAGAGCAATTAGAATTGGAAAAGAGAGCAGACAGCAAGTAGCAAGTGGGAGAGCTTGTCTGTGATTTTGTTTGAGGGAGCCTGTCTGTGATTTGTTTAAGGGAGCTAATTTATAAGCCTAACAAAGGGAAGACTTGGGGATGGTAGTGCTCCCTGCATTGTTATTGTGTATAGATTTCTTTGTTACTATGATAGATTTGGTTTTCTGGAGCTGGGATTTGACTTTCTGGTATTTGAATAAATGTTTTGGTTCTGTCTTCCAAGTTCTGTTAAACTTTGCGATTCAGAACTGTGCTGGCATATTCATAGCTGCTGTAGACACTGTGAATATTGCATTGGCACTATACTTTCCCCCCACTAATTCCCCCCTTAGAATATTCTTTACCTTTACCCCCAGTTGAGCCCATACTTCAACTCAGCTCTTACATGGAATCCTTTAGTACTCCCCATCTCAAACTGATCTCTTCTTTCTCTACTGTCTGTAATTAGTTCTCTACTATAAAATCATGCATCAAGCATTTATGCTATTGTTATCCTTTGATGCAGATTGCAATTCATCTATAACTTATAGTTAGAGAGTTGCTTGAGGCTCAAAAGGGTTAAGTGACTCTCTGATGATCTAGTACATGTCAGATGAGCTAGTAAGTATCAGAGGCAGAACCCAAGTGTTCCTTACTTACCAGCATTCTATCTAGTACATGCTAGGTCTCAAAAAATTACTCATTGTGTATAGTCTTGTTCATTAATTTGGCTACATAGTTATCATATAATGCAGTTTCATGTGTGTATTTTGTACTCTTTGAACAGGAAGGGAGGATGGTTTATACCTTTTTTTTTAACCACCTTAATGTATTTAGCATAATGCTAAATGTATAATGGATGCTCAGTGCATTTATTGATAAATAGACTGCTTAAGAGAGACAATTAAAAAGAATTCCCAAGGAGAGTTCAAAATCATCATTTTTGTCTTGTCTGCTTTTCTGTCTCCTCTGTTTTTTATTGTTGTTCTTGTTCATCCTTCATTCTCAAAGAGGATCAATGACATCACAAGGGTGATGTCTTGGCTTGTATGTGAATTGTTTTGTAGTTATTTTCAGAATGTCAAAAAAGGACTGATCAAAGGCTGGGTTTTTGCCTCTCTTGAGTCAGTTATTTGATCAGAAAGTAAATATGAGCTACTGTAATTATTACCTGAACTAACCTCTCAGAACCAATGCATTTATACTTACTTTAATGCTTTAAAGGCTCTTCATTTCATCTGTGTACTCACTCTCATAGATAATCACCCTGTGATATAATGGATGGCCTTGATAAATTCTTATAGCAGAAAAATCCATTAGCTGATGTTGAGCTTTTCTGAACTTAGCTGGGTTGGTCCTATAATGAAAGATATACTGTCCATCACTGACCCTATGGTCAAAGCCCTTTCAGACTGAAGGACCCTACCAGAGCTTGGATACCAATGTCATAATCTTTGAGAAGCCAGAACTATCACCACTATGTGATAAGGTATTAAAGAAATATGTTAGTCAAGGAGATAAATAATAAGCATTTGATAAGGAAAGAAGGAAACAAGCATTTATTAAGTGCTTACTGAAGAAGGAAAGGCTTCATTTGGGGTTTTCTTGGCAACAATACTGGAGTGGTTTCCCATTTGCTTCTCAAGCTCATTTTACAGATGAAGAAATTGAGGCAAACAAAGTTAAGTGATTTGCCCACAGTGAAACAACTAGTAATTTTTTGAGGCCAGATTTGAAATAGAGTCTTCCTGACTCTAGGTCTAGCACTCTATCCATTGCACCACTTGCCTGCCCTTGGGTTGTATGGGTGTGCAGCAAGGACTATTACCTCTGGTGTGAGGGCTTGCTGAGCACTTTTCAGGGTTGCTTATCTCCTTTGGTATCCACCTGACACTCAACTGTCACCCGTGATTTCAAGAAACTATATAGAATGCACAGCAGCACACTCTAGCAAACCTTCTCAGCAGACAGGCTAAGCCAAATAGAAGATAACCAATGGCCTGCATCAGTGAATTAGGGGACTTCATTCTTAAGGAGGTAAAGATTTTCCCCAGTAGAATAGACAGATGAGAACAATTTGTTTCAATGGTCATGGAGATGACTGCTTGGGCACTGTGGAGTACTTAGAACTTGGTCAGACCCAAAGTCATCCAGTACCTCCCAGGCCATTGCCAGTCTTGCCACTGGACTGAGGTGACTCTGGAAGAGAGAGTGAGACTGATAACTTTGTACTACTCTGACTCACAAATCCCATTCAAGCATGAATCAAGACATCACCCTGTCAGGTCATTGATCCTCTTCAAAAATGAAGGATAAACAACTACAACAACTTAAGAGGGATCTGAGTCACTATGCTAAGTGATTGACAAGTATTAATAACACTAGCTCACACTAATGTAGCTCTGACTATTTGCCAGGCGCTGTAATAAAGCACTTTACAATTATTACCTCATTTGATCCCTGAAATAGCCCTGGGAGGTATGTGCTATTATTATCTCCAATTTACAGATGAGGAAACTAAGAGAGACAGAGGTTTAGTGACTTGTTTAGGGTCATACTGCTAGTAATTTTCGGTGGCCATATTTAAACTCAGATCTTCCTAACTCCAATTCAATTCAATGAACATTTTCTAAAGAGTCTTCTACATGCCAGGCACTGTGCTAACCACTGAAGATACAAATAAGAAAAAGAGACAGTAGTTGCCCTCAAGGAGCTTACAATCTAACAGGAGAAGACAACATACTGAAGGATGCTAAAAAGGACAATGGAGGATACCCAGCAATAAGGCATGTTATTCCACGAGGTGGAGCTGAAATCAAGCAGCATTGCTGATAGAGAATGAAATTACCGGGAAGATTGTGAGCCCTCTATAAAGGAAGGCTTCGGGATTTTAGTGCTCCACCCTCCAGTCTTCCAGTCAGGGGGAGAAATAACTAAGAGTGAGTCGAGCAGGGATAGAACATCCAAATCAGGTTCATGCTCCAGTCGCTGTACCACCTAGCTGCCTATAAGAACTCTGGAGAACTGTAGAATGTAAAAACATTTTAAAAAACAATCTAAACCAAACTAGATATCCTGGGTTGTTGTTTTTCTTGTTCAGTTGTTTCAGTCATATCTGACTCTTCATGACTCCACTGAGGCTTTTCTTGGCAAAGATACTGGAGTGATTTGCCATTTCCTTCTCCGGCTCATTTGACATATGAGGAAACTGAGGCAAACAGGGTTAAGTGACTTGCTCAGGGTCACACAGCTAATGTCTAAGGCTGAATTTGAACTCAAATCTTCCTCATTTCAGGCCCAGTACTCTATCCATTGTGCCACCTCACTGCCTTTCCTGGGCAGATGCTATCATCTTTTATTATCTTCCGTATTTGATACAATTGAATGCGTTTTTGAGTTTGAACAAATAATAAATGCATCATAGCATGAAATTACAGAAATATGTTTAATGATATATGAAGATACAGATAAGAAAATGCCCTCAAGGAAGTTACAATCTACAGAAGACAATATACAAAAGGAAGCTGAAAAGGACACCAGAGGATATTCAGTAAGGGGCATTATTATTTTTATTAGATTATTTTAGATTTATTAGATTTTTATTATATTATTATTTATTTGATTTATTAGATTAGTATTATTAGAGTTTTATTATTCTTTTCCTAAAACAAATGAAATTAAGTTTAATGCTAGAAAGTAAAATTGTATATGCATATACATCTATCAATACATACATAAGCATATGTATGTAAAATTATCTTTTATACAGCTTAATTCACATATTTTGTCCTTGCCACTAAACTGTAGACTCCAGTGAAAAAAGAGGAAGTATAGAAAAGTGATGGAAAAGGAAAGGAGTAATCCAATTTTTCATCAGTGCTTTCTGTCTGTCTGTCTGTCTGTCTACCTATTTATTTATTCTCCCAGATATCCTCCAGGAACTTGATAATAATCACTTCCTTCTGCATCTTCCTTTGTGGTATAAATGAAAGTACTATAAAAGTAGAGGGCAAAAATTAAAGTTGTATATTTTTCTGGAATAAATAAACTCATTTTCAGGAAGACACACATAAGCCACACAGAATGGGTAAGCAGACAATCTGTACTGGCAGGAGGCATGCCAATATTGACAAGTTCACAGGTCCTTTGAAGTGTAATAGATATTTACTTTTATAGAAAACTTTAAGGCTTGCAAAATGCTTTCCTTACAATAACTCCTTGGTTTGAACTGGCTGATTCAGGTATCGTCTAGCTCTAAGTTCTGTGATTGCCCTGTGGCCAAGCTAGTGAAGAACCTCTTGAAATTAGTAAAAGCATTATTCTTTCCTTTTTATAGAAGAGAAAACTGAGTCTCAAGGAGGGTAAGTGACTTTCCTATGGTCACTTATCTAGTAGGGTCCAGAGCCTGGACTTAAGCCCAATTTTCTTGAGTCCAGTGTAGAGGTCTTTCATGCTACTTCTCTGCAAGGGATTTATAAAACCTAATAAAAGGTTTCTGTGATGATGTCTAAAATGTTTATAATCAACAAATATTTATTAAGTGTTTACTATATATTAGGTAATGTTCTAGACAGTGAAAGGCAGAAAAAATATTTTTTTTCAATTATGTTCAGTCCTCACAAACATAAGTGACTTCATTGTGGGGAAGGGGAATTTCCAGAGGAGTAAATACAAGTATTGCAGATTACAGATTACCTTATTTAACATGTGTCCCATGAGTCATCATGCTGCCCTGCCCCATTCATCTAAATCCATAGAGTTCCCTCTTCTGTAACACCCATAGAGCCATTGCACCCAAGAATCCCCAGATCCAACCACCAGAGTCACAGCTACATTCACAGGAATCCAAAGAGTTTTCACTCCTACTTCTAGCATGGAAAGATGTGTTTCTTCCATACTTAATCCTAATTCAGAATTTATTTCCCATAGAAATAATTTTCTAGGAATGGACTAGCATGATGATTCTGTACTTTGTGGGCTGATCTAAGGGAGCCAACCACCATGTCAAACACTGTTTCTATGGGAAAATTTGTATACAATTCCAAACAACTCCCTTACAAAAGAATTTGGGGAATAAAGTCATTCATAATTTTTGCACTGCCTTTATTTCACAATTGGGAAACCTGGGAAAACAAAATGAAAGGGGTGGAGGTTGGAATAATACATGAAATGCAGAAAAAATGACAAGCAAGAAAGCAAGTGATAACTTCCCTCTTTTCCACCCCCACCCCAGGTAAGAGTTTTGTAGGGTTTTGATCGCGTTCCTTCATAATGTAAAAATAAGGTCACACCTGGAATACCATGGTCAATCTCGGGCAGCTCATTACTAAAAGAATATAAACAAATTGGATGGAGTTCAGAGAAAAGCAAGAAAAACGATTAGGAGAATGAAAGGATTGATTTATGAGCCAAGATTAAAGGAGCTAAATGTGTCCAGCTTGGCTCAGTGTCAAGGAAAGGGGGTGGGTGGGGAATGATAACAGTTCACAAATATTTGGAGGATATAAACACTCTAGGAGGGAGGAAAAGTATTTATCTGGAGAAGAAGACAGAGATGTAACTAGTGATATAGGGCTAGAATTTTCAAAAGAAAAAGTATTCCTTCATTCACAAGGCAAATTCTGGCTTGTCTTATGCAGTACCAAGCTTCGATGCCATTTTCCAGCCATCTCTTCCCAATATTGCTTCACTACCACCACCACCTTGTCTCCTTCCTCTTTTATATCTTGTCTTCTTCACCCATTAGAATGTAAACTCTTTAAAAGCAAAGATTTTTTTCAGTGCTTATATTTTTATCATAGCCAGCACCTAGTTCAGTAACTGACATGCTAAGTATTTACAAATGTTCTATTTATATTTCTGTCTATCTTTCTATGAAGGAGAATAAATAATAATACAAAATTAATTTTTATTGTATAGAAAATTTACTTATAATTTGCATACTCTATATTAAATTTACTTATAATGCATAGAAGAGATGCACTATAGATTACTGGCTAAGAATTCTGGACTCAGAGTCAGGAGAATGGAATATGATTTCCATCATTGATACTGACTCCCTGTGTGATTCTGAATAAGTCACGTCACTTATTAGATCTCCAGTTTCGTCATTTGTGAAATGGAGATAATAATACCTATAGAACTGTACTCACTGGAAAATTATGAAACTCAAATGAAATAATGAGTTTAAAGTCTTTTTGTAAGTTTTAAAATGCTCTGTAAGTATCCTTTCAGTGTAAGCTATGGTGTGTACTAATCATATTATTATGCTTAAATAAGTAGTACTCACAGTATTGCTTTATTCTTCAGAGAATTTTCTATCTTCAATGTTTCTTAAATTTTAATGGGGAAGTTCACATTATATTTATTAAGTATACTGTAGTTTTCTTTAATTTTATGCTCAACCACACCTTGATAGACAGTCTTCATAAGTTGCTGTGGGCAAAAGAAATTTTATTGCAAGTTTTCCAGTCTTTGGGGGATCTGCTTAGATTGATCCCTATACCAGGTCTTCCTGGGTCTGGTTCTTTTCAAGATTGTATCTGACAGACTATATTCCACTGACATAGTCAAGGTCATATAACTTGAGTTTGAGTAAATATAATAGATTCAGGAAAATGGCAGGACTTCCAACAGGTGGGAACCTAAGAATTAATTCTGATTGGTAAAATTCATGTTAATTACATTCCTTGAATAATATTCTCCAGGGGTTTTGGATCATGCATGCTCATAAGTAAAACATTTTTGAACAATATTACTTTATTCACTTGTTCATAAGTATACACTGCTATGTTAAAATTATTTTAAGGATGAAATAAATATAAAATAATATTTTATCCTTGAGTCAAAAGGAGATCACTAGAATTTATCAAGTATAAGAATGACACTGTCTGACCTGTGTTTTAGAAAACTCATTTTGGCAGCTATGTGTAAGATGGATAGAGGAAAAACTGTAATAGTGCAGGAAAAAGGTGATGAGGTCCTAATCTAGAGCCATGGTTATGTAAGAATAGAGAAGAGAATGTATCTAAGATGTTGTAGACTTAGAATCCACAGAATTCAGCAACTTATTAACTAGGTAGTGTAAGGTAGAATGAAGACTTGAAGATGACATCATGCTTCTGAATGTTATAGAGGTACTCTTTTTGACAAGGGAAGAGTGTGGAAAAGAAGTGGATTTGGAGACAAAGACAATTTAATGAGATCTGTAATGCAGTTTACAATCCATTAATACATGGTTATCCTGTACAACTCACTGTGTGCCATACAAAATGAAAAGGAGGTCTGTGGGGCTCTGACTCACCAGTCACTGTTCTGAAGTACAGATCCTGCCTTCCAGTGTGTTCCTCTCATAACAGAGGTGATGTGGGGATAGGTATGATGTCTGCATTGAGGATGTTTCAATCCTGGTGGCACAGGGATAGTTTCTTCTAGGAAGTCCACTGTGGCAGGTAGATTATAACTTCTCTGAAGGCAAGGCCACTGCCCTATACAGAAGTAAGAAGCTTTCACAGGCCTAGAATGGAGCCAGGTGATGGAGTGGTAGGTAGTGGGCAGAAAGTAGATATGATTGTTTTGGAGACAAGACCCTCCCTCATGGAAAGAAAGGAGCTTTCCACTCCCTAATCAGTTCATTTTTCAAACTACTTGAGGTAAGGTGGGGGATGAAGCACTTAGGACCAGACCATGGATATATGGAAGCGGTAACATCCACTTTGGAAACCACTGAATTAGACTAATAAAACAAGCATGGCTACCCAGAGAGAGCTGGGTTTGGAGAATAAAATATCCATTTTCTGAAAACCAGAGAGAGATGGGTATTTTCCAGACAGCCTCTAGAGCAAAGTATAGTATGTCAGTACCAGGACAGTTATGGAATTCTCAGGTCTTGATCCTTTAAGTGAATAGGGTCAAGTTTGTGCTAACAATGGCACATGATGTTAAAGAAGTATATTTTAATGACTGTGTTTACTACAAATTAGATGAGTTCTTCATAGGAGTATCTCACATTTGAAGAATGTTGTAGATGAAATACAGAAAATGACCAGGACATCCTCAGGTGGAAAGTTTAATAACACATGGATCTATTGAAGAACTTGTGAAAAATTTTGAAAGTACTTTGAAATAAAATGAAAAAAAATCTATAGAATTATACTATATTTCTTGTGAGGAAAAGTACCCCAAATAGAGAGGGAAAACTCATGGAGAATCATAAATTAGGGTCTAGACCTAGAGGGAAATTTAGAGATCATTATAAAAATGTTTAGAAATTCTGGGTATTTTATTCTGTATTGTTTTTAATATACTATTTCATTGTATCTTCTTGACATTGTTATATGGAAATTAAGCAGATGGGCTTTAAAAAGAATAAATGATGACATCATTTGCAAGGTTATTGGATTGTCTTTTATTTTGTATTCATTTTTTCATTCAATAAGCTAGTCCAGGTGTGGCAGACTGGAAAGAGTACTAGATAATCAGGAAGAAATCTTGATAAAAGACCTGAGTTAAAATCCTGGCTCTCAGTGCCTTTGTGATCATGATCAAATCACTTTTCCTTACTAAGCCTCAGTTCCCTCATCTGTAAAATAGGGACAATAATAGTATGTATACATACAATAATGTGTATATATGTACAATACTTCACAGGATTGTAGTAAGGAAAGCTCTGTAAGCCTTGCATTGTTCTATAAATACAAATTATTATTACACATTTAACAAACATTTAATGGAAACTTAGGCAAGTTCTGTGCTAGAAAAGGAGGGGGACACAAAGATGAATAAGAGCTGGTTTTCATCCTCATTAAGCTTTCAGACTCATTACAATACTGAAAGTATTTAGATGATTGATGCTTTAGTATTGAAAGAAATCACATTATGTTTAGTTCTTGCATTCATTCAGCAAGCATTTATTAAGCATCTGCAATGTTAAAAAACATTGGGCTAGGTGGTGAGAGTGATACCAATTTTATATAAGTATGATCCTTACCTCTATTGAGTTTGTAGTCTATTAGGGGAGAAGAAGTAAATAAATAAATAATCATAATATGCAATGTCACATGAAAATTGCATTGGAGTGAAAGACAAGTGCCATGGAAGGTCTGAGAGGGAAGAATGTTAGTCATCTGGGACATCCGGGAAGACTTCATGGAAGAAGCTACCCCCAAGTTGGGTTTTAAAGTTTTATCTTCTGAAGATGGCAGAGTAGAAGCAGGGACCCACTTGAGTTCTCCCCATAAATCCCTCAAAAAAAGCTATAAAAATGACTAAACAAAATCCACAGCAGCAGAAGCCACAAAATGACAGACTGAAGCAAATTTCCAGCCCAAGACAATACAAAAGGTCAACAGGAAGGGTCTGTTGCACTGGTTTGAGATCAGAGTTCAGTTCAGCATGGGGCACACCAGTGTGGACAGAGCTGGAAAAGGCCTTAGGGGACTAAATCAGAGGTAGCTGTGGCAGTTTCCAAACTTCTCAACCTACAAAGGCCAAAGATAGCTTCAAAAATCAATGGGAAGGGTCTCTCACCTGACAGACAGGGGAGCATGGTTCAACCCCAGCCCCAGCCCTGCCACAGCCCCAGTTCATAGATGCTTCTGGAGCCCTCCACTTAACAAGGAGCTCAAGGGTCAGGTAATTGACTAGAAAGAAGGTCAAATGGGGAGAAAAAAACAGACTATAGATTCTTACTTTCTCCATGAAAAGGTATTTTTCTATGTCACTAGTAATGAGGAAGATCAAGATATGCAAGCAGAAGAAGACAACAAAGTCGAGGCTCTCCCAACCAAAGCCTCCAAGAAAAATATACAATGGTCTCAGACCATAGAAGAGCTCAGAAAGGATTTTGAAAATCAAGTAAGAGAAGTAGAGGAAAAATTGGGAACAGAAATGAGAGTGATGAAAGAAAATCATGAAAATCAAGTCAACAACTTGTGGAAGGAGACCACCCAAAATGCTGAAGAAAATAACACTTTTAAATTTGAACTAACCCAAATAGCAAAAGAGGTCCAGAAAGCCAATGAGGATAAGAATGCCTTAAAAAGCAGAATGGGTCAAATGGAAGATGTCCAAAAGCTCACTGAAGAAAATAATTCTTTCAAAATCAGAATGGAGCAAATGGAAGCTAATGACTTTATGAGAAATCAAAAAACTATAAAACAAAACCAAATGAATGAAAAAATAGAAGACAATGTGAAGTATCTCAATGGAAAGTATCTCATGAAGTATGAAGTATCTCATTCCAGCCAACCTGGAAAATGGTTCCAGGAGAGATAATTTAAAAGCCATGATAAAAAAAAAAATGCCTAGACATCATCTTTCAAGAAATTATCAAGTAAAACTGTCCTGATATTCTAGAACCAGAGGACAAATAGAAATTGAAAGAATCCACCAATCACCTCCTGAAAGAAATCCCCAAAGGAAAACTCCTAGGTATATTACAGCCAAATTACAGAGTTCCCAGGTCAAGGAGAAAATATTACAAGTAGCCTGAAAGAAACAGTTCAGATATTGTGGAAACACAATCAGGATTACAAAAGATCTAGCAGCTTCTACAATAAGGGATCAGAGGGCTTGGAATATGATATTTCAGAGGTCAAAGGAACTAGGATTAAAACCAAGAATCACCTACTCAGTAAAACTGAGTATGATCATTTAGGGGAAAAAAATGGAATTTCAACAAAATAGATGACTTCCAAGAAATCTTGTTGAAATGGCCAGAGCTGAATAGAAAATTTGACTTTCAAATACAAGAATCAAGAGAAGCATGAAAAAGTAGTCAAGAAAGAGAAACCATAAGGAATACACATATATATATATACATATATATGTATATATACGTACATGTATATGTATGTGTGTGTATGTATCTATGTATGTATAGGTGTATATACATATATATTTATATATTTATGTGTGTACATATGCGTATATGTGTGTGTGTGTGTGTGTATAGAGAGACAGAGATAGTTGGCACAGGGTGAGCTGAATATGAAGGGATAATAGCTTAAAAAATAAAATTAAGTGTTAAAAGGAATGTACTGGGAGAAAGAGAAAGGAAGAGGTAGAATGCAGTAAATCATCTCACATAAAAGAGGCAAGAAAGAAGTTGTACAATGGAGGGGAAGAGGGAGAAGGTGAGAGGGAATAAGTGAGCCTTACTTCCATCAGATTTGTCTTCAGGAAGGAATAACATAGGCACTCAATTGGGTACAGAAGTCTATCTTACCCTGCAGGAAAGCAGGGGGGAAGAGAAAAAGAGAGGGGGGATAACAGAAGGGACAGCAAACTGGGGGAAGGGGTAATTGAAATCAAACACTTTTGTAGAGGAACAGGTCAAAGAAGAGACTAGAATAAATGGAGGGTGGGACAGGATAGAGGGAAGTATAGTTTTTCACAGCATGACTTATGGAAGTGTTTTGCATGGCTCCACATGTATAACCTATATCAAAGTGCTTGCCTTCTCAATGAGGGTGAGTGGAGAAGGGGGAAGAGAAAGAATGTGGAACTCAAAGCTTTAAGAATGAATGTTAAAACTTTTGTTTACATGCAACTAGGAAATAAGATATGTAGACAATGGGGTATAGAAATCTCTCTTGTCCTACAGGAAAGTGGAAGGGAAAAGGATAAGGGGAGTGGTGATAGAAGGGAGGGCAGATTGGAGGAAAGAGTAATCAGAATACATGCTGTCCTGGGGTGGGGGGAGGCAGGAGATGGGGAGAAAATTTGAAATTCAAAATTTTGTGGAAGTGAATGTTGAAAACTGAAAATAAATAAATTTTTGAAAAATAAAGTTTTGTCTTCTATCATTAAGAGCCTAAAATCATACCAGTCTCTCATCTTTGGAAGAGATCTGTCTTGGAAGATCATCTGTCTTGCATTCTCTGCTCAAATGAGGCTTCCCAAGAGACCTAAAAACACATCATGTTTTGTGATGTATGGGGGCACATGTGATGAGTTTGCTCCTAGCTCTGCCCCTAATGAAACCTTGACATACCCTGAAATTTGGATGAGACCAGCATAAGTGGGAACAACACTAGATTAAGCACAGAATTGTTTCACCCTTTAAGTAAAGAAAGGAAGAGAACGTTCCAAGTATGAGAAAAGTAAACTTAATCTGTCCCTTTAATTAGTTTGAACAGCCTACAGAAAATGAATAGACCATCTGTGGCTGAGACAGACAGTAACCTGCCACTAAGGAAAAGCCATCCAGTGACAGCAACTCTGAGCTGTCCCATCTGCTGCTAGTCTCCAATTAGCAGCAAGAGAGGCCCAATGACCCTAGGGTGCCCCCACAGGGCTTGTGAATACCTGCCCATGCCCCACAGCTGCAGCCACACTGCAGGGGAGCCTCCTCTTCCATTCACAAGCAGTTGGAAGGGCAGAGTCTGAAAACTTAACCCCAAAAGACTCCTTGTACTTGTTGTCTTGATTTGGCTGTTCTCCAGAATGGCTGAATGATTTGCTGAATGCTACATCTAAGTTGGATAGCACCAGTGAGCTCATGGTATGTCTATTTCCCCCAAAGAACTATGCCCCTGTGGCATCTAATGATGCCTTTTTACCATCTTGTAAACATGTGGGTTTTGTTATGAGCCAGTTCCAAGACACTCTTCAACAGAAGAGATAATTTTAGGATTGGAGGGATCTCAGGGACTTTCTAGTCCAACGTATGCCCCTCAGAAATCCCCAACATAACATGCCCTATAAATTTTGGTCTGATTATTTAAAAATATAGGAGAATCTCTTCAGATGCCCCCTTGCAAATTTTGAATAACTTTGTTAAGTTTTTCTTGATGTCACACCTAAATTGCCTCTTTGGAAATGTACTCTGCCTAGTTCTGTTTTCTAGGAACTGAAAGAACAAATCCTGTCCAAATCAACCTTCAAATATTTAAACAGCTCTATGTTCTTCTGGATTCTTCTTTTCTCTAGGCTAACCATCCCCAGTTCCATCATTTGACATGGAATTGAGGGAATTTGCCCTCATGTTTATCCCTTTCTGCATGCAATCCAGTTTATTAATATCCATCAGAAACTCAGTTGCTCTAAACTGAACAGAATGGTCTAGATGTGATCTGACCAAGGCAGAGTGCCATGAGATTATTCCTGGGAGGTATGCTTCTCTTTTGTAGCTCTGGACAGCCTTAGCTTTCTTTGGCTACCACCTCACATCAGTGGCTCATAGTCAGCTTTCAGAGTATTAAAAATCCCAGATCTTTTTTTCAGACATATTACTACCTACTCTTGGCTTTACCAACTTCTAAAAATGACTTTTTAAACTTAGATGTAAGATCTTACTTTTCTCCCTACTTAATTTCATTTAATTAAATTTAGCTCAGTGTCAAGATATTTGGTCTCCTGACTTTCATCCAGTATGTTAGCTATTCCTCTCAACTTTGGATCGTCGGCAAATTTGACGTTTATGTCATCTAAGAATGCTTTGGGTCCCTAGTGAGAGTCCACTGGTTTCTGCATGTCTATTTGGGAGCAGGGGTCATTGAGAAATGGATCTGGAGCTAGTCTGGTAACCAGTGGTAAAAATGGGCCTAATAATTGTTTAGGTCCTCTTTCACAGTATGACAGTGCTTAGCCATAGAAAGATATGCAAGAAAACTTCCCATCCCACTTACAACTTAAGAGTTTAGCAACTTCTAATGTCGTACCTGAATGCCCTTTTGTACTATAAAGGTGACCCTGGATTCTCATAGCACAACAAAAGCCTCAACAGGACCTACTGAACTGGAATATCTTCCAAAAGGAACCTGGGTGACATGTCTTCATCTGAAGACCAGCCTACATAAATCTGGAAACACTAATCATCAGAAAGATGGGCACCAGATGATTATTTTTTTGATCACAGCAGCTTATGATGGTCATTTATTAAGACTTGGAGAGATTACAAATCTGTATTTTTTGTTGGCAGGGCTAATTACCACATCAATGAAATCACAGATTTTTTGAAGCAAGAAGAATTATGAATTTTTGAAGTAATCTTTGCTACTTTTCATTTTATTCATTTTTTTTGTGCTCTTCTTATAATCTATTTGGCAATATAGTTATTGGACGGCTATAAAATATTTGGTGTACAACATTGCCCATTTCTCTATGTCATATCTGCTTTGTTAGAATTTAAGTTCCATATGCACATGTATATCCATATCCCAATACCTGGTTCAATACCCTGGCAAAATAGGCATTTAACAAATGGTTGTTGGTAGATTATAGATAGATAGATGCATAGATGGGTGGGTGGATAGATGGATGGGTAGATGGATGAACTGAGAAAGAACAGTGAAAAATGAATAAGTAATTATAACTTATAAATTTAAAATTTTATCATTTACAAATTTATATGATCCTAGAGGGCAACATTTAACTATTTTAATTTTTCATTTTATATTATTGTGTGGGAATCCAGGGAAGAACTAATACAGAAAATTCCATCTGAATTTCATGTGAATTATAGGCCTTATAATTTGTTCAGCATGGTCAAGAGTTGTCCTGTAGGCAACATATCAAAATTTTAAGTTCAGGTTTCTTAAAATAGAGCTATGGAGTAACAACATAAGTGGTAAAAATCGAAGTTATGAAATAACAACAAATAGCTGAAGATTGCAGTGTTATCTTCTAAGAGATTACACAGTCCTGTCTCCATTACTAAGCGTGTGACCTTGAACAATTTACAACTTCTTTGGGCCTGAATATCCACATCAATGACCTGAGAAGATTAGACTATATGTTCACTAAGGTCCCTTTCAACCCTAAAATTATTTGGATGAGTCTGTACTTTTGCATTCAAACAAATTTCTATAAGGCAGGCAAAGGGCCTCTAAACTTAACTTTTTTAAATACCAAAGTACAGTCATGAAGCTATCACCTGAGAGAACATATTCAAAATTATTCATTTTCCAAAAATTCCTGTGATTTACAATGATTAGTTTACCTTTCTAATCCTTTTCCTTATCTCCTAAAACAGGGATGACAATACTTATCTACTTAGTCAGTAAGTTAAGAATAAGGACTAGGACCTGTGATTTTATTGATAAAAATGTGGTATTTTAAAAGGTTTGAGAGACATGATTTCTGGGTAATTTGATCATTTTATTAATAATGCCAACATGTTTATTAATAAAAGGATGGTCATTTGGCTCTCTCTCTTAGACCAAAGATAATCATGGTGGTAGACTCACAGTTTATATGCCTATTGGAAGAGGGGTATTCCTCCCCACCTCTTGATCTGTGACAATCAACTCTGATTGATTAACAATTAATGAGATAATAAATATTACAATGAGGGACTGGACCTGAACTTTGATTATGTCATTTACTTCTAAATTACCACCACCCTCCCATCCTTGGGCAATCTATTCAAAGAATTTATCCCCACCCAAACCTGCATAGAATGCAATGACTTCCCCACCTGAGTGGGATCTGGACAGAGAAGGTTAGTTCAACCTCTAGAGACTGAGGTCTTGAAATGAGGATAAAAGGAAAAGGGGAAATCTGAATTTCCTCAGATGAGGAAAATCTATCAATGAAAGTCTGTGCTTTCTATCTAATTTGTAGTCTTAGACAGTTGTCTGGAATCTTGAGTACAGAAAAATGAAGTAATTTCCCCAAGGTCACAGAGCCATTGTTTGTCAAAAGTGAGACTTGAATTCAGGTCTTCCTTGCTCTGAGGCCAGCTCTCTACCCATTATTCATACTGTATCAAACCCCTTTAAATTGAATGAAGCAATTTAAAGTGTCACATACATCCCAAGTCATTCACATGAACTGAGAAGCTGTTTGGGAATACTGCCAGAGAGGCTCATGCTATGGTCTTGTCTTATATGTGACACAGGAGAGGGACAAAGACTAAGCCTATGATCTCATTGATACAAGGAAAAAGCTCCCTTTACCCATGCAGGTTGGCACCTTCTCTGCAACTTAAAGCATCAGAAATTTGCTTAAAACACTGAGTTGTGACTTTCTCATGATTATGCAGCCAGTATGTGTCAAAGACCACATTAGAACCCATGTTGTCCATGATCCAAGGCCAGCTCACTAAACACTATCCTACTCTGCCTTTTATAGGCAGAGTATTAATTATTAATTATAGTAGGATTCCAATATAAAATTTTATAATTTTTGTATGATCTATAATAAGTAAATCAGGCTTTTTTTTCTCGAAGAAGGAAGGGAATTAGGTAGTGCAATGAATGGAATGCTGGACCTGAAGTTGAGAAGACCTGAGTTCAGGTACAGCCTCAGACATTTATTAGCTGTGTGACCCTGGGGAAGTCACTTAATTTCTGTTTGCCTCAGTTTCCTTGACAATAAAATGGGGATAATTAAAAACATCTACCTCCCAGAGAGGTTATAAAGAGCAAATGAAATAATATTTATAAAGTATTGACATACTACCTGACATGTAGTAGGTACTACATAAATGCTTAGTCCCTTCTCTTTCTTCCACTTCCCAAAAGCCAAAGTTAAATAATATTATGTTGATATAAGAGAAGTCATATCCAACTTAATTTAGCCTTTCATACCTTAATATGTCTAATAAATTTAATAAAAGAATGAGATAAAGAAAGATTATTATCTGAAGATTATTTTGGGCCCCAAGTTTCACAGAAATACTAGAGTATAGAATGATTAATCAGATTATGTTTTTAAAGCACTTAGCCCAGTGCCTGGCTTATAGTAGGAACTTAGTAAATGTTTTTTTTTTCCTTACCCTACCTTCCCCATCAATGGAATACTCATGAGGTACTCCATTCAATTAAACAGCATAACAAGGTAATCTTTTCATGTATAAATGTGTTTGCCTTTCACTTGATGGGAAAAGCATATTTCTTTAATCCATATCCTTGTTCAGTGTTTATGCTGTGATATGTATGACCTTTATAGTTGTTTGGGTGACCTCATGGCTTATGTTTATGATCTGGTTGAGATTATAAGCTCCTCAATGACTGTGACTGTTTATCATCTTGGTCTCCAGAACGCTGAATAAAATATAACATGTTACAAGCTACTTAATTGTTATTTGTTAAATTTGATTGTTATTTTGGCCTTGGTCCCAACAGAACAATGTTCTATAAACACATATATTATAGTACATATTACTCCTTTTCTGAAAACCACAGTATAGGAAAAATGATGTTTGGTAGCAGAACTGTGTACAAAGACGTAAACAGTTCTAATGTGATTAATACTGGTAACAACTCACACTCATGTATACTTTGTGGTTTTACAAACCCGTTCCTCATAAATACCTTGTGAGGTACCATAAGTATTATTGTCTGCATTTTATAGATGGGGGAGGTAAGGATCAGAAAGTTGAAGTGATTCACCCAAAGTCAAAGAACTGGTAAATATCAGAGCCAAGAACTGAACCCGTCTTCTCGTCTAATCTGTTCTTTAAACTATGTAACATCATTGATGAATAATGGCTGTTGTTACATAACAAGACAGAAATGCCATTACCTGTGGACTTCTGAAACACAGTAATCAAAGTGTTGGGGCTTTCTGTGATCCAAATTTGAGCAATGACCAGAAAAACAATGTATAGAAGATTGAATCGCCTTTACTTTTGTTTCTGCTTCTCTCGAATTTTGAATACATCCTCTCGCTTGTCTCTGTTTCCTCCCCAAAGAAGTTACCTGCCATTCAGCCTCCTTGATGGAGGGGTGTCAGATGCAACCTAGAAAATGACTGTCTTTCTTGTCTGTCACCCTCCAGGCCATTAAAAAATGGTATTGCATTAAAAAAAATTCCACCTGATTATGTGTGAAATGTCTTAAACTGTTCCATTTTGTGTTCAGAATTTACAAGGTAATTATGATGCCAAAGGGAAGAAGAAAATGTTCTCTCCTCCTTTGGTGGAAAGCCTATTTTACTTGAAGTGCATGAATATGGACAGTTTACAAGAACTTGCTGAATCCACGTGTATATTTCTTTGGGACAATGTCAATACTGTATTGAAAATTGTTATCATAGGCACAACTTTCAATGTGCCAGCAAACCTGATTTCCTTTTGAGAATTCCAGGGTTCTTAATTCAGTTTTCTTCATTTTTCATGCACAGATGAATGAACATACAACTTTATTTACAACTAGAATACAACCATTGTATGTGCTTTCTTTTAAAATGTGCCAGACTGGACTTTTACTGTTTTTTCTTTAGTTGATAATGAAAGACTAGTAAGTTTGACCCAATTTTTTTCTTTCTCTTTGATGCATACAAATACCAATCCCCCAAATTTGGATAATTTAATTTAAATTAAACTATGACAAAGGTCTGATTCTGTTAGCTCTCTCTTTGGGGATAAGGTACTTTACTGTTTCCAAGTCATTAAAGAAACAAACACATAGATAAAGTGATAAAGATGCTATTAATTCTACTTAACTGCATGTAATACACCAAAATTAAGAATCATGCACCATAACATGTGTGTACACACATTTGTATATATATAATTATAGTATATATACCCTGTCCCACACTTTCCCTTCTCATTCTATTTCCCATTTTTCCATTCCTCATGGAAATGTCTTCTGGGTGGGGATGTTACAGGGAAACAGCCAGAGACCTGAATGTGTCTTTTGTTCTGGGATTGTCTTAAGATTTGATGAGATGATGATTACATACCTACTATGTACAAATCACTATACTAGGCACTGAAGATACAAAGACAGAAACAAAATCATTCTGGACCTCAAGGAAGTCCAAGCTTACATTCTGCTCAGAGACAACACATATGCAAATAGGGAAACACACAGCTTACTATGAATTTACGTAATTCATGAACAATTTCAAATAAGAGAAAATAGCAGCAACTGAAGTGCTCAGAAAAGACCTTATTAGTTAGTAGCATCTGAGTTGTCACCAATGGAAGCTAAGAATTCTACAACAGGATATGTTAATGTTTAAAAAGCACTTTCCTTATAATAAAAGTGAGAGGTCTGAGTTCTGTCCCAATCTTACAATGAAACAGTTAAGTGACTTGCCTAGGGTCACACAGCTAGTAAGCATCTGTCAGGAGTCAATCCCAGGCGTTTGGATTCTAAATCCAGCATTCTTCCCATTGTACCATGTTCTTCTCTTTGTGCCATGATTTTACATACACACAAACTTTTAAATGTTATTCTTGTAAAATTTAGTCCTGAAAGAACGAAACTACATACCTGACAATGATTTAAGGTGGTACTTTTCTATACCAAATTATCTGTAAATAGAAAGGTGGCTAGAGAACTAGAGTTGGAGTCAAGAAGACCTGAGTTCAAATCTTGCCTCACACACATACTAACTATGGAACTCAGAGCAAGTCACTTAACTTTTATTGGACTCATGTGTAAAGTGGGAATAATAAAATGCCTGCCTCACAGGGTTATTATGAAAAATGATGAGATAAAATATGTAAAGTGCATTGTAAACCTTAAATGGATACATACTTCCTCACTTCCATGAGAAACGATTATTCCAGATTAAAAAATCAAGGCTTAGATAAAGGAATTACATTAACCAAGGTCACAGTAGAAATTAAACTAAAAACATAGTTCTTTGTGTTTTTTCAAATGGTATCACTAAAGGCAATGAACTTATTTAGTACTTTTCAGTATAGTCAAATGAGTAGACGACTATGGGCCCATAAAATAAGTTACTGACTGACTTGGTAAGGCAACTGAGTATGTAACTAAATATTCTGATCAATTGAGCATTACCATTCATGAAAAGCCAATTATCAAATAATCAGAATATGATAAAATATACAATTTTAAGCTCTACTGAAAATGACCATTCTCCTTTGATTTGGAAGGCAAGACCTTCTTGTTGGGACTCCAAGGACAAGATTGTGAACACACATTATTATTACATTTTAAATATGTAGTTCAGCTATGGTTAGTTCAGATTTTTGAGTGATAGAACATATAGTAGATAGAGGTTTGGTCTCAGCTGAGTTCAAGTATTTTCCACTATACGTACTAGCTGTGTAACCAAGGGCAAATAAATTAACTTCTTAATGTCCCCAGGTAACTCTAAGACCATAAGTTACCAACTGGTAGCTGAGTTACATTGAGAGATGGATTTTCCACACCAGAAATCTCCCAGATGAATACTATGGTCTCAGAAAAAAGAAAATAATGAAGAGTGGTAACTCATGTAACTCTCCCTGTATATAGCTATTTTAGTATTACAAGTTTCTAATGTTAATAATAGCTATGTGGTTATGACCATTGCGGGTGGAGGGAGGGTATTGATCAACTTCATTGCTGCAAAGTATAATAAGCCCTGAAACAAAAACCATAATATCAAAAGTCAAACCAAAACAACATCTGTTATATAATGAAACAAATAATAAAAACAGCATCTATTAAATAATGAAGTGAATAACAAAAAATTCTTTAGAATAAGTTGAACAAACAAAATCCTTGCTACTGAGTAACTGTGGATTCAACAGAAAACATTAATGCAGATAGTCAAATTAAATACACGTTATAGCTTCACAATGTTAACTACTCACACAAAAAGTAAAAAAAAAAATTCAATTATTCGTCAAAATGTTCCCAAATACTCAGATTTCTGGTGCTTTGAAAACTAAATATACCAGTGAACAAATTCATTTTTTGCTTCTGAACTGGTCACATGTTTATTTGTGGGTATTTTTATATCATGTAAATACAGTCAAAGATAGGAGAACCAAGAATGAGTAAGTATATTAATTAAATAAATTATGTATTATCATGCTGAAGTAGATATCGTCAAAGAGGGAGTTCTAAGGATCATGTGTTTGGACAGGAATGGAACAAGATCTCTCACATTTGCCTTCTTCCCTCCATCTACATGACCACCACACCGCGCCATCACAATAGACTTCTCATTGTTCTTGCTTTCAACTTTTATCTTCTCTAATCCACCTTCCTTGTAGCTGCCAAATTTGTATTCCTAAAAATTCATCTTCTTTCTTCTCAAGAAGTTCCAGGAGTTTCCTATCGTGTCTAGGATATTATGTACACTCCTCTTTCTCCAGCCTTTTAAAATCTATGCCTATTTTTCCATACTGATTTCATCTCACTATCACACTACCTTCTGGTTAAATGGGTCTTCTTGCTATTTTTTCACACATGGTATTCACTTCCCATCTCCATTACTTTACATAGCCTGTCTACATTTCTGAACTACATTCTTGAACTTAATCAGTGATCAGACTTCATGAAAGAGACTAAATATCATAGAATTTTAGACCTGGGAGTCTTAATAATCATCTTTACTTAAGAGAAGAGGAAACCAAAGATTGCTATGGTTAAGTGACCTCTCCAGGTGATGCAGATAGCTGATGCAAGAAGAGGGTCTCTCAAGAATTTGTCTCCTGATATCCAATCCAGTACTCTTTTCACTTTGCCTTTTGTGACAAATGAAAAAGTTGAGAGACAGAATTTCTAGGTAATTGATAATGTATTAATTATGTATTAATTATACTATTTAATGTATAATTCTTATGTATTAATTATACTATTTAATAATCGATAAATTGATGATCAGTGATTTCTCTTGATAACCAAAGACAAAGACATGAAGATACTGGAAGTTTAAATATACCTTTAGAAAAGGGGGTGCCCTTGACAGGTAAAAATCAACCCTGACTGGTGAACAATTAACGAGGGAGTGGGGCTAAAAGCCTTTAGATGGGGCTAAAAGCCTTCCCGCTGAGAACATGGCTTGATCATGAAACTCAGCCACATCCAGCAGTCTGGACAAAGGATTCCATATCTACTCAGATCACTCTGACTGATTTTTTTCTTCATGAGCTGGGTCACCCTAAACTCCAATGGAGGGGAACAAGGACATGAGTTCCCTGATTTGGGGCAGGAATTCACCTACATTAAATGCTATTTACATTTTAAACAGAAGTAAGGTCTCCTAATTGGATGGAGACCCACCCAAGATAGAGGAGTATGTTCATCTAGAAGATTCCAGCAATCTCATCTGTCAGTCTTGTCCTTCAGAGACTGACTGACTGACCAACAGGGGCTGGGCCCTAAATGAGAAAATAAAGGATTAAAAAAATGGATCTTAGTTTTAATAATTGGTTATTAATATAATAGAAAAATAATTCCTCTCACTTGGTAAGAGTAAAAATAAGGCATCTTGAAAAGCTAAGGCAAAGGAGGCATTTCTAGGTATAGATTAGTTTAAGGGAAAACTCAGGGAGAAGAGTTTGCAAATAATCCTAATGTTTTACTAAGAAGCACAGCATTGTTATGGGGTATTTCAGGGGTTGAAAATTAGGTTCATCCATTTAACGCAGATTCCAACAATGCTATGTCAACACTGAGACTTTTCCCTAGCAAAACTCAAGACTCCGTTTAAACATATGCACCGTGGCTCTGAAACCTTGCATAAAATTTTGGAATTTTTTATGTGCTGATTGAATACATGGATATTTATTTACTTTAAAAAAAACCCTTTGTTCTCTGAATGTAGGAATTAGAGAGATAGAGGGAGAAACGAAGGTTATATCAAAACAAAAGCTATCCATAAAAAAATCTATTTCTCCTGAAACTTTTACCTAGCAAAACTTAGTAAAACTACTTAGAGAAGAACCTTGTCCATCGTCCAGTTTTGTGTGATTTACCTGGGATGGAGACCAAACTGGTCTTAGGCAAACATCTTGGACCCTCCCTATAGTACTATACTTGGAATCCATGACTTGGGATTACCCAGGAAGTGATGCTGACATCATCAATTAAGGTTCCTTTCTAAATCCTTTGATTCACTCTGGAACTCATACACTGGACAAGTCCCCACCCTCCTAGCACTGAGTGAATGTAATAACTGAATAGTAATTCTTTCCCTTTTACCCAGGAACCCTGAGGGTCTTCCCCTCACAGTTCAATTGTTGTTGTTGTTTATAATTAAGGGGGCCATTCCTTGAGTAACCTAAAGAAGCCTACTCATTGAATGGATGTATCTCACTCAAAGTGAGAATGTGATAAGAACTTAACCTGAAAGGGCCAGGTTCTCACTCTGCATCCTAGATCATCTCTAGTTGTCCTGATGAATATCAGGCCACTGGACCCATGATCCTATGACATTTTGGAACTTTAGCAACTAGACTTCCCTTGACACCTTCCCTCCCCCCAGGAACACCTTCTATTCTCCTGCTTCAATTTCATTCTATTCATGGTTCATGTCTTCTTTAACTTGAAAAAACCAAGCAGAAAGACCTTTCCTTGCTCCTGCCACATGCTCAAGAACCTTTTCATTTCTTTTCCCTAATAATATTGTGTGTGTGTGTGTGTGTGTGTGTATGTGTGTGTGTGTGTGTGTGTATTCCATGGGTAGCTAGGTGCTGCAGTGGATTGAGCATCAGTGCAGGAGTCAGGAGGACCTGAGTTCAAAATCTCACCTCAGACCCTTGACACTCTGTAGACTCAGTCTACAGAGCCCTGATCTTGGTGTTAACAAGACCTTCAAGATGCTTACCAGCTGTGTGATCTTGGGCATTTAATGGATTCTTGTTCCCTTTCCTTTCCTAACCACCAGCTCTAAGGCCTTTTCTGTCTTCATTCTCTTTTGCCCTTTTTTTTTGCGGCAAGTAATTACTCCCTTTTTACAGTACAACTTTGCTTTGTAAAATACTCTTATCTGGAGACTTCCTCCTCTTTTGGCTTCTGACACCACATAATCCTTGTTCTCTTACTTCCCTGATCATTTCTTCTTAGTCTGTGCTGGTTCCTAATCCTACTCCTATCCTTTTAATATAATGTTCAGAAACCTTTTCCTGGCCTTTTTCTAGTATCTCTATAGTGTCATCCATTCCCATGGTTTCAACTATCACATCTCTGCAGGTGATTCCTCCAGGCCTGTGCTCTAGGCCAAATTTCTTTTCTTTAAAAAAAAAAAAAGACAAATTTTATTTTTACTTCAACTTTATTTTCAAAGATAATCCTTCCCTTCTTGCTTACCTAGAGTCAGCCTTTGTAACAAAGAATAAAAAAAAAGAATGACAAAGGGACTCAGCCAATCTATCATGCAATGTTGCCCATGCCATTCCCCTCTATGCTCCAAGGAATGAAGGGACATAGGCTTCCTCATTTCTTCTCTGAGGCCAGGCTTGATGAAACAATATTCAGTTTGAAGTTTCTGGTGTGGTTTCCCTTTACGTTGTTGTAGTTGCTATGTGTGTTGTTTTCCTTGTGAACTTGCTTCACTCTATCAGTTCATCCCATACTTCCTGGAATCTTCATATCCATTGTTTCTTACAGCATAATAATACCCCATTACCTTCATGTACCACTTTTTTTTTTTCTTTTTAGCAATTCCCCAAATCAATTGGCCTAGCCTGTTTCCAGTTCTCTGCTGTCATAAAGAGTGCCACTATGAATACTGTGACCTTTTTTCTGTCTTGATTTTTCTTAGGGCACATGGGTTGGGGTATAAACCAGTGTAATCTTTGTATCAGAGAGCATATAGACACAGCAGTTACTTTTTCTTTTAGCTTTCCAAAATGGGCATACTAGGTTTATAGGCATAACGGATAGTGCGCTGGGCTTTGAGTTAGGATGTCCTGAGTTCAAACATAACCTCAGACACTTATTAGCTTTGTGACCCTGAGCAAGTTCCTTCATCTCCATCTGCCTCAATTTTCTCAACTATAAAATGAGAGTCACCATAGCACATACCTTACAGGGTCGTTATAAGGATCAAATGGGATAATAGTTATAAAAGTACTTAACACAGTCCCCAGCACATAGTAGCTGTTTATTAAATGATTATTCCCTTACCCCTTATTCACAGTTCCACTAACAGTTTATTGGCGTGTCAGGCTTGAATTTATAAATATCTACAGTAAAGTTCCATCTCCATGTCCCATAGGCACCTAAAATCAAAATGCCAAAATCTCAACTCATTGTTTATCCTCTAGAAATTATTCTTCTTTACTCCCTTATTTCTGCTAAGATAACACTATATTACATGTTAACCATGCTTGAATTTTGGTCATCTTTATGTCTCCCTTTTCTCTCATTCTCCCTATTGTTAAAATAGAAGCCTCAAGTGTGATAAGTGCATGTAAGTATTTATTTTCTTCTCTTCCCTACCTTAATTTTTAGCCCTTTTAGTACATGGGTTCAGGAGGAAAAGGTCATGTTTGGAAGAGAACTGCCATCTCCAACATGGCAAAATATCTCCTGTTGCTTCAAGTCTTAACCTAAGGACTAATGTCTTTTGTCTGTTACTATTACACATAGAAGAAACCACATGTATCTTCACTTCCAACAGACTTTTCCCATTTAAGTTACTGCTTCTTCCCTCTTGGCAAAGGGATCAGCAAATGGGCTCTTGAGCTTGATTCTAGAGTTGCAATGTTCTCTCAAAAGAAGTTACCATCTCCATAGAATGAGCTGGGAAATAGAAGAACACTAAATGAATAGTCACCTTGTATAAATATGTAGAACAGAGTAATTTAAACTTAATTATTCTCCTTATCCACTGCGTTCTGGTTCTATGGATCAGCTATATTTGGAGAAGTTATTCAAACCATTTTGAGGTCATTGTTGAATAAGTCTTCCTAAAAGAGACAAATTCAGACTTTACTACAGATGTTTCAAGAGTCAGTCAGTCAATGTTTTCCCAGATACAATTAGTTTCAGCAGGACTGTGAATGAATGACTTTTTTTATGTTAACTGCATTGTAGAAGGAGAGTGGGAAAAATAAGTCTGGGAGACCCTAGACAACAGTAGTCCCCTAGGAAGAATGACTTTGCTGAGATGAAAAGGTGCTTCTAGAATTCCATAGGAATCAACACATTCATGTCTTTCAATTCAAGATTGTGGCACCAAAGATGTTGCTTCTTCCTTCCAGTGAAGGTCCATCTTGGCTAGAGACTCTAAGTCTTTCATAGTTCTGGTTGCTTGGAATCATATCAGCTCCATAGATGAAAAGTTCTGAGTACCTTCTTAGGATCAGATACTGAAATGACATGAATGTTTCTAGAGAGTTCTTATCCCCAGAAGGCTTCATTTTTCAAATGAAGGTCTGTCTCTATCTCCACTTCCAGAATCTATGCTGTTGACAACTAATCTAAACAGGGAAATAGAAGATTTATGAGTAAACCAGTCTCTGAGGTTTTGTTCATGAGAAGAATGGGGTGTGGTACTTAGAGTGAAATAGAATGAAATAATCTTCTTTTATTATTTCTTCACTTTATGGTTTTAATTTATAAACCATCTCTGGTACACTCCTTCTGGTATTTGGTCTTGTCTATAGTGCCCTTATTAGGAGTGTATCCAGCATCTCTTATCCCACCTCTTTCTCAAAATGCTAGATGTTCTCTTATTTTCCTCTTTTAATTAGAAAGCTCATGATAATAAACACAGTAAGCTGTGTGACTCTGGGCAGGCCACTTACCCTCAGTTTGCCTCAGTGGATAGAGCACTGGGACTGGGGTCAGGAAGATATATGTTAAAATCTGGACTCAAACACTTACTGCATGACCTTGGGCACTTAAGTTAGTCACTTAACCTCTGTTTGCCTTAATTACCTGGAAAAGAAAATGACAAACCACACCAGCATCTTTGCCAAGAAAACCCCATGGACAGTGTTGGTGTACTGTGATCCACACAGTCATGGAGAGTTGGACACAACTGAATGATTGAACAACAACAACAAATGTATAGCCTTGGACTTCACCCCAGGAACTTGTTTATATAGTCACCAGAAGCTGAGATAGTTGTGGCAAGAGGCTTCAAGCTAGTCTCTCCTTCATCAACCCTAGAAAGTTTCTACTACTTTTGATTTGGCATGACCAATGAGGTGTTTTCATAAGACCTCATTGCACACATCCGTTGGAGGAGGAGTTGTAGTCTGAATATTGCAGGACATAGCAGAACTGAATGCCAGCAAGGAAGGAATAATCTAAATGGTAGGATTGTCTTGCCTAGAAGCCCACCAGTGCTATGCTCAACAGCAGATATCTGTTCCTCTGGGACCAGATAAGAGTAGGATCCAAGTATTCAGACAGACATCCAGGAATCTGATTCCTCTTGGGAAAGACTGTGGAAGTTATGCATAAACAAAAAATGTCAAATGGGAATATTCTGCAGTTGATGAACTAATAAAAGGTCCCAGCCAGGTCCCATGTAGAAGCTCTACTGACTGCTGCGATTCCATGGGGAAAAAGAAGGGCAGAAACATCCACAATCCAAGGCTCCCGCACTGGCACAGGCACAATGCCTAGGCCTCTAGCTGCCTGGACACTGAAATGAAGGGTGCAAGGAGGCAGTGATAGAGGCTGTACTAGTGCTGTATCTGACCTCTGCAGAAACAGGGAGAATAGAGGTCCACCAGGATCAAAATGACATCTGAGGAAAGGGGAGGGAAAGAGCTTGAAACATTTTTATGTACACTTGTCTCTACTAGGATTCCATCTCCTTGAAATAGAAACCAAGTCTTCCTTTGTATTCATCTCAGCAGGTTGATACAGTACTCTGTACAAAGTAGATGCCCAATACATATTGATGGAATTGAATAAAACAGAAGAGGGTGAGCTATGAGGTATTCCTGGCTTATTCTGAGTGCTGCTCTGTAGTATACACACACACACACACACACAAATACACACACATACACATACACACCCACACACACATACACACACATACACATACACACCCACACACACATACACACACATACACATACACACACCCTCCCCCACACACACACATACACACATACACACACATACACATACATATATCATAGTAATATTCCTAATTTGCTGAGATACCTTGGAGAGTAGACCTTGGAGAATACTTACCATAAGCCATTTCTCTGTGTTTAATCAATTATTGACAGACTATTCATGTTTGAAACCTATTCCTGTCTCTCAGGAAGCGTTGCTATAGGCCATGCATTAGGTATAATATCAGTTTAACAATGTGTCCATAAGGTGGGCTTGTTTCTTGCTTTTTTTAATGTTCCATTCCACATGACTGAGATGGCTGTGTGCAGAGCTGTCAAATCCCATTTCTCTTCCCTGGGTGTCAGCCCTATCTCAGCCAGTAAAATGTCAGCTGTATGAAATAAGGTCCCTTGGTGAGTATTGGAAACTTAGCAAGTATCAGTTGTTACCATGAATAGAAGTTTCTAAAATTTCATCTGAATCTCTCCTTAAAGAATAGCTACCGTTACCAAAATGTGGGTGGATAAGTCTAGGTAGAGGCAAGGAGATGTCCATTTGTTGATCATGTTCTAACCACACAGCTAGCTGCTCATATATTTCCTAGCTAGACTCCACTGGACATGGCTGATATCCAGTAACACAAAATGGAACATAACATCTGTTCCAAAATCAACATGGGAAACCACTTTAAGCGGACATTTTGTCTATCAGCATCAGCTGTGTCACACATGTTAACTTCATCCATAAAAATATTTTACACTGGACATGGCCGGTATAAACATGGCTGTTCTTTGAGACAACAAGACAGTCTTGAAACAATAAAAACCAGTGTAAAAGGCTACAGGAAAAAAGAGAGAGAGAACAGACTGACCCAAGCTGAATACATGAAGGCTTTTTGTCATTACTGTTTTTTAGTTTTCATGGTGCTACATTTCCTGAAACCAAATGTACATGTATGTGTTTCTAAAAGTAATACCAGAAGAATTAGGTAGACTATATCAATATATTGGCTCATTCATTAAAAGCAGACTGACTTTTTTTTAATCAAGGCTGAAGAAAAAATCCCCCAGGTAGATTCTCACAGGAGGCAGTTGGTAAGTGGTAGTTCAGCAAGCAGGTTCTAGCTGTGTTTTCACTGGTTTTTTCTATAAAAGAGCTTTGTTTCATTTAAAAATCTGCTGATTCTCTTCTGGTCCAGCTCAGATTTAATGTAATACGTTCACTTCATTCCTGAAGATGAAGTTTACTAGGGACATCACCAGTATAAACATGACTATTCCTTGAGACAATAAGAAAAGTCTTGAAATTGCTCTGCTTCCTGGAAGCTTTGTCTTTCTTCAAAACTTTTAAAATCCCATATAGTACAAGAGGCCTTCCCTAATACCACTATACACCCATACCTCTCCCTGCCACACATACCCATTGCTTGTACTTTCCCTCTGAAACTACTTTACACTTAGACTGCATATATCCTTAATGGACATAATTATTTGCATATTATCTCCCCCATTCAATTGTGAGCTCTTTGAAGTCAGGGCACTTGTCTTTGCTTTTCTTCATTTTCCTAATGCTTAGCACATTACCTGGCACACAGTAAGGGCTTAACAAATTCTTAAGGATGATTGACTGGCTGATATTAACCCTTGAATCAAAGTATCATGGATTAGAACTGAATTTTGCTTTCATATTTTTACTTTAAATAATGACTTTTACTTAAAATTTTGCCACGACTTTCTGAATGCTATATATACATGCATACACACATGTGTATATATGTATATGTAGGCATATGTGTATTTATATGTGTGCGTATACATACATGTGTGTATATGTATATCTGTTAAACCCTTACTAAAAACCATAAATGAGCCTATAACTATTAGCAGTGATGAGCAACACACAGAAGGCATAGAAATTTAGAATCAATAGACCTTACCAAGTATGAAAGTTTATTCAGATTGCTTTGATATAAAAATGAGTTGACTGGTTTATTCAAACAGATTCTTTCCTTCAAGGTTTCCAGAGTTTCTGGAATTGGTTTAAAAGGTCTACTTCTAGTCTCAGTTGTCAACAGGATGTGGAATGGTACAGGGCAATGAAAATTTTAATATCCAAACACATTTCTTCAAAGTTTTAAAATTTCTTGAAGTGACTGAAAAGTCATGGCAATTTATTTGTTGGAATTAATTTAGATATATTTAACAAGCAAGTTTAGTTGGTTGTGTTGTTATTCAATTAAGTTTTTAATGATTAATTAAAAAAAACAAACACAACTCTATTAGAATTAGTTACAAGTGTCAGCCAACAGAAATGTACTGAGTATCCCTAGAGTCCAAAGCACCATGTTTGGTGCTATAGGGCAACAGTTTAAAGAAAAGACAGAGCTTATGGGGAAAGAGAAAAAAGGCAGTTTCCTCTAAAAACTTGATTATATAAATATAGGTATGTAAAGTCCCTTTTTTATTTATATGTGTATTTTTATTTATATGTGTGTATGTGTTATATACACACATATATACATATGTGTATACTCACATATATGTTGTGTATGTGTGTGTACATACACAATAGTAAATATGTCAAGGTGACTATGGAACAAAATGGTATACCTTGACCAAAATATTCCCTTTTCTGGAACTTAAGTTTCCTCATCTGTAAGATGAAGGTTCAGACTAGTTAGTTCCTGAAGTCCCAAGTAGCTCCAAGTCTGTGTTCCTATGAACTTTAAAACTGACCCAACTGAAAAAATGGGAAGTGAAACTGATATATATCCTCTTAATCCTGATACCATTATCCAGGCACAATCCCAAATTTCCCATTTCTGGTGAGGATATCATCATCCTTTCTCATTATCCCATTTTATAACCTTGAAATCATTCCTTACTTCCAAGCCTCCTGCCAATTATCCAATCAGTTGTCAAGCCTTACTGAAGTCCTTTCCTCCAGTTTGTGTGTTCCTTCTCAGACCCACCATTGGGGTACATACCCATACCAAACACATTCACCTCTAATCAGCTTTAATTCCTCATTTTTCAGACTACTTTCCCATCTTGCTTCCTCCATCACCTCTTTTCAACTCCCTTTTATGTGTTGTCTTCTCCCAATAAAATGTAAGCTTCTTGAGGATAGGAATTGTCTTTCTTTTTGCTTGTAACAAAGGACAAACACAATATACACTATTTGTATAGCTAACAATTGGCACATAGTAAACACTTAATAGGTGCTCTATCTAATATAATCTAATCTCTTATATTAATCTCCTTCTGTCCTAGTTCAGACCTTGACATCTCTCATCTGGTCTATTATGATTACCTAATTAATGTCTTTCCTTTCAGTCTCTCTCCTCTCCAACTTTTGCTCCACAGAGGTGTCAAAAGAGGACTCTGCCCGCAAAACTCCCAGTGTAACCTGGATCAGATTAAATGTAATTGGAAAATATTTAGCAAAATAAATAAAAATAAAGTATATTTGTTGTTGTTGAGTCATGTCCAATTCTCTATGACCCCATTTGGGGTTTTCTTGGCAAAGATGCTGGAGTGGCTTGCCATTTCCTTCTCCAGCTCATTTTACAGATGAGGAAACTGAGGCAAACAAGGTTAAGTGACTTCCTGACTTCAGGTTCAGCACTCTAGTCACTGCACCACCTTGCTGTACCGAAATACAACATACATAATGTTAATTTGTGGTTTTCTAAGTCAATATATACACTGCCAGAACCAATTTCTTTTTGAGTTTCATAACATTACTCCATAAAATTGCTAATGACACCACTTCCTTACTTGAAAATTTTCAGTGACTCCACTTGCTTCTAGGGAAAAATACAAACCCCTCAGCACGGGTTTTTTAAAAATTACTTTAAATATCTTATTGTTTCCAATTATATGTAAAAATTATTAGCATTCATTTAAAAAATTTTTGAATTCCAAATTTTCTCCCTATCTCCTTCCCCTCTTCCTTCACTGAGAAGGCAAGCAATTTCATATAGATTATACATATTCAACCATGCAAAACATATTTCCATATTAGTCATGACAAAAGAAATCACAGATACCTCTCCCCCAAAAAATAAAGCAAGAAAAATAAAGTTTAAAAAAAGGATGCTTCCATCTGCATTCAAACTTTATCATTTTTTTCTCTGGATGTGGATAGCATTTTTCATCATGAGTCCTTCAGAACTGCCTTGGATCATTGCATTGTTGAGAATAGTTAAGTCATTCACAGTTGATCATTTTGTAATATTGCTCTTACTGTGTACAATGTTCTCCTGGTTCTGCTCACTTCACATTGCATCAGTTAGTGTAAGTCTTTCCAAGTTTTTCTGAAAGCATCCCTCTCATCATTTTTATAGCACAATAGTATTCCATCACAATTACATACCACAGCTTATTCAGCCAATCCCCAATTTATGGACAGCCCCTCAATTTCCAATTCTTTGCCACCACAAAAAGTGCTGCTGTAAATATTTTTGCAGAAGTAGATCCTTCCCCTTTTTTTGGATGTCTTTGGGATATAGACCTAGCAGTGGTATTGCTGGATCAAAGGATATGAACAGTTTTATAGCTCACTGGGCATAGTTCCAATTGCTCTCCAGAATGATTGGATCAGTTCATAACTCTATCAACAGTGTGTTAATGTCCCACTTTTCCCATATCCTCTCCAGTATTTGTCATGTTTTCCTTTTCTGTCATATTAGCCAGTCTGAAAGTTGTGAAGTACTGTTTCAGAGTTGTTTAATTTGCATTTCTTTCATCAATAGTGATTTAGCTAATTTTTTTCTATGACTACAGACAACTTTGATTTCTTCATCTGAAAACTGCCTCTTTATATCCTTTGACCATCTATCAATTAGGGAATGACTTTTATCATTTATAAATTTGACTCAATCTCTATATATTTGAGAATTAGGTCTTTATCAGAGAAAATTGCTATAAAAATTTCCTGGTTTTCTGCTTTCCTTCGAGTCTTGGCTGCATTGGTTTTGTTTTTGCAAAAACTTTTTTTATGTTAATGTAATGAAAATTATCCATTTTATGTCTTGTAATGTGCTCTGTCTCTTGTTTGGTCATAAAATTCTTCCCTACTCCATAAATCTGATAAGTAAACTATTTCATGCTCAGTTTGGAATTTAAGGCTGCCTATCATCTAGCTCTCAATTCAATTGTAGCCTCCCCCCTTGGGCTCTCTATATTCTAGTCAAACTGGACTGCTAAGTGTTTTGCAACATAACATTCCACCTTCTACTTCTATGACTTCAGAAAATGATTTCCCCATTTCTAAAATGCATTACCTTCTCACCTCTGTCTCATAAAATCCTTAATTTTGTTCAGATCACAGCCCAAATGCTCCCTCCTATACAATGTCTTCTTCTGTTGTTAGAATTCTCCCCCATTATACCTCTTGAAACTACTTCACATTTTCTTTGTATATGCTCTTATCCATATATATGTCATCTTCCCCTCAACAGAGCTTAAGTTCCACTAGGGTAGAAATGGTTTATTTTGTCTGTATCCCTATTGTCTCATTGCTTAGTAAATATTTGATGAATTGAATTATATGTTATTGAGGCTGCATTTTAATAGCATTTTATTAGTATGTAGAATCTGACAGATAAATCTGGAGAGCTTCAGTATAATTCAATATAATAGACATATATTTTACATTCCCAACATAATGCTATGTATAGTGGCAAATACAAAATGACACTTTGCTGACACTCAAGGAGCCTATGGTCTAACTAGAAAGATAAACATTCTCACATGAAGCAATATGTAATATAGCAAGGCAACATATGGTTAAGTATAGCTACAAGTGTTATATTCAGTGCTCTACAAGTTCTCAAATGGATTTATCAGTGTAGACTGACCTAAGGATGGTGGACCTGGGCAGAACAACCATAGTGGATGCAAGTAGGTAGGTATTATTAGTTAAGGGGAAAGAGTATGAAGAAAGGCAGAGAGCTGGACATAAACAAAACATATTATCTGCGATCTAACTGGAACAGAGAGGTGTTGGAGAATCACTCACAGGCCACTTATTTAACAAATGCCATTCGAATCACATTACTTCCCTCTTTTGAACACCATTTTGTGGAGATCATACCCTTGAAAACCATAACTATCGGATAGCATTAGCTTCCATATGCCTGATGCATCTTAAAGTGTAACTAACTACATCAAATGAATTAGATAACACTGGGTCTATTGCACACACACAGATGATTAGCGAAACATAACCCATGTTATCTTTTCATTCTTGATTTCCATTTTAATCAACAGATTTGATTACAACCTGAATTAGGGGAAAGGCAACTAAGGAGTTACTAGCCTATTGATGACTAAAGATTCAAGCATCTCACTTGGGGAAAACCACATGGATTAGAAAAGATATGGGAAAATAGCAATTATTTTCCACTCTAAGAATTATTTCTTTTGTGTGGCTGTATTCAGTGAACAGGAAGGAGAGTAAACCACAGTTAAATACTTCATTGAATTTTGTGGAGACTTCATTTAGTCATTTCCCCCTCATTATTAAAATGACAATTTGATATTTTTAAAAAACTCTTGAAAAAAATACAGGGCATATCATCAGTTAAAATATGAGCTCAGTGGAATATTGTTCCAATTTCAGATAAATGTAAAATCAAAAATGTAGTAATTTTCATTCAGACTCAAAGCTGTTTTTCATTATTTCTGTTTTTTAAATACACTCTTCAAAAGTCTTATAAAAAGTCTTCCTTATTGAACTTTTAAGGAATATTATCTTGTCAATTGTTTATTGTAATATTCAGTACAGAAAATCATTATGTGTCTTTTCTAATGTTTGTGTTACTTTAATGAAATAATTAAATATAACTTTCACCAGAATTATTTACCCCCACTGAGGTCCACCCTGGTTCCTCAACCTCATTTGAAAGGGACCGGTTCTCTAATTCTATGTTTATGACAAGCAAATTCAGGTACATCCTAACAAGCCAAAATGACTGAATACAGACTTGGTGACAAGTTGTTTGTCTGTCATATGGGGATCAACCTCTCTAAATGTGGAGAAGCTTGGCCATTAGCATGAAATTTTTCAGCCACAGACACTCACGAAGTCCATCTACTAGAATACAATGTAGTTTGCAGTCTCTTTAGGGGAAGAAAGTTCCCACATTGTTAAGATCAAAGATCAATACTTTCACAGATTTAAAGCTGAAAGGGCCCTCAAAGTTCATCTAGTCCAATTGTGTCAAACCCAAATTGCAAAGGGCTCCAATAAATCACATGTAAGTATCTCTGCTAGCACCACATATTAACAATTCTCTTCATGAACCTTTCCTAATCCCCCCCAAATGCTAGTGCACTCCTTCTCAAGCTGTCTTGTATTTAATAAATTTGTATTTGTATTTATTTACATGTATTCTATTTACATATGTCTTTGTTGTCTCCCCCATTAGAATGTAATTTTCTAAAAATAGGTTTGTTTCATTCATTATATTTGTATACTCAGCACTTAGAACAGTGCCAGATACACAGTAGGCGTTTTAAAAATATTTATTGATGGATAGATTGATCTTCATACCTACAGTTCTGATTCTGAAAACAAAGTCTCTTATGCTCATGGAGCCTATAATCTAGTAAGAAACCACAATGTGCATACAGCAATAACCACTAAGCAGATTCACAATTCACCTATAACAGCTTATCTTAGAGGGTGGGCCAGGGCACTGAGAGGTAAAGTGATTTGTCTCTGTTCACACAGCTAATATATGTTCGAGGAAGGACTTGAATCCTGGTCTTCTAATGCTAAGTCTAGCCCAGTATCCACTCCACCACATTGTCTCTGGTGCTCTGTAACTTCATCAGTGCTTAGAACCATACGCTGAAAATAATATTAAATATAATTTTATAAATATTGAGTGAATGATAAAGAGTATTACCTTTTCATATTATTAGTGAATGAGAAAATAAGATAATGGATTTCAAAACTCTTTATAAATTATAAAATGTTATAAAAATATAAGGCCATCTTATTAACTAATATATATTAAGAGAAGCAATATAGTTGCTCTTAGGATGGATGTTTGACTTCAGATTAAGTCATGGGTTCAAATCCCTCCTTTGATGCTTATTAATTGTATGACCATAACTAAGTCAATTATCCCCACTGAGCCTAAGGGAACTCCCTAAGATTTAAAAGTTAGAGAAGTTACAATTTGTGTCAGTGGAATGATTACTAGATAATGAAATTACAGATCCTTTATGCAACACACTTCATATTTTGATTTTGTCTTTGCATAACTAAGGGAACCGTATTTGTTGAGTTTAGAATTAAGGGTCTTATTTTTTAAGTATATAAAATAATAGTTGAATAATATGGGCAAGATGCTAGTACTTATCTATGGTTATTACAAACAGGAGTCTTTATGACTGTATTTGTAATTCCTAATATGTTATGCTTCAATCAAAATGTTGTCTCTATGCCAATGTGAATCTGTGATTTTCTGGTTTCTGGAGAGCAGAATGCAGTATGCACAACAAAGCCCTTAGAAGATTTGGAAGACATAAAATGGTATGCAAACATATAGCAAAATCATCAGAAAAATGCACCACATATTATATTTAGTGCAATCCATTAAATGAAACTAGTATTTATTCCATAAAATAACCAAAGTCCTTTGTAGAACACAAAGTTGGAAAAGAAAAAGAAAGAAAGAATTAGGCAAACAGCAAGATAGCCACAGACGTAGGACTTTGATTTTTAGGGCTGAAAATACTAGCTTCCTTGAGTACAGCAAGAATTGCTTAAATAAACCCTTAACTAGTTGGGTAGTTGGGTGTCTTATACCATTAACCCCGTAATCCAAATTTACATAGTCAGCCATGCTTCCAAACAAATTTTCCGTTTTTAAAGATTCTTTTTTAAGTCAATGAAATAAATTTCTCTCTTTGGGTGAAAAAGTCCCATATGCTCAGAGGAGAGTTGATAAAATTCAGAAATTGAACATTTCAGGAAAACATAATAGGCTGCTATATTTTAGATAGTCAACAAATATTTATTAAATACCTATGTGCTAGGCAACGTGCAACGAATTAGATATGTTATAAAATATGGGTGGTATAAATGGATAATAAATAACAATTCTTCCTTTTTTGGAATACAAATGACATTGGTTCCGGGTAACTTTATGGTGATTGGTTATATATGATTGCCTTCACTGACTTTATTGTATATAACAATATGTGAAATTGATGCCAAGATTCAAGCAGACGTTTTCTGAAATTGATAAACTAAGTCAATAATATCATCCTAAGCTTTGCTTTACTGAAGTCACATTATAGAAGCTACCTGAATTAATATATACAAAATGGCTTTTGGCAATGAAATGAAAGACTGTATCAGATCTTCATTGGGGTAATAAATAAGTAAAATTGATTTTCTTCTAATAGTTCTACTAAGGAAATGTAGTGTAGCACAGTAGATGAAGGGCTGATCTTGAGGTCATAAATGTCTGTGTATAGGTCTTTCCTCTGTCATACAGTATATAGCATATATTACCTGCGTCTGGTTCCATTCTATTTGATTACTATTACTCAATTTCGAGTTTTAAAAAGGAATAGGAAAATAATGGCATAGAGGAAAGAATATTAAATTAAGAATCAGGAGATGGGTTTTAATCTGGCTCAACTGCATATATGACCTTAAGTAAATCACTTACCTTCTATGAACCTCATTTTCCTCATATATAAAATTAGGGAATTGATCTAGACCAAGGGTTCTTAACCTGAGGTTCATGGATAAATTTCAAGAGGTTCATGAAGTTGGGTGGATTAAAAATTATGTCTTTCTTTTCACCAACCTCTAATTGAAATTTAGTATTTCCTTTAATTACTTAAAAACATTGTTCCAAGAAAGGCTTCATAGGTTTTGCCATTCTGTCAAAAGGTCAAAAGACAAAAAAGGTTAAGAAACCCTGATCTAGAAGATAAGAAGTTTCCTTCAACTTTCAATCGTATGATCCAATGAATCAACAGCCACCTAAATACAGGAGATGTACATTTAAGTAGTGCATTCCTGATCCATCAAATTCTCCAGGTAACAGAGACTATGAGATGTTAAGTTTTGACCTTTTCAGATTTTGAGTTACATTCATTCAGTTCCTAAATGGTGTGAAAACTTGAGTGACTCACCCCAAGTGACCTACTGAGATCAAAACTGTAAGACCTGTTTCCATCTTGTAAACAAACACCTTTCAAAATTTTGTGGGCTAGTATAAAAAAAATGAAGAAGTAATTTTGCTACTTTAGGAGGTATGAAGAAATACTTCAGTCAAATTATTTGAATGATAAGATGGGAATCCTTAGGCAGACTGAATGATCAACCACATCCTTGTTGCCCCTAAAAAGCTGAAACAACTATGAGGAGAGTCAACCAAGAGGAGTCATCTGTAACACTCAAGGGAGTGTCATCTCTTATTCCTTTTACAGAGTGCAGAGGGAAATAGAATTTCCCCCTTTCTCTCCCCCCCACCCCCAATTCCCGTTGCTTCAGTGGTCTTGAAGCAGAAAAATTCTTGTAGTAAGATACACAGTACCCAGGAGAGAGCAAGTTCAGAGAGACTGCTTAGTGGTTAAGAAAGAGTTAGCCCTGGCTGTTGGGAATTGAGCTGCAGTGAGGAGCAGGTGCAGGTACCACCAGTTAAATAATCTACCCAGCAATCATGCTAAGCCCAGAAAGAGCAATATGTGGACTCCACAAGAAAGGAAAGGACATTGGGCTGCTGAACTGCTGGAAGTATAATTTGCTGTGTTACCTATGGCTGTACTCTACTAATCTCACTGATACCATGTGCTTTCGTGGGAGTTTGTACCCCAGATTTATGTCAATGCTATGTCATTTTAGTAAATGCCTTTGCTTTGACCTAATATTGTCAAATAACTGATAACTAAAGGTGAATAGACTAGTATGGCTAATGACCTAGAGTTTTAGGAGTGTAAACACAGAGTATTTTAAACCTGCAATAATCCCTTATTTCTCTCGCACCCCCAAGAGACCAAACATGTAAGTGCCAGTGCCCATGCCAGTTGTGGAGTGGAGGATGAGGAATAGGGACAAGGAGGAGGAAAGGGTAGCCCAAATAGCTACCCCCAGTATCTTATATCAATTTAAAATTATTCTTTAAGTCTAACCAAACCTGGTTTTTGTATGTAAGAAATTTACATTCTTTTTCTAGAAGTTTCAAACTTTCCCCCTAAGCTAGGTAAATTCCACCATTATATAGTCCCAAAGAGTAAAAGTAGTTCTGAATTATCCCACATTTGAAATCTAAAGTCTGAATCTTAAATATGATGGCAGAATTTCATTAAATCTTAGTGAAGTCATGTGAGCAATGCTACAAATGAGCTTATAAATTAACATGTGGAAAATTCATACTCTACCTCTTTCTTTCTCTCTCCCTCCTCAATCCTACAGTCATTTCTATATTTTAAAGTTCATCTGGTCTGCCTTGGCTGCTGCAGGATTCTTCCCTTAGTCTATAAATGTCAAAGTTGATTGGAAGTAAGGGCCATATGGTATGAGGGAAAGGCAGAGATGTATGAATGAAATGGTCCTGAATCTCAGAAGACAGGAACTAGGGAAATGTGGAAGCAGTATTTGGTTCAGCTTCAGACAGCAATTTAGGAAATGATTTTAAAGTCTTCATTAATATCTTGAGAAATTATTTTTTCAGAAATTAAAAAATGCCCTGGAGATTTGAGGTAAGTTTAGGGTCCCTGTTGAGCAAAACCAAAAATACTTACATTTGTCCAAGAGACCAGAAACTTAGTAGGCATGCTTGTCCTGATTCTTTACAGTTTCCACGGTCATTTATTTTATTCTATAATGTCTTATTTTAGATATGAACTCTTAGAATAGTTATTAACAGAATGAGTGTGCTTAGCACTATTACTTTTGTATTGTGATCAGCTCTTAGTGGAATATGCAATATTAGAAGTAATTTCAAAATGGTGAACCACCAGTATTGATCAGGACTATCTATAATGATGGTGGTAATATTTATTTTCTTTTTAAAATTCAGGACATATGGTCCAATAAGGAATTTTTTTCCTGATTTGAAAACTATTTATATGAAAAATCTTGAAAAAAAATATAGAATTAAATCAGTTACTTAAAAGAAAAATAGACCTTTCATTTTTATATAATAGTTAATAAAATATATGGTAATTTTATTATTCATCTATCATCAATGTTGGATAGATACATCTATCCATCCATACAGATTTGATTAAACACTTACTACATGTCGGGTACTATTTTAAGTGCTAGGCATACAAAGAGGCAAGCAAGCAAAATAGTCCCTTCTCTCAATGAATTTAGATTTTAATGGGGAAGATAATGTATAAAGGGAAATTATAAAGCAAGGAAGGGGGAATGGAGAATGGTAAATACTATGGAGGTCTAGTTCTTTGCAAAAATGTCAAAAAGAAAAACAAAACAACAGAGCTCAGTCTGTTAGGTTTTGTTGATTACAAAACTGAGGTTGGGAGCATGAGGTTATAAGAATGAAGTATAGAGTATAAGATTACTGGGAGCATATTGGCACTAATGACATTTGTTTCATTCATGTTTCTTTGGAGAACTCCAAAGAAGTCAGCTATTCTTTTATCAAATGTCTCTTGGCAGATATTTTGAATTTATCTGGATTAGCAAATGAAATTTTATAGTTTCATTAGTAATTGATGACTTTCCTAATCATTCAAAATTGTTGATCAGTGAAAATGACTTCTCTATCACATCAGTGATACCAAGCAGTAAGAGTTTAAATTTGTATATGCTTTATGTTTGAAACTTGTATTTCTCAAGAAATATTCTCTTCTCATGAAGAAACTTTTAAGCACAGTCAAATCACTCCTATTTGATATGTAGCTACTTAACAACTCCCCATCCCATTTGGTTAGCAAGCCCTCACTAAGAAAATGAAAACTGTAGTATAAAATCAATAGTACATATACATGGTAATCTCAAGAGAAATTTGATTAAAATATACTGGAAAAATAGCTGAAGGATGAAAATCAAGGATTACAAGGTCTGTCTCTAAAAATCCATCAATAAGTTTAACTTGAAATATAATGGAAAATTGGTAAGATCAATTCTATGAAACTCTGCCTCCATTCTGTACTTGATAAAAGTAAGTTATAAATGTTGCAGCACATTAAAATATATTTTTTAAAGACCTTACACATCAAATAAGAAACATTGCCTAAATTTTGATCAGAGACACTTTTTCACAAGAAAGGACATAGAATAACAATGTTGGGTTCATTTCTGTTATTACTGAAGTAAGAATGGCAGGCAGCATCAGAATCCTGCATAATATGAGTTTTTTATTTATTCTCTCCTTCAATTCTCCAAACTCTTTGGGTGGTGGAATGCCTGTGGCTTTCTGAAGAGTGTAGTGCAAAACCCCAAAGTTCCAAATTCACTCAAGTTGTGATGGGTATTGGTTACATACTTGAATGCTTCTTCCTTTTTTTTTTTTGTATGAAGTTTCAGTAAGTCCAAAATTCTGGGAGGTATATCAGTTTCCGACCTCAACAGAGATTTATTCTTAATTATCCCACTCGACAGAGGAAGGAGTTAGGAAGTATGGCATGAAGTAAAGAAAACACTCCAATAATTTTAGCAGTTCCTTTAGAACACTCCGATTGAGCATTATTCCTTTTGCATGATCTTTTCCCTTTGACCAGGGCTCCATTATAACTATATATTCATGAAATAATCAAACACTTTGGTAAGGATGACATTTAGTCACTTACCTATGCAGCAGCAGCTAAAACAATTTGGAAGCAAGCAGACCGTTTTTTACACGTACTTATTAACACAAGGAAAACATTTTATTCAATGATTCTTCTTTCCTGTGCTCTTAATAAGATTCAGATGCTAGGGAAGCAACCAAAGGAACTTACCATCAAGCATGATGCTTTTTGATTGCTTTCACAATTCACTTGTAGTAAGACTTGATGGTCAGTTCCAGCTACTACAAAGCAAATATGGAATCCTAGACAAATGAGAAGTGGCACAGGGAAAAGGCAGAAGTAGTGATGTCAAAGGATTGACACTATTTTATCACTATCCCTTAACAACTTCTTATCTTATCATGATCTAAACAAATTTTTTCAATGACAAAATTTTTTAAAATTTATGCTTCTCTTAATGAATCATAGAATTGTAGATATTTAGAGCTGGAAGGTCATTTGGAGGTTATTTAATTCAATACCCCCATTTTACAAATGAGCAAACTGGGTCTTAAAAAGTTGAGTGCCTGAGATGAGACAGTGGTCTTTCTATCCCTCAGTTCTTCTTTAATACTAACATTTTCAAAGAATCTATAATACAGAAAAATAAAAATGCTAGCCCTATTAAACCAAAATATTCTGTTCCTCTATACTCTCCCCATTGTGCTCATGTTCACACTTACAATCTATATGGATCATTTCCAAGTCTATATCACAACCTATCTCTTTTCCAAATCCCAACCCCCACTATATAATTGCTTATTTGATATTTGCACTTGGACATCCTCACACCAGCAACATAAAACTCAATGTTTCTTCCAAAATCTATCTCCATTTTCCTAAGTCAGCACCTCTTCCATAACTCTTTATTTCTGTTAATAATACCATCATTTTCCCAGCATTCCTGAGTCACCATTGATTATTCACTTTTCCTCACATTCCCATACCCCATTGCTGCCAGCAACCCAGTTCTGTAGACTTTTCCTCCATAATGACTCTTCCATTTTAGACTTTCATTGCCTAAAATCTAGACTACTGACATAGCCTCATAATTGCCCTCCTTGAGTTAGGCATTGTTTCCATCCTCACCTTTCAAAACTCATCACGCTCCCTGCTACTAGACTGATAATCCAATGTTCTTACCATGTCCCTTTCCTGTTTTAAGACCTTAAGCGGTTCCCTGTTTTCTATCAAATGAAGAACAATGCCCTTATCCTTGAATTGGAGGCTCTCTATAATCTGGTCCCAACTTACCACTTTTTTAGCCAGTCATTCAACAAACATTCATTATTAAGTGCCTACTATGTGCAGAGCACTATGCGAGACACTGAAGGAGATACAAAGAATAGGTAAGATGTGAGTTTTGCATTCATGGAATTTGCAGTGGAATCAAGTGATAAAATACAGATATAAATAATTTTGAGACCTTATTTTCTGCTATTTCCTTTCTGGGCCTGTGCTATAACCAGATCAGATAATCAGTTCCCTGAATGTGTGCTTGATATTTCCTACTTTTGCTCCTGTTTTTTGTTCTTTTAGAATCACCCTAATGTCTACCCCCCAGGCTCTATCAAATTCCTATCCATCTCTCAAGACTCAGATCAGATACTACCTTCCATAATCATTCTAACCAGAAAAAATTCTGCCTCTTCTGAACTCCTGATGTATTTTTAATTGTATTGCTATCTTTTGTTTTAATATCACCTTCATTTTTAAATATATCCCCCTATGCCTTCCTTACCCAGCAAATTATTGCTTATAACGGAATATTGAAAAGAAGAAATAAAAAAAGTAGTTCAGCAAAACTAACCAACAAGTCAATCAAGTCAGACAGAATATGCATTATTCCACACCCAGCAGTACCCTATTTCTACATAGAAGGGAGGGAGATAGATTTTCCTTATCTTTTCTTTGTGGTCAACCTTGGTCATCATAATTACACAGCATTCAATTTCAGTTTTGTTTGAATTTTTGTTCTTTTAGTTTACCTTATTTAAAATTATGTGTTCTTTTCTGGCTTCTGCTTACTTCATCCTACATCAATCCATAGAAAATTTCCCATGCTTCTCTGAATTCTTTATGGTCATCATTCCTTTAGACTTAAGAATGAAAGAGAGGATGGATGAGGGCATTGAGAGTTTGGAGTAAAGGAAGGGGAGAGGGTAAGTAAAAGCTGGATATCCTCAATCTTTGGTGTTGAGTAGGATGCAGTTCATCTCCTGATGGAATTAGGAGCATAAAAAAAGGCTTAAAGCAGCATTTTAGGGAATGCAATAGGAAGCCAATTGGAAATGCATAAAAAGATCAATGTATAGTAACTAGTACCTTAATGATGTTGGGTGGTATAAATTTGTAGTGAACAAAGTCAACAAGATAGATACACATATATCAATATATGTGCATACTATTGTGTAAAGATATTATTATCATCCCCATTTAATACTTGAGCAGAAACAAACAGAAGATAAATGACACATCCAGGGTCATACAGCTAGTAAGTGTCAGAGGCTAGATTTGAACTTACATCTTCTTGATTCTAGACCCAGTGCTCTATCTACTGGGCCACCTAGTTGTCTTTTTTGGGCAATATATATGGTACGCAAAACCAGACATGGCCAAATGAGCCTGGATTGTATATCTATTGGGAAAAGAGCTCAGGACCTATGATTTAATCAGTGTAATGAGCTCCTAAATCAAGAAATTCTACCAATGCAGATTGTCAACTGCTCTGCAACTTTTGATCTTTGAGAGTTTGGAGCCCTGAGAAGCTAAGTGACTTGCCCAGGATAACACAGCCAGTGTGTGTCAAGGCCAGGACTTGAACCCAACTCATCCTGACTCCAAGTCCAGCTTTCTATTCACTATTCCATGCTGCTTTTCAACAAAGAATATATCATACAGAAACAAGGCTTTTGGTTTTGGTTTGGTTTGGTTTGGGTTTTGTTTGTTTGGGATCTTTTTTTGCAATTTGGTAGAACTCACAAACCCAATTCAAGACAAAAATAGTAAAATGAAGTATAGTTTTGCTTCAGGGGCTCTGGAATTAATGCTCCTTTTCTCTGGCATACTACAAGCTTGTTGCTAAGATGAGTCCCATATTTTCTGGGAAGCTGATCAAGTGAAGTCATTCCAAGACACCAAAGTACTGTTAAAATCTGGATCAAGTTTCTCTTTGGATCTAGGATCAGACCAAGAGCATATATAACGCTTAAGATGGATTACTTTCTCTGTTCTGCCCTCTATGACTACTGCTCTGTTTCATTTATCACTTTTAAGTTGACAAAAGGACTGAAATGCAGAGACTTGGAATTTCTGGTTACCCAAAATGACCTGCTCTGACTCTGAGTAAAATTTGTGGTTTCTATTTTGTCATTGCTTTGGATAATTTCCATTTGTTTTTACAATGCATATGAACAAATGCTCAATAATATATTTAAAAGAAAGAGATCAAAAACTGAAATTTGAGATCTAGTGTGCTGGCCAAAAGTTGTATTGGTGATACCAAGTTAAATGATGGAAAATTTGCACAATCTGGGTTTCTTTACTTGAAAAAACAAACTCTAGCTAGTACCTTTGATACCTTGGAAGCTTGTTCAGTTCATGTACAAGCTTTTTGTTCTCTTTTATGTAAAGGTTTCCTACTAGGTCGATTTCAATACAATTAGGATGATAGTAATTGAAGTCCTTTTTTAGCAAGTCATGTATGACTTGGGCTTTTATCCATGAAATGAAGTTTCATCATAATTCTGAAGATTAGACTACAGACAAACTGTAACAGGTTTGGGTAAGAAAAGGCCTGACACAAAGAACACAAAAATCAATACAGGGTAAGTTTCCTAAAATAGAAAATAGAAGTAATTGATTTTCCATAATAAATTCTTATATATTCCCTTTCCATTTCATGTATGCTTGCCAGATCCTTTTCCCCAGAGTTTTTTGAAGGTTCCTAAGCAAAGCAGTATCAGGCTGGTTTAATGTTTATTATAATCAATATAGTAGTCCATACTATTGTTTAAAATGAGGCCCAGAAATTTATCCGTATAGTTCAATTAGCCATGACATCCAGACCATCAAGATTAATTATTACAAATTTTTAAATAACAAATATCTAGGTACTATATGAATGATGACTAAAAAATGAATTTAATTATCATGGAATAGACAGTAAATGTATTTTTTTCTCAGCTTTTCAGACATTTGAAATTGAACACATCATCTTCATATAACAAAGCTATAACTAGTGAATAGCCTAACTACAACTCCAAGTGTTAAGGTATTGTTGACTGCCTACCAGAAATGGCACAAGGAATTCAACTGGGTACTTTTGTGGTGTTTGTTAGAAAGTTTAACACAACCAACAAGAAGGGCAGAAGAGAATACTGAATAATTTTGTTACCATATTAAATTTAACATACACTTAAAAACTTTATATAGCAGAAATTTGTGATTTCTTATACAAAATCTTTATGATTCCTTGTTTACTAAAATCTTTGCTTAAATTCAAAAGAAAAATTATAAATGAAAAAAATCTGCACAAATAAAATACAATATTTATAAAATTTCCAGCCATATAGTGTATGAGATGAAAAGTAGTCACATAGTAGAATGTAAGCTCCTTAAGAGGAGAGACTATTTTGTTTTGGTTTCTATAACCCTATGTCTTTAGAAGTCTGTCTGAAATGTTCCTACAGAAAAGTAGTTCCCCCCCCCCCACCAAGAAATAAAAGAAAGATGGAGTGGCTACATTCCAAGAGTAGAAGAAAATGGATGGACCATCTGTGTCCTCAATTGTTATCTTTGCAACATCAAGAGAATACAAAGAAGGCCCCTGGAATGTTGAGTGGATTTCCTCTGCTAAACTTGTAAGACTATGTGGACAACAGCCACATTGGGTGGGAGGATGTAGATAGGAATGTATCATTGGAGGAAATACTTATATCTCTGTGATCATGGAGCTGTTAGAGTGTTGAAGTGTCCCTAGTAACTAACACCATATATCTCACATAATAGTTGTCTAATAAATGTTTCTATTGAATGGAGGACGTGTTTAGGGGGTGGAAAAAGTACGTGCATATGGACAGAGAGAGAGACTCCGTGCTTGGGGTTCTAGGCCTTTAGTTTGTGGCCCCTCTTGGAGACCTTCTTCTGCTAGCCTGAACCAGAAACTCAGCTCTGGACACCCCTATATTTCTGGCCTAACTCAGAAGTCTGGGCACTGAGTCCTCAATATCAGTCCACCTTTGTTCCATAGGCCTCGTCGCTTGCCTATATGTAAAATTCGTTATCTTGAGGTGGAAAAGCAATTCACTGTGGTTTCTCCTTCATTTTCCAATCACTACTCAGACCAAAATTCTTATTAAGGAAGGTTATATTCACTGGGAATCATGGAGGACTTTTTTATGTATATACATAAGTATTATCACAATCAAGCAGAAGTAAAAGTTTTGAAATTTTGGAAGCATCTAAGGAACTACTATATATTTAGAAAACTGAGAAGATGGAGACAATTACGTGTACTGACATAAAGAACTTTCAAATAAATATGGGATTAATACAGGATGAAGACCCCCAACATTCCCCCAACATGCCTTTTTTTTTCTTCCCTTGTGCTTTAATTTGTTAAGAGATCTTGGGATTCATTTGCATTTGGTTTTGAACCTATGTTCTCGTGCACATATTATAAATTAGTCTAACTGACAACGGTTCTTAACCACTTTGTGTCACAAAACCCTTTGGCAATCTGGTAAAACCTATGGTCTTATTCTCAGAATCATGTTTTTGAATGAATAAAATATATAGGTTTGCAAAGGAATGATATGTATATGTGTATATATAGTTCTATATTTCTATATATACAGAATTTCTGTGTACACATGTATGTACATACACATTATGTATACACACATACACACAGATATATATGTATATATGTATATATGTATGTATATTCAAAGTTCACAGATCCCATGTTAAGAGCCCCAGTCTAGCAGAAATAAAAATCTTTACAATTATAAGAACACAAAGCTTTTTAATATAATTAATCATTTCGCCTGTCTTTAGTACTAGCTTAATTTAAGATGTCATTTTTTTCATTGTGCCATGTTATAGAAATGCTTGTTTTATTTCACAGAATAGAAATCAAATTTAATAATGATTCAAAAAAATGATGCCATTTTCCTAGGTAGCTAATGGTGATGGCATTTAGTGAGTCCTGTGTCAGTATTGGCCAAAGTCAGAAGAATGCCCAGGTGGATAAATTATTGCAACAAGCACATCATTCAGTTTTCAGACGTAATTAGACCCCTTTGTAACACTGCGGGAAAGTCCTGCTATTGGCTGCTTGATGACTTGGGATGAATAAGATGGATGGCAAGGAGAAAATTGCTGTGAGCAGTCTGCTACCAAGAGCAGGGGTAAATTGAAGCTCCAATCTGCTCAGTTGGCACTAGCTGTATGCAATCTGCTGCTGTCTTGTGTGGAAGCTACCTGCAGTCTGTTGTTTAGTAAGCTAGTGAGGGGTGATCATCTCTCGGGCTGCTCTGAACCATAAGGCAAATGTTTAATCAGTGGCTTTTGAAAAAGAGCACGATTAATAAAACCCATAAAACTCACTGCTCTGATTGAACCAGCAAGTGGGCAGCAAAGTCTTTTAGAGCTTATTTAGAGACCATTCTAGCTGAGAAAATAAATTATTTAAGACCAGATTTGTAGGTAGTCTAGGAAAAACAGATTTTGCTGGACTATTCCTGTCTCCCAGCTGTGAGCATTAAATAGGAGTCTGGGGATATGTTAAATTTAGTGCAGGACATAGTTATAAGACAGCAGGGGAAAATATTCTTACTGAAAGGTTGCAGCTCTCTTCAATGAAATACACATTGATTTTCAAAGGCTAGAGAGTTGTCCTTCAACTAAATGGTTTCATTTTTCCTTCTTCTAAATGCCTTTCTATTCTGAATGAGTGGGAAGGATGCACTTACTCAAATTTTAAACCAGCAGGGTAAAGGAAAACTTAATTCTCTCTCCTTTTTTTCTGTTTCCCTCCAGTTTTTCCCATTTATGCAAGAGTTCTAATGAGATAATGGATGTGAAAGCCCTTGGAAATCAAAAACTCTCTACAAATATAAGATCTCATTATAACTCTTAGGATATACGGATAAACATTTTGCTTTCCTTATGTTTACTGAAGTTTAGAGAAAATAAATTTAAATAATATTTTTAAGGTTTGTAAAGTCCTTTTTTCACCTTATGAGGTAGTGCAAATAAAATGTAAAATGAATGTTTCTTGCCCAAGAACATTACATGGTATAAATAAAATATACTATACAAAGAATGAGGCATCCATGTACTCCGCGTTACTATGTTGGGATCTGGTTTTTGTTATCTTAATTCTTTTTTAAAAAACACCATAAATCAAAAATACTACTTATTCCTGGAAAGTAGGCAATAAATTCTAATAGTACTAATGATGAGAGGATAATTCTAGAAAGGACCGTTATAAAACAATACAGGAGGATTTGCATTTTTAAGTTGATCTCTGCCAGCTCATGCTTTTCATTGTTAGAAAGTACACTCCATCCGAAGGTCAGGATCAGCCCTCTATGTAAATGATAATGATGATGATGATGACCAACATTTGCATAGCACTTTTCTATTTATAAAACACTTCATAAACATTTTTTTCATTTAGTCCTTACAACAACTCTATAAGGAAAAGAATATGCGCCATCCCCAACTCCCCAATAGCTAAGATTTTGTTGGTATGAAGAACTTCTAGTGAAGGAATCAATTCTTACAGATGCACATTCACAAATGTTCTCTGTTAGGGGTTGCCCAGGACAGAGAGGATCAGTGACTTGGCCATGGTCGTACACCTAGTATGCGTGAAAGGCAAAACTTGAAACCAGATCTTCCTGACTCCAAGGAAGGCTTCTATTAACTATGCTGTGCTGCTTTTCAGGGTAAATTATTCAGTCAAGAAAAGGACAGGACTTTAGATTTAAAGATCATCTAGTCCAATTCTTTCATTTTACAAATGAGGAAATTGAAACTCAAAGAGAGAAAATGATTTACCATGGTCACATAAATTTTAAGAGAGGCAGGATTTAAATCCTACTCATATATGTGTGCATATTTTAATAAGTTTGTGATTTATACATATAAATATAAATTTACACATGTACTGTATGTGTGTACATTATATATATATCACAATTATATTTTATACATACACTATATATGTGTATGCATATTTATTTATAAATCAAAAATATTTTATCCACATACATATATGCATGTGCACATATATGTATGTATCTGTCATGGACACAGTGTGTCCTAAAAGTCTTTAAGCTATTAAAGCATAAAATCACACTAAAACTTTTGGAATACTTTCTCTGTGTACATAATATGTGACTGTGTGGTTTACAGATATAAAATGTATGTATTGTATGTATATGTAATATACATACTTGTGTATGAATACTTCAGTAGGTATATTTTCATGAAAAATGCTGTTTGATGACCAAATGGGCCAAGCATAGCACTGCTACTTTAAAAAGTCTCAGCCTTTCCACAAGGAGTTTCCCAGGGTTTCTTGACTCATACTCCAGTGACCATAGACTAATGCTGCTTATTCCTGTTAATATAATTCTCACATCTGCCTCCATCCTGGCTGCTTCCTAGTCTTCTCAAGAACTCCCTTGAGTCAGAGGCATCCTCTGTATCCTCCTATGTGGAAGAGGACTATAACAAAATTCCTTCGCTAAACTTTTTCTGAAACTGGGATTTACAAGACACTAGAAATTCTAATTCTTGCCTTCTCTAAGTCACCGATGTCACAATAAATTCCCATGATCCCATATGGCAGATAACCCAGTCTTCTACTTCACTGATATCTTTGAGACAATCTGACAAAAGTTCTCTCAGTTCTCCTTTATTCCTCAAAACTTCTGAAAATTGTCACTCTTTCCTCCTTTGCTTCTATCTCAGAAGAAGAGATATCACTGCTCCTTTCTAATGATAATCTATTGATTCTTCAATCACTCTGCCTTTACTGGATCTTTTCTATCCACCTGTCAATATGCCCACGGTCCCTCCATCCTTAAAAAAAATTCCATTAGCCATTATAACTAATCCAGCTAGACTCCTGTCTTCCTCTTCCCTTTTACTGACAAAATTCTTGGGGGAAAAATGTCAACAATTGATGGTCTCACTTCTTCAACTTCCCAATTTCTTTTTAATCCTTTCAGTTTTATCTCTGTCTCCACCACTCTCCTGAAACTGTTCTCTAAAAGGTCACTAATAAATTCCTAATCACCAAACCTAATGGTCTTTTATATGTACTCTAGCCTTTTTATAAAGTACTTTAGCCTTTTTATAAAGTACTCTAGCCTTATTCTTCCAGAGGGAGGCTGGCTATATTTCTCCCTTAGGGTTTTAGGGGTACCCCCAAGAGGTTAAGAATGTCTTCTCTAATGTTATCAACTTGAAATCCCATTCTGGTGTGTTCCCCCAATTATTAGCCGCTAATGATTAAAACCCCAGTTCCATTTAATGATTTAATATCAATCAGCTTTTACAAAGATATATTTACTTTAAAGATAGAGTAAAAACAAAAGTACAAACATTTTTCCTCAACTTTGGGGCATACACACTTCCCTATACCACCTCAAGCCTTTACAATAGTGGACCCAAGTAGTTTCTATCTAATTTGGGTCCCGTCAAGTTCACTCCACATAGAACAAAACACAAGCTGGGTGAGTCTCAGTTGTCAGTGGGTCAGAGCCTGAAGGTCATTTCATGCATCAGGGCCTTGATGCTGAACTAGTTACAAAATCTGATGTAGACTCAACTTCCAGACCTCTTGGTAATTCAGTCTCCTGAATTTTTGAAACCTGCAGGTTCACGGTCTCCTATCTTAGTCCCCTGAAATAAAAGACAAAGAATGCAACACACTGTATTGTATTGAATTATAACCCATCACCTGAAGGATAACAGGAGAAGGGTGAGATTTTGGTCCAGTAGTACCTTTTGAACATCCCCTCCCCAAGGTCTACTTATGCAGAAATAAAAAAGGGTTTTCCTGTATTTAGTAGATCAAAACCAGTTATGGAATGTCTACTCATGCTCCAAACTACATGGGGATTGTATCAACCAAACATTCTATGTCAGCTCATAAGACCTAAGTGTAATGTAGAGCCCTCCCATGACTTTATCTCTCTGCAGCAATTGACCCAGCTGATAATCCCCTTTTACTGAATAGTCTTCTACCTAGGTTCCAGAGATACCTCACTCTGCTAGTTCTCCCCGCTAGTCTTCTCCTTTGTCTTACTCCTGGGCTTCTTGTCCCTTTTCCATCTGTTCAAGGGTAATGGGGAAAACCCCAAAGTTTCTCCCCTTTCTGCTCTTCCTATATTCTCTCATTTGCCCAAGGTTTCAACTAACACACAAATGATTCCTGAATCTATATCCAGCTCTGATGTCATTCTCAAACTTCAGACCTACTGACTGCTTTAGAACATCAATCTTTACCTGGGGGTGGCATACCACATAAGAGATTTCGACTTAGGCAATTCGAGTTTTGGGGAAGGGCATCAAAACGTATACTCCTACACATGATTACACACACTCTGTGGAAAACAAATTTCAGTGCAGCTTGCTGAAATGTGTTGTATGATTCTTCTTACAAATTTGTGCCTCTTTTCTCACACCTATCTGTGGGATGGGCTGCACATTCCTTCAGAATTCTAAACTATAATTCCAGGGCACCAATGAAGAAAGAATACAAGTAGAAGACAGGAAAAAATAATGAGGTTATAGATTTGTAGATGAAAGAGATCTTAGTGCTGCTTATATAACCAACCCCTTCATTTGACAGGCAACACAATAACCTGTTATGTAAGGCTTATATAACCTTCTGTAATAAGTGACGAAACCAAGGTTGGAACCCAGATCCTTTGACTATAAATCCAGCATTCTTCTCATTATATCAAGATGGGCATTTTTTTTCACACTTAATAGAGTTTCCCCTCTCTCTAAGTACACTTTGCCCAAGACTCCTTGATCTCAGAAATGTTCTCCTTTATCTGACCAAAAATTAGACAAAAATAGATACTGTGATACACACCAACCAGAGGAAAAATGAGGTCTAGAACAACATGGGGAAATCTAAAGGGAGAAGAGGTTGAGACATCCATATTTTGCCTACTTCTCTCTCACTTGTTCCTTGTTCTCTGTCCTGTTTCTCTAACTAGGACAATAGACTCAATTTGCTTACTTTCACTCAAAAGTAGACCTGGGCCACAGTGTGTCTGGCTTAGTGCAATTGTATCTCCTGGATAGATCAAGGCATTTTTTTTTCTTGTCAGAAGGAGGCAATTTGGTTGGGGCTATGTCAAGAAACCTTCTCTAGACCTTCACCTTTGATCCCAGTATCAGTGATACCCACTTCGCTACAGCCTTGGTAGATGAAATGTGGCATAAAAACCACTAAGCTAAAAATAAAGGAACCGCTCCCAGCTGGTCCACACTTGGTAATTGGGAGTGGATTTTTGTTTTTCCCACACTTAGATTAGCAGTGGTGTAATGTTTTTCCTACTTTATAGGAGCAAACCACATGAGTAGTGTGTGAAGAAGGAAAAAGGAGAAAGAAATGTAAGATATTTTGTTTATTCCTATGAATTCCAATCTTGTGGAAGATAGTGGTTGCTGCTCTATCTTCTCTTAAATGGTTAATCTTGAAAGACCTGAAGTGCCGCATTCAGAGGCGTCTTATGTTAAAATCTATTTGTCAATTCCATGCAGTCATCTAAAAATATGTGGTGCTCACAAAAATGGTAAGGAAGATAGATCAAGACTTCCACAGAAATACAGAAAAGAACTCTTGGTCTAGGAGTCAAGAGATGAGTTGTATTCCTGACTTAGTCTATTATTAGCAGTGTCTTCATCTCCTCAACTCTCTTAAATTACCTCATTTGTAAAAATGGGGAGGTCAGGCTATATACAAGACTCATAACTTTTTTTGACCATGGTCCCTTTGTCAGTCTGATGAAGCCTATGGATCTCTTCTCAGAATAATGTTTCTGAATGCACAAAATTTAAGATGCCAGACTACAGGGAAACCAATTCTATTGAAATAGTTATCCAAATTTTTTTTTTAATTACAGACCCCTGAAATCTCTCCATGGACCCCTTGTTGGAAAGAGAGGGGTGGTTCACCAAACTCAGTTTAAGAACCTCCAGGCTAAATGAATTAAGGTGCCTTATGGATTTAGCATTCTTTGTCCCTACAGATCTTGCATTAATTAGGCTGTCAAGACCTTGAAGAGAGGGAAGTTCTTATATTTAATATGCACAATATTCCCAAATATCTTGCACAGTCTAGCATACCCTGTAGATTCTCAAATATTCAACTCTATTTTTCAGGCATAATAGCCTGTTTTACCAACCCTGGCATTTTCTTGGAGTGGACAGCTGTTATTTGGGGGCAAAATGATACATGATCCTCCATAAAGATTACACTACTGACCTGTCGTCAGTAGGACTTGAACCTCAACCTTGTGAGATATTTTCCTAGTTGTGGTGATTGATTTTCACTGAACCACACATGCTCTGTCTGGCCCATTTCCCCTTCCAACTGAGACTAGGCACTTGCAAGATGACAGGTCAAGGTTAGGAGTAAGGCAGACTCCTGACTATACCAGCTCTATCTATATTCTTATAGCCCATTTGCTGTCTGATTGGACATTAGTGGAAATTGCTGCCTGAATGGGATACATTCTGCAATAAGTGAAGCTAGAGAAGTGACTGCAGAACAATATGACTAGATCATTGAGTCCATCTCTCATGAAAACCAGTCTCCTTCAGTCAAAGTCACACCTCTTGGAGGATCTTATTAGCAATGTTAAATGAGCAGTAATGTGAAAAGGAGTGGGGAGGGTGGGGCTGGAGAAAAATGCTCCTACAGCATGGCCACAGAACAACGTGAAGCTAAGCTGCTCAAGTCAGAATTAAACCCATAATCTTGGCCACTTTAGCAGCAATGGTCTAACCAAGTGACCTGATATAACTAAATACAAATTCGAGGCACAATAATCCTGCGTTTAATTGCTTACTCTGTAGTGATCTCTAAAATTCACCTACTAATGTTCTGATTTTTTGATTTTTGAATAATGGGAGACATGATTTAGTAAATGGAAGAAGTAGAGCACTTCAATCAGTGTCTTCTAACTTGAAATGCAGAGTATTTTGCCATGTACCACAAACTGTCCTGTAATTTGCTCTTAAGGATCTAATGCTGACTGCATAGTTGAAATTAACCTTTGGAGACTCCTAACCAAAGCTTAGACATCCTCCTCCTCCTCCTCACATGTGTAGCATTTTAAGGTCTGCAAATACTTTATAGTATTTTATTTGATCCTCACAATCTTATGAAGTAGTCTTCGTTGGCATCATCATCATCATCATCATCCTCACTATTATTATCCCCATTTTACAGATGAGGAAACAGAGGCTGTAAGAAGGTAAATTACTTGCTCAGGGTAGCACAACTAGCAAATCCCCGCGGCGGGATTCAAACTTGGGTCTTCCTGACTGCAAGTTTTTTCATACCTTATACCTCCCCTCAATCCCACAGCCCTCATACTCTGTGACTCAATGATACCAGCCTCCCTGCTGTTCCTCCAACACGACACTCCCCCTCCTAGCTCAGACCATTCTCACCAGCTGTCCCTGAGACCTGGAATGCTCTTCCTCCTCATCTCTGCCCCCCAGCTTCCCTGACTTCCTTCAGATCCCACATCTCCCCTTCTCAGGAAGCCTTTCCAGCTCCCAAAATTCGAGCGCCTTTTTTCTGTTGATTGCTTCTCTTTTATCCTGTACATAACTTGTTTGTCTGTAGCTATTTGCAGGTCGTTTGTCTCAGGAGAGTGTGAGCTCCTTAAGAGCAAACATTTTTACCTTTCTTTGTGTACACAGTGTTTAGCATAGTGGCTGGCACATCAGAGATACTTAGTAAATGTTGATTGACACTGATGATCCATTGTGCCACTAAGATATACTTACAAGTATATGAAAATCCTGAGAAGTGTCACTTGAATTCTCTGTACCATTCATTAGCTTTGGAACAATTAATGTTCTTCCTGAAACCCTGCGTAACCTTCGCTGTTGTTTAGTCATGTCTGACTCTTTATGAACCCATTTGGGCAAAAATTCTGAGGTGGTTTGCCATTTTCTTCTATGGCTTATTTTACAGAAGAGGAAACTTAGTCAAACAGGGGTAAGTGGCGTTCCCTAAGTCACACAGCTAATAAGCGTGCTTCATACATCAGCTTCATAGCTGCCCCCTAAAGCTTCATATCATTTAGATTCAATTCACCAAACTTTTATACAGTGTGGGTCTCTTCTAGGTGCTATGCATACAAAGACAAACCTGAAATAATCCTTTACTTCAAGAAACCAAATAGAGTGAGTGGGGAAATAAAATGTATATGCAGATAACCAAATATAAACATATAAAATAAAATACATTCATTTTTATTTATTTTATTTTTAATTTATGGACTAAAACAAGCATTTCAATAACAGCATAATTGAAAAAAAGATTGCACATGAAACTACTCATCTGTTATATACAGCTTACTATTCCTTTTAAATATACAATAAAATTATCATGTAAATTTCTATACTTTTTTTTCTTTCCTACTCCTACCCTAGAGATGACTATCATTAGACACAACTATACATATATGTATATATGTACACATTCATATTTACACAGATACACATATACACATATATATATATGTAAAATCATTCTATAGAAACTTCTGTCTATCAATTCTTTCTCTGGATACAGATAACATCTTCCTTCAGATGTCCTTTGTAGTTAATTTAGGTATCTATAATAGTCAAAATGACTTATTCACTCAAAGTTGTTCTTAAAACAATATTGCTATTACTGTATACGTTAATCTCAAGAGAAGGAGAGAGAACTAGCAACCAGGAGGAATCAGGAAAGCAATCATGTGAGGAGGTGACCTCTGAGTTGTGTTTTGGAGGAAACCAGGCGTTCCATAATGGGGGAGTGAATAGGGAATGTATTCTAAACATAGTATACTAGGACCCAGAAGCAGGAAATAGATTGCTTATTAGGAACAGATAGCAGATCAGTTTGACTGGAATGAAGAAAGTGTAAAGTAGTATGAAATAAAACCTATAAGACACTGGCTTTTCTCGATACTTGGGATCCTCTATAAAACCTCTTGGGTTTTGCATTCTAGACAGAGGATTTTTCTTTTTTAGAAATGTGGGCATATTTATAGGCAATGAGGAAGAAGCTAGGAGATGAGGAAAGAATGAAGGTTAAAGGAAGAGAGAATGGTTGAGGGGACAGGCTCCTGAAGGAGACAAGAAGCTTGACCTTGGCCTAGAAATAGGGTCCCTCTTCATCAGATAAGACGAGCAAAGAAAGGACATACTCACAAAGATGCAAAGGGATTTTGAGGATTGAAGTAGAGAAGATGGAAGGGTTCCTGATGGATGATCACAATTTTCTCAGGAAAGTAGGAGCTAAGATTATCTGCTAAAAGAGAAGGGGATAGGGATATTGTTAGAAGCATGAAGAGAAAGAAGATTGGGAACGGCTGCTCGGGGTGGATGGGGAGCTGATGATATAAATCCCACCAAAGAAAAATAAAAGAATTGCAGCAACTGAGAAAAAAGACCATGAATTTGCAGTGGATCAGTAAGCAAGATTTCATGAATTTCTCCAGTCGTGGTCAAAAACATGGGATTACATGATAGGTATAATATAGCATTGACAAATGACAGGGTACAAATGATGATAGAATCAAGAGTAGAAAATAATATATATTTGAAATAGTTAACTATGTGAATAAGATTGGGAAGTGAAGAAAATGAAGATAAAAGAAAAAGCAATGGGGAAGGACTCATACAGACAAAGTAGAGGTTTGGGAGGCAGTTAGACACAGCACAGGAGATTATTTCAGAAACAGAAATTTCAGAGTCCAAGGTCATAAAATTCAGTCATGGGAGAGCTTCCGAGAATTAATACATTACTTTCCCCTTACCCCCAACTACAGACAGTTGAGGTGATGATACGCAGGTCATAGGAGTTGAGATGTTTAATGAACTAGAAGTTAGTCATCAAGGGGACATAAATATATGTATGTGTGTATATGTATGAAAACACACAAATATATATGCAAATACACAATATATATATGTATAGAGAGAGATGGTAGGTAGATATTTGTACATATGTGAGTATACATACACATACACATGTGTGCATTTAAGTCCCCAGGCATTAAAACAAGAGCAGGAATGGAGAAGACTGTGAGTCAAGTACTGAACTCTTTGAGAAATGGGGTAAAATGACCCAGAAACCAGTTGATTAAAGTAATCGGGATCTGAGTGGAGAGATATAGATAGATGGAGTGAACCTCAAAGAAGGAGAGATAGAAGAGCAATAGCAGTAGAGGTAAGATCTAGAATTGAAAGTAATAAAACTGAACCATATATTAGTGGGATAAACTGAATGAATAGTAATAGTGATTTCAAAAATTGTGATTTTTTTTTCTATTCAAAGCTTTTACTACTGACCTACATCTAGAAGGTAGATACTTTCAACTGGTCTTTCAGTGGCAGATCTGATTTGTCCTAAACCAGCATTTGTAAACCAGCTGTTTGGAGATAGTATTACTGTCTGTGACCATGGAAAAGCATGGACCTAACTGCCCTGTTGTGGTATTGAACTTGTGTCAGAAACATCATTGGCACCTGGCTTTAACCGCCCCAGCTGTTTAGCAGATGCTCAAGAATTCTTCTCACTTCCACATTCCTAGAGATGTCTCAGGTTGTTGGTTGCTGTTAATGTTTTTAAGCAAACTCTGTATTTCTAGACCAAAAGCAATTGCTTATAAACTATATAGAAAATATTCTGCAGTAATTTTCTTTGGCCTTCCCTAGGCCTTTTCTCTATTCTTTGAAGTTTCTGCCCATACCAACCACAGCTATAGCCATGCCCAAACTCATCCTGGTTCCCATTTCCTGTCACTTCTCTGGTCCTCTGTTTCCATTTTGGCTTCTCTCTTGGAATATAATGGTCAGCCTCAGGACTTCAAAAGAAAAAAACAATAGTATTGGTCTGTTTTCTCTGAGACCTGGTAGGGGAAAACATAGCCTGACCTACCAACAGTGTTGAAAGAAAATAGAGAATCAGCAAAATTTTTATGCTTTAGTTATCATGCTCTAAAGCTTTACAATTTCAATTTTCCCTTTTCTATCCTTATTTATATGTGGATTTCATGGCTGTGAGAAATGTTACTCTTGTAGGTCAGGCCATCTACTTCATTGGCACAACAGGCTTGGAGTTCCTTCAGGACTTTGACCACAAAGTACTCATCATCCATCTGCTTTGAGGAGTTAGAAGAATCAAAATTCTACAAAGCAAAGGATGGCCCCCTAATCTTTGAGCTCCTTGCTGAGACTTCAGTTTTTGTGAGATACAGTTAAGATAGAATGATTGGGAAGAAGGACAGAGCAGCCACCCGGGGTGAATCCAAACTGGGAATGTCCAGGGTTATAAGTAGGATGAGACATCTAAATTTTCATGCCCCCCAGGGCATAAAAATCAATCAGTAAACATTTACGAAGTGTCTAATATGTGCTAGGCACCATGCTTAGCACTGGGATACAGAAAGGAGGCAAAAATCTATCCTTAGAGAGATAGATAGATAGATGGATAGATGATAGAGAGATAGATATAGACACAGATACAGATATATAGATTTGTGTATATGTCTGTGTGTACTCACACACACACACACACACACATGCATGCATGCACATAACTCCCTTCTACCTTTCCAGTCTTCTTTCACCTTGCTTCCCACCATCACTGGCCTCCTGGCTGTTGCACAAACAAAACATTCCATGTCTTGGATCTGAGCATTTTCTCTGGCTTTGGTTGGGGCAAGATAGGTATACTTGAGAATCATCAGCATAAACATGATAACTAAATCCAAGGGAGCTGATGAGATCACTAAGTGAAATGTATAGAGGGAGAAGAGAAGATGGCCCAAGATAAAACCCTATAGGGTTTATGGTTAGAAGGTGTAATCTGGAAGAGAATCCAACAAAGGAGAAAGAAAAGTAGTCAGAAGAACAGAGAGAGAAAACCTATCAAGAAGGAGAGAGTGATCAACAGGGTGAAAGGCTGCAGAGATGTCAAAGAGAATAAGGCCTGAGAAAAGGCCAGTGCATTTGGCAACTGAGATTGCTGAAAACACATTCCTTCATCAGGAGAAGGAGGGGAAAAACTGAGTTTACCAAAAATAATTACCTAAATTGGAAGTTACCAGATAACATTCTGGCAGCTGGAAATGAAATAGCAGCTTCTCCACCATTATCTTGATGTCTCTGCCCTTACCTCAACTGAATTTTTCTTTAAAAGTTGATTTGAGGGTGTGCTTCATGTGGGTTGCCCTGGCAGCGTTTTGTAAAGCTTGCCCTATACACCCAAATTGCTAGTTATGAGTAGAGATGCCACTTATCTTCTCCTCATTACTCCCCTCCCCACAACTCAAATGGAAAGGCATCCCATCATGGGCCGTACTTCATAATAAAACCTGTTCATAGAGGTTGTCACTCTCTAAAAAAACACCACTCTGAACCTCTTGTTTCAGTCTGAGTCAGCTTTCTATGCAAATAGCCCTGGCAGGATTGTCACTAATAATCAAAGCTAAAAAACCTTGGATAGATGAGGTTTTGGTCCAGTAATTTTACTCTTTATTCAGAGATAAAAGGCTTAAAATATGAATGAATTTCAATCAAAATGTAAATGATGACATCAGATCCTTTCCTGTTTTGACCATCGAGAGAAGCTTAAAAACTAGAGAAGGCACTTGCAAGGAAGGTACTGGAAGCAAGAATACCTGAAATTGGAGGGTTGGGCAGGGAAAGAAGTAGCTAAAGAAGTTAAGAATACCAGGATGATTGTATTTAGAGCTGGAAGGGATCTGAGAGATGATCTAATTCAGAAGATCTTTACCTTTTTTGTTTCATGGACCCCCTTGGAAGTCTGGTAAAACTTCTGGATCCCTTCTCAGAGTGTTTTCAAATGTGTAAAATAAAATACATAGGATTGCAAAGGAGAATAATTATATTGAAACATAGCTATCAAAATATTTTTTAAAAAAGTTCTCATACCCCAAGTTAAGAATATTAATCCAATCTCAAAGTTCTACTGATGAGGAAATGTCAGGAGTGGGATGACTTACCCATAGTTACAGAGATAATAAAGTAGCAAAAGAATATGTATACTGAACTCCTCCAACTCCAGGCCCAGAGCCCTTTCTGCTGCTACAACACCGACTTCTCTGATACCATATTTGTCCAGGACCAGCCTTATTGATCTCCATCTTGGTAAAGACAAATAGGAGCTCTGCACAAAATCTTGAAACTGGCAGAGCTTTGCATAACTAAGTGACTTTTCTCATGGTATCTGAATCAAGTCAGACTTTTGCTGCTGGTACCTCTATGTCAGCTAGATAGGTGTTGCAGTGAGTAGGAGCCCTGGATTTGGAGCAAAGTAGACTTGAGTTCAAATCTCACTTCAGATTTTACTGTGTTAGTGGGTTAGTTGTTTGATTGAATCTCACAGCATCTTTTTCCTCTGGGTGTTGTGTTGTGTTGTTTTTCAGTTTTTCAGTTCTGTCCAACTCTTCATGACCCCATTTGGGTTTTCCTTAGCAAAGACACTAGATAGTTTGTCATTTCCTTCTCCAGCTCATTTTACAGATGAAGAAACTGAGGCAAAGCGGATTAAGTAATTTGCCCAGGGTCACACAGCTAGTAAGTGTCTGAGGCTAGATTTAAATTCAGGAAGATGAGTCTTTCGGACTTTAGCCCAGCACTCTACTCACCTAGCTGCCCATCTTCTCTGTAAAATAGGGATAATAATATTACATACCTTCCAGGGCTGTTATGAAGATCAAATGAGATAACATGTACAGCAATTTGCAAACCTTAAATTGCTATGTGAGTATTAGCTGTTATTAGTAGTGGTAGTAAGCTGGTTAGTACTTGAGATGGTCCCAAAAGGAGAGCAGCATTATCTCATTTTTCCCAGAGAAAATAACATTTAAAACTGGAAAGAAATATAAACAAAAAGTTACTGCTTCATTAAACTCATGATGCAGGTCAAATTTCCTGGCAACCGACTCTTCTCCTGGCTAGTGCTAGACATGGAGTCATTTGCAGTCAGAAATAACATTTGATTATATAGTCCTTCCTTTGTACCATAGATTGAAGCTTTGTGTAACCATTAACACCTCTTTCTTTTAGAAAGGAGTCAGATAAATGTAAATACAGGCAGACAATTACCTAGTCTTGTCCATTCAATGGACAGGACCACCCTTCTCTAGCATTTTCTTTCTCTAAAGAGACTTCCTTTCTTCATTCAGGAAAAAACCAATGGCTATCAAAGGCAAGATTTATGTTGAAGTAATGATTTCAGTTTTCTTTCAAATTCTAAACAAATTTTATGATACCCCCTCATGTGAGATATATTTATAATTGTGGCAGGGGGTTTACTCTAAACTGTTTTATTTTCTTTGTGATAACTCATAATTATATTATTAATACAATTTAAAAGTCATCCTACTCTGTAAGAATTTGCACATTGCCTCAAGATTCCATTCTGATTTATATATACAGAAGATATACATACATGTATCTGTTTATTCTTATTACTTTCAATTTGGACATGATAAATATGGTATTTCTATGATAAACATCTTTATTAGAAGAGAGTGTGATAGAGTGACTAAAGTTCTGAATCTGGGAACCAAAGGAGAAGACCTGAGTTCTAACCCTTTCTCAGACACTTAGTAGTTGTTCGACTCTAGACAAGTCACTTTACAGAGCCTTGATCTCTTCATCTGTAAAATGGGGTTAAAAAAAAGAACATGCATCTCAGAGAGTAGTGAGGATCAGACAATAATGGGATATAAAGCCCCTTGCCCAATTTAAAGAATTATATATATGAGTCTTTTTTTTTTTTTTGGTAATCTAAGTATGGCATCTTCTCTGAATTCTCCTTTCTAGTTGTTTGTACTTTGCCAAATATCTATAATAAATTCTTCAGAACTACACCTTAGTTGGCATTTAGGAAAGCTTTACATCAAACTCCATTTGGGTGGTCATACTCCCTTTACACTTCCAGATGTTTCTCTGACAGCCAAGACCCACTTAAATCTAAGATAATTGACCTCTTTGACAGCTCTGAAGAAGGGAGTGGCATAAGATATGGCTTCAAACAAAGAAATAAAAATTAGGTCTTTAAGAAAAGGCAGGCCTTCAATTTCTTGGGCTTTCTCAAGTGACTCTCTAAAGTATTTACATATGGTTACTAAATTTAAGGTGATACCTTATACACCTTACATGCTATAAGGAAACCACAGCCTATTTTTGTTTTGAAATTGAAACTTCTGTTTTGCGTAATGGTGATTTTAAAATATTCAGAAGACAAAAAGGAAAAGCCCCTTTAAAAAGAGATTTGTAGTAAGCTCGAATCTGGTTAATGCACAATCCTACAATATCTTATGCAAACAAAATTACAAAGAACAATGTTTTCACCTTGATCAGAAACGATGGAGGTGGGGGTGGAGGGTAGGATAGCAGTGGAGATTTAGAAGACAGTGTAAGAAAGGAAGGACAGCAGAGGACAATCCCACCACAACTGAAATTTTGCCAGAAGATAAGTCAACCTATCCTATAAAGATCCTGGTCCTTGTTCCTATGGAAATTCAGGAAGGAAACAGTCATTATCAACAGAGAACCGAGGAGAAAAGTAATTTAGGAATGGCAATGGCTGGTTTTGAAGAAGAATGGGGAAGTATGTCTTCCTAGTTTTTGATGCTTAAGGACAAATTGCCTCATGTTCTGAATGCTAAGTAATTTTTGTGCCAATTTAAGCATCAAAGACCAATAAGGGAGGTGGGAATTAGTAGTGTACATGCCATTTGATAGAGATTCTCATTGACTAAGCTTATGATTTTAAACAGAATTAAACATTGATAATTTCCTACTTTCATTCAAATATAGATGGTGGTTCTGTGTATGCAGCATAGAGAAGTACAAGGAGCAAAACACTAGCCCCCTCTCCTAAAAAATGATAATAAAGAGAACACGTATAGAGAGAATGGCATTCTGGAAATTTGATGAACATCCTCAGAAGGAAAATTAAATCATGGTTCTGTAATAAATTGCATGGTGATTAAAAAGATTTGGAGCCAACAGGTTTAAGCAGAAAGCCTATAACTATGTAAGTAAAAGAAAATTAAAGGTTTACTTTAAGGAATTAGGAAATGGGGGAGGGAGTTGCACAAAATGGAGTGGTAAAACAGAATTGTAGAGCCAGAAGAGAACTTAGAGATCATCTGATCCAACCCCCTCAATTGCAAATCAAGAAACTGAGGTCCAGAGAGATTAAATGCCATATTAAAAGAAATCAGAACTGAAGCTGAGTAAATGTAACAACTGCCTAATGGTCATTTGGAACTAGATGTGCCACAGGCATCTCAAAGTCAACATTTCCAGAACAGAGCTTACGATCTCTATCCCACCCCCACAAACCTTCCTCTCATCCCAACTTCCTTATTTCTTCCAAGAGCACCACCATGTTTCTAAAAAGAGAGGTTCACAATATAGAGTCATCCTTAACTCTTCAGTCTCCCCCACATCACATATCCAATCAGATGCCAAGTTTTTTCAGTTTCACCATCACAGTATCCCTCACAATCCATCCTCCCTCTCTGCTGCTAAAGCAATATTCTGACTCTTACCAGATAATTCTTTTGATCAACAGACTCTGGTGGCTCCTTATCAGCTCTAGGAGCACATAGAAAAACTCCTCTCTTTGGTATTTAAGACCCTTTACAACCTGATTACAAGCTGCTTTCCCATACCTGGAATGAACTCCTTTTCATTTCCATCTGTCAAAGTCCCTCATTTCCTAAAAGACTCAACCAAAGTGTTCTAGTAAGCTTTTTCCAATTTCCATTGGACTATGATAACTCTGGAGGAGAGAGCAGGGCTAATGACTTTATTTAAGTCTGCCTTACTTAAATCCAAATCATGTGCAAGTCAAGACATCATCCTCATGATGTCATTTGTCATTTTCAAGAATGAAGGACAAACAAGATCAATAGCCTTATTATACATTACTTGCCTGACTTCTAGGAATTGAAATACTCATCTTATTAAACCAAATACACTCATTTCATAGCTGATAAAGCTATGGCTTCAAGGTTAAATGTCTTCCCAAGATTACACAGCTACAAAGAAATGGAGTCAAGATTCAAATTCCAATCTTTTGACTTCAATCCAATATAATTTCCACTGCAGCCCAGGGTAGGTCTCTTTCAGATTATGAATTCCACTAGTGAATTTAATATAATTTTATTTCCAAATTTTAATTTGCAAAAAACTTTTAAGTAAGATAGTTTAACCTAAAGGACAGAAAAAAGAGGGTAAGCTATGGAACATGATAGCTGTCATCAAACATTCCAGGGGCTGTCAAGTGAAAGAGGGATTAAACATGTTCTGGTTAGCAGCCCCAGAGGGCAGGATCAGCAAGTGAGAATTGCACAGAAGACAAATTAGGATAAGACCAGGCAAAACTTCTTAACAATTAGAGCTGTCCAAAAGTGAAATGGGCTGGAAATGTAATGAGTTTCCCTTCCTTGGAGGTCTTCAAGTCGAGGCTGGGCAATCCCTTGTCTAGTATGGAACAGTGAGGATTCCCTGGGTGTACAGGTTGGACCAGATGACTGCTAAGGTCCTTTCCAACTTTCAAATTCTATGATTCATGATAGCCATTGTACAAACCAAGATGTTGCTGTCCAGTTATTTCAGTCATGTCTGATTCTTCCTGACCCCATTTGGGATTTTCTTGGCAAATATATTGGCGTGGTTCTCCAAACCAAGATACAACTTTGCATTCCTTCATGTTTATCTACCTCTACTAGATGGCCAAAACCTTTTAGCACTCAGTAGATTAATTCTAGCATGTTTACTGAGTTATTACTCAGTCACTAAGTATCAGAGTTAGATCAAAACCAGGCCTTCCTCTGCTAAGTCCAGAACAATATTCATCAGGCTATTCTACCTCTTAATTGTTACATGTTTGTTTGTTTGTTTGAGCCTGAGTCCAGCAGCCGTTCAGGGATCAATCCCACTATTGACCATAAAGGGAGGTTTGACCTGCTCTATTTCCAACTTAGGTCCATTGACCCCTACTTAGACAGACTGGTAGACTCAATCCCAGGTGGCATGAGGATAACATATCAGTGCCAGACAGTGCAGATATATGATTGGCTTAGCCTACTATAGCTCAGAACTCCAGAGTTCAGGCAATCCACCAGCATCAGTTTCCCCAATTGGAAGGGGATCCTCAATGATTATAAGTTACACTGAAAAGTATCAATCAGATGATCAGTTCAGTTTCTAGGTCTATGGACATTAATTTACATAAGAAAGACTCCACAGACTTATGCAGAACTGAAAGGACAATAAAGCAGAGACTCTCCCCTCTTCCAGTGTGATTTAATATGGAGCTAGAAGAAGTATGCTCATTGTTTAATATTGGAGGAAAATATTAGTTTGTGAACAAAAGTAACACCAAATAAATTATAAATTATAGCCCATCTCTGTGTTTACCTTTAAAAATAAAAAATAAAAGCAAAAGCCCAGCCAATGTTGCTAAATCCCAGAGCATTGAGACATCATCGCTATTGTGCTGGGACATATCCCTTAAGTATAAATGACCCACTTTACCTCAGGTTCTAAGAAGTAACACAATTGTGGCAAATACCAGCCCCACCCAATCCCTTCCCCATTTTCCATTTCATTTTTGAAGACTGATGAATTAGATTATTTTTCTTTTTTGTAAATGAACACAAAGGATGATTGCCCCACCTTCCCCAAAACACAGTCACATTCCCACTCCCAATTAGCTTTCTTTAAACAACCAAACAAGCCCAGGAGGAAGATCTATGTGGTTCTGCCTAAGGTGTTAAAATAAATCTTTGTACTATGGTTTTCAAAATTTTGTGAATGCTGTTTTTGTGAATGCACTACATGACCCCATTTAGGGTTTTCTCGGCAAAGATACTCTAATGGTTTACCATTTCCTTCTCTAGCTCATTCACAGATGAAGAAACAGAGGCAAACAAGGTTAATTTGATTTGCCCAGAGTGACATAGCTCTTAAGTGTTTGAGGCTGGATTTGAATTTAGGCTCTCTTGACACCAGGTCCAATTCCCTATTCACTGTGGCTACCTACCTACCTCTGTGATTAAATGATTTGACACAGTGAGTATGTCTTAGAAATAGAATCTGAATCCAGGTCTTCCCGACTCTAAAGCCAATGACTGAACCATGCTGTCTCCCCACTGCACACTTTTAAATGATATTTGAAAGGCATTCTTTCACCTTTTATGCTCCATTATCAAAGTCTATTTATGTAAACTTAGTCTATTCTTGAGGGAAAGGGGAGTGGTGCAATGAATAGAGCACCCAGCCTACAGTCAATAAGACTCATCTTCCTGAGTTCAAATCCGGTCTCAGACAATTACTAGCTGTGTGACCCTAAGCAAGTCACTCACTCCTGTTTGCCTCAGTTTCCTCTTCCAAAAAATAAGCTAGAAAAGGAAATGGCAAACCACTCCAGCTTCTCTGTCAAGAAAACCCCAAATGGGTCAAATGCAACTGAAAAAAGACTGAACAACTAAAGTTTATTCTCGAATATGTATCACATTCACTAAAAGAAAAACCCTTTAAAAAGAAAAGTAATATATATACAGATAAGATTAATTTGAACTTTATATGAATATGCCAGATGTTGTAGGGGAGGACAAGGAAGTATGACCTATAGTGGGTGCACTCTTGTAAAATGTTTATATAGATTTTCTTAAGTTTATTATGGGAGTTCCATTTTCATAAGTTCTTCTTTCTAAGTCTTAATTAGCCTTTGATTCAGTTTCTAATGTTCTTTGGCAAATATGTTATGGCAAAGAATTTCCCACCATCTGTTTCTCCCATTTAGCGGTATCTTATTTTCCTATATTTCATTTTATATTACCCCCAAATTAGTGCTAAAAATGTGACAGAAAAAGATTTTGGCCATTCACTGCACTTTGCAAATGTAAATTATACTTTTTATTACAAACAGAAGAGATGTGCTTATAAAGTTTTTGTCTGATTGTGTCATAAATAAAAAATGAATTTTTCCCATAGGATGTGGTTTCAGTAAATGTCCCTAGAAGTTTCTTGAAATTTGTGAACTTATACATAGGGAAGTAAAATGACCTCAGTTTCTTAAACATGATTTATCTATGGTCCCAGTTCAGTTGTTTTGCCCTGTTCTTTCTTTTTCAAAGCCCAACTCAACCACTCTTAGAATTTTCCCTTGAATCCCCAAGTAAAAATGATCCTTCATTTCTTGAATTCCTCCAGCCATTCTGTTTTATCTATAGTGATTACTAATTAACTGGAACAAATTAAAGTAATTAATTGTTTTGACATATAATAAACTTTACAACTTTTTGTACTTCTTTTTAAAAACATAACATAATATGCTTTTTTACACAATAATATGCTTTTCACAGGATTTGGCATTGAGCTCCTAGGATTTTGACATATATTCTTTAATTCGACATCATGAAGCTACACTTTTATTCTGTTGTATATTAATCATACCTTTGGCTACTGGACTGTTTTTCCAAGTCTCTCCTTAATTGTTACCTATAGATTTTCAATGCAAGTTCAATCTGGTAAATTCACAGGCTACTGACATATGTCTCTCTCCATCTCATAGGTAAATTTCTTAACCTTTTGTGATGTTTGGTATGCTGCAATGTCATATTGCAGCACTCTTTCTTCAATTGGGAATTCTGTAATTTTAGAACCATTTTGTTTCTCATTATATCAATATAATTACAAAAGTTCATCATTCATTCAAAGAGGACAAGACTTCCAGACCAATTAAAATTTTTAAATCTCCAAAACACTTTGAAGGAGTAATTTTTTACAGTTTGATGATGATGCCTTACTCTTACAGGCTTACCAATACTTCTAACAATTTCAGTATAGCGTTGAATGAAAAATTCATTTCACAAGTAAAAAAATTACCTTTTTCTAGTCTTTAGTTCTATAGTCTTTGTGCTGTCTTGCCTATGACAAGCATATTTTCCTTCAAAGCACAGGTTAGTAACCTTTTTTTTTTAACCTGGTCTCCTTATAGTTCTTTATTATTTAGGAAGTTTCACTGTAGAAGAATGAATACTAACCACTCCAGCTGACAGTTCCCTCTGAATTTCTTTGCTTGTCTTATAAAGATTAATTCTGCTACTTCCCAGTAGTAGTTTGTCAGTTCTTCGTGTTATTTTTCCTTTCCAAACAAACTTTCATTTGCACTGTGCTACAACTGATCCTGCTTCATTATAGGCTCAAAAGATTCTTGACACTCTTGTCATTCTCACATCAACAGCCATTGCAACAGCTGTAACAGCCATTGAAGTATGCTAAAACTCTTGCATGTTTCTTAAAAAAAAAAACCATTAAAAACACAACAAAGGAGAACAAAGAAATGCATGTATGAAATGAAATCTAATACTCAAATGACAGAGAAGACAGTTTAATCTACTTTCATCTTGTCAGGTCAGAGGTCATGAGCTACTCTGTTGTCAATAGAAGTACACATGCATGACCAAAATGAAAACATATTAAGATGATTAATTTTTCAAAGTCCCAAGTAGTTAGCATAGCACCCTATGAACTTAATCATTATCCCATCTATGTATTCCCATACATCAATATAACCAGTACTCCTTACTAGATAATCAGTTCTAATTCATATCAACAAACTACATGTTGTTCCAAGTGCTGAGGGAAATTGTGTCTTATTGCATCACTGACTCTCCCTCAGCACCTATCATAAAATCTAGCATACTGTGCTTTAAAATGTTTATTGAACTGAATTGAATAACAGCCCTAATTATATTAGCAGCTTTAAGGTCATAACAATGTTTGCATGGATTATGAATGAATCATGCCCACAAATCCAATTTGATGCAGTGTAGCATTCTGATATGAGAGCTAGGGGGTGCAGTGCATAGAACACGGGGTTTAAAATTGTCTTTCTGGGTTCAAATCTGGTCTCTGACATTTACTAACTGTGTCATCCTGGACAAATCACTTAACCCTGTTTGCCTCCGTTCCTCCTCTATAAAATGAGCTGGAAAGGAAATGGCAAACTACTCCATTATCTTTGCCAAGAAAACCCTATATAGGGTTATGGAGACATAGCTGAAAAACAGCTTAATAATATCATTCTTTATATAGGACCTACTCTCCTATCTAGAACAGTCCCCAGAATAAGAAACAAACTTAGTAGCAATGTTTTAGTCTTGAGTAATAATCTGTGCAATGATGCACAGGAAAAAATAAGATAAACAGAAATAGAAAAGGGTGTGTTCTTAGAACAAATAATTGAAAGTCAACTGTATAACTTAAGACATTGAAAAATGCAAAGTTCAAACCAATTCATTTAAGAAGCTATTTATCCCAGGAAAGATTTCTTGGTTATGCCAAACAGATGTCTGTCATCACAAATTTCTTTGTATCTAATTTAAAATACAAAACCCAAATGAATGTTTCCATTCACTCTTTATTTTCTTTTGTTTTGATCCTTGCTGCTATGTTTGAGTTGCTTTTTTTCTAATTCATGTGATTTCATCATAGTATAAATGGTCCCATAAGATTTCTTAGTCCAATCATTTTCAATTATTATGATCATCTGAAATGTAGACCTGTCTAACTTAAGTCTCCTTACCCTAGGCCCCATGGCAGGTGGCAGATAGATTTTTGTTAATAACACCCTCCTCATTATTCCTTCTAGAATATTAAGAATAGTAGTAATAATCATTAAATTATCAAAAATGTAATCTATAAAGAAGTACTTCCATATTTTAGTAGACTTTTCATGGTACTAAAATTTGTTATGCTATGCTATTAGTATGCAATTGAAATTTGAGTATGAAATTTAGCTTTGATTGATCCATATAGTCTCTTAATCGCTGCAAAATATTCATTTGTCTTCCTGATTTATCATCTTATATACAAGAGACTTCACATCTGCTGTCGAAATCAAGGGCATGTGATACTAAAGTAATAGTGCTGACAGACAATTGTTATTAATTAATACCATGTCTGCCATTTTTTTTTTTACCATCTGTTATACTGTGAGGCCACCTCCTCCAGATTCCTTCCCTGATCTACCCCATCCCACTCCCCACCCCTCAACTGCAACTGATCATTTCCTTCTTCATCTCTTAGGTCATTATTTATCTTTCCTTTACACTTCATCATTTTCTACTCTGTAGTACAATGAATCCATAAGTATTTATTAAGCCTCTACTACGTGGAAAGTGTGGTGTTAGGTGCTAGAGGTATGAAGACCAAAAGGAAATAGCCCTCTTACTTCCAAGTGCTCATATTTGATCAACTATGTAGCTTTTCCTGTACATATATCACCAGATACATATATAACATTATTTGAGAATGACGAAGGAATGAAAATAATCCTGGACTTAAAAATCAGCAGAGGTCTGGGTTCAGATCTTTCCTCCTTCACTTACTAGTTATGTAGCCATAGGTGGGGCACGTAATACCTCAGCCTCAGTGTTCTCATCTATGAAATCTGGATAGTGATACCTGTAGCATTTACCTTATTGGACTGTTGTGATGATCAAATGACTTGCGTTCTGAAAAGCTGAAAGCACTTTCTTAATGTCCTAGAGAAATGAAAGTTGGAGGGCTAAGGAGAAAGAACAGGAGAGGAGAAGAGACAACACATTTTTATTATCAACATGTCCAATCAGTTTTGTGCCTATAGAACTTACTGCCTTGGTTTTCAGAAGAAGAAATTAAAGATATCTATAGTCATATGAAAAAATGCTCTAAATCACTATTGATTAGAGAAATGCAAATTGAAACAACTTTAAGGTACCACATCATACCAGTCAGATTGGCCAATGTGACAAAACAGGAAAATTATAAATGCTGGAGAAGATGTGGAAAATTGGAACACTAATGCATGTTGGTGGAGTTGGGAACTGATCTAACCATTTTGAAGAGCAATTTGGAACTATGCTCAAAGGGCTATAAAAATGTGTATATACCACTTCTAGGACTGTATCCCAAAGAAATCACACAAATGAGAAAAGGACCCACATGTACAAAAATATTTATAGCAGCTCTTTTTTGTGGTGAACAAGAACTGGAAATTGAGGGGATGCCCATCAATTGGGGAATGGCTGAACAAGTTGTGGTATATGAATGTAATGGAATACTATTGCACTATAAGAACTGTCTCAAAACAGAGTAGGTTCCCTATTGCTGGAGGTTTTCAAGAAGCTCTATGACCATGTGTCAGGGATATTATTAGGGGAAGGGATTCTATTCAGGTCCCAGGTGGATAGATATTCCCTGAATCCACTAGCAATAGAATCTATGACTGCATTCTACGTTAAAAGAAGACCCAGTGGGGGCAGAGCCAAGATGGCAGAGTGAGAGCAAAGACTCACCTAAGCTCTTGGACAAGCTCCTTCAGATACCTCTGAAAGGGGAATCTGACCAAATTTTGGAGGTGCGGAATCCAGTGGGAGCCAGACTGTGATGGATTTGGAGCCCAGGACAGACTGGAAGGTCCACGGGAAGGATCTGTTCCACTGGGGTGAGCCCCCAGCACACAGCGCAGTGCAGCTGAAGCAGCCCAAGAAACCTGAGAGCAGCAGGCAAAACCAGTGGAGTGGCAGCCAAGGGCCAGAGACAAGCCAAACCGAGCCAGTGAGAGCCTCTGAGCGCCAGATATCAGCACAGCAGCTCCTGAGACTTTCAGCAGGAAGATTAAACATTAGTAAGTCACCTACTTGAACTTCCAGGAGCCAGGATGGCAGAGTGATCAGTAAATGCTCTCTCCTCCCCCCTTGATGACCGTGAAAGAACCATAAAATATTTCCCCAGAAAAATCCTGGATCAGCGGGAACAGCAGAGGGGGCCAATAGTCTCATAACATCTGAGGTTAGGAAAATAGCTAAGGGGGATTCCTCCTACTGTGGCAGAGGCAAACCAGAAGGACAGAGGACCCAGGGCAGAGAAAAATTACACTAGGACCCAGGCAAGCCTCAGCACCAGGAGAGGAGCCCCAAGAAGGGTGGGAACTCACATTAGCTTCTAGGCATGCCTCAGCACTCCAGGGGAAATTGGAAGACAATTGGGCAGCTGGGATCACCATCCCCTGAGCTTGCCTGCACCTCAGTTCAGCTGAGAAGATCTCCTGTGACCAGACCACTCCTCCCCCACACTTAACAAGCTAACCCCAAGGCTGATCAGAGAAACACAAAACAAAAACCTGCTCTTAGCTTTTTCACACATCAGTTCAACACACAGTTCTGTAGCTTCTAACTGAAAGAACCAGAAGCCACAACACACAATCAACATCATGAATAAAAAAAAAAAGCAAAATCATTGTGAAAAAACCATAGAATCTTTCTATGGAGATAAAGACCAAAATACAAATACCAAAGAGGTTAGTGTTGAGACTGTACTTCCATCAGAAACTTCAGAAGGGACTATAAACTGCTCACAAGCACAAGAAGCTCTCCTGGAACAGCTGAAGAAGGAAACAGAAGAAAAACTGGCCAATGATTTTAAAATTATAAAAAAAGAATTCACTGATGAGAACATCTCTTTGAAAAGGAAAATTGAACAAATGGAAAAAGAAGTACAAAAATTAACTGAAGAAAATAACTCCCTAAAAGGAACAATGGGTCAAATGGAAAAGGAAGCATAAAACCTAACTGGGAAAATTGATCAAATGGAAAAGGAAGTACAAAAATTAATTGGAAAAAATAGCTCCTTAAAAAGAAAAATTGGACAGATGGAAAAGGAGATGCAAAAGTAAAATGAAGAAAACAATTTGATAAAGACTAGAATTGGGCAAGTAGAAACTAATGACTCATTGAGACAGCAAGAATCAGTCAAACAAAATCTAAAGAATGAAAAGATAGAAGAAAATGTCAAATATCTAATTGGAAAAACAACTAACCTGGAAAATAGATCCAGGAGAGAAAATTTAAGAATTATTGGCCTGCCAGAAAGCCATGATGAAAAAAAGAGTCTGGACAATATCTTCCAGGAAATCATCAAGGAAAACTGCCCAGAAGTGCCAGTTTCAAAATAATCATCAAAAAAATCCACCATTCACATCCCGAAAGGGATCCCAAACTCAAAACCCCAAGAAATATCGTTGCCAAATTCCAGAGCTAACAAGTGAAGGAGAAAATGCTACAGGCAGCGGGAAAGAAACAATTCAAATATCAAGGAGTTACAGTCAGGATCACACAGGATCTTGCAGCTTCTACATTAAAAGATCGAAGGAATTGGAATCCAATATTTCGTAAGGCAAAGGAGTTGGGACTACAACCAAGGATCAACTACCTAGCAAAGTTCAGCATAACATTTCAGGCAAGGAGAAAGTCATTCAAACAAGTAAGGGATTTCCAGAGCTTCCTGACCAAAATGCCAGAACTTAATAGACAGTTTGATCTTCAAATGCAGGTCTCAAGACAATCATAAAAAGGTAAACAGGGGAGGAAAACAAAATAAAAACAAAAACAAACTTGTTACTCAATTAGGGCAAACTGTGTGCCTCCCTATAAGGGAAGATGATACCTGCTAATCTTGAGAATTGTGCAGCTATTATGAAATATAAAAGGGATATACATAGAGGGAACAGGTATAAAGTAAATGATGTCATGTTAAAAATATGATTTAAGTATGAGAAGGGATTGTAACAGGAGGTGTGAAAAGGAGGAAGCAGAAAATGGTAAATTACATCACAGGAAGAAGTACAAAATTATAGTAGAGGGAAAGAGAGGAGGGAGATGAGCATTGTTTGAGAGGTACTCTCATCTGATTTGTTTAAAGGAGGGAACAATAAACTTAAGTAGATAATCCTAACTAGCTCTATAGGCAGTAGGAGGGGAAGGGAGAAGAAAGGGTAGGGAAGCTAAAAGGGAGGAAAGAAGCAATAAGGTTAAAGGGGAGTAAAAGGGAGGGGGGTTAAAAGAAAGAAGGGAAGGCTATAGGAGGAGGTGGTGAAAAGTGAATACTATTGAGGAGGGGAAGGGAGACAGGAGAGCTAAAAGCACAAATGGTGGGAAAGAGGATGGAGGGAAATACACAGATTGTAATTATAACTGTGAATGTGAATGGAATGAACTCTCCCATAAAATAGAGACAGATAGCAGAATGGATTAAAAGCCATAATCCAACAATATGTTGCTTACAAGAAACACATTTGAAATGGGAGGATACACACAGGATGAAGGTCAAAGGTTGGAGCAGAATATATTGTGCTTCAGCTGATGTAAGAAAAGTAGGAGTAACGATCCTAATCTCAGACAAAGCAAAAGCAGAAATAGATCTAATCAAAAGAGATAAGGATGGAAACTATATCCTACTAAAAGGCACTATAGACAATGAAGCAATATCATTACTAAACATGTATGCTCCAAGTGGTATGGCATCCAGATTCTTAGAGGAGAGGTTGGGAGAGCTGAAGGAAGAAATTGCAGCAAAACTATACTAGTGGGGGACCTCAACCTCCCCCTCTCTGAACTTGATAAATCTAACCTCAAAATAAGCAAGAAAGAGGTTAAGGAGGTAAGTAAAACTCTGGATAAGGTAGATATGATAGATCTCTGGAGAAAATTGAATGGGAATAGAAAGGAATATACCTTTTTCTCAGCAGTACATGGCACATTTACAAAAATTGACCATGTACTAGGACATAAAAATCTCACAATCCTGTGCAGAAAGGCAGAGATAATCAATGCATCCTTCTCAGATCATAATGCAATAATAATTATATGTAATAAAAGGCCATGGAAAGATAAACCAAAAATCAATTGGAAACTAAATAATCTAATCCTAAAGAAGGATTGGGTTAAAGAAGAAATCATAGAAACAATCAACAACTTCATTCAAGAGAATGACAATAATGAGACAACCTACCAAATCTTATGGGATACTGCAAAAGCAGTTCTTAGGGGAAGTTTTATATCTTTGAATGCCTATATAAATAAAATAGAGAAAGAGGAGATCAATGACTTGGGCATGCAGCTGAGAAAGCTAGAAAAAGAACAAATTGAAAATCCCCAAGTAAATACCAAATTAGAAATACTGAAAACCAAAGGAGAGATTAATAAAATTGAAATTAAGAAAACTATTGAATTAATACATAAAACCAATAGTTGGTTTTAGGAAAAAACTAATAAAATTGATAAACCTTTGGTCAATTTGATTTTAAAAAAAGAAGAAAATCAAATTACTAATATTAAAAATTAAAGGGGTGAACTCACATCCAATGAGGAGGAAATTAAAACAATAATTAGAAATTACTTTGCCCAATTTCATGCCCACAAATTCAATAATCTAAACGAGATGGATGAGTATTTTAAAAAATACAAATTGCCCAGATTAACAGAAGAGGAAGTTGAATATTTAAACAACCCCATCTCAGAAAAAGAAATTGAACAAGCCATCAATGAACTCCCTAGGAAAAAATCTCCAGGGCCAGATGAATTCACAAGTGAATTTTATCAAACATTTAAAGAACAGTTAATTTCAATATTATATAGACTATTTTTGAAAATTGGGGAAGGAGTCCTCCCAAATTCTTCCTATGATACAAATATGGTTTTGATACCTAAACCAGGAAGAGAAAAAACACAGAAAGAAAATTATAGACCAATTTCTCTAATGAATATAGATGCAAAAATTTTAAATAAGATCTTAGCAGAACGAATACAGCATCTTATCAGAAGAATAATACATTATGATCCGGTAGGATTCATACCAGGCATGCAGGGCTGGTTCAATATTAGGAAAACTAGTAGCATTATCAATCATATCAACAACAAAACTAACAGAAACCACATCATTATCTCAATGGATGCAGAAAAAGCTTTTGACAAAATACAACACCCATTCTTATTAAAAACACTGGAGAGCATAGGAGTTAAAGGGAACTTTCCGTAAAATAATAAGCAGTATCTACCTAAAACCTTCAGCAAGCATTATATGCAATAGGGATAAGCTAGATGCATTCCCAATAAGATCAGGGGTGAAACAAGGATGTCCATTATCACCACTATTATTCAATATGGTACTAGAAATGTTAGCTGTAGCAATTAGACAAGATAAAGAAATTGAAGGAATAAGAATAGGCAAAGAAGAAACTAAGTTATCACTCTTTGCAGATAATATGATGATATACTTAGAGAATCCCAGAGATTCAAGTAAAAAACTACATGAAATAATAAACAACTTGGCAAAGTTGCAGGTTACAAAATAAACCCACACAAATCTTCTGCATTCCTATATATTAGCAACAAAGTCCAACAGCAAGAGATAGAAAGAGAAATCTCATTTAAAGCTAGGGTAGACACTATAAAATACTTGGGAGTTTACCTGCCAAAACAAACCCAGGGACTATATGGACCCAATTACAAGATACTTTTTGCACAAATAAAGTCAGATTTAAGTAAGTGGAAAAACATCAGTCGCTCATGGGTAGGCTGAGCTAATATAATAAAAATAACAATTCTACCTAAATTAATTTACTTATTTAGTGCCATACCAATTAAACTATCAGATAATTATTTTCTAGAGCTGGATAAAATAATATCAAAATTCATATGGAAGAACAAAAGGTCCAGAATATCAAAGGGACTAATGAAAAGAAATGCTTGGGATGGTGGCCTAGCGCTACCAGACCTCAAATTGTGCTATAAGGCAGCAATTATCAAAATCACTTGGTGTTGGCTAAGAAACAAAAGGGTAGACAAGTGGAATAGACTTGGCATTCAAGATACAGTAGGCAAGGAATATAGCAACCTCCTTTTTGATAAACCCCAGGACCCCAGGTTCTGGGATAAGAACTCACTGTTCGACAAAAATTGCTCAGAAAACTGGATAACAGCGTGGCAGAACTAGGCATAGACCCATGCCTGACACCATACACAAGAATAAAGTCCAAATGGGTACATGATCTAGGTATAAAGATTGATTCCATGAACAAACTGGAGGAGCAAGGAATAGTGTATTTATCAGATTTATGGAGAAGGGAAGAATTTTTTACTAAAGAAGAGATAGAAAGCATTATGAAATGCAAGATGGATAATTTTGATTACATTAAACTGAAATGTTTTTGCACAGCCAAACCCAATGCAACCAAAATTCGGAGGGATGTAGTAAACAGGGAAAGAATATTTACAGCTAAGCTTGGGGATAAAGGCCTCATATCTAGAATATATAGAGAACTGACTCAAATGTATAACTATACAAGTCATTCTCCATTTGATAAATGGTCAAAGGATATGAACAGGGAATTTTCAGAGGAAGAAATTAAAGATATCTATAATCATATGAAAAAATGCTCTAAATCATCTTTGATTAGAGAGATGCAAATCAAAACAACTCTGAGGTACCACATCACACCTATAAGATTGGCAAACATGACAGAACAAGAAAATGATAAATGCTCGAGAGGATGTGGGAGAGTTGGAACACTAATTCACTGTTGGTGGAGCTGTGAGCTCATCCAACCATTCTGGAGGGCGGTTTGGAACTATGCCCAAAGGGCTACAAAAGTGTGCATACCCTTTGACCCAGCAATATCGCTACTAGGACTGTATCCCCAAGAAATCATAAAAATGGGAAAGGGTCCCACATGTACAAAAATATTTATAGCAACACTCTTTGTAATTTCCAAAAACTGGAAGTCAGGGAGATAATTGGGGAATGGCTGAGTAAATTATGGTATGTGAATGTAATGGAGTACTATTGCACCATAAGAAATGATGAACAAGAAGACTTCAGGGAGGCCTGGAAGGACTTATATGATCTGATGCTGAGTGAAAGGAGCAGAACCAGGAGAACTTTGTGCACAGCAATGACCACAGTGTGTGAGAGTTTTTTCTGGTAGACTTGGAACTTCATAATAGCACAAGAACTTAAAAAAAAAATCCCAATGGTTTTCTAAGGCAAAATGCCTTCCACACTCAGAGAAAGAACTATGGAATTCATTTGCAGAATATAGCAGATCATGTTTGTGTGTGTGTGTGTGTGTGTGTGTGTGTGTTTGTGTATCATGTTTTGATTTGTTATATGATTTCTTCCATTTATTTTAGTTCTTCTACATAGCATGACTATAGTGAAAATGTATTCAATAGGAAAGTAGATGTAGAACCTATACAGAATTGTGTGCCATCTTGGGGAGGGAGGGGGGGTAATAGGGGGTAGGTATGGGGGGGTTAAAATCTTAATTTTATGGTAATGATTGTAGAACATTAAAAATAAATAAATAAAATAAAATTTAAAAAAAAGAAGAAGACCCAGTGAATACAGATATAAAATCCTTGACAACCTGGAATAACCCATCACCAGAACAAAGTCAGTTATTTGACATGAATCTGTGGTTTGTTATAACAGTAATGAAAGCCATTGAATAGTAAGTCAAAATGAAGATTCCTTGAGTCAGACAACAAAAGAAATGACACGTGGATATATTCTGGAATTCAGCTGCAAGAAATAAAGCATAGTTACAGATTATTAAGAATTGGTGGAAACATGGCAAAAGTGGAAATGTGTTTTGCATGACCTCACATGTATAATGGACATAATATTGCTTACCTCCTAAAGGGCTGAAGGAGAGGTTGGGAAAGAGGGAAAATTTAGAACTTAAAATTTTAAAATGAATGTTAAGAAAAAAGAACCAGTACAAGTAGATAGAGCAAAAAGAGTCAAATTTGGTGAATTTAGTCTATGGACTGAGACAACCCAGAACATTTCTAAAGACTGTTTATTAAGGTAGACTCCATCCCTGGTTACTTGGAGAGAGGTGACCTATAAAGACACACCAGACTTGGTGTTACATGAAAAAAAACCACTTCATCCAGTACAGTTAAATGTGAGAACTGTTAAAGAGCAATGGTCCAATTACAACAGCATCATTCTCCTTGAGGAAAAAATTACCTAATTAAAAACTCATGGGCCACTTGCAGCAGCCAAACATCTACAATGTTGTCTACAATGGTGGACCACCTCTCATAACAGGGATTGTGGACCCTTAAGTTCTCTCTTAAAATGTGATCAAAATCTCAATTTTAGATCCCATGTGAAGAAAGGTAACATATTACCTTACCCTAAAATGTCAATTACTCAAGTGGAATGATTTTATATTTGATCAGCCTTTGTGCCCCAAACCCAATGTTTCTTCCTCAGGTTTTTTCCCTTTCTGTCTAGCTCCTAGCTTGGTATATTGCACATTTTAAATGCTTAATAAATTGAATATCCAGATCACTGCTGCATACTTTTATTCCTTACACCATATGCTTTACACAATCCCCAAATATGACTATACAAAATCAATTTCTAATCAGTTCCAGATTGTCATATGTATATTACAGCTCCAAATTAAATAGCAAGCAAATAGTTATAGCCAAGAAGAAAAATTACCAAATGTATAAGACAGAGTTTTGTTTATTCTTCATTTGGGAAGGAAAATCCCTTGTTAGTTAAAACATTATCTTTAGGTTGTTGTCCTAAACTTGCCAGAACAATGAAGAGTTGACTAATTCTGAAATTTTTTGTCATTTTTTAATATATCCTTCCCAATTAATGTTCCATAAATTAAAATAATATTATTGATCCAGCAACAATAAAACTTTGCATTTAGCTGAGTCATCTACCTGCTCTTCTCTGGTCCTGTTTTCATCAGATAGATATTAAACTGTTTTTTTAGTTAGATTTATAGTCATAGGAAAGGGTCTATCTCTGTGCAAAAAGCTAAGCGGACTACAAAGATTTTCAGTAGAACAACCCTGGTCTTTTTTGTACCACATACTCTAATCTATTGATATGGGCATGATTCAACAGAAGAATAGGGCTCCACACAAGATCTGTTAGTCACTGGATCAGCTTATTCTAGCAACACTGTCTACCTTACACTGAGGTGTATTCTGATTCGATCTGATCTAAATCACTATAAGGAAGACTCTTCTTCCATGTCCCCTTATCAGGAGCAAAACCTTTGTGAAATAACAACTAAGAGTAGGGCATATTCATGGCTATCAACAAATACATTACCACACAAAGTTGCCTCAACGATGCTCTCTGAATGTGCCAGGTAACCTGAGTAGCTCCCGGGTCCCTAATAAGGACCATAAGATTGTAGATTTAGAGCTGGAAGGAACTATAGAGGTCATCTAGTTTAATTCTATCATTTTGAAGATAAGGAAATTGAGGTCCAGAGAATTTAAGACTTACCCACAGAGATAAGCTACAGACATATGACTGTGAAGATTTATAAAAAATAAAACAAATAAAAATATATTGGCAATTAAGAAAATAAATTGAGGATATATTTGGAAAGCTGGCTGGGTAGATACATAATTATCACCTAGAAAGGACTGACTTTCCTTTAACATAGTCATATTTTTTTTAGTAAGTACTGGTTTTTAAGTGTTTATTTTTTTTACTCAGTCTTAGTTTCATAATCATTTGCTTTTTTAACAGATGGAATTTTGGTACATTTACCATATTCTGTGGTTAAATCAAGTTTACTATATACTGTTTAGCAAGTAATATTCAAATATTTGTTCAGTGGTAACAGAAATTACTTTTAAAGTTAGAGGAAGAAAATTGAATTTCCAAGTCAAAAGCACATAATGGGATAATTCTTCTGAAACAGAATATAGATTGAATATTCCTGTCAGCTTGCTGCACTTATTTAACTGTGAGTAAAGAGGATATTTCCCTAGAGAGCTTCCAGAGGGCACTGAAAGATTAGGTTATAGGAGAGTTGCCAATCTCTACTGGGGAGGGAGTTTCCATACCAGGACATTTCCATGCCTTTGAAATCACAGACCCAGATAACCCAAAATATATATATATATACAGGTCATTTTATTCTTCATTTTCTACAGGTCAATTGCAAATTTTCTAGTCCTTTCTGGGGTGGCTTCCACTTGTATTCTGTGGCTCCATTTTCTAAAATAGGTTGGTTACAGCATGGGCTTCTAAGATACATCCCAGAGTTTTAGTTTGTTCCATAACTTCAAATTCTAATTGTCACTCAGGAAATCATCTCCTGGACCCAAACCTGTACCATTTAAAGAAGTGAATTTTTGCTTTTTCCTTTTATGCCCAGCACTTAGCATAGTACCTGGAATATAGTCAGTACTTAATAGATGCTTCTTAATTAGTTGATAGAAACAGCAAGCTAATTAGTAAGTTTGTTCCCTTATTTCTCCTAGAGATGGGTTCTCTGTCATTAGTCAAGGCACGTAAAAGTGATAAGGAGATTCCATTTTTCTTAATGATTTCCCTTTATCCTCTGCAACCCTAATGCAAGAATGTCTTAATCATTCAATCATACTAAAATGCTAACTTTACTCTTTTCATTTGATTAAGCCCACTAGGAACTCCGATTTTTTTTTTCTGTCCTTTTCTGAGGTCTGTCTGAGATTTACTGGGACCCTGGAAATAAAAGACTCTTAGCAAAAGACTAAATAGTGAAGATATTATATTCATCTAGTGAGAGATACCTTGAAAGAGTGAATAAGAACTACCCTTAGAATGTAGAAAACCTGGGTTCCAGTGCTACCTCTGACAGATACTGCTGTGCTCTTCCAGGGAGGTCATTTAATCTTTTAATGCCTCCATCAACTTCTAAGTTATAGACACATCGCTGACCTGTATGGGTTGAGTAGTTTTCCATACCAGGAGTCCCCCAAGTTGATGAAGTCACAGATCTAAAACAAGGTGGGAGGGGGGGTAAGTCATCATCTGCTGTCCCCAGCAATTAATACAGGGACTCCCAAGTGAGTTTCTCATTGTGTCAGCTTTGCACTTCGTTAGCGATCTACAATGATTTACACCAGATGAAAGAGTAGGCAGAAGGAATAAATGAACTGCTGGTGTCTCTGTCCTGACTGTGACTAATTGCAAAGTATAGTTTGCCTGTAATCATTTCTGGGGAGGGGAGAGGGAGTGGATGTTATGAAGTCTGAGTGGCTTAGAAAGTGTCTACATGGTTCCCCAAATCATTCTGACATCTTTGTGCCGCATAATGCCAGACATAGCCTCAATTGCATTTCTACAACTTGACTGCTTTGAAGTCAGACTTTTGAGATGATTGAACAGAAGAAAGAAATTAAAAGTTAACACTATACTGCCCATCTCCTGAAAGACAAGTGATGGACTCAGAGTAAAGAATGAGACAATTATTTTTTGGACGTGGCAAATGAAGGGATTTGTTTTTCTTTATTTTGCTTATTTGTTACAAGGGTTTTCTTTTTCTTTTTCTCTCTTTTTCATTTTCCAATGAGGGGCAGGGAGTGGGAGATAGAGAAAATAGATTTTTGCTCATTGAAAAAAAAATTAAAACCCAAAGTTTATGCTGAAACATGAAATTTACTGTCACCTTGAGTGTCGCTGAAGTATATTCAATAAAGTTCTAAACTTAGATCTGGGTTCAATTCATGCCTTGGAAACTTACTAGATGAATGACCCTGAACAAGTCACTTAACCTTTTTGAGGCTCAGTTTCTTCATCTGTAGAAAAGGGAATAATAATAATACATGTAGTTTTGTGAAATTCAAATGAATGACATTCAAGCTTTAAAGTGAAATTATATATAAAATATACAATACACATATATAATTTTTCAGTATCAGCAGCTATTTGTTTATATATTTAGAATATGATAAATATTTCTCATTCTGGGCACTGGTTTTGAATGTGCACTTCAACCGAAAATGTTCATTTCTTATCTGTTTGAAACATATCTTGGCACTCTAATATTCATTTCAGACTACAAATAAAAGGTATGATCCTTTAGCTTCTCAAATATCATGTTTTTCAAATGGGTCCAGATACTCCACAGAATGAGTGAACCCATTGAAAGACACTTAATTCCACCCCAACATTCTTTGTTCCCAACTCAAATGGATTTGAACTGAGCTTTTTCAGATGACCAAAAATGTAAATTCATACTTTCTTTTCATTTGCATTTGCATCCGCCCTTCTGGGTTCCATCTGGAACCAGAAACAGAAGTGGTGAAAGACCACAAGAAAGGCTCCCTTCCTTGGGATTTCTGGCTCACCGGAAGTGGAGAGCACAAGACGTTTCCCAGGACCCTTTTCACAAGATTTTTCCAACCCCAATCCTGCACAGCACGGAGGCTCACATGCACTTCTAAAGAGTACATTTGGGGTACTTTCACAAACAAACTGGAGCAATCATGATAACTAAGGCTCCATCCTATCTAATTTGGTAGCTAATTTTCTGTGCTGAGGGGAGAAATGGAAATCTTCCATTTCATTTTAGTAATTTTGAAAACAGATAGCATAAAGAAACTGCCCTGTTATTCCTATCATTTTACTACATGTAAAGGAGTAGAACTATTCCATGTACCCATCATTGATTTACGTGCGGCAAGACAAAATTTCCCTGTTTCAAAACCCTGTTGTTAATTAATTGGATTATGTTACTCTCATAATATGATTCTGTTAGCACTTCTTAATTTCTCCCCATTTGTTAATTTAATTTTTTTTTTTTTTTAAGATCAGGTCTCTCTCCCCAAAGCTGGATGTCTCACCGGCATTAGTATTTTGCCCATACTAATGATCCCATCGCTGATCAGCTAAGGAGCTTTGATTTTCTGGTTCTCCCCCACTTAAGAAGCCTGGTACCCACCACCACGATGCACTCCTCAGAATTCACCATATTAATGCCAAAAATAGTGCAGACACCTAATTGACATGGTTCATTGCAGCTCAAAGTTCCTCAACAGCAGGGATTAGAGAAATGGACAGCCATGCCTGGCCCCATTTATTTAGCAAAAGAAACATCACAAAGTCCCACTGGATCTTGGATAATTACTTATTTGAGAAGTTCAGATTTTTTCTTTAAATCACATTCCTTCCTCAAAAACGTCATAAAATAAAAGCCTTCCAAAACTTAGTCGCATAGAATAGGTGTTAATCTTGTCCTCCTCACTTCCATTTTAATGAAGGGTGCTAATAAAATGAAAAATTGGAAACTTGAAATGGTTTTATGAAACACTTGTTTGACTAGGACCATAGTCAGTGAAGAGGAATTAGGAAGTCTACAAAGGGTATCTCTAAAAAGTAACACTTACTTGAAAGAATACAGACATACAAAGTAGAATGATTTGGGTTGTTGCCTGTTCTTTTTCCTAAAATTCAAATTGAGCCAAATAAAATAAGCCAACTATGTCAACTGCAAATGTTTTACTAGAACAAATATAAATACCCGAAGCCGGGAGAGCTTATGTTCCTAAATGGGAGTGTTTGGTTTTTATTCCCTTCTCAGCAGGTTGGTTAAACTCCAGGGAATCTGGGGACAGTACCTTCCAGGACCAAAGGCCTCTGTCATTGTTATATATTTATCTTTTGTGACCTTTCAGAGTTTGTGATTAAGTTTTTATTCACTTTCTTTCCAACTATTGATAATTTCCTTTTTGGAGTACAAACACGCACAACTGTGTCTTTTATTACTCTGTGATCTTGTCTTCTCCACTTGAAACTGCTAGTTTTTAGATTTAAGTTGGTCTGTGAAGAAGGATCTCGGATAGACTTTGCTCTGGAAACCATTTTGGCCTAGTTAGAATGAATTTGATTCATTCATCTATCAGATACTTTGTTCTTATAGACCTACAGATTTATACTTGAAAGGGACTTAAGATTTCATCTAGTCAAACCCATTCATTTAATACATGGGGAAACTGAGGTCCAGAGGTCATTATCAAATCAAGAGGATTCAAACCCAATTCCTTCAATTTCAGATATTATGCTCTTTTGACTATTCTATGCTTATCCACACAGTAGGCACTTTTTTTTTTACCTGAATCACTACAACACAAGGAGAGCAGTTTTTAAGTTTGGGGAAAATACAGACAATAGGATGTCATTCCTCCTGTAACAGGGGTCTGGTGAATGCACAAACCCCATCAGCTTTCTTGACTAATGTAGCCTCTCTGTAGGAGGATATTAAGGAGATGGCTCCCACCAAATTTTGATATTTCATAAGGGAAGTTCCTTGGAGAAACAGTGGAGTAGATAGAAACACTGTGACTGGCTGTTGGTTAACCGTGTAGTTGGATTGTCTGGAAAGTGATTTGGATGCCATGAGAGAAAATTTCACCAGCCCTCTTTTTCATCAATCCTCTATTTCATTAAAGATTCATATTTTCCCTTGTAAAATTATACTTAGCTTTGCTAATTAAGTGATTCTTGGCATTAATCTGTTCTTTTTTGTCTCCTGGAATATCATATCCCAAGCCTTCTTCTCCATTACACCAGTAACTACCAGTTCTTAATTTGTTATTTTGTCTCTTTCTTGGTAGTTGCAGAATTTTTTTTCTTTGAACTGAAATCTATTATCAATATGATGTTACTGGGGACTTCAGAGGCCATCTAGATCAGTCCCATCACTTTATATATGAGGAAGCCGAAGGACAGAGAGCTTAAGGGACTTGACTTAGGTCATACAAACAGGTAGAGTCTGAGGCAAGATTGAACCCATGTCTTCTGAACTGCAAAGAGAGTTTTTGTTCATCCATTATACTGCCATACTGTCTTTCATTTTCCCTCTTCGCATCACATCTTTCTTTATCTTTAACCTGGGGAAGGAGATAGGGAGAAGGATTAAATGAAATGAGCTCAGAGACCCCTTTTCCATGCACAGCAACATCCTGTGATTTTTGTAAACACTATCAAAGAACTAGATCTATTATGTAAAGTGCGGTGCCTGTACCATAATTAAAATTAAATTAAAAACTAAAATAAAAGAATTATGAATTCATTAGAAAAAGTATTCAGGAAAAAAAATTTCATGTCTAATCAAGTAATTAATTATGAGACCCTGTGGCCCCATTTCTCAGTTGATGCCTTAGTATTTCTTCCCCAGAGGACATCTAATCAATCCAGAGATCCTTTTTAACAAGTTCCATAATGATGTTCCTGATGCTGAAATAAATGTATGTTCTCTGAAGTTAAGCAGGTACTGATATGTTGCTAAAGAGGTAAGTGTTTCTGAGAAAGCCAAAAATGAATAAGTCAAATTTGTGGGGTACCCTGATTCTTATTGTCACCCCTTATGATAATCTATCTTGTTTGGCTCTTTCTAGGAGATGGCTTACTAAATTATCCTTTCTCTCCTTTTTGTTTCAAGTATTAAAAAAATTTTTTTACATAATGAACATTTTCAATTTACTTCAGTTCAGAATGCATTTTTTAACTAACCACCATAAACAGAGCACTGTAGTAGGAGCAAGGAATGAGAGTTTAGACATAGTCTTTGCCTCATAGAGCTTATAGTCTAGCATAGAAATATGAAAATACATAAAGACTATAGTGTACAGTAGTATATGATAAATAATAGCTAGCATTTAGATAGTGCTTTTAGTTTCATAAGACTCTTTACATAAATAATCTCATTTAATTCTTACAAAAACTCTTTAAGAGAGTTCCTACCATTATCCTGATTTTACAAATGAGGAAACTGAGACTGAGAGTGATACAATGGCTTGTCCAGGATTAGACAACTAGTAAGTGTCTGAGGCAGATTTTGAACTCACTTCTTTACTACAAGCTCAATGACTTATCTGCCCAACAGGACAACTAAGTGCCTCATAATAAATACTTAGAGATGTCCAATTAAAGTGAAATGTTCTGAAGTATAAGGGAGAAAATTTAATTATTTAATGGGATATTAGTGAAGACACTCTGGAAGAGGTAGCATTTGAATGATATATAATTTAACAGGAAGAACATTGTGAACCTGAAGTGGAAATATAATATATAAGGAATATCTGCCTAGAGAGGTAGGTGGAAAACCAGAAGAGATTTGGAATTAACAGACTGAGAACATTTAGAAGGAAGGCATGTCAAGCGCCAGAGAGATATCAAAGAAAATAAGGGCTGAAAGGTCATTGGATTTGGTTAGAGGAAATAGTAATTTCTGGAAGCTAGATTATAAAGAGTTGGCAGAAAATGGATGGTGAGGAAGAAGAGATGGGAATTGGGGAGGATAGATCATTTATTCAAGAAGTTTGGTATGGGGGGTGGGGAGAAACTTGGGATGGCATAGAGGAGAATCTTTCAAAGTTGAAGAGATGTGTTTGTAGCCAAATGAGAAAGAGTCTGTAGAGAGAGTATTTAAAGATGAAAGGTTAAATGGAGATTTTCAGAGGACAAAAAAAAAAAATAATTGCAGGAACAGGAGAATGATTAAGGGCCTTGAGATAAAGGGCACAGATAAAAGGATTAGCTGTAGTGAGGATTAGATATACCTTGTGTTCAGAAAAAGAAAGGAAATGGGGGTCCTTGATCAATGAATTGAGTAGGAGTGCTGACAAAAGAAACAGAAAAACATTGAAGTGAATTTTTGTTATTGTCACCATGAATTTTGCCTTCACGTAAATTGTGTGCCCATGTATGTGTATGCATATAGTGTGTCTTACATTAAGTAAGGAAAAATTGCCTTGTATTGGTGATGACCAGATAATTGCTGATCTAAGTCATCAGATTGTAGTCAAGGTGTAACAAAAATATGGTAAAGCAAAACAAACAACTAAAAAATGAATTCCCACAATTTAGCATATACCCTATGCACAAATTTGAAGGAAAATCACCATTCAGTTATCTTGTTGAAATTCAGGTAAATAGTAAGCTATGTAGGAATTTGGTTTCTTCCTTTAGAAGTATCTTACAATTTGTTGTGCTCCAAAACAGTAGTTTTGGATGTTTGAGTCAATCCAAGTAATATAGATAAATATCCTTACAATTCAGTCAAATCTTGAAGTCCCTGTTTAACAAAATATATTAAAACTAGAAAATGCCATTCCTCTATATGTCTAAACTTGACTTAACATTAATCACAATAAAAAAAAGAAGAGGACTTACTTACACAATTCAATGATTTTATTTACCTTAAGTTTTAAGATATAAAATAGTCTTGGAATGCATGTGGATTGCAAAAGTTTTCTTTCATAGAACCACCGGATTTTTTTTCTAGAAGGGACCTTAAAAACCATTTACTCCAACCCCTTCGGTTTACAAATGAGTAAACTTAGCTCCCTCAAGGTTAAATGTCTTGCCTTAAGTCATATGGTTGTTATGTGTGAAAGTTATTCCTCATCTTCAGTCCTCTTTCCTCCACTTATTTTTTCATCACTTATGATTCTCCTAATCAGTTAAATAATCATGGACAATCCCTTGCCTCTGGGGACCAAATTTATTCTGTGTGGTATTATAAAAAGAGCAATGGATTTGAGTTCTAGGACCCTAGTTCAGATTGCATTTGCAGCTTACATGACCTTAGGCAAGTGATGAATCTACGGACCTCAGTTTCCTTTTCGATAAAATGAAGATGCTAGACTAGATGACCTCTGAGACTTCCAAATTTAGATCTAAAATCCTCATATTGCATGTTATTTCATGATAGAATCTCTTCCAATGGATGAATAAAAGGTTTAGAATGGCATTATTGACATGCAAAAATGTTTTTTCATAGGATTATAGACCTTGCAACAATTACACTTTGGATTTCTCTCTCTCTACTTTTTTCCTCCCTCTTTCTGCCATTAATTTCGACGTCTCTACAGCACAAAACCTTAGGCTAATCTCTCTGAAATGTTTCTTTTTCCTCTGTATTCTTTTTTCTTTATAAAAACTCTCATTAGTCATTTGGTCACCTCTTACCTTGATTTCTATAAAGTCCTTGGTTTGATCTCTCAGGTTTTTCCTATAGCAGTAGAAAGTCTATGCCTAGTTTTCAAAAATTCCTCCAAATAGTATGATTGGATCTAGAACAGCCTCTTCTTAATAAGATTGCATTCTTTACAATAAAACTTGATCATTCATTTATTAGGTTCTTTAATTATTTCTCTTTCAATATTCCTTTGATCACTTTTGCCCAAGTACTTCACTCATTTTCTCATACTTTTCATCCCAGTCTTCTCATATTCTGTGTTTTCTCTCAGCTTTTTTTCTTATCATTTTTACATTTTTCTACTTTGGTGTTTATGACTCAGTCTCTACCTGTCTTTCTAGCCAATAAACTAATAAAAATTTTGATTTTAAAGTCTGTTCCAATGATTCACTTGCCAATTAAGCCTATATTCTATTTTCCTATTATAATTATCTCTAGTGTAGTATTTCCTAAAGCAAACCATTCAACACTAGTCACAGATAATAGCTAAATTTTCCAAATGGGTATATACCAGTCATTGTAAAGTAAAATGGAGAATTAGGGCAGCTAGGTTGCTTAGTGGATAGCACTCCAAGCCTGGAGTCCTGAAGACCTGAGTTCAAATCTGGGCTGAGACACTTGTTATATGACCTTAGTCAAGTCACTTAACCTCTGTTTACCTCAGTTTACGCCATCTGTAAAATGAGGATAATAATAGCCCCTTCCTCCCAGAGTTGTTGTGAAGATCCAGTGAGATAACAATTACAAAGCCCTTGACAAAGTGCTTATTATGTAGTAAATGCTATATAGAGATGTTAGCTATCACTATTATTCTTATTACTATTTAGAGAATTTATGATAAGCATACTTTAGTCCTTATCATCTTGAAATTTCAATCAAAAGTAATTGTTTGGTGTTTCACTTATCCAAATAATGTCTCACTAGTCCACTTAAACTTGCAAGCATGGAATTGGCTTATGCCACATTTTTTATCTTAATTGATGAATCAGCTGAATACATATTAAGTACGAAGTCTATACTTGGTTTTGTGCTAAGAGCTCAAGACACAAAAAAAATATTAAACAATTCCCTCTCTCATGGAGTTTGCAATCCATTAAGGAAAACAACAAACACATACATGGATAGATATATATAGAAATAACATGGTTCTGACCAATGGGGTCCCAGTCCTTGGAAAATGTGCAATATTCTCTGCCTGCTGGCAATCCACCTGAAGACTTGGGAAGCCAACTTCTTGAAATGTATGATTGGGAATAATGGAAAGCCCTCCCCTCTATTCAGATATATTTGAGTGTTCCTATTCCAGTGACTGGGCCCTCTTTGGCTAGTACCACAGTATGTAGATTCGAAAATTGTGTTTGTGTTCATCCTTCATTGCTGAAGAATACCATGCCATCAGAGAAATAATGGCATGACTTGCACTTAACTTTGTTTTGAGTAAGGGAGGGCTGTGTAGATCACCAGCCTCACATCTCCTCCAGAGCCATCTGAATCCAATGACCAGATATTCATCAGGATGACTGGAGATGACCCAGAATGAGGAAATTGGGGTTAAGTGACTTGCCCAAGGTCACACAGCTAGTGAGTGTCAAGTGTCTAAGGTGAGATTTAAACTCAGATCCTCTTGACTCCTGCGCTGGTGCTCTATACATTGCACCACCTAGCTGCCCCTAGATTTAAAAATAGATATAAAGTAATGAAGGAGATGGTAATAGAAACTAGGATGATCAGGAAAGGCTTCATGTAATAAAAAGGTGGTGCTTAAACTAAGTCTTGAAGGAAAATAGAGATTCTAAAAGGCAGGAATTAAAAGGAATTTGTAGGCATGAAGGTTAGTCCACACAAAATACAAGATGAGAAATGGAATACTGCGTATGAAGGAAAGCAAGAGGATCATATGGCAGGACCATAATGTGTGTGAAAGGAAGTACTGTGTAATAAGGTTAGAAAGGTAAATTGGGGCCAGGTTGTGAAGGGTTTAAAATGCCAAGCAGAAGAGTTGATATTTGCTCATAGAGCAAAACTCATGGAGGTGATAGGGAGTCACTGAAGTTTCTTGAACAAGGGAGTGAGTGACATGGTCTATGCTTTAGAAAAATCATTTTGGAAGCTATGTGGAAGATGGATTAGAATAGACTGTGAGTTGAGTAGTGGAAATTATGAGGTTTTTACTGCAGTCCAAGGGAGAAATCTGAAATAGGGTAGTAGCCATATGAGTAGAGAGAGAGAGATGTATATGAGATATTGTGAAGGTATCGATGACCAGGATTGACAGCTGAATGGCTAAGTAGGGTTAATGAAAGTGAGTAAATAAAGATGACACTGATGTGATGGCCTCCACTAAAATAAGAGTTCAGAGGAAGCAAGAATTTAGAGAGGAAAAATGAGTTCAGTTTCAGACAAGTTGAACTTGAGAGGCCTACATCTATCCAGTTCAAAATGCCCAATGGGCAGCTGGTTATGTGAGGCTGAATCTCAAGAGAGAGACTAAGATTGGAAACATAGGTCAGGAAGTCATCTGCAAACAGATGGTGATTAAACCCATGTGAGATGATGAGGAGAAGGAGAAGGAGGATAATAATGATGGGATGATGATGATGGAGGTGGTGATAATGATGATGGTGATGGTGGTAGTGATGGTGATGATTATGGTGGTGGTGGTGGTGGTGATGATGATGATAGTGGTGGTGGTAATGATGGCAATAATGATGATTGTGATGGTGATGGTGGTGGTGATGATGATGAGGGTGGTGGTGGTGGTGGTGGTGGTGATGATGGCAATAATGATGATTGTCATGGTGATGGTGGTGGTGATGATGAGGAGGGTGGTGGTGGTGATGGTGATGATGGCAATAATGATGATTGTGATGGTGATGGTGGTGGTGATGATGATGAGGGTGGTGGTGGTGGTGGTGGTGGTGATGATGGCAATAATGATGATTGTGATGGTGATGGTGGTGGTGATGATGATGAGGGTGATGGTGGTGGTGGTGGTGGTGATGATGGCAATAATGATGATTGTCATGGTGATGGTGGTGGTGATGATGAGGAGGGTGGTGGTGGTGGTGGTGGTGGTGATGATGGCAATAATGATGATTGTGATGGTGATGGTGGTGGTGATGATGATAATATCTTGTATTTACTTAGTGCTTTAAAGTATGCAAAGCATTTTACATATTATATATTTGGTCCTTACCACAACTCTCTGAGATAAGTATTATGATTATCTGAATTTTACAAATGAGGAAAGAGATACTCAGAGAGAGCAAGCGACTTTCCCATGGTCACACAGTTTCTGAAACAGGATTTGCACTCACCTGAGTGACCCCAAGTCCAGTGCTCTGCCCACTGCACCACTTAGCTGAAGAGCAGCCACCAAGTAGAAGAGTGTAGAGAGAGAACAGGACCCACAAGAAAGTTATAGTTTACATCCACAATTAGCAAGTATGTGGATAATGATGCAGCAAAGAAAATAGGCAGGTGGCAGAATTATCAAAATAAAACCTTGTCACAAAAACACTATCTTATTTAAATGGTGGGCTCATTTGTTGGTGCTTGTGGTGTCTTGGTAACTTAAGTAGTACCTACCTAGCACTTAAAAAGCTTGACTATTTTAATAACATTCTAAAAAGGAATAATTTAAATGGAAAAGTAAATTGTCAAGTAGATTGCCTTCTAAAATCAGTAATCAAAGGTGAACAATGAAGATTACAAACCAAGACTATATAGCTGCAGTTTTCAAATTCATATTTATATTTTTGATGTGAGGTACAAAAGAACTTAAATATTTTTTCATTTTCTTTCTTCATAAAAATTAAATGTATTGATGTCTTTTGTTCTTTATCAATTACTTCCAAATCTAAGCTGTCTCCTAGAATTGAATTTTCTTTTCCCTTTTTTAAATTTAATTACTTTGTTTTCAGTTTTCTACAATCACTTCCATAAGTCTTAAACTTTCCCCCCTCCCTTTCTTTCCTGTCCCTCCCCAAAACAGCATGCAATCTTATATGGGTTCTACACATACATTCTTATTAAGCACATTTTCACATTAGTATGTTGCATAGAAGAATTAAAATGAATGAGAGAAACCATGAGAAAAAAAAAACAAAACATAACACATGAGAAAATAGTCTGCTTCATTCTGCTTTCCTATTCCACAGTTCTTTCTCTGGATGTGGATGGCACTTTGCATCGAGAGTCCATTGGGAATGTTTTAGGTCCTTGCTTTGCTGTGAAGGGCTAAGTCTATCAGAAACAGTCCTCGTACATTGTGACTGTTACTATGTATAATGTTCTCCTGGTTCTGCTCACTTCACTCAGCATCAGTTCATTTAAGTCTTTCCAGGATTTTCTGAATTCCACTTGTTCATCATTTCTTATATCCCAATAGTATTCCATTACATTCATATACCACAACTGGTTCAGCCATTCCCCAATTAATGGGTGTTCCCTCAATTTCCAGTTCTTGGCCACAGCAAAAAGAGTTGCTATAAATATTTTTGTACACCTGGGACCTTTTCCCATTTTTATGATCTCTTTGGGATACAGCCCTAAAAGTGATATTTCTGGGTCAAAGGGTATGCACACTTTTGTAACCCTTTGGGCAAAGTTCCAAATTGCTCTCCAGAATGTTTGGATCAGCTCATAGCTCCACCAACAATGAATTAGTGTTCCAACTCCCCCACATCTTCTCCAACATTTATCATCTTTCTGTTATGTCGTGTTAGCCAGTCTGATAGGTGTGATGTGGTGCCTCAGAATTGTTTTGATTTGTATCTCTCTAATCAATAGTGATTTAGAGCATTTTTTCACATGACTATAGATAACTTTAATTTCTTCCTCTGGAAACTGCTTGTTCATATCCTTTGACCATTTATTGATTGGAGAATGGCTTATATTCTTGTAAATTTAACTCAATTCTCTATATATTTTAGAAATGAGGCCTTTATCACAGACACTAGTGGTAAAAATTCTTTCCCAGTTTTCTGCTTCCCTCCTAATCTTGGTTGCATTGGCTTTGTTTATGCAAAAAAAACTTTTCAATTTCATTTAATCAAAATTATCCATTTCATACTTCATAATGTTCTCTATCTCTTGTTTGGTCACAAATTTCTCCATTCTCCATAAATCTGACAAATATACTATCCCTTGCTTCCCTGACTTGTTTACAGTATCAGCCTTTATACATAGATCATGTATTCATTTGGACTTTATTCTTGTATACCTTGTGTCAGCCATTGGTTTATGCCCAGTTACTACCACACTATTGTCCAGTTTTTCCAGCAGCTTTTGTCAAACAATGAATTCTTATCCCAAAATCTGGGGTCCTTGAGCCTATCAAACAGTATGCTGCTATGTTCATTCTTTCTTTTCCCTTTTAACAAAGAAGTTAGGCAAAACCAACCAATGAAACATGTGCCTGATGGCATATATAACATTCTGTTCCTGTAGTCCCCCACCTCTCTACCAAATATATTTAATTATCAATTTTCTGGAGCCAAAATTAGCCATTACAGATAAAGCATTTAGCTTCTGTTTAGTGTTCTTCTCATTCATAGTATTATCGTTCTTGTATACACAGTTTTTACTTATTTTTCATGAAGAACATGTATTTTTGAACAATGAAATTCCACTCCGACTTTCCTTTTCTTGGAGGTGTGAGACAGTAGAGGCTGGTTGTTTAAAAAGAATTGTTCATTCAAATTTAAACTTGAATATTTAAATCAACATTAAATCAGCATTTAATTTAATTTTAGTGATTTAAATCAATATTAAATCGCATAGTATATGTGATACTGTGCTAGGCAAGAGGAAATAAAGAGGAAAAGAAGAGATAATTCTTGTTCCTTAAGAGTTTAAACTACAACTTGAAGTTCGGCCAAAAGTCAGTCTGTCTTATTGCATATTAATATGGTTGAGTTCAATCTAGCACATTACCAAATATCTTGGATACTAGTCCAACACCTTGCCACGGTCTTTCAGTATAATAACTTCTTAACCTATGCATCAGAGTATATTTAAGCTGACAGAAGCACACTAAGCCAGGTCCATAAATGATGCCCTCCACTCAATCAAGAAAATTCCTAATGATAGTTGATTGAATAATTGTGATACCAGAGTTCCTGCTTTATTTACTAGGGACTGAAGTATGATCAGAGTCTAGAAAGGAAGGTAGAGAGAGCCTTGTGCCAGGATGAGTTGAAGAAGTTGTTGAGCAGATTGACAAACTGAAGCTGAGATGCAAATGGAGAAAATAGCTGTCATCCAGAGAAAGATGGCAAAGTTTTGTAAAAAAAGAAGAAGAAGAAGAAGAAGAAGAAGAAGAAGAAGAAGAAGAAAACAAAGTAAAAAGAACCAAATCCCAGAGTTAGGAGATCTACCTAGATCTGAGTTCTGGCTTTGCTACTTTATTGGCTGTATGTCCCTGAAAAATATTACTTAATATCTCTGAAGATCATTTTCTTTAACTGTAATATGGGGGTGATAATCCCTCCCCAGCCTACCTCACCTCATTGTTACAGGGGAATCATTTTGTATATTCTAATGAAGAGGGGATAAGATCCAGACCTGTGATTTCCTTGGTGAAGGGAGAACCAAGGGGACAATCTCCTCTACCACAGAAGAGCAACAATTTCTTTACAACTTAATGTTTAGAAAGTTTCATAGGTCACTGAGAGGTTTGGTGACTTACCCAGAGTCACATGACCAGCATATGTTAAAGGTGGGAAATGAACCCAGGCTCAGCTGGCTCTCTGGACACCATGAAGCCATGCTGTTTCTCTAAACTGTAAACTCTACAACTCACGTTTTATAAATGTGAGCTATTATTATTGCGCAGAGAGGCAAAGTCCATGTGCTGTCTTCCTGTAGTGTTTATCCTAGACAAATTGGATAGCTTGCCAAGACTCATCAAACTGCTGATCACTACGTACTTCTGCTTGTTCATATGTGAAAGAATGATATAGTCAGAAGAAACCTGGAATGCATCTCTGAAGGCTTTGAAGTCCTGGGTAGGAAACTAAAGGACGTGGGGGAACAGCTGGTGTTTTCATCTCTTCTATTTGAAGGTCATGGCTTTGTGAAAGAGAGGAGGATATGGGAAGTGAACAGCTGGCTATATAGATGGTATTGAAGAGCTGGCTTTGGTTTCCTGGAGAATGGCTTACAATAACCAGAATGAAAAGCTCTTGGCAAGGGAGTCCAAAAGACTGGAAGCAATGCATTTGGCAGGAGACTTGTTAACCTTAATATGAGAGCATTAAACAAAATTTTGAGGGCAGAAAGAAAGAAACTCCCCAGATAAAACAACCAGAGCAGGATTTTAGGTTTAAAAAATGGTACAATCTAGAGGGAGGCAGCAGGGGTGCCCTAGAAATTGTCAGGTGAAGATAACAGAAGTAAATTAAGAACAAAATTAATAGCCCCTGATATGCTATTACACCAAGTATATTTCAAGAAACAAAATGAACTTTAGGTGAGTTTAAAGAGAAAGAAAACAAAATCTATATCCTTAAAAGAGTATACTATATACCACCAAGCTAAAGAGGGGCTGTGGATGAGATTTATGTAATAAAGTTTAAAATCTGACACTAAGGTAAAATATAGTAATAGAATGATTTGAGCATTTAGACATCTACTGGAAATCTTACTCTGCTTAAAAGCAAAATAACGGTTAAAATTGTTATCTGTTAAATGACAATATAATCTTCAAGAAATTAGGAGAAGCAAAGGGGAAGACTCCTACTCTGGACTTAATTTTGCCAGATAAAGAAGAATTAGTTGGTAAAAGCAAGCAATAAGAAATGTGGTACAATACATAGACAGATAGGTAAGTAGGTAGGTAGAGGTGTGTGTGTGTGTGTGTGTGTGTGTGTGTGTGTATGTGTGTGTGTGTGTGTGTCTGTGTGTGTGTATTGCACCATGTCAACCTATAATTCATAATAGTCAAAGCTGGCCAGAGTCAGATATATGTATATACCTGAGACTTTTAGGAAAGCATCATTTTTACAAACTCTAATGGAGATTAGCTAAGACAAATCCTTCTGGTGGTATCCTTGATTCTATTTACTCTTACATCCTCTAGGGCTTTGTTCTAACAGTTTTCTCCTCACTCTCAAGCAACTACAGTTTCTCCTCACTGGATCCTTCCCGTGTGTATACAAACATATCATATACTTTCAATCCAGCAAAACTCTCCCTTGGCCCAACAACTCCTTTAATTTGCTGTTCCATCTGCCCCATCCCTTCACAAACAAAACTCTTAAAATATCAGACTACGCTTCAGAGAGTGCAACTCTGATGGGCTAGCCACGTTGTTCAAATGCAAAATATACACTTGCCAAAATGACTATTTTATGGACAATTCACATAGGGCAGGTGATCACATGGTGGTTGGAAGAAGCAATACAAAGACACTCTCAAGGTGTCTCTCAGGAACTTTGAATTTGACTGTGCAACATGGGAGACACTGGCATAGGACCGCTTAGCATGGTGTGGCCACATCAGAAAGGGTGCTGTGTTCTATGAGCAAAGCAGAATTGAGACAACACAAAGGAAATGTAGGATGCACAAATTTGGAGTATCCACCCCAAATGTTCACACAGACTATCTGTACCCAACCTGTGGCAGAGCATTCCAACTTGTTATTGGTCTGACCAACCACAGTCTAACACACTGAAACTTCACTTTGTCATGGTGATGTCATTTTGGTCCTCTTCAAAAATGAAGGACAACAACCAACCATACCTGATACTACTACTTCATCAACAAGCTTTCTCCTCGTTCCCTTGTAATCTGGCTTCTTGCTCTGGTATGTTATGAAAACTTTCATAGTTTCATAGTGACCTAATCACCAAATCTATAGTCTTTAATCAGCCTTTATCCTCTTTGACATCTTTGGATCATTCAACATTGTTACTATCATCTCCTGTTCTTTCCAACTCTCTCTCTCTCTCTCTCTCTCTCTCTCTCTCTCTCTCTCTCTCTCTCTCTCTCTCTTTCTGTCCCTCCCTCCTTCCCCCTCTCTCTTCAGCTCATGAAAGTCCAGTTCATCTTATTGCTTATATGCAGTCTGTATTCCCAACCCTGATGTCTCCCCCTTGAACTTCATCCTCTTGGCTACAACTGACCTCTCTGCCTGTGTGTTCCTCAGTCACTCGAATTGAGCATGGCCATAACTAAAGTTATTCTCTGATTCCCCATCCCCACCCCAAAAATTCTTCTTTTTGAATATTTTTATTAAGTGACTTTATTATTTGCCTAGTCTTCCTTACAGGTGTTTTTTGTTACTCTTTACTGTCCTTCATATCTAATCAATTATTAGTAGCATCCTATTGATGCTGCCTCCCACAGAACTTTCACACTGGATCCCTCTTCTCCTTTCCTATTGTTACTACCACAGTTCTTGGAACAGCTAGGTGGTGCAGTGGATAGAGCACCAGTGCAGGAGTCAGGAGGACCTGAGTTCAAATGTCACCTCAGACACTTGACACTCACTAGCTGTGTGACCTTGGGCAAGTCACTTAACCCCAATTGCCTCATCATGGGTCATCTCCAGTTGCCCTGATGAAAATCTGGTCACTGGATTCAGATGGTTCTGGAGGAGAAGTGAGGCTGGTGACCTGCACAGCCCTCCCTTACTCAAAAAACAGAGTCAAGTGCAAGCCATGTCATTATTTCTCTGATGGCATGGTCTTCTTTGGTAATGAAGGACGAGCACACACCCCACAGTTCATATAATCATTCCCAACTACCTGAATTATTATACTAGCCCCTCATAATACCTTGCTCTTTCCATTTTCTTACTCTTCCAAACTGCCTTTCACACCACTGCCAGACTTGTCTTTCTTGTGCATAAATCTAATCATACCAACCCTCTGCTTAAAACATTTTCATGCCTTCCTATTGCCCACCAAATAGATGTTCAAAGACTTTCATGATGTGAGCTCTATACGACCCTTTGGTATTATAGCATATACTATAGTAGACTGGACATTGAACTTAGAGTCAGGATGACCTGGATTCAAATCCTGCCTCAGATACTTAATAGTAAGTTAGTTAATCTCTCTATACCTCACTTCCCTCTTATGTAAAACGAGAGTATCAGACTAGATAGTTTCTAAAGTCCTTTCCAAATCTAAACCAATGGTTCTGTCTTCCCAATTTTATGTCACTACTTACTTCTATATTTTCCATGTTTCAAGAAAACTAAATGACTCCATTATTTAATAAGAATTTAAGAAGTACCTACTATGAATAAGGTGAAAAAACTGAGACCTGGAAAAGATCTTAGTTTAAAAAGACCAAGGTCACCCATTGCCTCCTGGGCCATCATCAGTCATCTTGACTTCTGTCTTTCCACTGGATTAATGACTCTGGAGGAGAGAGTGAGGCTGGTGACAACACAGCTCTGCCTCACTTAAGTCCAGTTCATGCATAAGTCAAGACATCAGCCTCATGATGTCATTGGTCCTCCTTCAACAAAGGACGAACAACAACAAAAGAAATGTATAAGGCACTGTGCCAAGTTCTAAGGTTACAAAGACAAAAATAAAGCTGTCCCTATCTTCCAAGAGTTTATTTCTATTGAGGGAGACAATATATATAGAAATCAGTGGATATCAAATAAATGCAAGGCTATTTGAGGACAGAGGCATAGGCAACTGGCTTGGGAGAGGTTGTGGAAAAGGAATAGTCTCACTCAAGAGGTGTCACTTGGGCTAAGATTTGTGGAAAACTAAGATTTTAAGAGGCTGAATTGGAAAGAGTGGATTACAAGAACAGATGATCATATCCTAATTCTAGAGCTAGAAGTGATCTCAGACCACATCTAGTCCAATCTCCTCATTGCATAGATGAGGAAACTGAGGCACAGAAAAGTTAAAAGAATGTTCAAATTCATACAGGTAGTTATAATCAGAAATTTAACTGGAACACAGATTCTGTGTTATCCTCCCTTTGAGTCATGTTGCTATATAAACAAACAAAGAGAAGAAACAGTACTTTACTTGTGAGGAGCAACAGATTCACTTTGACTAGATCAAATAGTAAATGAAAGGTAGAAAATATATAACAAACTTAGAAAGGTAGATTAGGGACAGGGTTTTCAATGCCAAACAAAAAAGAATTGTATTTGGTTCTAGAGGTAATAAGGAGCTACTGAAATTTATTGAACAAGGAAATGATCAGACTGGTGCTTTAGGAAGATCTTTTTGGCAACTGTGTGGAGGGTGGGTTGAAAAGGGGAAAGAATTGTAACAAAGAGACAAATAATTTATGGAGGCTATTTCAATAGTTCAGGCAAGAGGTCTTGGTATCCCTATTGATTAATACAGAGCTGGCATGTAGCACATGCTTAATAAATGTTTGGTGATTGATTGGACCATGCTGGTAGCCTTGTGAATAAAGAGAAGAGGACAGATTGAAGAGATATTTTAAGGGTAGAATAAGCAAGACAGCAACTGATGAGAAGTGAGGGAGAATGAAAAGTAAATGATGATTCCAGGGTTACAGATCTGAGAGACTGAAAAGATTATGGGGCCCTTGATAGAAATAAGAAAGCTGGGGTGAGGAGTAGTTTTGGTGTGAAGATCATGAGTTCTGGTTTTGAAATATTGAATGCAAGATATCTATAGGATTTCCACATTTTGAAATGTCCAATAGGTAGTTGGCAACATAGAAATGGAGATAAAAGGAAAGAGTATCTCTGGACATATCTGGGAATCATTTGCCTAGAGATGATAATTAAAGCCATGTGAATTGATTAGGTCACTGAGAGAGTGTGTAAAGAGAGGAGTGCCCAGGAAAATGACACCCACAGTGCTTGGCACATATTAAGTTCTGAATAATTGATTTTCATTCATTTAGGGAGTAGAGTATGAAGGATCATCAACCAAAGAGATTTGGAAGGAGGGGCATATAGGCAGGAGAATCAAGAGACAGCACTGCTACAAAAACCCAGAGAAGACTGTTGAATTTGGCAATTAAAGGATCATGCAGTAGGAGTTAAATATTTGTTGAATTTAAGTGAATAGAACTCAAGGGAATAAGAGATTCCAAAAAAAAAAAATACTCTCTGTATGAATGGAAATGTGATGAACCCTACCACTAAACCACTAAAATTCGAAAGAAGAGCCCAATCTGTACTTTATGTATCTAAGTGGAATGTACTGGAGGATATAGCACAGCTAGCCAGCTCCCAAGATGGTGGAGGGGACTGGAATTTGCCTGCTTGTAATGTTCCTCCTGAGCTTGTGGGGCAGGTATTCATGTCTAATCAGCTTCCACATCTGCAGAGGGCAGGAAGCAGTGAATTTTCTGCAGAAGGCCTCTTTTGCAACAGCACTATTAGACAACAATATGACTTGATGCTGAATTGTTCTTGTTAAGTAACAAAATAATCTTGTTTCTGACATGGTTATCAGAAAAGTCTGTTGTTGTTTTTTATTTTATTTTAGAATGACCATTAATAATCTTTGGAGACAGAAAAATAGCAAAGGTATCAGAAGTCATTCTAAAAATCATAGCTGCATGTTCTTTCAATCAATTGAAGGTATGATTCATCTGAGCATAAAGATCTGCTCTCAGTTTCTAAAAGGGAAAGAAATTCAATTCCAAAACAAGGGAAAAATAAAAGCTAGACAATGGTTCCCAGAAAAAGTCTACAATGAATTAAATAGGTGTTCTGCAAGGATCTAGCATGGACTCTCTATGAGCATATTACAATAAACTAATTTAATTTCCTTTTTTAATGAGTACTAGATTGACAGATAAAGTGAATGTCATATGTAGTCACTTTAATTTCAGCAAGATTTCCAGTGGGCTTTCAAATAATGCAGAGTAAAGTGGGCTGTTGAGTGAGGTGAATCTAACCAAATAATCAGGTGCTAAAATGTTGATTGATATTAACTTGGAGGGACAACTCTAGTAGAACACTATGACTCTGTGCTCATCAAAATTTTTATCAGTGATTTGGGTGAATACGTAAAAGTCATTCTTATTGAATCTACAGATGATACAAAGGTAACAGAGTTGGCTAATACATTAGATTATGGAATTTTGATTCAAAATTATCTCAAGCTGAAATTCTGGGCTGAAACCCACAAGAAGAAATTTAATAGGAATAAGTTTAAAAGTTTAAAAAATCAGTTGTACCAGTCCAGAAAGTGGAGACTTGGTTGGTTTGACAGCCATTCATGTGAAAAAGACTGGGGTTTTAATTGATTATAAACATAATATGAGCCAACAATGTGATCTAGCAGAAAATAAAGAAAAAAATCTAATGCATTAATAGAAATGCACTTTGCAGATCACAGGAGGTAATATAACCACTGTACTCTGTACTTGTCTGACCACATCTGAAGTATTATGTTAAATTCTGGGCACCACATTTACTTAGGAGAGACTTTGATCAACTATACTATAACCAGAAGAGGACAACCAGGATAGTAAAGAATCTGGAAACTATGTCTCAAGAGGAATGACTAAAGGAACTGAGGGATGTTCAAAAATTTTTTTAAAAACCATGGAGGACATGATTGCTGTCTTCCTCTTTGATGGGCTCTGATGTAACTAGAATGCCCTTAGGATCACAGAATTGTAAAATGATAATTGAAAAGACTTCCAATGTACCGAGTTACCCCAGAGGTCAGAAGAAAAACAATGTGAAAAGTCATGAAGAAGCCAATATGAGGAATAACTGTAAGTATTTAGAGCTACCCTATCAAATCAATGGAGAGGAAGTAAAGGGCTTTGAATGCCCCAAGTGTTTAAATACAGAGTCAAAAAAATATTGATGGCCTGGATGTGGATTTAAACTAGATGAGTATCTAAAGCCCCTTCCAATTCTAAAATCTTACGTTTCTACGATTTTAAAACATTGAATACACACACTTTTGCAAAAATAGAAGTAGAGTAATTTGTTTTTCTTTTAATTTTACCAAATTACTGTAATAGTCAATTGGATTATGACTCATATTTAGAAACTGGTCCATTTGTGGATGTGTGCACGGCCAAATGGAAGCTTCTTTCCATGCAAACCTATTAGTTTAGTTGGGTAAGACTTCAAATAACAAGGCAAACAAGAAGGAACCAGTTCTGGTGTTTTATCTTGCCTTTCTAATACATCAAAACCAAAATTTCAAAACACAATCATCATCTGTAAAAAGATTTGGTTGATGCTTTTATTATGTATATGGGCTGTTTCTGCGTGGCTCAGGATGCTGGAGTGCCAGGGTTGTCCCATTTGAGTAGGTCATTGTGTTAATATCTCACACGACAGGAAATGTCTTAGGGTAAGGGAAGGAGAAAGGATGTTAATGAAAAAAAAAATTAAGCATTGCGCTAATCAGTAATATAAGCTTCTTGAGGGCATTAACTATTTGGAATTGAGATGAGGGAGAGGATGTCCTTGTCTTTGAATCCCCAACTGAACAATACCTTGAATCTTCTAGAGGCTTCATAAATATTTTCTGATGAAATCCAATTGAAATTTATTTCCATTACTGATAGGTGTTTTTCAATAGTATGTTTGTGTTTTTTACCTTTTTCTGCCACTTCACAGATAGGGAAATATAGAGATAGAAATGTGTATAGGTATTAGGTATGTGTATTTACATGTACTTATATACACATGTAGATATATGTACTTATATACACACATGTAGATATATGCATACTTTATGCAAGTATTGTTGGGGCGAAATGAAATCCAGACCTGTGACTGCATGAGTGTGAGGAAATTCCAGTGTGGAATTTTCTGGACGTTAGTATAACAATTAACAACTGGCCTATAACTTAAGAGTTTTAGGGAATTGCCTGAGAACATTTAGAGTTTAAAGTGACTTGTCCACAGTCTCACAGGTAGTATGCAATTCAATGCACCATCCATTTATGAGATATCTACAATGTGCTGGATGTTGTACTCGGCACAAGAAATACAAAGACAAACACTGAACACTTCCTGTCCTTGAACTTACATTCTGGAGGGGGAGGGAACAACAAACATAGATAAATAATGAGGAAATATGAAGTATATATAAATTAGTTATGGAAACAAGCACTCACATTTTAAAGGGGAATGAGAAGGGAAAGCATTCCAGGCCTGAGGGAATAGACTATGCAAAGGCAAGGAGTCAAGAGACAGAATGTTGTATACAGGGAACAGGAAGTAAGCCAGATTAGCTTGTATTTGGGGTACACACAGGAGTGTGAGATGTAATTAGCTCAGAGACATAGTTTAGAATGAGATAGCAAAGAGTTTTAAAGGCCACTTAGAAGAATTTTTGATCTTAGAGGCAACCAATAGCCATGGTCAGATTTGTGTTTTTCGTAATAATCTCCAACAAGAAACGAGAAGTGATGAGGGTACTGGCTAACTCTCAATCATTCTGACTACAAGGCTGGCCCCATCTACTCTGCCATGCTGCCTCTTGCATAAACATATATCATAGATCATATACATATACACATACTTGAATATAGGGGAAATTTCCTTGTAATTGTGATACTTGTCTAAAGTAGAATTTTATCTTAGTAAAGAGCATTACAACTCTCCTTACCATTTAGCAGAAATCGAAGATGAGACTACGCTAAAGTTGTGTGTCACAAGAATCCAATAGAAAAAGGTGGAAAGTGTATATGCCACCTCCACTCCCTTTCTTCTTGTAATTTCTTGGATCTTTTTTGTATTGAGTTTGGAATGCTCATTAGTGGTTGGGGAGTGGCAAAGGGTGAATTCAGTTAAATGGTAAAATTGTTTACTGTTGTCAGAATCAGAGTTGTGGTGAAGTTAGCTCATAATACTATGCATTATGGAGAATGACTTTTTATATGAACGGAGATTCAAAGAAAGTTCATGGTGTGACCAATTACTCAACATAAAAAATTTATTATAACCAGATCAACATGGCACAGTTACTGTGGACCATATGCTGGAACAGGGAAACAGCTGTGTTATACAGAACTTTCTTTGTAATGGGATTTTGCCTTTATCTTTAAACTTGGTGATAACTGGGCTTACTGTTGTCAGATGTAGGCAGCATATGCTTCAAGGTAAATTACATACATTTGATCCTACTCATCTGCCAAGTTCTATCCTCCCTACATCTCTCCAATCTCACTTTAACTGATGAAGATATGTGTGTGTCTATAAATAACACATGTGTGTATACATGTACTTGTACACATACATACACAGACACACACAGGCCTCAAACCCATCGATGAATTAGGAGAATGTCTACCACCAAGCATGTGAAAATTTCCTTTCGCACAATGGACAGATGACAAAAATTTGTTCCAACATCCATGAGGGCAGATGAAACAGGTCCTGTGGAGCACCCAGAGCTTCATCAGGAATCAGAGACACCAAGGTCTTGCACGGCACCCTGGGCCGTCACCAGTTGTTCTGACTGGTTTGCTACTGGATTTCAATGACTGTAGAAGAGAGAGTAAGGCGGGTAACTTTCTGCAACTCTGTCTCACTTAAATCTAATTCATGTACAAATCAAACATCACTTCTGATGTCACTGGTCCTCTGAAAACAAAGGACAAAAGCAGCATGTGTACATATACGTATATATATATATATTTTTATATACATGTATTTTACTGTGAGACAAAGTATATGTATAACTCCTAAAGCAAAAGTAGCATCTATCCCTTTACAGATATCATTTGTTATAAATAAAGTAGTAAGCATAAGAAATATCCATTTGGAGATGAAAATTATTTTATTATTAAGGTCAATATTTGTTAATGATTTGTCAATGATTGTTACAAATTAAGTCAAATCAGTCAGCTGATTGTCTTAGTTGGTAAATCAATACTAATGGGGGGAAGGGAAGAAGTTGTCATCATTAATGATTAAATAAAAGTAATAACTTGCTTTATCTGTAAAGGTTACATGCCTACATTAATTATCCACTTTGCAACAGATTATGATGATTAGAATGACTTATAATTCCAATTATTTTCACATAGGATTGTGGTTTGAAGATTCACCCAGAAGAAACTTGTGGATTACAGCCTCTATCATCTGACTACATTGCAACCATTTCCCAGCCTGAACTAGAGATTTGTAAGTCTGGGGATGCCAAAGGTGAGTCTTATCCTGCATATCACTGCTATTGAGAAAGCACATTTACATAAATCAGTACATAATTATTTTCATTGTCCAAGGACATAAATCACGCAAATGTTCTTGCGTTGAACTGTCATTCACTTAAGTTTTTTATTTTTGTTGTAATAACTTTAAAACAATATAGTCATGTATTTGTCATTGTAGATAAGAATTTTCATATTTTTCTGGTACATATTTTAAAAGTCCTGAAATTACTAATTAAATTGAATATACTTAATATTTTGAGATATTTTTGAGTCACCAAAGATCTCTCTGGGATTCAAGACCAGTCCCAAAAAACTTCCGCTGGTTATGTGGACATTTAAAAAGGCTTACTTTTAATTGAAGGAACTTTGTGAATAACCAGCAGTGAAAGGATGTTTACTTTCATGTCCCCTCAAATGGTTACACATCGAATATTATAATTAAAGTTCTCCTTTAAAAGGCAGGAAAATTGTTGGGCCAGTTTCAAGCTGCAGGGTCAGGCACACACATGAGATGTTAGCCACTTCTAAGTTGAACACTTTGCTGGTACAGTTTGTCTCCACTTTCATTGTCTCCCTGGCCCCAACCACCTACTAAGGGTGTATACACACACACCACCACACCACACCCCACTACAACACCGTCTCACCTCTTTGCCTATCACAAAGAATGAAGAACTATCAGGAAAGAAAGATTTCACTTGGAAATAGAGAGGAATCATGGAGAGTGTGGGAAGGATTAGATCCATGCCCTCCTGAACCCCTCATGTATCTTCTCTCATCCAAAGATCTGAGAAAAGGCTCAGAAGCCAGTCTAGCCTTGGCATGAACTTCTCACTACAGCTTGAACTTGGAACAATAAGTTTCATAAATAAGTAAGGCAAATTGCAATTTCGCATGCACAGTTTATAAATTGAACCATGCCAACTACATGCGGATCACCATTCTCCAACATGTATTCTAAATAATGAATTACAGTAGTATCAAGGAAGGGGGAGATCAGTGCAGTGTGCTATATGATTTGTGATTCCCTGATCAGTGAGGTGTGCTCAGACACACAGGCATAGGACACATTGATGTGTCCAGCCAAATATTTTCATCAGAGGGTGATTTATGACTATCACAAAGCTGTATAATTCCACTATGGCTACTAAATCAAGGTAATAGCTCCTCAACTAAGATAGTCCAAGTCACATTACTGGAGTTCTTCTACTACCAGCTGGTCCTGCTATCTATTTAAGTTATAGTAGATTTACATGAGATACCCACAAAGTTGTCTTAACATCTGTGCCTTATAGGGTAGGCTTCCTTATAACTAAGTCTTTCCTCAGTAACTAAACCCTTGTGAGGGCAAAGACTCCAGGATAGACCTGGTTTATCCTGAATTCCATCTTATGGCAGATGGTGTTAAACTGAGACACTAATGTAGAAATAATTTCAACAAACATTTATTGAGCACTTAATATGTGCAGAGCACTGCGTTAAACCCTGGGGATGTATATTTTAGGTTCCATAAAATATAAAAGCTGAAAAGGGAAGGCAGCAGGAGTTGGGCAGTGTATATACCAGGAATATTATTATTTTTACTGTCAGCAAGGCTTCCCTGACACGAGAATTCCCTCTTGCCAAAGGGAGGGGAGGTCATGGTAAGTGGCATTAGGAGGAAGCTTTTCCTGCTGCTAACCACACAGCTGATTCCAGAACCCTGGGGGAACTGTTGGCCAGTTCAGATTTGCTGGGGAGACATTGTTTTTCTATTACATTGCAAAGCCATTTGGCCAGATTGGAATCCATTACCTCACTTTGCCAAGGTTCAGTTGCCAAAATGTCATTTCACTTACCATCAGCTAAACACACTTTTGGGATAATTGGTGTTTTTCTCATGCTTAGTTTCTAACTGACCTTCAAAATACAACATAATTAATTTTACAACCTAAGACTGAAATGTGTTGCTTGATTGAATAATAAAGATAAATACACATAGATTTGGACAAAGAAAGGAGCATTTAAAGAATAATCATAGAATGAGAATTCCCCTTAATGTAAGCAATTTTGATTATAGCTATACAGTAGAAAAATATTTGGAAATATTTTATGGAAAATTATTTTTAACAGAGAAAGGAAATAAATTTATAGTGCCTTCATTACAGAATGTAACACACTTTCCTCAGTGGAAATTAAATTTTATTTTATAAATTTTGTACCTTCAAAGTCAATGATTTATCTTCCAGCATTTTACATTTCACAATGATTGAGCCTTGAATTTCTCTTGCACTTTTCCTAGTTGCATTGCCTTAAGATGACGTATCTAACCAGTTGAAACTTAACTTGTTCTAAATATAACATAATCATTACAAATACCAGCACATGTCCCAAAATACAGTGGTCACTTTAATTCTTCACAGTGTAATTTCCTAAAACATATGTTGCCTTTTATTTTGGGAATTGCAGCTTTGTTTTATCCAATGTTCAGATACTTAACATAGAATGTATATTTCTATCCTTTGACATACTGTTAAGAGCTGGTATGATTTATAATGTCAAGGAACCCAAATCCTACAGATGTTATTCAGATGATGATTTCAAGCAGCATTACTAATTCACAATAATAAAAAGCATTATTGCCAAATACAAAAATGCAAGGAGCTTGAGTGATTTAAAAATATATACTACTATGAACCATTTGGGGCAAATTTTCAAAGAGATTCAACCAGGCCTCCTCCTTTCAGTGTGCATGCAATTTTGTGCCCACAAACTAATTGCACCCATATTTGATTAATTGTGCATGCAACTGGCTGCTTGTTTCTTCAGCCTGAGGGGCAAGTGGCCAGTGAGGCCCTCTGTTTGCATGCACAATGTGCTGCTGCCCACAGGGCTTACTGTATATGTATGCGTGTGTATGTGTGTTTAAGCCTAGGATGGGAGACCACCTAATAGAAACTTGGTCCTTTGTTCCTTGAGAGATATCATCTTGGTATACAAAACACTATCTCATTAACAGGAACACATCTGTGCCCCATCGTTGAATAATCTTGTAAAAAAGAAGGAAAGAAAGAACATTATTGACCATTCTCATAAACAGGCTGTGTCAACGTGTAAACTCAACTGACCAAATTCAGTGGGTTTTTTTAGGTCAAAGTCATTAGAATAACTTTTGTCTCATTTATATGCTACCAAATAACCTATTGGTCCACTTTTCACTTTTTCACTGGCAATCATGGCATTGCTTTGGCATTTAACATAGTCCCTAGAGCACTGAGAGAAATTTTAATGAGAATATGAAAAGGGAAGACAGACTTTTACAAGCAATTTATTATAACAGATTCCATCTCTATAGCCACACCACTGACTGAAAGATACAGAGAACACAAGATTCTTCCTCTGTTTATTGTTTGTTGGTTTGGTTTGGGGCTAGATTTATATTTCCTTATTGTAATGAACTCTCGGGTAAGGAATTTCCCTCTGTTAATATAGATTAGTAACTACTGGGCAGCTCATAGTCTTAGAATTAGCTAGGGAAATGATAGGTTAAGTGACATGCCCAGGTCACAAGTTTTATGACCCATGTACAAGAAATAGAATAAGAGAGATTATTCAGGAAAGACCTAATCAGAAAGATTAATCGTGTGACAAGAGCAAGAGATAACAAATGGATAGCCCAAGTGTTGCACACCTAATCAGAAAGATTAATCGTGTGACAAGAGCAAGAGATAACAAATGGATAGCCCAAGTGTTGCACTGGTACCTAAAAAGGGACACATTGAGTCAGTTTCTCTGGGTGGTCTATAATATTCACCCAGGAAGAGAAGGCAAAGGTACATTGTAATCCATACTCTCCTTTTTTCCCTCCTTTCTCCTCTGACTCTTTTTCATCTTCCATGTTTTCCATTCCGGATGTCCTCCTTTCTCCTTTTTTCTCCTTGGTACTACTAATTTAGAATGAATCTTATCTACTTACCAAACCATAACCTTTTGTACCTTTCAAGGAACCACTCCTTAACCTGATACTCCTAAAGTAGGCTCCTGATGAACATTCAAAAGGAACATAACTGACCCCCAACTACAAAATTCACAAACTTTATCTTTTTCATGAGTACCTAAAACCTAGTCACTTTTATAATGGAATCTCCACCAACTTTCTGGTAACTAAAGGTTTCTCCAACTGAAATATTGGAAAGCAAAACAAAACAAAATGCGTTCAATTTGTAATTATAACTGTACCATTCAATCTGGGATATTTGGTGTAGATCATAACAGTCTCAAAGGTCAAAGATAGAATTGGTGAAAAAATGTTCTATGAGTACTCATTTCTAGTTCAAAAGATAGAGTGTTTAATTAATAAGATAATTGGGGAAAGAGGAAAAGGACAGTAATTGTAAATGAAAGACTCTATTACAAAGACATGATTATTCTGTGAGGAGGTAGTGTGGCAAAATTAATAGAGGGCCTATGACTAAATTAAGAAATCATTGATTCATTGAATCTCTCACTGCCCAAGGAAACTCTCTAATAGATGGAGTTTCAGATCTGCAAAGGCAGAGGGAGTTTCTATATTAGGCATTCCCCAAACAGATGAAAAATCAGGGTCAGACTGGGGCAGGGGAGGGGATATCCTCCATATTAAAAAAAAAAAAAAAAAGATAAATAGCCATTCAGTAAATATTTTTATTTTATTCACTTTGCTTTTGACAGTGAAAATAGAAAAGAACGGCATAAAAAAATTTCTAAATTTGCTAATATAGCATCGTATTCATCCTTGAACATTATCAATGGATACAATTTATCCAAAGCATTTGCATAAATAAGACCATTCTTGCAGGGTGTTACTAGAATATATTTGCACATGTACAATGGACAGGACATTGCATATTGCATGCATTAAAAAGTGTTGAAAAATTGATGAATAAATGAGTTAGAAATAAAAGTTAAAGTAAAACAAAAATTTCATTAGGAGAAAGGAAACTGAAAAGAAGTTTAACTTTTATTCCCTCAGGACAGTGGATTGTACCATGCCTTAGCTGTTCAGACAATAGAACCTGTGATTGGAGAGAAATAACATGGCAGCCTCATAACTGCCAGTACAGTGTCCTGTCAAAGATTCAACTACAGCACTGTCTGGGAGGAAGAAAGGTAGGTATCAGTGTCAGTAGGAGAACCCATTCATTTGTGCTATCAACAACACAAACACATACACTAACAAATATTCGCTTTCATAGGAAATCACTTTGCCAACTTTAAAACACTAGAAAAAAAGTGAATTACCATTTTCATTATGGCACCAAAAGCCACACCACTATATTTACTCTTATGTGTATGGCTTTGCTTTTCAATGGGTGCCAACAAAACTGATTGAGTGTATGATTCCATTGTATATATTATCATGAGAAATCCTTCAAAATTCCTGACCCATTTTTCTCAATGATCTGGAATTTAAGCTTGTATTGCCAGACGCAGGCTGGTATTAAAACTGTACCCCATCTCTCAACTGTTCTATTTCCACAACCACCATTTCAGCATGAAATCAATTGTGAGAGCTTGCCACGTTGGCTAGCAGTTGGCAGCATGGAGCAACTGAGTTTATCAACTGCAGCTACCCTAGACATTGCTACTGAAACTGACATCTGTAGTTCAGCATAAGAAACCACATGGTTCCACTCGTGAGTCACGTTTCTCCTATGATATACTGAATGCATGGCACTGCTCTTACATACTAACCTTACTGATGTTCTTTCACATTCCTGGGCAGGTCTCGCATGGACCTCACTAGGCTGAATTTTCCTTTATTGAGGCTTCTAAGCTGGTTTCTTGGAAATACACTCTTCTTGATAGGCATGCTTTGACTGTGTAGCATTTGACAGACATCTCTAATTAGTGAATCGGGCACACAGACTGAGATGCATATTAACCTAAAGTAAGTAATATATCCTTCTCCACGCTTGCAGCTTTTTTTTAATGAGATGAACATGATATTTTCAGTTGTTTCTAAGACTCCTTTACTTAGAAAGTTGGAAACATAATTAACACTCAAAATCCTTTTTGATATATGGAAAGAGATCAGAAGTGCAAACCTGTCCTCATCATTGAGAGCAAATAATTTGAAAAAAGATAAGTAAAAAGTGATTTCTGGCCTACCATCACTGTTGCATTTTCTGTAGGCCTCGAACCAAAGACCTCAAATTTCAACCAACAGACCAAAACATAGGATGACTTCATCCTTGTTGTGATGGAGACAAGAGTAGCAGCTATTTGCTCAGTTACCCACAATCATCCACACAGAGAGAACAACCCCAAAATTCTAGAAATGTAGCATTGAGAACATTGGAAATGGCCATGGTCAATGTGAGAGAACATTGTATGCAGTAACAGCAATATTGTTCAAAGAATAATTATGAATGACTAAGCTATTCTGAGTATTACTAATGCTCAAATCACCTACAAAAGATGTATGAAGGAAGATGGTATCCATCTCCAAGGAAAGAATTGATGAAAAGTAGTATGTATAGTATGGTTTTACATATATACATGTGTATGTATCTATATGCACATATATATGTTTTACATATGTGTTTTAGATGTGTGTCTATATGTACATATACACATATCTATATACATTTAGATATATGCATGTGGCCTTCTCTAGTACAAGGTAGAGAGGAAGAGAGACAGCTCAGAAATTAAAATGTAACAAAAATTTAATTTAATTTTTTAAATGTATAGGAAAAACAAGGAAATAGCCATGGTCACTACATTTAGGATTTTCCCAAAGTTTTCCCAAAAACTAAGACCTTGGGTTACAGCATTATTTATTATTATTTATTATTGGGTTACAGCATTATCAAGTAAATTCCATGCGAACAACATATTTGAGAGCAATTAGATTTGTAATTCAGACCACCAGTGTCCTATGTGATTGTGAGAAGATGGCTTCAAATATTGACAAGGCTCAGCTTATTTACCTATAAAATGAGAAAAAAATAACCTCTGGCTTCACATAATACTTTGAGTATGTTGTAAAGAAAAATTCAATAGTCAATTTTATAATTTGTCTTTTTTTACCTTGTGCAATTCAAATGGTTAAGTAGCCCTGGAATTATATTCTTTTCGTTCCACCTCTTTTTTCCTGACTCCTGGAAAATCTGCCACTTGTTATGAGGAAGGAGAGAGGGAGGGAAGGGGAAAAAGGGAGAGAGAAAGAGAGAGATGGGGGGGGGGGTTGAAAGGCAACTTTCAACTTTCCACTTTTTTGTTATGAAAATCAAATGAGATTATATATGTAAAATATTTGTAAACCTTAACGTGCTATATAAATGCTAGCTACCATTATTGTTGCTCTTTTACTTGTTAGCAGCCACTGGCATGAGACAGTCTCAGACCAGTCATCAATTAGGGGTGTGACTTTGAATAATAAACCCAGTTAAAGCCTCTCTGTATCTCAGTTTCTTCCTTTGTAAAATGAAGAGATTGGATAAAAGGGCCAAGGACTGGCAAATTTTGACTACGTGGAGGAGTGCATTTGAAACAGCTAGCAAGACAGATTTGGCCTGCAAATCAAAGTTTGCTCATCCCTGATGAAAGATTATTTCTATCTCTAATATTATGAGTCTAGTATTCATAAACTGAAGTTCTTGGTTAAAATAATTCTTTGAGAATTATTGACAAGATTGGTTTATTGATTTTATAAGCTGGTCATTTGGTGTCCTAAGTAAGAAAAAAGTAGCTTTTTTCAGTACTTTGAGCACAGAAAAACTTATAGAAATTCAATGTCTGATCATCCAAAATGAACTTTAGTCTGACTTATTGTGTGGCTAACACAGGAAGGAAGCTGGGTTTCTTAAAAGATAGAGGTAAAAAGGAAATACATTCTAGTCACAAGGGAAAGCCTGGGGAAAAAAAAAAATATATGTATATATATATATACATATAGTATACTATACTATAGATAGTATACAGGAGGGATAGCAAGTAGGCTAGTTTGACTGGCCCTTAGTGTGAGTGAAAGGAAGTAATGGGAATATAACACGTATTAGGAAGATGAGTCTTGCTCCAGGAAGTCAACATGATTATGAGTAGACCCATAGGGAAGTAGGCTGGTTGCCTAAGCCTTTCTAGTAGCAGTGGTAACATTGATGTGATTATTGCTCTCTGAGCAAGACACAGAGTGGTGTAGGACATAGAAAGGTAGCTTCAAGCCTGTATTCAAATACCCCCTCTGACACATTAGACACATGTGACATATGTGACCTTGGACAAGCGACAACTTCAAAGTGCTCTACACAGCCTTCTAGTGTGTGTGTGTTCATCCTTCATTGCCAAAGAAGACCCTGCCATCAGAGAAGTAATGACATGACTTGCATTTGACTTTGTTTTGAGTGAGGGACGGCTGTGCAGGTCACCAGCCTCACTTCTCCTCTAGATACATCTGAATCCAGTGACCAGATATTCATCAGGATGACTGGAGATGACCCAGGATGAGGCAATTGGGGCTAAGTGACTTGCCCAAGGTCACACAGCTAGTGAGTGTCAAGTGTCTGAGGTGACATTTGAACTCAGGTCCTCCTGACTCTTACACTAGTGCTCTATCCAGAGCACCACATACCTGCCCCATACACAACCCTCTAAGGCTTGGTAGAAAGAGTTTGCTCCCTCACCACAGGTTTCATTAATATAGAGTCTCATTCCCTATGCCAGATGTAAAAAATGGAGAGAGAGGTGAAGGAAAGGGAGGAAGTAGCAGCATTCCTATTAAATACATTTTCACTATACTCATGCTATGTAGAAGAATTAAAATGAATGGGAGAAGTCATATAACAAACCAAAACGTAATACAAAAGAAAATGATCTGCTACATTCTGCGATTGAATTCCAGAATTCTTTCTCTGGATGTGGAAGGCATTTTGCCTTAAAAAGCCATTGAAAATTTTTTTAAGTCCTTGCATTGCTACAAAGTTCTAAGTCTACCAGAAAAAATTCTCACACACTGTGGTTGTTGCTGTGCTCTCCTGTGTTCTCCTGGTTCTGCTCCTTTCACTCAGCATCAGATCATATAAGTCTTTCCAGGCCTCTCTGAAGTTTTCCTGTTCATCATTTCTTATAGCACAATAGTATTCCATTACATTCATATACCATAATTTATTCAGCCATTCCCCAATTGATGGGCATCCCCTTGATTTCCAGTTTTTGTCCACCCCCAAAGAATACTGCTATAAATATTTTTGTACATGTGGGACCCTTTCCCATTTTTATGGGACAGACACAGACAGACAGGCAGAGACAGAGAGACAGAGAGAGAGGTGGGGGAACAGACAGTTAGTGGAACAGTCAGAACACAGAAAACATTCACTAATTTCTCCACTTTCTATGGGCATGGTTCATGGAGTCCCAAAACAGTTGCAATGGTGACATCAAAGATCACTGATCATAGATAGCTATAACATATATAATGATGATGAAAAAGTCTGAAATATTGCAAGAATTATCACGAGGTGACATAAGGACATGATGTGAGTGCATGCTGTTTGAAAAATGGTGCAAATATACTTGCTCCATGACAGGCCTTCCATTTATTTGCTTTAAAAATGTAATTTCTGCAAAGCACAATAAAATGATGCACAATAAAACAAGATATGACTGTATAGAGAAATTGGCAGTTCCAGGGCAATTGACAAGATGTTCACTTTGGCTAGATACTGCATGCTAGTGTGTAGCAAGGATGATAAGAAGAACTCCCACCCAACGTGATGCACCTCTCCAAATTACTTGCTGAGATTATCTTTGTCTGAATGAGACCTCCCACAGAATGAGCTCTGGGCCCTGCCTGGACTGCACTGCATGATTGTCAACTGAGAGGGAAGTGGAGTCTTATTGGAGAAATCTCTGACCATATTTGACATAGCTCCAATCACTGGAGAAAAACCAGCTGCTCACTCTATCTTTTTAGCTAGGGACTGGAATGTACATCTAGTTGCCTTGGAAGTACCCTCGTCTCCAAAAGTCCATGCCTTGTAATCTCATCAAATGGATTAGGGGACTCATAAAGTTGATCAAGGGTTCTCCTGGTCACTCCTGCTAGATGTGAGTATGGATGGTGAATAGACTGATGATGATGTATATGAATAAAATAACCATTCATATAGAGTAAATAAAGGTACTGCATAAACTGGATTTATGATACACACTTGAAATCACCAAGTACTGGAAATACTCACATGTTAAGTATTATACATATTAATTAGTCTGCCTGAAGTAAGAAAAACAAGAGAGATATGCACGTTATCCAAATGCCAAAAAAATTTCAGTAAAATAAATGATACTGAAAAAGCTGAACATTACATATGGGACATGTGGTGGCTAGACCACTATATTAGATTCCAAGACATCTGAGTTCTTATTTTAATTCCTTCCTTTATTTGCTATGAGATCTTGCCAAGTTTAACCTCTGTTCCTAAATATCCTGATCTTCAAAATGCAAGTAACAACTGACTCTGCTTATCTCTAAGGAATGTTGTAAGACCTGTTGCTGTTCAGTCTTCCAATCATGTCCAACTCTTCATGGCACCATTTGGGGTTTTCTTGGCAAAGATACTGGAGTGGTTTGCCATTTCTTTCTCTAGCTCATTTTATAGATGAGGAAACTGAGGCAAACAGGGTTAATTTATTTGCCCAAGGTCACACAGCTAGTAAATGTCTGAGGCCAGATTTGAATTCTTCCCGATTCTAGGTCCAACACTCTATCCACTGTGCCACCTATTTGCTCTGTTGTAAAAATTGATGCTGCATTAAAACTTCTCTTTGTCTACCAAGGACACTCTTCCTTCATAAATATCTTGAAACTTTTATAGCCAAAGTCTTCTGAATTCAGTGAGAATGAGACTTAGTCACACTGAGCTAAACGCTCCCATTCCAAGGGGGAAATAAACATAAAAATTCTAATTTAACAGCAAATTAGCAGACAAAACATTAATATTTTATTTTTAAAACATCTTATTATATAACATACTCTTTAACCATAAGCTCTTTGTGAGCAGAGAGTTTGTCCTTCGAGGAACACTCAGCTGCATGACATGCTGCCTGGCATGTGCCAAGGACACATAAATGTTTTGTTACTTTCATCTTTATGGAATGGTGATGGTACTTTGTGTCTCAGTTATACCTACAGCTTTCAGTAAAATAATCAGTCTGGTTCATCTTTGCAACATAAAGAACAGTTATACCCATAGCCATATAGGAAAACCAGATTAATTAGTTTAACCAAGATTATAGTTGGAATCATTCTCAAAATGGTTCCACTGGCAGATGTGTAGACACAGACTACAAATGGGTTTCCATTGCCATATGTGTAGACACAGACTATACATGGGGAAAACACATATATAAATGTTTAATGTTTAAAAAAGAAGTATCTCAAATGGAAGTTCTGATTCATAAAACAGACGAGTCAAGGCACAATTATTTGCTTTATGAAAGTATCAACCAAGAAGTTTCCACTAATTAGTAATCCCGTAGTATTGCATTTAAAAGATAATTCAATATAGAAAACATTAGTTTATATTCACATTGTTTGAGAAAACATCTGTTCTGTTAAAGAAAGGTATTCTTGCATTTTTTTAATCACTAACAACATCATTTTTTGAGGCAACCTGACCAGCCTGATGTCCTAAGAAATATGGAAAAGTTGACTCTGTGACGGTGAAACAATGACAAAAACAGTACCTCCTAACAATTAGATCTCAACAAAAGAAGATTTCCCTCCAGAAGAGATGGATTCTCTGGTGCTATACCTGCCCTCAAGGATCTTTTTCTACTGGGGGTTTTCATTCTACTGCTGATTCTGTGATAACTGCCATAAATGCCACAAATATGTTAGGCTAGAAAAGGCAGTCATTCACGTTTAAATTGTAGTCTAAATCAAAGCATAAGCTATGAGTGTTTTAAAATGTTTCTTTTTCTCTGCCAAGAGAAAATCCTCTTCCAAGAATATGCTATGGTGTGGTGTAGTGTGATATAGTATAGGGTAAGGAGGCAGCTAGATAGTTTAATACAGCCCTGAGCACCAGAGTCAGGAACACCTGAGTTCAAATCTGGCCTCAGACACTTACTAGATGTGTGACCATGGGCAAGTCACTTAACTGTTTGCTTCAATCCACTGTAATTTAGAAGGAAATGGAAAATCAACTCCAGTATCTTTGCCAAGAAAACCCCCATGAACAGTAAGATCCATGAGATCAAGAAGAGTTGGACAAAACTAAGCAACCACAAGGTAGGGCAGGGCAGAGCAGAGATGAGTAATGAATATACCAATGAACTAACTCACAGATTCATCTGCTGTCCCCATCTCTCTTTTCTCCAAGTAGTTGAAAGATATGAGAGAGGGGAAGACAGTTTTCTTTTCTTAAAATTCTCATTAGCTATAAGCTAAGAAAACATTCTCCAATCCTGTTGGAAGGCTAAGTTACAAATTCTTTTCTTTAAACTAAGTATTGGTTCTTTCTCAGTGAATTTTCTTTTTCTTCTTCATTCCCTTTTTGTTCATGTTTTTGTTTTCTTTTGTTTTTTGCTACTGTATTTATTTTGGTGAGTGTGAAATTTGTTTGATCTGTGCCTTGGGATTTTTAGGACCACCAGTGGTGAAAGAATTAGATACAAATTAGTTGACTCTTGGAAAAGGATATGAATTCCCAAGAACATTTATAAGGAACGATATTTCCATGTTATGGTGTGTTAGCATGGCTAATCAGTCATAGGACTATATTTCAAGCATCAAGAACAGGAAACTGACCTGCGATGGAAAGATTGGGGAAAATTTCTGGTTAGAGGATTTTCAGCTAGTCGTTTTCAAAGATTCTTTGTGTCATTTCATTTAAAACTTACTAAAACAAAGGTGATGTACTATATTTGAAGTTTCTTTAATCTAGAAACTCAAACATCTGAAAATTAATTATATCAATACAGAAGTCAATGATAAATATTTTGAAAACTTTATTCTCTGATCCATCTGTTTGCACAGAATCCCCATGGCTAGCTGACTAATGAGTTCTGAATTAGATATTTATAAGAATTTATCAAATATACGCAGTATGAGACACTGCAAGGGAAGTAAGTAGTTTAGAAACATGGTAACTAATCTCACCATTGGAAATACTTACAAGCCTGACATAAGTGATTTTTCAACAAACGTTTATTTTGTTTGTCATTTGAAAATACAGCTCAAAGTTTAGACCTGTAATAAAATATCGAGGAGAAGAGTGCAATTAAGAACAGGAAATATGAAAAGGAAATATTTGTTGAAGGACTTACAACTCAGCTGTTAAAACAGGAACTGTAACTTAAATTTTCTAAATAATGTTTTCAGGTGAAGCCGTCTTTTGGCCTTAAAGATGTTTAATTTTTTTGAAGCATGGTTAATTTATGATATTCTTTGGCTACTAAGGGAATTCTATGATTATACAAGTCATTATTGCTTGTCAATTCTAATATCTGAATGTTATTAGGATTATTTTTGTTTTGGTTTTGCATTAGCTTTTTACCAAAAAAGTTATACATGATATGACTTTATTTTGAAATATATACACATACATATATGTGCATTCATGTATACGTGTATAAGCACATTTGTGTTTTGTGTGTGTATTGTATGTTGTTTTTGTATGTGATTATATTTATAGGCAGCATGGAGTAATAGATAAAGTGTTGCCCTTGGTGGCAGAAAGATTTGGCTTCAGGTTTGACCCCTAAAAGACATTGGTCACATGACCACTGATACAATTAATCTCAGTATTTCCAAGCAATTCTCAAAGACTAGAAGGCATAGATGAATTGATTATCTACATTGCTGTAGGAAATTTCTCCATCTGTAATTTCCTGAAATCACAGGTAAGAACCCCTCCCAATTTCTCTCCCCAAAATAAAGGCAGCAGAGCATGGTGAAAATAGAACTGTGTTTGGAGTTAAGAGAGACATAGGTTGAATTCCCTTTTTTGACACTGTGTAGTCAGTCAAGTTACTTAATTTCTCTGAGCCTAGTTCCTCAATTTCTCTGAGCCTATTTCCTCTTCTGTAAAATCAGAATAAAAATACTTATATCACCTACCTCACTGGGCTGTTGCGATAAAAATAGTTTGTAAATCTCAACATCATATCAACACACATATCAGTTAAATGTGCTGCCAAATTGGACAGACTGGTAAGGTACAAAAACATGTTTGTTCTAAGTAGCAAAAGAACTGAATACAATTAGTGTTGCACATTTGTTTTCTTTAAGCAAATGTCATGTGTGTGTATAAAAGAGGAGGAGAGATATTTGAATGCACACCATTCTGTTCTTCATTGTTTTTTGTCTCAAAGTATCCCTAGAGCTTTGACCCAACCTAATTAAAATGCAAAACTGGGAAATGCATTTTGAATATAGTAAGTATTGTATTAAAAGGGAAAGTACTCTATTGCATTATGTTCCAACTACAAAGGCTAACCTCCTATAAAGGAAAAGTTTATTTTTCACCAAACTTGCATCAAACTTTTTGCTCTTTTTTAAAAAAAATCTTTCATTGGCTCCTCTAGGAATACTTGTTGAACTTGTGTCCAAGCTACATTTTTCTTTATGGACTTGAATGTAGATGTTTTTGAGCCTGTATTATCTTCTAAGTTTCTGTCTTGACCTTCCCTGTTGCCATAGTAGCTTTTTATTGTCAAGTTCTTTTTTGTTGTTTACTCGTTTCTCTAGCCTATTTCTTGACTTTGGGCTTTATGATAAAGTTCGGATATGCTATGTGTGCAGGGGGATGATGGATCTGAATTTTAGTCTTCTATGTCCTTCTATTGCTTTCAGTGCTAGGTCTGGGAGACTATAAGTTTTTTCTGCTTCCAAAGTGATAAGATCTGGAGAGAGATCTGGTCATTGTTCTTCATGCTCTGGTCTTTACACAAGTAGAATATAAGTAAACCACTCCCTTCTGTCTAGGAACTGTGACTCAGAAATGGGTAATGGGTGATGGCTATCAAATGAAACTAGATCCTATACCCAATTCCAGCACAGGGGTCCTCTGGAATTATCTTCTGCCCAGGTATTTAGTCCCCTTACCACATCTGAGTGCTGGGTCCTCCCAATGCCACTACTGCACTCTTGCTGCTACCACCTTCAAGACCCACAACTGAAATTTCCTCTCTTCCTATCTTCCTCCTCTGCCCTGACCTAGAAATATGACTTGCTGTGATTTTTTGTTGTTGTTGCTTTTTTCACTCAGAATTTGTTTAGGCTTTTTTCTTTAAAGTTGCTATAGAGGTCTGTATTCAGAGAGCTCAGAAAGAAGATTCCACCATTTTGGCTCAGCCCCCAAATTGTCAGTTTCAAAAGCAAACACTTGGATAACAAAAATGGCAGCAGTAGAATCAAAATTTCACCATTACCGCTACCCCTCTTCTGATTTTCCCAACTATTTCTGTGTAATAAATAAGCATAACCTTGCATTACAGACCATTAGCCTATTAACATAATATAGCATTTCCAATACCCCATCCTTTACCTTTTCTCATTGAGAATGTTTGTTGCAAAAGTACTTACAGGTATATATACATATATATATATATATATATATATATATATATATATATATACATATATATATACATATATATATATATATGTATATATATATATATACATATATATATATATATGTATATATATATATATATATATATATATATATATATATATATATATATATATATATATATATATATATATATATATATAATGCTGACAGGTTTTCTTACAAGGAATAGCAAGGAGGCCAGTGTCATACTATATCAGACAAGAAAAGAAAAAGATCTTTATCAAGATCACTTTGGTAGTATATGGATTGGAACCACTTTGTAATGAGATTCTTTTCTAATTGAGACTCTATAACAAAGGGTATAGTATAGAGACAAACTTAGGGAAGAAAAAAGGGTTGTATAATGTTATTTTTCTCAAAAAGAGTGCTTCACAAATCCAAATATTATTCAATATAAACATTTTATTACCCTAGAGAACTAAAAAAATGAACATCACACAGAAAGAATTGGAAATGATCAGGCTGCAACATATTGCCAATGAGGAACCCCAAAGAAGGATGTATATACAGGAAGTTATAGAGGAGTTATATAACAGAAAGAGAAAATGAATTGGTCTCACAGAATGAGGGAATGATAGATAGCAATCAGGTGTGCTCCACTGGTTCTCTTGTAAAGTTGGAATAAAATGAGGAAGGAAGGTCTTCCTGCATAGTTTTTGGACATTCTGTGGTAAACACTTTATAGGATATGGGTGAGAGTAGCACAAGATAAGTACACACAGATGGGTTGCCATTTACATCCTTGGAAGGAACCCCTGAATTAGTGAAATCAAAAATCCATTTGAATTATTTATTCTTATCTTTTTCACTGGGACTTAACTAGAAATGGTCCTGGGACAAAAGGCAATACCAATTTTATATTTACCAATTGATTAATTGGTAGTATGAGGATTTGTCATCTGTCAGTCCATAAAAAAGAGCTTCTGCAGCCTTCTAGCCACCAGAACATGCCATGATACGTATTTATTAAGTGCTAAATGTTTACTGCCTACTGTTATGTTTTGCATCATTTCTACTATTTCCTTGAATAATCTACTTTCATCAGTGACTCTTGTCTTCCTAAGAATAACCCTGCTGTAATTTCTAGTGGTCTTGAATTGTCGTCATCAACTCTTCTATTTAAAAAAAAAATCTGCAAGATACAGTCATTTGTTCATTGCTTTTTTGTCAACACATTGTTGGCTGAGGTCAGATGGATTAGAACTTTCTGAGTCTAGTCTATCATAACTGTTCTATAGGCTTTAGTCAGAAGAATACATTACTTTTGGTTACATTTGCCAAGTTCAATGATGCTTGTTCTCAAAGGTATTTGTATTGGTTTTTAAGCTATGACATGTGCTCTGGGAATGCTTATCAATTTGTTTTGCCAAGGAAGTGTTAATCTTTCTAACGTTACTCTGGGATTATGAGCTCTCAGGATTATGAGTTTCATTAATATTATAGAGTGTTTTGGTGAGGATATCTTACAAATCTTTTATGATCTATTTCACATTTGTAGCAGTGTACAATGACTGGTTTTGCATAGGTGTTAATTGTTTTAAAGCATGTTCCTCCCATTTGACTCTGATTTTAAGATGCCAGGAGGTATGTCAACATATTTGGCCATAGCCTTCTCTTTGATTTCTTTATGTATAATACATCTTGCCTGGAACATACCCAGGCATTTGTAGGTGTTGCCTTTATCTGTTGGTTCAATATGACTTCCAGATTCAAGTTCAGATTCTTCAGTCATTGTCTTTTCTTGGCATACCTAAAGAATTTTGCACTTGTTGAGTTCAAATAATTCTTATATCATTGGAGAAAGATTCCACAAGATGAAAGAACTGATTAATGCATTGTCTTTGGGTAGAACCTTATAGCTTGATGGCATCCATATCCATCAAGTGAGTTAATAAGATGTTTTTGGTTTAAAACTTCACCTTTAACTTGGAAACCAACCAACATCTCTTTAAGAGATGATCATGGATCTAAGGCTAAGCAGAATCAAAGTGGGTTTTAACTGTCTCTCTGAAAAATAGCTGGCTTTTATATATTTTTATAATATTGTGTTGGTGAGGTATCCTAAATAGGAAACACTACTCCATCAAATATTCCAATGCTTTTACTATTCTTGGACCTACTTTATAAATTTGTAGTATATGAATGAAAAACTGAGTCAAAGACTTCATGATAATCAGCAGTGACAGTATAAATGTTAGATCATTTTCAAAATTTATTCAATAGTGATTGAAACTGTTATTCTTTATACCTTGGAACTTTGGGCCATGTCTTTTTTTGTCTTCAGTCTATATTTTGTTTTTGCATTTATTTATAGAAGTTTAGTAATAAAAGATGTGAATTCTTTTCATACAATACATAAACACATAAATTGGACTATTTGGAGCTGTTTTATGTGATGTCTTGTGGGAAGAAAGGTAAAATCAAGCTTATGTTTCATTATCAATTTTTTTCTGGAAATTACATTAAATGAAGATTTTTCAGTGTTCTGAAACTGAATTTTCAGGTTCTTTAGCTTTCCCTCCTTAGATTCTGATAACTCCTTGATTTCATTTTTCATTTTGTCTAATCTAAGCTTAGGGATGAAGTTCATTTTTATTTGTGTTTTAATTGTTCTCCATTCTTTGGTAATATGCTGTTGTGTGATTTAGAGTTGAAAAAGTGCTATTGACAAAAAACAGTATGAAACCCTTGCCTATAACTAAAGAGATCTGTTTCTAGTTTTGCTATGACATAATACTTGCGCATAACAAAAATATCCATGCCTCAATTCCCTTACATTTATTTTTCTGCTTTACCTTCTTTAACAGTGTCATGTCCACTGAAGTGTTTCCAGTAGGTAGGATATGGTATTAGTATTTCTTATTCATCCCTATTATATCTTGCCTTCTTGTGCCAATAGAACATTGAATGCCACTCATTCTACTGTCCTCCATGTTAAATGTATTCATCACAATAATTTGAGTAGGGCCAGCCTGCAACCCTCTGCCATCAATTTCTTAGATACCTATGTATCAGTTTTACCACACAGGCCAGGATGCTAACACAATCAGACAAATCACCAGGGTTTAATTAGCAAGCGTTTCTGAATTTCTGAAAGGTTCTCACAACTACTATAGTAGTCTCAGGGTTCCCACTGTACATTACCTTTGGTGAAATTATCTTACTTTATTATTGCTTCCCCCTTCCTCCTCACATGGATAACAAGTATGAAAGAATAGTTTTATTGTTTTTATCCTTCATCAAAATCCTACTCTACTGCTTCATTGTGGCAAATAGATGACCCTGGAGTTCCTAAGGGCTATGGTGCAAACTGAAATGCAAGATCCAAATGGTCCTATCAAGCTGGAAAAGCTTCAGGTAGGGACTATATAAGGAACTTGGGTCCATTGGCCAAGAACCAGTCCAACCAAGTTTGGGAAAGCTTATCTCCAGAAAAGCTTCTGCTATACTGGTATAGTGACTTTAGAGTCGCAAGACCAGGGTCTGGATCCTGTCATTGAATTATGTTATTTAGTCTATAAAAGCTAGGTCAAGACACTAAATCTCTCTAGTCCTCAGTTTCCTCATTTGTAAAATGAGAGCATTGAATTAGGTGTTGTCTACATTACAGTCTCTTCCAGGTCTATGATGGAACACATAGCATGTTTGTTCCCTCTTAACTATATTAAGCTACTACAAATAGGAAAGAGGGAGGGGGAAGTAGAGAGTAGAAACAAATACAATTAATAAGTACTAAATTTTCTTCATAATCTTAAAATATTGGAGTTTTCTTAGCAGTTATGTTTTGGAGTATTCAGAAGATTGCACAGGAGAAAAATGAGCATGACTGTTTAAAGTAATAATTTTCACTTCTAACTGGCAGGGGATAAGGGTTATTAATGGAAAACTGTCAGTCTAGCCTTCTATGATTATCTATTATAGCTATTTGCTCTGAGAGGATGTGATGATTTAAATGAATTAGCTACAAATTAATTTTTAATTCAAAATTTAAAAGATGTGAAGAATTTTGTATAGATGAGAAGAGTCACACTTAAATATTCAGAATCACATTTTCTTTTTCTATTGCATAAAATAATTGAAATATTAAAATCTTCAGATCTTTCTGATAGAGACTGCTTAATCTCTAATGAAACTACTTTTCCTCCAGTATAATAAATCTCAAAAATCACAGTTGCATTTCTATTCTAGTTTTTTAACTATAATTTTCCATCCAAAACATTTCAATATATATTTAAGCAGTCCTCTTGGAAAAAACCTTCTCATAGTTGCTTTGAAAGAAAATACCACTTGATTTCAAATCCATGATCTCAAAGACATAGGAATTCCCTCTGCTAACACAGATCGCAGCCCCTCTGTGGAGGGCTGATGGTCTTTGAGAGTTAATGAGGCTTGAAGAACTCATCTGTTGACTAGCCTAACCTTAGATAAGCTAGTCCTTAGCATACATACAACACATCATCAGACTCAAATTTTTCATAGATCCAGATTGCTAGAAGAACCTATGATTGCCACTGTGCCATGAGAAGGGATTGGAGTAATATGTTGATGGAAGTCAATGTTCAGGGAAATACTGTATACTATACATAAATTTAGATATCAGCAAAGCTTTTGACAGAATCTCTCACGCAATGATTATGAATGAACTGGCAAGATATTAACTAGTCAATAGTGGAACTGGATGCATTCCCAACTGCATGAATCACAAGACTCAAAAAGTAGACATTGACAAGTTGATTTCAGTTTCTAATGGATCATTTCAGAGATCTGTGCTTGTCTCTGTGTTAGTTTAGAGAAGAGAAAGTGTGATAGCTGTCTTCAAGTATTTGAAAGATTATCATATAAGACAGGGATTAGACTATTTTTATTGATCTCAGAGGACAGAACTGGGAGGCATAAGGAAGCAGACTTAGACCTGATGAAAAAGGAGGCATCTTATTTATTTAGAGATATGCAGAAGTGGAATGAGCTGGCGTGGTCAGTAGTAGGTTTTCCTCATTGGAGGCTGTCAAGCAGAGGATGGATTACTTTCTATTGCCCATATTTTGAAATGGATTTGGGATCGGATATGGGTTGGACTAGATGGCCCCTGATATTTCTGCTCTTAGGCTCTGTGATATTAGATTGTGTAGTTCTATTAAATTAGGGAGAAATTACCTAAAAAAAATCAGAGTTTAGAGAAAGTCAACATTTTCTTAATGTAAGAGCTTTATCACTAATAACAATGGTAACTGAGTTGAGCTGAGGTCTTTCCTTCTTAAGTCCACACACTTTGAACCACTGATTTAAAAATTAAATGGAGAAATGTATTCACAGATAGGGCTTCTGAAAGATAGATAATCTTTGAGCAGGAAGGTGGTGCAGTGGATAATGTATGGGCCCTAGAGTCAGGAGGACCTGACTTCAAATCTGGCCTCAGACACTTAATACTTATTAGCTGTGTGACCCTGAGCAAGTCACTTAACCCCAGTTGCCACACACACACACACACACACACACACACACACACACACACACACACACACACAATAATCTCTTTTCTCTCCCTCCTCTCATATCATTCCAAGTCAAAGCTTCCAAATCTCCTATTCTTGCCACTTCTCTGTGCTTCAATGACTGAACTCTTAACAGAGCTCAGATAAAAGACATGGAGATCTAGGGCATGAATTGTGCACCTGGGAATCTAGAAATATAATCTATTTGTCCCTTTTCATCTTTGAATGATATGGGTAAGGGGAGGCAGGAACAAATGCACATTTTCTACATATTAGTTTCTATATCTATAGCACAGAGTTATTGCATTTAACATCTATTAACTTTTGACGGCTTAAGGGGATTTTTTTGCGATAGTCTCTGGAGGCTTATGGGCCCTAGCATCTAAATGCAAAATAATTGCAAGCAAAATGTGTAATAATATTTGACTTTAGATCTCAGGAACCTGTTTGTTGATGTAACTGTAACAAGAAAGAAAGGAAGGAAAGAAGGAAGGAAGGAAGAAAAGGAAAAAATAAAGAAGAAGAAAGGAAGGAAAAAAGAAAGAAAAGAAAGAAGGAGGGAGGAAGGAAAGAAGGAAGAAAGAAGGAGAGGAGGAAGGGAGGAAGTAAAAAGGAGGGAGAAAAGAAGGGAGGAAGAAAGTAAAGAAGGAAGGAAGGGAGGAGAGGAGAGGAGAGGAGAGGAGAGGGGAGGAGGAATAAAGTCACAACTCCAAAACATTAAAAATATATAACACACAAGTGCTCTTTTGACTTCCTATTAGACACACATTTTTATGAGTTGTGAGAGAACTTTGCAATTTGGAGTTGTTTACAGAGTGCCACATAAACATCAGATTTGAAAATTCATGTTTTTCTGGTTTTAATTTTAAGATTCTTTTCATTGGAGATTCAACCAACAGAGGAATAATGTATTATCTGATTGAAAGACTCAATGAAACCCTGCAGGAATGGCAGAAAGTGCACAGCATTAAATCATACTACAATGTCAACAATGGCAGAACGTTCATCAGTTACTCCTACTATCCTCAATTCTGGATCGGTGTCTCACAAAGGCCAACATTTGAAAAAGCTCTTGAACAACTTTTGCAAAGGTACAATAAAGCTTTGATAGATTGACTTGTTGGTGTCCTCCCTAGTAACAGATATATCTGACTGGCAGCTTTAATTAGTCACTGTTATATACTCTCTGCCAAATGTGCTGAAAAGCTCAGGCTCTCAGTGATGTAGCTGAGAAATAGTAGGAAATGACAAGCGGGTCTTCTGATCAGGATGCCAGATATGGTTCAATGAAATGTAGTGCAGTTTGGTTAAAATGTTTACCATCTGTTTGAAAGCAACATATGTGACTTTTTTTTTCTTTCTGGATTTCAGATCACATCCTCTCGAGAACACAGACCAGACTATATTAGTTGTTGGTGGTGTTCAGTGGCTTAATTCCAATCACCTACAAATTATTCATAAGGTTTTGAAGAGGTAATAATCTTAAACAAAATATTTCTATGTTGTCTTCTGTGCAAAACAAAAAAAGGAATCTTTGAAGTGATTGAATTTGACCAAGATTTGATTTAATAAGCAAGATTTAATTCTATGTAGGCACACACTTAAGTCAACAAGCATTTATTAGTCACTTACAATATGCTAGACACTGTGCTAAAGCCTTAGGGATACAAAGAAAGGCAAAAACAGTTCCTGTCCTCAAGGAGCTAGCATTTAAATTGAGAAGACAACATGGAAACAACTATGTATTCAACATGGATGGCAGGAGTGTTGAGGGGGACTAGGAGAGGCCTCTTGCAAAAAGTGAAATATGAGCTAAGACTTGAAGGAAGACAGGAAGAAGAACACTCCAGGCAAGTGAAACAGTGAAAATCCATGGCTCTTGGACATGTAGAGTCTTGTGTGAGAAACAGAGGCCAATGACACTAGATCATAAAACGGAGGGGAGTAAAGTATAAGAAAACTGGAAAAGGGATGAAAAGTCAAACAGAGGATGTTATATTTGATGCTGGAGATAATGGGGAGCTACTGGAATTTATCTGGCCGGAGGTGGAGAGTGACACTTTAGGAATATCACTCTGTTGGTGAATAGAGGGGTGCAGACTAGAGAGGGGAAAGATTTGTGGTAGGGACCAACCACAAGGCTACTGCAGTAGCCCAGCTATGAGCTGATGAGTCCTTGTACAAGGCTATGTCAGAGGAAAGAGTGAAGATTCTGAAGGTTTATTTTTTTTATCTTTTAATACTCTAGAATCCTATTTTTAAAAGTTTATCATTATAAAAATTTGGATATATTAGAAATCAAATCAGGGACCTAATTTAACCTTCTTTAGTAGCCTTCACGGCATGGAGGTAACCCTGGGTTCTTAAAAGCCATACCAGCAAAATTTTGTCAAGTCTTACAAAGCCAGAAAGTATTGGACCCAGTCAAGAACAATAAGCCTATTGACTGAGGAGTAACAGTGCTGTTTGATAAGATTTTTTTTGACTGCAGGAACTCTCGAAGACCATCTAGTAGGTTTTATAGTATGGTAAGGGAGAACTCCTGCTAACAAAAACAGATTTTTGAAGTATTGAAGTAAACAGAAGCTCATTGTAACAAAGCAGCTAGGTGGCACAATATAGAGAGTAATGAAGTTAAAGATCTGAGTTCAAATCCTACCTGAGACAGAGAACCTATATGACTTTGACAAGTCATTAAATCTTTATTCCTCAGTTTCCTCTTCTGTAAAATAGGAATAATGATAGCAACTACTTCCTATGGTTGTTGAAAGCTTCGAATGAGACGACATGTAAAGCACTTTGTAAATCTGAAAGTGCTATATATGTTATCTTTTAAAAGAAGCCATCATGCAAATTCAGATACGCTCTAACAGCGTCATGAGCCCAACAGAAAACAACTTTGTTTGGCAGTACTCTAATATTGTACAGTTTCCCTATTTGCAGTTGACAATGAGGAGCACCAGTCCTGTCCTCTAACATCCCCTATTTAAAGGGATACCACAATGAACTTCATTGAACATAAATAAAATCCATGTATTTGACTTTGAAATCCCTTCTATTTCTTGCAGGGAAAACTTATTAAATATTCTGGTGGTGATTAAAACTCTGGGAATGGGGTTTCATCTGCCTGTGAATGGAGTGCATTCTTTAACCCAGGTAGGTCAGCATTGCCTTGTACTTCCATAAATTATTTGACATCATTAATAAGCACTTTGGCTATCCCTCATCATTCAACAAGCACTCATGAAGAGCCTACTAGGTGAAAAGCCTTGTTTTGTCAAATTCTAATTGTACCTGCAATGTTCAATAAGAATCAGATACATTATGAAGATTCTTGTGTTCAAGGGTTATCAGTTCAAATGAGTTATAATTACCCCCTGGATTTCTTAGCCTCCTCTGGCATAACTGAGCTTTGTGATCTTTTTACTTAGGGTCAAGTTTAGGAAAAGTAAAGAACTGAAAGATGATATAACTCATGCTTCTTATATTTGCCTACTCTACTGAAATGCCTAGGTACTATACAAAGCAATGTATCGATTCTTTTCCAATTCAGGTTCATACTGAAATTACACAGGCTGACCTTTGTGAGGAGTTTTGCCTGAAGACGTTTAAAAATTTGTTTTGAAGCAGCATAATTATCTTTTCCCTATTACAATAACTCTAATTTTCATAGATCTATTGCTTAGTAGTGAAAAACCTTAGTGGGCTGTGTAACTAATCTTTGAAAAAAAAAAATCTCTACATTAAACTCGATGAATACGTCTAAATAGCAAATAGACCTTAGGAACCATCAACTGTTAGACAGTTATGGAGAGTTCATGGTAACATTATAATCGGGAGTTGGGATTAGAGGGTAGGGATTTGAAAGAGTATAGAAGGAAAGAAATTGGGGTACCAACAACCATCATGCCTATGAGTTGTTTCAACTATTTGGGAGATGGGGAGAAAATAAGAAGATAATACATAATATGGATATTATATATAAATATAAAAAATATAAAAATAATAAATCTCCCAAAAGAGATGTAACTTCCTTAACTGTAAAAGAAGTGCTTTGTGCTATATTATATTTAAGAAAATGTCATCTCCAAATCTCAGAGTTAGAGAAGAACCATCTTCCAGCCTCTGTCTCCAACCTACATGCCCAAGACAATGGCCATCCAACTTTTGTTTGAAAACTTCCAGTGAAGGGTAAATCTCTAGCTCTCCATGCAGTTGATTTCACTTTAACGTAACTCAAATGGTTAGGATTTTTTTTTCCTTATATGAAACTGATGTCTGTCTCTGCCTCTTCTATCCATTATTTCTTATTCTGTCGTCTGGTACCAAACAGAAGAAGGTTATGCCTTCTCCCACATTCAAATACTTGAAGTCAGTTATCATATTCTTCCTAAATCTTCTCTTTTCCAAGTCAAATATTCCCAGTTCCTTTTTACTAATACGAACACAGCATGATCTCCTGACCTCTCACCACCCCCATGAAATTGTGGGGTCATTTTGATGACCCCAAGCTTTTGAAGCAAAGGCTAATCTTTCTCACGATATCCTTCTTCCAATGTTGCTGTCTGGGCTGTGAGACATGGAATGCCACAGTACAAAAATTTGAGAGATGATTATCATCCAGAGATGTTCTGATCACATAAAAAGAGAGAGAGAGATAAAATAGATGGTCCTTATTCTCCATTAAAGTCTTAAAATGTGGAGAGAAAGTTATGAAGGCCCCCAACACACTGGGAAAACCACCAAGGGGAACCTGTGGAAGGACTTGGGTAAGAGTCGTATAGGATGAATGGAAATGAATGGATTGTGATCTATATGTTTAAAGGGAATATTTACTTTAATGAAATTACAAATCCATTTGAGTATTTGAGCATCGAATTATTAACTCATATTGAATTAGCAGGCAACTAAAATCCACACATTACTTTCACATGAACCCTTTTCTAACGACATTTTCCCCTTCCTATACTTATTAAGCTGAGTTATTGAATCCACATGTAGGATTTTACATATTTCTTTATTATATTTCACCCTCACCTACTGAGACCTTTTTAGAGTCTATGTCTATCACCCACAAATTAGCAAATCACTTCCAGATTTATGACATACATAAATTTGATGAGAATATCGTCTATACCTTCATCCATGTCATTGATAAAAATGGTAAACAGCTCTGGTCTAGGGATAGATCCTTGAGACATTACACTATCTACTGTCAAGTTGACATTGGACTACTAATGACAAATCTTCACACCCACTCAGTGAACTAGTTTCAAAATCACCTACCCATACAATAGTTTAGTTCATATCTTTTCACTTTGTCCATGAGGACAGCATGAGAAATTTTGTCAAATCTTTGGCTGATATTTTTGTTTACCACTAATACTACATTATCTCATTATGAATCATGGAATTCTACAGTCAACAATGAATTGAAACTGAGACTGGCCCAAAAGGCAATGGAGAGGCTTACGGTAGGTGTGAACAAGATGCAGTGCATTATAAGCAAGAAATTATAAAAGATTAGTGTAAAAACTGTCTGATCTCATAAGCAATAGTGAGGGATGAACTAAATTCTGTACAGTCTATATACTCCACTGGTATACTCAGGATGCCAAGAAAAAGTGAGGGAGGCTCCATCATGTTGAGTGACTGTGGTGAACTAAACAAGAGTCCCACAGGATGGTCAGGAATAGATTGTGGACTGCATCATCAATCAATCAGTAAGTATTTATTTAGCACCTGCCATATGCCAGCAGGATGCTAGATGTTGAGAATCCAGTGACTAATAATGAAACAATCCCTACTCTCAAAAAGTTTACATTGTAATAGGGAAACAAAAAGTACATTTATAAGTGTAGTAAATATTCATCGAATAAATATAAGGAAGACAAATATAAGACAGTTAAATACAAGGCAGTTAGGAAGGGAGAACTCTAGCATTTGGAGGGATCAGGAAAGACTTTGTGGAGAAAATTAGGCTTTACATACTTCAAGAAGGAAGAGAGAGAGATGCTGTGCAGCAGAGATGAGAGAACAAAAGACAGAGCCGGGTGTGAGGAATAGAGGGAAGGTTAGTCTGGAGGGGATTCTCACGTCATTGAGACCAAAAATACATTTGAGAATTTGAACGAAACATTTCCTAGATTTACCAGGCTAGTGACCCTGTCAGAAAAGGAAATGAAGGTAATCTAGCATGATCAGAAGCTGTAATGGCTCTTAATTATTTCCCTTCGTAAAGGCTTAAAAACCATATCTTTAACAACACATCATAGAATTTTTTCAGGAATTCAAGCCCACTTCACTAGTTTATTATAATTTTCAGGTTTTTTTCCTCTTTCTTTCTTTGAAAATCAGGACACTGGACCTTCTCTAGTCTGGAGGTCTCCCATTTTTCAAAGATGATGGACAGTGGCTGTGTAATCACATCTGACAGTTCTTTTAGTTTCCAGAAATGAAGTAAATCCATCCCTCATGATCTGAATTCATTAAAGGTAGATAAGTGTTCATTTACCACCTCTTCATTCAAAACATGGGTTTCAATTCCTTGTTACCCACTTTTGTTTTTCCTTTTTCAGCCAAATATTCTTTTTTCAGAAGAGAAAACTGAAATGAGTTGATTAATTCTGCCTATTGTTCAGTTTCCCATCCTGTGTCATCATCAGCTTACCCAAACTGAACAACAATCCACTCTTTTGTTTGATATTACTCTTGTCTCCAACAAGGTCTTAAAAGAGAGCCATTTTTGTATTTTTAGCCTTTGTTGCTACAGTCAGCTCATCCTAAGATTTCACTCTCTTAATATGATTTTCATAGGAACAATTCCCAGTGTGGAAGCTCCCTCTTCACCATTGGATTAGGAGATACAGATAGCAAATCCTGTACATCTTAAGGTCTTAGAACATTTCCTGAGACACTGAGATATTCAATTATTTACCCATTGTCACATAGCCAACATGTGTCAGGAAGGATTTGAATTTAAGTCTTTCTAATGTCAAAGCCAGCCCTCTGTCTATTACACCATAATACCTTTTCCTCTGTCTTCTACCCTTAATTTCATCTTCTTTACATGGTTTTAAAAATCTAAGTTTATCAACAAATTCCCAGCGCATCTATATTTGTCACTTTAAATCTCCTTTTTTTCCTCATCAGAATCATAATTTGTTTGTGTCTTCAAATCTTAAGATCTTTTCATCCTTCTTGAATTGACTGTTGCATTAGGATAGGCCTATTTTTTTCCTATATATCTTTGAAATATGGTCTCCTAAAATCTGGTATGTGCATCGGACTCTTCCCAAATTTCGTTTTTCTCCTCTATCCCAATCTAAATTGGAGTAGTCACTTGTCCCTCTTGTCCCAAGGGAACTTTCACTTCTATTCCTGCTCCCTTGTTGGCCAGAATAAGCTCCAGAATAAGTTCTTCTAGTCTTCATCTTCATAGTTAATAGAATTAAGGTATTGGGCAAGCCAATAATTAGCTGCTTGTAACAGAGAAATAGCAGACTCTAGTTGATTTCTGAATAATTGAAGGGCTTCATCATCACTTCAGTATAATTCATTTTCTTGTTTGATCCGCTTCCCAAATTGCTCCCCTAGTTCCACCTGCTGTCCAGGTGGTCTGTAGTATACACACCTAATAATATTACTGTTTCTCCTTTTATTGATCCTGCCCTAAATATTTACTACCATGCTTCTACTCTTTTTTTCTGGTCTTCTTCAAGTGAATATATTTCTTCATATACAATACCTTTTTATCTGCTATATTTCATTAGAATAAAATAACTGTAATCCAGTCATGGAAATCCTTTCTAACTCTAAAATTCTTTGTTCTTGATGATAAAGACTCTGTCATTAACTTTTTTTATGTCATTCAAAGTGACTAGTAACGTTTTTGCCCACAGTATGAACTCAATAAATGTTTGTTGAATAAATGACTTAAAGAGAAGAAAATAAAAGTGAGTAATGAAAAGTATTTCTATATTTAGGTGCCTTTGTCATAATAAAATTTGTAGATAAGAAATATGTTGCAAAAATTAATTTTTAATTTCACAATTTCACTTGCCGTTTCTTTCCTTTAGAAAAATCCTAACATTATTTCAGTCTGTTGGAGACAAATAATTGTGACCATCTTTTACACCATTGACAATTCTTGTGTTTTTTCCTTTGAAATGCAGAATGAAGTACAGAATTTATGGAAAGAAAATTGGATTATACTAGATTCTGCAAAAAAATATGGCTACGAAGTGGTTGATACTTTCAGCATAACCATGGGACGCTACAAGGAATTTCTGCAAGGAAAATGTGGATGCCATTTCCATGAGGTATACACATGGACTATGTATCTATTCAATGGGTTATTAGCATCATTTATTTTTGTTAAAAATGATTCATTGTATTTTTTCCTTGCATTAGCCTTTCTATTTCACATAAGAAACCTGAGTCATCAAGAAATTAAGTAATCTGTTTAGTATTGATCAGCAAGTTATAGCATGCAGGAATCCCAGCATTAATTGCTATAAAACAAAGTTTAAAAAATTAGCATTTCTTTGCTCACTTAGTAATGTTATAAGCCTAAAGCAACCACATAGTTACCTAACCTATCTCCTGGACTCCAAGAAAGACTACTCATGAGTCACACCTATGGGAAAGATATCTTCAGGAAAGATTAAAGATTAAGCAAACTCCCCCATTAATCCATTCAGGAATCTCTTCCACTTTGGTGGCAAAAAGCTTCATTTTGCCTATTGTCTTCTAATATGCATCCTTTCTTTTTCTATAAAGGTGGTAAACTTGTTCCATTTAGGAGTCTTTCATATATGATGATGATGTGCTCTGTACAAAGAACAATTCACTCATCCTCAGACATCTTCCGAAGAGTAGAAATGGATTTGTATTGGTCTATCCATAGAGTTGTTGGTCTCCAAACAATGACTAGTCATAGTTAAGCATGTCATCTTTGACCATAAAAGAACTAAACTCATCAATCATCATTTCATTAGAATCATGTTGTTACCACCTTCTTAGAAATAACACTTTATGTTAAGTTTTAACTGGTAGTCCACAAACTAGAACCCCAGGGAAAATTCAGGTGAGGAGAGGGACAGTGGGTAGTCATATTAGGAGAGTGGGAGGCCATTAACTCAGATGGTCTGACTGAGCCCTTGTACCCATGGCTTATGATTTCTTATGCCTGATCTGTCAATTCCTTGAAAGGGGCAGTAAGTAGTACAGCACAGCACTGGAGGAAGGTAGGCCCTAGAAGAGAGCTCTCCAAGGACGTTCCAAGGTGATTGCCTACAGAGTGGAATGGATTGACCTCCCTGCACAAAAATCCAAGGAAGAACACAAAACGAGAAAAGAGATGAGTACTTTCCAAGATGGGGACCTGGAGTGATATCCTAGGCAGCCTACACTAGATAAAACTCTGGTATTCCATTTTACTGCTGATGGTAGCTATCCCATTTTACAGCCAACTGAACTGGGGACAGAAAACTAAATTATTCCTAACTGTATTAAAGGATGAAACCAGAATAAAAAGTTGTCTTTTTTTACCTAGCTACCAGTTGCAATCCTTCCATTGCCACCAGGCAACAAGGCGATGTGTGCCTACTTATATCTTTCCCAAAATGGAAATATCCCTCTCTTTGAGCTCCTCTTTCCTTTGTACAGGATACAGAATTGTGCTTCAAAATCCAGAAGTATATATCCTGAGGAAGGATAAGCAGTAAATGCACAACTGAGCCAGCACACAATCAAAATCTGCCACAAAAACAAGTCAAAGGCTGCCAAAGCCACAGAAAATGGGGACTCTGAAAGACAAAATACAGGATTTTGTTGTCTCTTTTTAAAAAATTTTTACATAATGTGTCTTCAATTAGCTTTTTTGGGGGGGAGGAAGGGAGAGGGTCTGCTTTTCTTTTGCAGCTTTAGTGCTCTCAGAGGCTAAAAGAGAGACATGCTCTGAAGATTTCCAGCATACCTCCAATTAAAACCAGAAGATGCCATTTCCACATGATTGCATTACATATATCTCCTTTCACAGTCATCCAGTGAATATTGATAATCATAAAACAGAAGAATTATACACAAAACCCTTCAAACTTTCAAAATATGGTGTTTAAGTTATAATTATAGGCAGGTCACCTTGCAAAAGTATAAATGGTCACAGGAAACAGTCAACAGCTGCAAAGACTGGCCTTTCCTCCCTGTTGCTGTCACTTGGGATTTCTTTCTTATCTCTCTCCCTTTCCCCTTTCATAAGATAAATTTAGATCTGGAAGAGTCCTCAGAAGCTATCTAGTGTGACCCCCCCCCCCCCCTCATTTTACAAATGAGAAAGGGAAAACCCAGATAAGTTAAAAATTTTGCCCATGGTTACATAGGGAATAAGTGACAGAGGTTAAGATTTGAACTTAGGTCCTTGGACTTCAAATCCAGGACTCTTCACTTCCAAGCAGCTGCTTGGAATAATATCATTCTAATTTTTTACCTCAATCCATGCAAGCCAAGAAGGTCTAAGATTAACAACTAAAATTTATGTAATGCTACAAAACCCTTTCATTATAATACCCCTCAAATACAAGTATTATCCATATTATGATGAAATTGGCCGTCAAATTGATAGAAATAATTTGGCCAAGACCGTGGAGTTGGTAAGTATTAGACCAGAGATTCTAACCTAGGTCTCCTGAATCCAAGACCTGCTACAACCTGCTAGTTGCATTATTCTCTAGAGATTCCTAGGGAAAGAAAAAGAAGCCTATACTCACTTTCTTTTACTGTGTTTTAGCTATTTTCAAGTTCCCAAGACCCATTACTGTTCTTGGCAAGGTCCCATGGACCCATCTACTATTCATTAATTCACCCCTAGTCAGCTTCTGTGGCTAAATGTTCCATAATGTTAAAGATTTCTCTCTGAAATATCTATGAATCTCATTTCAATCAATCCTTAGTGTTCAAAGTCTCACCTTTAAAAACTTTGTGTAGACTATCTTTACTTACTAAAGTCAAGAAAATGGACTGAGAAAGAGAATGAAGAGGGAGAGGTTGATTGGAGCTAGCCTTCTCATTTTATTCCAAAATGAAGCAGAAAGGATAGTAGTAAATGGCACCAATGGATGGATAAGAAAGTGAATGAAAGGGTAGCCAACCAGATCAAGAATCATCCTAAGAGGATTGCATTGGCCATGGATTCTCCACCTTATCCTCAGTCCCTCTCTATCATCCCTTCAGAGAGCCCTAACCTCAGGTCATTGAACCCATCATTTGTGGATAGGGGAATCCCTTTTTCTACTATTTAGCAGGGATGAGACTCAGAGGAGGAAATTCTAAATCCAACCACACTGGAGAGAGATGTATCCCTATCATTCTAAGTTAGGATTGTGAACACATTTTCCCATGGAAACATGGTTTAAAATGCCAAGAAGGCCAGATTTGAACTCAGGGAGAGGAATCTTCCTGACTCTGGACCCAGCACTCCATCCGCTGTGCCACTCAGCTGCCCAGTATAAACATGTTGAGTAGGTTTTATACTAGGCAGCTGGGTGGCATAGTAAATAGAACACTGGGCCTGGAGCCAGAAAACTTTCTCTCCCCTTAGAATCTGGCCTCTGATTCTAGCTGGGTGACTCTGGGCAATCCTGTTTGCTCAATTTCCTTATCTGTAAAATGAGCTGGAGAAGGAAATGGGGAGACATTCTAATATCTTTGCCAAAAAACAAACAAATGAGGTCACAAAGAGTCTGACACGATTGAAGCAATTGAACAACAGCAAAGTTTTTACACAACAAGAAGTTCATTATGAATTAAATAAGCTACACAAGAGGACATAATAGTGTATAATTTTTTAGAAAATACTTAATGACTGACAGATCCCTAGAGTCTGGAGGGACCTTAGAGATCAAACTTTCTTTTACAGTTGAGGAGACCTTTAAAGTGAATTTTTGTAACATAACCAATACTAATTTGAGGATTGTCTGCGTCAGTAACAAAAAAAAAACCATTCTTGGTTCCAAGAATGACCTTCTTTTGCTGAGTTTGACACCCTAGCCACGCCCTCATCACAGTGTAGTTTCATTGACTCTCAGAGATTCTCATTATGTGGAGAAATCTTATCTCCATTAATGATATGTACATAGATAAGTTTTTTGCAGACAGCTGTGTTATCCTCCTACTCAGGGCCACACCTACTTCCCAGGATACCCGCCTTGATTTTGGGTAGCAGCAATATTCAGTTTGATCTCTATGATGTTTCAACTAAAATGTGCCTCTGGGAGATTTACCTTTCCAATTACAATATAAACCTGATAATATCTTTCTCATCCACTTCACACCCTTCTTCAAAAATTCTTTAAAATTGTAACTCATTCATTGCCTACAAGCATTTTTTTCTAGTTTTTGAGCAGTGACAAGGTACAATGGCAGTCTCCGTGCCAAAATGTCATTTTTATCCTTAGAAAGTTGGAGTAACAGATGTATTTATTTTACCAAACATCAGTCACATGGTAGAATAGATTGCCATAATGAAGAGAGTGCTGGGTGTGGAATCAGAAGGGTCTGATTGCAGATTTTGTGCTAGGTCTAGAGTCAGGAAGACCTAAATTCAGGTCCAGCTTAGATACTTCTAGCTGCGTGACCCTGAGCAAGTTACTTAATCTGTCAATTCCCTCATCTGTAAAATTGGGATAATAACAGCACCTGCTTCACCAAATTGTCATGAAAATCAAAGGAGATAATATTTGTAAAGCACTTAGCACAATCACAATGCCTGGCACGCAGTAAGTACGCAATAAGTGCTTGTGTCCTTTCTCCTCTGGCACTTACAATACCAGCTCCACAAACATCAGCAAGTCACTTTAATTCTCTCAGCTTCATTTCCCTCATCTATCAAGTAGGGATAATAATTCCTAGAGTACCTGCTTTCCCGAATTGTTGTGGGGCTCAAATAAACGATGTCTAGAAAGTGCTTTGCAAACTTGGAAGTCCTGTATAAATGTCTGTCATTATTCTCCAAGTTTAGCTAAAGTTTCTTTTAAAAGAAGATTTAACGATAATGACTGTCAGAAAATCAAAAGAAAAAACCACCCCAATGAACCATTTTAAACAAATAGCAAATTTTAATTAAATGATTAATTTAATTATTAATTAATTAAATTAAACCAATTAAATGATTCTGGCTTAGGAGGAGGGGGAAGTTTCTGTGAATCATCTCTTTACTCCTTTCACTAGGTGCTCCTGAAACAGGAAAAAAGAACAGGGGCCAGGGGGAGGAGGGGAGAATGCCCAGCAAAAGTAGTAAGTATTATGTCTGGTTATGTTAGAAAAAAATTCTGTATTCATAAATTTGAAGAACTAGAAATGGCCTTAAAGGTCAAGCAGTAAAAGACCTTCATTTAACAGATGAGAAAAATAGAGGCCCAGAGAGAGGAAGTGATTTACACCCAGCTTATATTCAGGCCATAGAGACACAAAGTGTCCGAGCTGGGGCTTAGACCTATGTTTTCTGGCTCTTTCTTCCCATAATGTATTCTCCCTATTACCATCATACTGCCTTTTATCCTCTGGCCTACTTTCATTCATCAATAAATTCATTTACCACACATTTGTTAAGAGCCTACTAAGGGCAAGGCACTACCTTAAATCTCTAATCCTTAGTAGATGCAGAAACCTGCAATAGATTAGTACAATGATCACAGTAATATCTTTCCAGTAATCTTTGCTTTCTTGTCAGAATTTATTATTGATAGTAATAATAATAAGCCCTTACATTTGCATAGTGCTTTTTAATTTTCAAAGAACTTTCATATTTGCTCCTAATTTGGTCAAAAGAGATCTATTTCATGGGCTTTGATTACCATTGGTGAGATTAGAGATTTTATTGAGACTCTTTCATCTGTCAAGGCCCCAGAGAAGGATGCTTTCCCCACAATTATGTTAAAAATTTCCAAACTAATGAACAACAATTTGGCAAAATTGCATATGCAAATTAGTTGAAAGGGTGTTTTTTTCCTGCTGCATAGAAACAGAGTATTGTCTTCTTAATATTTAAAAAGGGTAACAAGCAATATCCAGAAAAGTTGCCCAATATTTGTCTTGAATGATTTCCCTAATATAACAAACATTTATTGAACAAGCTGAAAGACTGGGAAGACACTAGTATTTTCCTCCCTGAATAGGCTGGCATTAGATCAAAACACAATTTATACTATAATTATTTAACTCGTTATTTTTGAGCCTAGTGGAAGACTCGGGACCTACCAGAATCTTTGTCTGTATAGACCTTTTGAAGTATCATAGCATTTGTACCTAAAAATAGCACAAATCTTTCTAAATCCTGGTCAACAAATTTATTATCTATTAATCAATCAACAAGCATTTATTAATCATTTACTATGGGCTAGGCACTGCGCTAAGTTCTATGAATACAAATAAAGGATTAAAAAAAATCCCTGCACTAACAATACCAGGGCCTGAATCCTGAACTCCCTATATTTGATATTTCAGCTTGATTCCCATTTTCCCAGCTTCCCTGCCTCCAGATCCCCCTTGATTAGACTCCCTTGTAGGGTGTCCTGATTCCCACCATGAATGGCTTTTCTCCTCAACATTGGTCCCCTGACTCACTCTTTTGTAAAAATGCAGGTCTGATACCACCATACCTCTGACTCCTTTCTTGGAATGAGTTGGTCTCTTGAAGGAACTTGTCTTTGAATTGACTCTCAGCAAGTTGTTCATGACTCCACCCCAATTCTGTTGAATACATGTTTGAACACCTCCAATAAGTGCTAGCCCTAATTTCCCAAATGGAACAGGTCACAGTAGGGAATCCTTGAGTATTCCCACTATCCCAAATTCTCCTACAGGCTGATGGCCCTCCTGGTAGGACTTGCCTTCCAATCTCAGCTGGAAGCAAAGCAATGAGGATACTGAGCTGTGTAGCAGTTAGAACAGTCAGACCTATACTGGACTCACTGCTTCTGGCCCTAGAAAAATGTTCTGACCACACCCAAGAGCTTGTTGAGGCTGCCAAGAGCTTTTGTTGTTGGTTTCAGCCCTGACCATATTGTACCTAAAACTTCACCCTTGAGAATCCCTCAATGACCAAACCAAGGAGTCCTAGTCATATCTCACTATGGCGGAGAACCCAGAAGTGGCTATTATTATTATTATTAATTATTAATAGAAGAGAGCCCCCTGCTGGAGAATGCTGGAGAATTTTGTCTCAGGGCTAAGAGATATCTTTGAGAATCTGATGAAGGCTGAGATGACTAATACTTAGAGAGGGGGCAAGGCATGGTCATAGACTACTCTAGTACCTGAACCATGAGTGAGCAGCTAAAAGAGAATAAACCAAACAGAGAATGATGATCTGTCTAGGTCTAACAGAGTGACTAATCAAGCAAAGTGTGAAGGGGGAATCAAACTTGATTTCTAGTTCCCCTTATGTAAGGGAAACAGCACTGATGTTCAGCTTCAGACCTGAATCAGCAGGTCTGGTAGCCAATAGCTCCAGAGTCCCGACCCTTCTTATAACACCCCTCCCCTGACACTCCCAGCTATCATGAGAAACACATACAGCTGACCAGCTGAGGTCCAATTCCACTTGGCCCAGGCAGAATAAGCAGGGTGACTGGGTAGGGGTAGTCAGGGAGAAAGACAATTCCTATGCCATATATCAACAAATGTCTCTGGCATTATTTTAAGTGTATTCTGCTTCAAAATGAACAGTGTTCTGATCAGCTATGATCCATCCTTGTACATTCTTTTAAAAACAGTCTGCCCCAGAGTTGAACTGTAAGGTCTATATGAAGTTAACAGTTAACAAGGCATGAAGATGTCATCCTAAAGCAGTTCAACATTCAATGATTCAATGTTGGCCCAGCTAATACTTGATGTTTTCAATCCCAAACGCCTACTGTCCATCCAAAATTCAATCAAACTCAAATCCAGGTTGTCCTGTTTTTAGTCAATTTGATTTCCAGATCCCCTATCTGTTTAAGTGTCAGAACTTGCTGATGTCTTCTTACACAAATCCAAGTTGAAGGGGCCCTGAGGAGAGAGTGCCTCAATACAGTACTGTCTTTAAAAACAAATATGTCTAGTATCCTGACAGAGGTAATGTCTATTAACCAAAGCTCTCTCTTTATGTTGCTTTTTAATCTCTCCTTCTCTCAATGACGTCATGAAAAGATTAGCTGTCCAGAACTTTTATCATTTTCTGTTGCCTTACACAAAGTTTCTACTCTTCTATATGCGAATATATTTTACCACCTCCAGTGAAACAAACATTGCCTCTTACCTGCTTAAGTCCTAAAAAGTTATTGTCAAAACTCTGTAACTAATTGTCAAAAGGAAACTTCAGATGTAGATGCTTCTAAAACTAAAATAATGATTTCAGAAAGAACACTGGCAAATTTTAATTGTTTACGATCAATTTGTGTTGAAATTTTTAATATCTAAGTGTTTATTTTAATGGAATGTTTAATTTTAAGAGAACATAGAGATAGGAAGACTAGAAATCAGACCATGGGAGTTATTCTGAAATTCAGTTATGCAGAAGGTTTAATTAATCCTGTCCTAAACTTCTTCCATATTAAAACAATGTATCAAGTTCTTTATAGACTAGTTATGGGATGAGACATTCACATAAGTTGCTTAGATAGTGATGGACAGAGGCCTGATATAAATGACTGCCGGTGCCTATCCAGTCAACCTCAGGAGGGTTAATAAGAGACTAGAAATAAGAATGGGAGTCTAAGTAAACATGGGAATGTGACTGGGAGTCTATTATTTTAGTGATGAACCTACCAGTGAGTAGCCTATAACATCGTTATGTAATTAGAAATCAATCAAAAGAAGGAAGGGAACAGGTTAGTGGAATATTATTGGCTAAGGTTGAAACTGAGCCCAAGGTTATTTTGTGTTGTTATTTAAATATGATTCCATCAATGTAAAAACTCTCAAGGTAGGAACTCCTTCCCCCAATACGGACTGACATTTCTTCTTTAGCTTACAGCCTTGAAGAGCTGCCTGTAATGCTGAAAGGTTCTATGCCACAGAGCTAATATGTTTAAAAGTAGAACTTGAATTCAGATCTTCCTGACTCCCAGGTTAACCTTACCTATACTTTTTCTCAAGTTCAAGATAAAACATAATAAATAATAAATATAAGTATTAATGAGTCAGGAGGAGAAAAAAATGTAACTGTTGGGGATACCCACCAGGTATTAGAGACCCAGTCAAGGGCAGAGAGGGGGGGCTTCAGAGTTACAGACAAAAAAAAATATAACTACTAGATACTAAGATACAAAGCAAGGTACCCAATAACCAAGGAACTGGGCTATAAGTCAGAGAACCCAGGCACTGGGGTCTGGGATGTCAGAATCAGCAGAAAGATTGACTTACTAAACCAATGGTGCTACTTGATTTACTCTTCTTTATATTTCCACTGCCTGGGGGTGGGTTATAGGGGTTTGTTGTTCAAATTGTGCCATGCTAGTTTAAAAGTGTCAAGGTTCAATTAATCCAGGCAATGTAGGCTAATTAAAAATGATCATATTCTATCTAATTGCTTGCCTTTCTAAAAGTAAAAAAAAAAGCCATTATAGTTAGTTATTCATTTCCATACTGCCAATAGCAGATTATAGCATTCCTTTAGGAGAAGGAAAGGGAATAAACATTTATACAGCACCTACTTGGAAGCACGCAAAACTTCTAAACACCTAGAACTAACTCTGGAAATAACAGTGTGAAAAAATTTAAATCTTGGGACAGTCCCCACCCCCAACCCCCAAACCCAGTAACTGTACCCAATTTTAACATAAAATTCAAGGCTGAAAAATAGAAATAAGTAAACAACAACAATAAAGAACTTGACCATAAAAAGCTACAATGGTAATAGCGACACACAAGACTGGAACTCAGAAGATACACCAAAACATCTGCAAGCAAAGCTTCAGAGAAAAATATAAATTGGAAACAAGCCCAATAAGAATTCCTGGAAGAGCTTTAAAAAATTATTTTAAAAATAAAATGGAGGAAAAAATGGAAAAATAGATGCAAGTGATGCAAAGCAATTATGAAAAGACTTGGTAAAAAGAAGTACAAAAATACTGAAGAAAATAACACCTTAAAAAACAGAATTGGCCAAATGGAGGAAAGGTACAAAATTCACTGAAGAAAATAATTCCTTGAAAATTAGAATTGAACAAGTGGAAGTTAACAACTCCATGTGACATTGAGAAACAATATAACAAGTCAAAAGAGTAAAAAAAAATGAAGAAAATGTGAAATACATTACCAAAAAAAGAACTGACCTGGAAAATAAATTGAGGAGAGATAATTTAAGAATTGTTGGACTTCTTGAAAGCTATGATAAAAAGAAAGAGTTAAGACATCATATTTCAAGGAATTATAAAGGAAAACTAACCTGATAACCTAGAATCAGAGGGTAAAATAGGAATTAAAAAAATCTACCAATCACCTCCTGAATGACATCCCAAAATGAAAACTCTCCAGAATATTATAGCCAAATTCCAGAGTTCCCAGGTCAAGGAGAAAATATTTCCAGCACCCAGAAAGAAACCATTCAAATACTACGGAATCACAGTCAGGTTCACACAAGATTAGCGGCTACCACCTTAAAGGAGTGGAAGTCTTGGAATATGATTTTCCAGAGGTCAGAGGAGATAGGATTACAACCAAGAATCACCTACCCAGCAAAACCGAGTTTCATCTTTTGGGGGCATTTAATTAAATAGAAGACTTTTAAAAATTCCTGATGAGAAGACCAGAGTTGAATAGAAAATGTGATGAGACTCACAAGAAACATAAAAAAGGTAAATATGAAAGAAAAATTATAAGGGACTCAATAAGGTTAAACTGTTTACATTCCTCTATGAGAAAATCATACATGTAACTGAAGATCTTTATCATTATTATAGTAGTTAGGAGTCTACATGGGCAGGGCACAGAAATGAGTCAGAAATGTTGGATTGATCAAAAAATGAATGGGTGAAAAAGAGGGATAGCCTGGGAGAAAGAGGAAGAGAGAAGAATGGGAGAAATTGTCTCATATAAAAGAAATGCACAAGGAAGAGCTTTTGCAGCAGAGGCAAAAGGGGGCCAGGCAGGCAACACTTGAAATTCACTCTCTCCTGAATTAGTTAAAACAGGGAATAACAATAATTTGGATATAGAAATATATATGTACTTACATATATATATACACATATACATATACATATGTGTGTCTATATATATAGAGAGAGAGACACACACATATACATATACACACTCAATTTCCTGTAGAAACCTTATCAAAAGGGAAAAAAAAAGATGTGTAGCAAAGGCTAAACTAAGCTCCTGAAAGTTTTCCTAGAATTTCTAATGCTTTGAACTGCCTAAATTGTACCTTTAAAACTCTGAATCACATTACTATAAGTCTTGGCCTCAATAGACAGAGAACCTTCCTGGTCTCAATTTACCCTTCTTTTCTGGGGTGGATCTATCTATGACACTTAAAATTTCCTTTTCCCAAATGACTGTGACCCTTTTTTTCTCCCACTTTAACACATCACTAGATTCCTTAGTTGGATCCTAAACTTCCTGTTCCTACATGCAAAAATTGTTACATTTCAATACAGAAATGGCAGCATTTCTTGAAGTCCTAAGCCTTCTCATTGTGCATTTACTTAAGATCACTGATCTGGTAACCTCAGACTTTATGGAGTCAGTATCTTTAAGCACCAAGAATAAATATTTGCACTAGTCATTCACCCTATGGATGATTTTAGATGAGTTCAAATCCAAACATACAGTAAACCATAATAATCATAGTAGAGACTAAAAAGTAATTATTATTATTATTAATTGAAAGACAGTAAAAAATGAGTAAAATTTAATGTTGATAGTTAAAATATAAAAAGGTAGCCTGAGTTTCATTATGGCCCAAGTATAGAAATCTATCTATATTCAAATAGACAATCTTCCCACAGCCAAATCAACTGTACTTATTTCAAGGAAATTCAGAGCCAGGAAGATTTATTTATTAAGAAAAGCAGAAAAAACAGCACCTATAACAGATTGAGTGCCTTTCAAAACTGAAGAACTGAATGTGTCACAAGTTATTTCTAATGGATTTGGTGTTTTTGTTGTGTTTTTGCAAATTCTGTTGGTTTTGAATGACTTTAAATGATTCTCTGAATTTGAGGAGGAACCTCATCTTCACATAATGATGTCCTGATAGATTAGATGCAGAAATCAAGGAGTAGAAACTGAACCTGCAATGTCATTGGAACTCTTAGATAAGGAATATTTCTCCATCAATGAAGATCAGCATCTTCCCTGCAACTTAAAGTCTTAGACTGTTGACAGTCTATTAACTGGCTTGCCCAGAATCATATGGACAGTATGTGTCAGACACAGGCCTTAAAATCAAGTCTTTCTGTCCTGAAGGCCAGATTTCTAGACACAATGCCAGCTCTGCCTATCACACAGATCAAAAGAAAGACATTATTTATTCTTTCTTTCCTTGTTGACAAATTTTCTTCAGTCATACATATATACATTTGCCACCTTAAAGTATAGCTTCATTTAAAATCATAAAAGAATAAATAAAACAGATCACTTTCAAAAGACTTAGCTAGCCTAGAGTAATGGCACATTCTATAATTCCAGTCATTGAGGAGCTGAGGCTGGTAGATCACATTATCTCAGAAGTTCTGAGTTGCAATAAGAGGCTAAATTCAATCAGATATCCACACTGAGTCCAGTACCCACCCATATTGTGAGTAAGAGTAGGGGGTAAGAGTAGATAGATGGATGGATGGATAGATAGATAGATAGGTAAGTAGGTAGGTAGGTAGGTAGGTAGGTAGGTAGGTAGGTGGATGGATGGATGGATGGATGGATGGATGGATGGATGGATGGATGGATGGATGGATGGATGGATAGATAGATAGATAGATAGATAGATAGATAGATAGATAGATAGATAGATAGATAGATAGATAGATAGATAGATAGATAGATAGATAGGTAGGTAGGTAGGTAGGTAGGTAGGTGGATGGATGGATGGATAGATAGATAGATAGATAGATAGATAGATAGATAGATAGATAGATAGATAGGTAAGTAGGTAGGTAGGTAGGTAGGTGGATGGATGGATGGATGGATGGATGGATAGATAGATAGATAGATAGATAGATAGATAGATAGATAGATAGATAGATAGATAGATAGATAGATAGATAGATAGGTAAGTAGGTAGGTAGGTAGGTAGGTAGGTAGGTAGGTAGGTAGGTAGGTAGGTAGGTAGGTAGGTGGATGGATGGATGGATGGATGGATGGATGGATGGATGGATGGATGGATAGATAGATAATTAGATAGAAGGATAGACAATTAGGTAGATGGATAGATAAATAAGTAGATGAACAAATACAAAAATGGATGAATGAATTAATAAGTATATAAATAAACGAGCAAAGAAGTAAACGCATGAGTGAATTAAAAATAATTGAATGAATGAATAAGTACATGTATGAATAAAGAGGTGAATAAAGATGAATGAACGAATGAATGAAATTTTTAAAAGAAAATACGTAGGTCATAATTAATATAACTTCACTACAACAGATAGAACTTTGCAAACAAACTGGTTGTAATGATAGCTACGTGAAGAGGTCGTCATGATCCCTACCTTACATTAGTAGCAAATATTTCAAGTGCTCAAAGGAACTATTTATAACATAGAAACTGCATGGTCCCTGACCTCGAGGATCTTCGAACAATGCTTTTGAAGTCATCCAGTTCTTATTCTTAGTTCAAGTATCTTAGACATGTGTCTGTATATAATAATGTCGTTGAGGGCTGTGTCTGAATTACTTGGCATTTTGTTTACCATTGCTATGCATGCATGAAGTTACTATTAAGTGGCACTGAATTCAGTTTTGAAAGGGAAGAGAGTTTTCTGCTCAGTAAGTAACCTGCTTTATCCTCAGTTTACTAAACAGTGCCATCACAGAAACATCCTGCTGTTACAGTAATCCCAACACTTCAAAAACCAAGAGGCTACCACTGAGTTGAAAATGTTCCTGGGCTTTATTTAGGACAATGTTATTCCTCTAAAACGTTTTGCCAGGAAGTACAATAGTTTATGAAATATGATCATCTTCCCTTCCCTGGACTTCGTGCATTCCATGGGCTATGCTAATTTCTCCCAGCCAAATTTCAGAAAGACAGAGTGATATGTGTTTGAAATACAGTGCTTGAACATGGTTCATTTTTACATTCTGAGAAGACATAGGCCAAATAAAGTTTCTTGACATGTAACTATAACCAATAAAAAGCTTTCTAGGACCAAAGAATGAGTTTTGCTCCCCCAACATCAGAATTTATAGTAGCATTTCACTATCTTGAACAATACATCAAAGAAAAGGAGATTCAACAGCCAGTTTTTCATAGTTTATAAAATTTAGCAAAATTTCAGACCATTATCATCCTCAAAATGTTTTTTCTCCTCCTATTTGTTCATTATGCAAATAATGGACACCCAACCAAATTGTTCTACTGACACTCCTATGACTAAGCAGTCTAAAACTACTAAAATGTGAAATCTGCTTCCCCTTATCTTTCATGTCCAAGCAAACCTATGGTATTGTGCAAGATCTCTAAGATTCTATAAGATCCACCAGGTCTATAAGATCCTTTGTGTTTTTGATAAGACATTTTGTTTAAAGTGACATTACAGAGAACCACTTATAGGACTTTTCTTACTGGTCTGGGGTGGTCTGGGAGAGGTGGCTTAAGCTAGGGAACATTTTGGTCATTTAAAAAATCATAACGTAAGCTTTTGGAATTTCTTTTCTTTAATAAAATGAATCTGTTTTTTGAAGAGTGAGTTACCAGATCCTGATGGAGTCTGCACTAATATCCGTATGTGTGTGTGTGTGTGTATGTGTATGTGTATAAAAGAGCAATGGATAAAAATGTGGAAAACATAAGTGGTTTTCAAAGTGAACTTTGAAGTAAACAAATTGGGTTGCAATGAATTATAAAGACAATCCTTTTGAAATGACTTGCAGTAGACAGGAATTGTGAGAAGCTGTTCCTAGCTATTTAAAAAAAAAAATTATGATGATGCCTTGGGCAGAGCCAAATAAACCAATGTTAATTATAGCAAAGTTAACAAGTCAACATTCTCACCATAAATGAATGTCCCAAATGCACCAGAGAACTATTCATAACACAGAATTCTCATGGTTTTTAACCTTGAAGAACTTTGGACAATATTTTTAAGTCACTCAATTATTATGCTTACTTCATGTATCTTAGGTATAGTTCATCATTGCCATTGATGTTCTTGGTAGTTTAAAAAGAAAAAAAAACGGTAAGCAACATTCACCATGATACCTGGAAGCATAGATACTGTCTCAAAATGAGAGGCACTTTACTTTGAACTACTCTTATACTAAATGAAATTTATTACCATACTTGGCCCATTAATGCAGCCTATTTAGGTGGCTGCAGCATCTATACTAGCACTACCTAGCATTCTTCATAATGTTGTAATAAATTCAGCTTTGAAATCATGGAGAAGATCAAAATCATTTTTAAAGGGTAGAAAAAATTGATTTGAAATACTAGCCTATAAACAGCCATAGACACATGAAATTGAATTCTTCACTGTACCTCATAAACCTTGTGCATCAGGAGACCACTTTTCAAGTTCTGGCATATTTATCATACAGGCTATCCAGACATTTCCAAAGCTCATTCTAAAGAGATCACATAAATAAAATTAACCTTATTTCAGCTTCAGAACACTGGCACAATAATTTGCTTCTGGGTCAAAATTCTACATGCATGCTTGAGTTTTTCCCTAAATAAGTTTCCTTGAAGAATATTCTTTAAATTGGCTCTCAGTGATTTTAAGCCTCCTCCCCAAAAGGATAAAGGCTTCAGAAAAATACCAATGAATCTCTCTGGCTAGACTATTATATCTTTAAAGTTACACTATAACTAAACAATGAGAAGCATAGCCACTCATAATAGAAACGGGCAACCTTTAGACCTGGTATATTAATCAACGGTTAAGCGCAAACTGAGCACAGAACAACCATCATGGGGGATTCCTTCTTACAATCTGCTGATTTGATGTTACCTCAAAGGAGTCATTCACTCCAAGGACCTCATATGGAAAAGCGAACCTGCTGTAACTACAGGAAAATAACTCATTTCTCTTAATTTAGTTGGATCTAATCAGTCTGAGAACAATGCTGTTCTAAATTGAAACTTTAGGCTCATTGGGAACATGACCAAAACCTCTTCCTTTAAAACTGATTATACAAAAAAAAATTGTTTTAATTATGGAATATATCATTCCCACATTGCTCTCAGGGTGGCCATAGCGTTGATTTTTTTTTTCTTCTTTACACTATCCTATGACATCAGAAACCTAAAATAGCTTTTTTTTGGTTAATTATCTCTTCTCAAAAAAAAAAAAAAAAAAGAGGCAGTGTCAAACAGTGCCTAGAAAGCCAGTCTCGAAACCAAAAAGACCTGGGTTCATATCCTACCTCTGACACACAATAACTCCTTGACCCTGAACACATCACAACCTTTCAGTGTTCTAGGCAACTCTCCAAAACTACAAGTTGCAGAAAAGATGTCAAGGCCTGCTACAGTAGGAGTTTCTTCATTTAGTAATTTCCTGTAGCAATGAAATCACAAATCTCTACCCTATCTCTAACATCCTCCACTCCACCCACATCTCCCCCACCTAAAAGAAAAATCCAAAAAGTCAGGAAGCCTAAGATTTTGCTTTTAGTAACAGTTAGCTATAAGAGCTTGGGTCTCCATCATAGCAGATAATGTTTTAGAAGTAGGGAAGATTATCAGATGCCCACTAAGATGCAGAAGGTATTTTTAACCCAAAACTAGATTGTATATGCTCAAATCTTCTTGACAAATTTTCCAACTGTCTGGCCTACACTCCATGAACTATTTGATTCATATTCAGGACTGATTGACAGGTATGGCAAATCCTTCCAGGAGAGCTCTGTGCAGAAAGAACTGATAGTTGTCGAATGCTTCAATTATCCTTTAGCAACTCAGGCTGCTCCCTCAGATTCCAAAGATGACTTACTCAGAGCCCAGGGAGGTGGGGTTACTAACTGGAACAGTTTCAATATGTCATAGGATCTGTCCACATCTTTTTTTTTTTAATTGCCCTAGAAAATGTTTTTATAATTTTAAAAATTGCTTATACTTTTCTAGGGCTTTAGAGTTATGGGATGCTCTACCTGTGTTATCACATTTCATACAATAGGATCATATCATGCAATCAAAGTACCTACGATGGACATCACTGACACTCCTTAGAAAGATTCAAATTGATTACAAGACTTCTGTTTCAGTGTTAGCTTCCCTGGAATCAGAAAAGGGAGAGAACTACAAATTTCACTCCTGATGGTTTTTTTTAACTTTATTTTTTCCCCTAACAAGCATGTATTGTCAATCAAAGAAAATTTCTAAATTGGTTATACCAAACAAAAATTTGTCTCATTCTGCATTCTGAGTCTTTCACCTCTCCATCAGGAAATGTGTACATGTCTCTTCATTAGTCCTCCAGAATCCTGGTTAGATAGGATACTGCTAAGTACAATAATTACAGATACAGTACAACAGCACTCCATCACATTTATATACCATAACTTGTTCAACCATTCCCGAGTTTATGATTACTCCTTCAGATTCTCGTCATTTACTACCTCAAAAAGAGCTATAAATATTTTTGTACCTCCTTAGAGTTTGCTTTGCTTAAGACTCATGTCCCCTTAATCTACCCCTCCTCTACTTCCCCTTCCATTTCTCCCCCTTCCCTCCTATTTTGCCTTATTCAGTCAGACCTTCATATGTGCCTCAACTACCTGACATGATATGTTTCACTGGAAAAAACCTAGGCTGTGTCTTCAATACCTCAAGTATTTTAATTTCTCCCTTCCTCCTCCCTCCCCCTATCTATGTTGCTTCTACTTGGTAAAGGGGAAAGAGGACTGGCCTTACTGGCAGAAAACCTAATTAAGTTTGAGTCCAGACTTTGTCATATTCTATCTGTGTGATCCTGGCTAAGTCATTTAACTCCCAAGAAAAGAATAAGGCAGTTTACACTCCTACCTCAGTTCAAATCTAACCTTCTGTAGGAGGCTTCATTCCACCCCACCCCGAATAGTCCCTTCTCTCTAATAATTCCTTCCATCTATTCTCCCTCCATCTATATCTATATCTATCTATTTATCTATCTTTATGTATAACTATAAATAGTTATAGTATTCTCAGTGCTTAGTATATATATATAATAATATATACTATATATAGTTATAGTTACAGTATTCTCAGTGCTTAGTATGACTGACATATTAAGCACCTGAAAAATATCTTGACCAACCGACTTGATTGTGTATGCATTGGCATTTCCTCAGTAGAATTGCTTAAGGGAAGGAACTACTTCATCTTTGTCTTTGGAGCTTCAATGCCTGGTACAGTGGATGACAAGTAGAGGATATTTAATGAATGGCTATTAATTAATTGATTGATTGATTGATTGATTTAAATGTCCTTGACTTCCTATCACTCATTTTCATCTCTTTCTTTGCAGGTAGTTAAATCTAAGACTTCCGGGGAATATCATCTTATTAAAATGAAACCATCAAGACAGCATGTTGTGGGAAAATACTTTAGCAATTTGAACAAACAGAAGAGACTGCAAAGCTATTCCATTAATGTACAATCACCATATCATGTCAGAGGCCCAGTCAATCAAGTCTGTTCTGAAATTCTTCTCAGTAGGATATGTACACATGAAAGGACTGTATAGCCTTCCTTCTGGAGAAGCACCTTTGCATTTGGAGACTTCCCACTTCTCTGGTCTGGAAACCATGTCAAATGCATTACATATGTCTATGGACCTTGCATGCATGCTTACGTACACACAAACACACACACAGAAAAAAAGGGACACTCTTTATGAGGATTTATAATGTCAAGATGTGTCCCTGCACATTGTGGTTTCTAAGTTATAGATAAAGATGCAAAAACAATTTTTTAGCTTTTTTAAAAAAGGAAAAATTTACTTGAAATGTAGCCAAATGCTTAAGTAAGCAAGAGGCAGGGCGGCAATTTTTGTGAGAGCAAAGATAAATAATAGGCACTTGAAATATGTGAAGAGACCCTAGAGCTCCTGAGCAGCATTTTTTCTTACCTCTAGGTACATTCAGGTACCTCTGATGGGGGTGAGGGGGAAGCAATTACATTCCACTTGCGACTAGGTACAGTGCTTGTGTTCTTGGGTAGATTATACAGTCTTCAGGATGATACTGGTTTTTATAAAACTAATGCTTCTGAAAAGCAATTCCCTCCATTTGCTTGGTTGTTTATTTTACAATTTAAGGGATGGGGGGCAGGGTAGAAAGGGGGTTTTGGAGAAGAACCAGTACCGGAGACTCCAAAGGGTCTAGATGGGAGAAACATTGGAGTGAAACTCTTTAAAGTTAACACTTCAATTGACCCAAGTTTTCTGTGCATAGTCTTTACCCCTATATTTTTAAATATATTCCCCTTCTGTCCAGTATGCTGAGCTTAAATGGGATGCATATATATAATTTGATAATGAATGCATCAAGTGAAACGAAGGAACCAGTTTTTTCCCACATGCATTATTGGATAATATCTGTAAAGTGCTTTGCAAATCTTAAAGAGCTATATAAATGCTAGCTATTATATTATTTTATGTGATCTCATTTGCTTAAGGGAGGAAATGGTAGTACCTGTGATTTCATCTATGTGGGGAATCCCTGATGTGGAAATTCCTTCACTGATGCACAGCAGCAACTTATCTGTAACAGATAAGTTTCAGATAGTTTTAATTAGTTGCCCAGGGCACTTATTTGCCCAGGATCATATACTAGTGTATGACAAAAGTAGGTCTGGAACCTAGTCCCATACTGTGAAGGAGCTTCAATCTATAATCCAGCCTTTCCAGTTCCTATTATTTTATGTAAATGCAATAGAATTGTGAAAAGATTTGTTTTTCATTAAACTTAATATATAGTTTAAGTTAAAATCTTAACATTGTGTATTTGTCAAAGAATTGTTTCCTTAAATTCCTAGATACCTTTCCCAGAAAAAAAAGCATCCACTTACTAGATCACCACTAATTTGATTATAATTTATTCTGATTTTCAAGAGTCATTTGAGCTTCAGGAAAACACTTGAATCAGAAGAGAATTGTAGGTAGCATTAAACATCAGTTGGTTTCATTTTCTTGAAAGAGTGGAATAAGAAAATTATTATTCTTGAAAAAAATTGTTCTTAATATAGGAACTATGTGCCAATGTAACATCCTTATTTTCTTTCCTGTATTTTAAGGTCCAAATGCTGAATTTTTTTGCCTTACACAAGTACTGGTGTTGTGAACTATTATCTCACAGTCATAATGTGTTTTAAAAGTATTGTTTTTCTTAAAAAAAAAAAAAAAGCTGAATTAATTCAGTTTATAACTGAAACTACCAAAAGTGCAATACCTCAACTTCACCATCATATAGAAAATAGGACTACCTGACATGATTCTCTAGTATGAATAGGGATAGATTCACTAGTGTGAATTTCTGGATCCTTTAAAACCTCTATATTTTTATATTATATATATTTTTATATGAAGTTATTCAAGAAATGTACACATCAATCTATTCAATAAGCTGTTTTGAGTTATATTTCAACATAAAATAGCCACATATACAAGCAATGCATGTCTTCATAACAAAGGGATTATAGTTGGTTATTTTTTTAAATATAGTACAGAAATTAAGTTTGAAAAGATTTGATCTTTATGGCACATGCAAATATATGAGTCACCTAAAATGGAACACCATTTTTGGGGGAATTTCAGTTATTTTAAAGTACAAAATGCTTTATATTTGTGCCAATGTATTTCTCCTATCTGTGCCTTAAAAAAAGTAAAAATTGGTGTTTTTCTCTTCACTGTTTGTCAATATTATGTTCAGTGATAGTATGATGTAGTTCAGTATAGTACAATAGATGAATTATAATTTACTTACTTTGTCTTAATGTTATTCTCTTAGGATTAGTCTAAGTAATAGTTGAGCAGTTTTAGTATGAAGCAACCACTGTCTATGGCTGTATTTAAAATGATTTTTATTGGAAACACCTAATTTTAGAAAGAATGGTAATCATTTGTTTAAATAATTGCAACTTAAAGTCATAATAGCGTTGTCATCCTCTTTCATCCATGGTCATTTCTGCTTTACATTGATCCAGAATAGTTTCTGAACAGAAAACAGGGTTAGCCTATACCATGATCAAATACTGGGATTGCAAGTAAACATTCTAGTTACTCATTGTACATTAAATAATCTCCTCACTGAAATGTGTACATTTTTATTTTCTGGACGTCATTTTAGTAGGGAAAAAATTGCCACATGCATATTTATCTGTGAATGAAATATAGAGTTTGCATTTTCAGCTAGTTTTTGCTTTAATCTTGGAATAAGGTTCTCCATTTGCCTTAACCTTTAAAAATGACCACGATGTGGTCATTCAATTGACACGTACAGGTTAAGTACATCCTTTGTGATGCTAGCCGAAGAAGAATGCCAGAATAAGTAGTGAAAGTATTAAAGTCTAAAATATCTCAGTAGAAATTTTAAGACAAATCTGTGAGCCTTTCCTCCCTCTTTTCCAAAGTTCAGTGAGCTATTTGGCAGCCATCCAATCTGGTCAACAAGCCCCAGAAGGATCATGTGAGAAACATGGTATCATTTCCCATTAGACTCGTATCTGGTTCATTTAACCTAAATGTAATTTACAAATCTCTGTAGCAATCTCCACTGCAGGATGGTAATTCCTACCCTCCTCCTCATCTCCACCCCACTACACCCCCTACCACTTCCCTTTTGGAAGGTGCTGGCAAAAGTTGCTGATTTTTAAGACTATGGAAGTAAGTCAATCTGTGAAGCTTTCCATAGAAGATAAGATGCCGTTTAATTTCTGGTGTTTCTTCATACTATTTCTTGTTCTCTTGCATTTTAGATAACCAAGAAGAAATGCAAAATGATGCCTAACACATTTTTTACATAACCAGAGTGGTTTCTTTGCTTTAATTTTTTACTTCAAATCAGTATTTTTAATGGAAAATAATCCTTCAGTTTTAAGATTCCTCAGCCTACTGCAGCCCCAAGTTTAATAAGTTAAGGGAAAAAACATCGGACCATAGAGTTAGAGCTGGAGAGGACATTAGAGAGCATATAATTCTATCACTTACAGATGACAAAATCAAGGCCCAGATAAGGCATGTGGTTTGTTTGATTTCACACACGTAGTAAGTGCACAGGACTAAGTTCTAAGAGAATCTTTATCCAAAGACTGCTCAATCCAAACTCAAATTGATACTATAGCATTTTTTTTTCCGAGTGAATTCTTCCTTTCTAGGTAAAACCAAGGAAGGATTGAAATGTAATCAAAACTAAAGGCAGACCCTCTTAAAATTAAAATTAGAAAATACAGTTATGGTAAGTTCAGTAAAAAAGTTCAGTTTCGATGTGAAAGCATTAAGAACTCTTCTCTAAGTCATAGATTACAGCTACAAATGCAAGAGATGTGACTTTTTTTTTTACTGCTTTAATCAGATGGATATCAGCAAAATGACCAATTGGTAACCTTTTTTTTCCATTTTCAGTTATTTTTTGTGACAGCTTTAGAATAATGAGTCTTCATTTTGGGAGTGCTATTTCTGAATTTCTTTCAGGCTTCTCTGTAACCTAAAAACTGTTCAAGATATACCCACTAGAGTTTTTTAAAAAAAAATCTGAAGTTCAAAATTTTTTTTTAATCATTTGGAAGAAACTAAGGTAATTTGAAAGGAATACATTTTGAAGAGGATGAACCAGAAATTATTAGAAACTCCATAAGACACTAAAGACAATGGGTTTTTACCAGTGTTTCAGAATTAGATGTATTTTTGGCACAGCTTCCAAGTTTCCACACTGTCAAAGAACATTTGATCATTTTTATTACTACAGTAACTATTATTGTCAACTTCCATATTTCTTTTATGATTTGCTTGATATAGGGAGCTTGTAGGTTTCATTCTTGTCTAACTGATGGTGAAAATACACTCCTTCTTGATGTGGTGGTCCATTTGTTTTCTTCATATTCACAAAAACATATTTTACCCATTTTTATGGCTCTATTAAATGTCAAACTAACATATGTACTACCAATCTCAATGTACAGATTAAATGGTGCTCTTGAAAATCTATTAAGAACATCTACATGTAGCTCAATCAATAGTCTACATATAAATAATTATTCAAATTCAATTATATATAAATAATTATTCAAATTCAACAAGTTGGCAAGGGGAGAGGAACACCAAATATGTGCATCACATAAAATATTGGAAAGCTACCTACATGTAAATCATAAGTGAGGAGTTAACAGTTCTGATTTTGATTTAAGTTAATTGAGATTTTCTTCATCTTTAAGTTTATACATTTCTCAAGTCCATGTAAATTTTTACAAGGAATAGTTTCCATTTCATCATGGAGAGTCATCCCATTGGCAATTCTTTGTGGACAATTTCTGGATGTATTGTTGCATTGTTACCTAAACTATGCTCCAAGGAAGTCTGGTTTTCCCCCTTAACACACCTCTGGATGTTCAAGAAAAGTTTGATGTTAGTGAAATTTTTCATTCTTAAATAGTAAATATAAGATTGTGAATAAAAAAATCTACTATTAATGGCAAATTTTTTAGTATAAAAATCCATTTTATTTTATTTTGCTCCAAAATTTTCCTAATATCCTTTGATTTGGGGGTAGGCATCCTCTGTGTTTTGAGTAGCATTTTGGGGTTTCACCAAACTTGTTCAAGTCCAAAGATGTCTCATGATAAAATAGTTTGTGAAACATGACATTCTTAAATTTTAGAGAAGATCAGACTTTTTCTTGGGAATCACATTCAGTATTCAATTTTTATTATACATAAAAATATTTAATGTTTGTCTTTCCTATAAAAAATAAAGACATTTTGTATAACCTGCATTAATTATGATTTTTTTGGTATACCAAAAGTTAAATGTTACATGGTTTTGTTAAAAGAAAAGTGAATTAAATTGATTTGCAAATATTTTGAGTCACTTTTTACCTTATGGTTGATTATCAGAATGAATCCCTTTAGTTCAACTTTTCCAGTTATACTAAACTATGTCATTTTGTGCCACATATGCTGACATGTATTTTTTATTTTTAATTATAAAACTAAACCTCTGTAAGTTGCCATCTCCATATGTGACACAAAGGTTAGTACTTCTATTTTTACTGGCCTGTTTTTCATGCATTTTATAATCTCCTAATACAGAAAAATAATGAAAAGAAATTGGCATATATACAATATTTCAATTAAATAGACCTTATGGCCATTCATTGGAGAAAAAAAATATTTTAATAGGTTATATCCATAAGTCTTGTTAAGTCTTATTCTCTCTTAAACCTATCTTATGGCACTGAACTTTTACTATGGCGGGAATACTATAAGAAAGTATCAGATGCAGATGTGAGAACTCTGCAGAATTTAAAAGATTTTTAAAATATACCTATAACTCTTTAAAGGAGCAGCTGAGTGGCATAGTGGATAGAGCATTGGTCTTGGAATCAGAAAGACTCATCCTCATGAGTTCAAATCTGGCCTCAGACACTTACTAGCCATGTGACCCTCAGCAAGTCACTTAATCCTCATCTGTAAAATGAGCCAGGGAAGGAAATGGCAAGCCATTCTAATGGGGTCACAAAAAGTCAGACACGACTGAAATAACTCAACAAGAACACAATGAAAACTCTTTAAAAATAAAGCCCTGTGTTTGTGAGGGAAATGATACCCAATTCTCTTACATAAGACATCTTTTGGTTCTTGGTAGATCTCACTATTATTATACTTGAAGGTCTAGAGTGCAAAACCAATCTTGACACTCCCCCTCAGTCCATGGAGATAGTACAAGATGCAAGTCCTGAATCCTTTAGGTACAGATAAGTCTACTAAGATGCTGGCTATGGATATGAATTTGCAAATGAAAAGGGTGGCTCCTGAATGGAAGTGTTATGCTCAATTCAATTCTACAAGCATTTATTAAGCACTTACTATGATTCTAGGCTCTGTTCTAGACATTGGAGATAATGAAGCCAAATGATAACAAGTCATTTAAATTCTCTCACCAACTATATATAAATGGTGCTTAGTCTAGATATTCCTCTGTCCTGAGTTCTAACATTCATGTAATTGTAGTCTCTTTTCTGTAGCCCTGTAAGCCTCCCTTGGCAATATACAGACATATTTTCTTAAATCCCATTCTAAATATCAGTGCTGTCTAGCCATTTTGAACATTCTCATTTCCTGCAATAAGAGGAAATAATTATCTTAAAATTCATTGAATGTAAAATTAGAATCCAGATAAACTGGGTAAAAGTTAACTTTGATTATAATGATAGCTTAAGATAGGCAGATGGTCAGGAAAGAGATCATGTAACTTTTTTTCATAATGATGCCATACACTCTGATGATCTTGGACATTAAAACTTTTTTCCTCTACCCTTTTTTTTCTACATTCATCACATATATGGCCACAGCAGCTCTCTAAGATTAGTTGCCATCTGATTGGTAGAGGGAGTTTCATGCATTTATCAATCAGCAAACATTTGTTAAGTGTCTACTAGTTGCAAGGCATCCAGGGTTGAGGAACTTGCAGTCTCAAGGCCACATGAGGGCCACACTTGAGGACCTAGAGGGCCACATGTAGCCTTAAGGCCACAGGTTTCCCTGCCCTGTTGGGACTCTCCAGAAAAAATACAAATACAAAAGTAAGATAAACCTTGTTCTCAGGGAACTTAACATTCTGCTAAAGGAAAAGTAACATGTTCACAGAGATACCAGAGATTATATAGTCATGTATACATATGAAAGTGCATATATGAATGTGTGTATAGACATATATGTGTGTATTATATACACATATATACTATATATACTATACACACATGTATGAAAAATATGTAGTAGTGGAGGAGGGGAGACCACTACCACGTAGAGCAATTAGTAAAGGATTCTATCAGGACAGGATACTGGAGGTGAAGCTTAAACAGACTTACGTATTCCGAAAGGTAAAGGTAAGGAAGGAGAGTACAGTTATCACATAGTGACTTTACCCATCACAGTTTCAATATATCACGGGTCAACATAAAAAATTAAATGCAAATTGTTAACGAGTTTTGTGGAAGCTACAGATGATACTTGAAGACCAGCAGATGACACAGAAAATGTTTAGAAATTCAGAAATGCATAAAATATACGTATAGTATTGTATACTATCAACCCAAATTTTATAATAAGGTACTACAAACATCCCCTAAAAGAAAAAAATTCAGACTTATCTAATATGAAGAGAGGGCTAAAAAAATTTATGTGGATTTTCCAGATCGTAGGGTCACCAGGCCCCTTACCCCAGCAACGTGGAAGGGATACTACTTTGGGCAAGGATAATAGCTTGGGCGAAAAAACAGCAAAGGACTGAAGGAAACATTTTGTCCAAGAAATAGCAAGTCTACTACTTTGGCTGGAGCAAGAGTTTTTACCCTAGGATTCCATAACCTTGTTTGTTTTTTTTTAATATTTTGCCAATTGTATTTGAATACAGTCAGTTTCCTTTATAATCCTTTATATTTTACATTGGTTTCCTTTGAAATCCTTTTATTTCATGCC